>NW_026000005.1:12148450-12206005 GCF_001458135.2 Marmota marmota marmota | reverse complement strand
TTTTTTTTTGAGAGAGAGAGAGAGAGAGAGAGAGAGAGAGAGAGAGAGAGAGAATTTTTTAATATTTATTTTTTAGTTTTCGGTGGACACAACATCTTTATTTTATTTTTATGTGATGCTGAGGATTGAACCCAGCTCCCCTTGCATGCCAGGCAAGCACACTACCACTTGAGCCACATCCCCAGCCAGCAGTATACATTCTTACTGAAATTTCTTCTGTAGTTTGCCCCTTCCCATGCTTAGGTCTCTTCTTCCCACTCCCCATCCCAAGCATGGTAAAAGCCTTGCCACCCTGGATTGGTCCTCACTTCACCTCCAGAAACTTGTCCTGGTTTCTTTTGAGAGTGGCTGATATATTTATGCATGGGGAAAATAGGAAGTGAACCCCAAATTCTCAGCATGGATCTTGGCAAGTGAGGAGGGGTTGGAAATCCTACCTGCTGCTGATCATAGATTATGGTGCCTTCTCCCCTCATAACATAGATTCAGATTAAAAAAAAAAAAAAGTAAGGTTCCCTCAGACCACTCATTTATTTACTGCCAAAGTCAACACCAGAATCTAGCTCAAATAAATTTTACCCAATTAATGTTGCTGCTCCCATTATGCCCAATGGAGACAGAAAAAACCCAAGATGCCCTTTCCAGAAATGCCCTTAGTAACAGGAGTATGAGAGAGACATTAGGAAAGTTTTCCACTGAAATTTTTTACAGTGAAACTAACAAAGTCCAGGTAGCTTGAAAAAAAAATTGCCTTGACCATATAGAATAATGTTAAATCAAGATATGTCATACTGGGCAAAACATCTTGTAAATATTATTCAAAAGCTGAAAATATCAATTATACATACTTTATAGCAACAATTTTAAAAAGAGGTCGAGTTTCTCTACTAGTTTCGACTCCCCAGAATTAGTCATTGTTTTAATAATTATGGTCAACTGAAAATATTCTTTCTATATCTACCAGGTTGGTGAAGGTTTTTTAGGAAAAAAATGTTTTTCTATTTTAAAACTGAATCAAAACACATATGCATAGATATCAGTTTCTAGAAGATCTATTTTAAGCAGTGCATGAAATGGTACTTAAAATAAGCCATTTCAGAGTTGCCTCCCTTGCCTGACAAAGTATTGATGCCAATCTGGTGATTTGATTATTCGGTCCAAGTAAACAAATGTTTGGAACCTGTTTGTTTCTGTGTAGGAAACAAAGATGCTGTGCTCACAGAACTTACCGTGGAGAGAAGGGTGGATGAGATAGAGACAGGACAGATGTCTCAGAGATGGAATAAAGTAAGGAGAATGAATCAGGAGAGTGCAAAGGTCTATGGGGACTCAAAAGAAGAAGGATTGGGCATGCAGTGGTGCATGCCTGTTATTTCTAGCAGCTCTGGAGGCTGAGGCAGGAGAATTGCAAGTTCAAAAACAGCCTCAGCAATTTAGAAACTTAGTAAGACTGTCTCTAAATAAAAAGGGCTGGGGATGTGGTTCAGTGTTTAAGGACCCCTGGGTTTAACCCCTGGTACCAAAAAAAAAAAAAAAAAGGAAAGAAAAAGAAAAAAGAAAAGAAAGGGGAAACAAATACTATTGAAAACAATTTTTTTTTAAACTTCAATAAATCAGGGATTTAGCAAAGGCAACTAAAGAGGTAGACTCTTGGGGTTTGCCTTAAAGTCTGGGAGGGATTGAAAAGAAACCAATCCTAAACTTAGCTATAATACAAGCACTCAAAAACATCAAGTATTGACAACAATGATTTTAAGAAGATTGTTTAAATGTTTTAATTTCACTCCTTCTAAAAACATCTCTTGTTGTGGTAAACTTTAAGTGACTCCAAGTCCCTAGGTCCTAGCCACTTGTGGCAGCACCACTCCCCACCCTTTTTGTACCAGGGATTGAACCCAGGGGTGCTTATCCACTGAGCCACATCTCCTCCCTTTTTAAAAAAATATTTTATCTAGAGACAGGGTCTCACTGAGTTGCTCAGTGCCTCACTATGTTTCTGAGGCTGGCTCTGAACTCGAAATCCTCCTACCTCAGCCTTATGAGCAGCTGGGATTACAGGTATGCACCACCACATCCAGTTTGTGGCAGCCTTCTAACATAAAAACAAAAGGTGTGGCATTCTACCAGCCTGGGGACTTTGTGTTATTCTGTCAAGAACACTTCCTTCTCCTCTCCAATAACTCACATAGGATCATTGTTTGTACTTAACTCACTCAATCAACAAACACTCAGAGAGCATCTGCTGTATTCCAGGCCTCACCAGGTATGAATAATATAAGGGTGAATATAAATCATCAGGGAAATGCAAATCAAAATCACAATAAGATGTCACCTCACATCTGTCATGGTGAGTTACTTTTTAAAGATGTATTATTTTTTAAAAAGACAAGTGGTGATGAAGATATAGAGAAACTGGAACCACTGTATACTATTTCTGGGAATGTATAATGGTATAGCTGCTATAGAAAACAGTCTGGATAGTTCGTCAAAACTTTAAAAGTAGAATTACCATAGGATCCAGGCAATCCCACTACTTTAAAAGTAGAATTACCATATGATCCAGGCAATCCCACTTCTGTGTATGTACCCAAACAATTGAAATCAGGATCTTAAAGACATATCTGCATACTCAAGAATTCATTGTAGCATTATTCGTAATAACCAAGTTATAGAAACAACCTAAATTTCCATCAGTGGATAAAGAAAACATGGTATATACATACAATGGAATATTGCTCAGTATTTAAAAAAAGGAAATCTTACCATTTGCGGCAGTAGCGATGGACCTGAAAGACATTATGCAAAGGGAAATAAGCCAGTGACAGAAGGACAAACATCCATGATTTCATTTACACGAAGCCTCTGAAATAGTCAAGCTCAAGAACAGAAAGGAAAATGTTCATTGCCCAGGGCTTGGGGGAGGGGAAATGGGGAAACTACTGCTTACTGGGTAAGAAGTTTCAGTTGTGCAACATGAATAAGCTCTAAAGATTAGGTGTATAACATAGTGCTGGATAGTTAACAAAACCGCATCATGTACATAAAAATTTGTCAAAAGAATGGATCTCATGTTAAGTGCTCTTACCTCAATAAAAAAAAAATTAAACAACAAAAAAGGCGAGTACCTTTTCAAAAAATCAGGTACAGACAAAGGAGTCAAATGATATGAAAATGAAAAAGTAGCTGGAGTGACAGGATCAAAGAATGAGACCACCTGGGCAGAACAGTCTTTAGAGATAGTGTTGAAAGCAAATTATGTCACCCAGATGAGACCCTTAGGCACATTGTTTTCTAAGTGCTCCAAATCAGAATGGTGTGTATATTATAATTTTTGCCAGATTGATATGCAAAAAATAGTATATTGTTTTCTCCCTGGGGCTGGAAGAACATCACAGGCTCCTTGCCAAAGTTCCTACTCCTCCAACTCCTGGCTGGTTGCTGCATGGGAAGTGCCACATTACATTTGGCTGCTCTGGAGCAAGCTCCAGGATATTTTTTACAGGCAACATCAAAAAACCAAGTTAAATATCAGGTCCCTGAGGGCTTCCTATTCTATTTTTAGTCTGAAGAAAGGAGCTATCTTTTGGTAGGGAAGAGATCAGTGGTGCAAAGAATCTCATCCTTTTAGGTCAGATGTGTTCCTGTCAAACCAGGCGTCCTCAGTCTCCTGGGGTCACAGTAGTATCATTCCCTATGTGCACTACAACAGCATTTGTGTGGCAGCAGAAGCACATACCCACTCAAAGGAACACGTCCCCTCAGACGCAGCTACATGACAGGAAGTATGATGGGCACAGGCTCAACTCTGTGAATGAGCCATGAACTTCCCTGTGACTATTGTGCCCACAACTGGAGAAAAACCTGGCAATACACCTTTGATTTGTTAGCTCTGACCCCCTGCCTCCTCTAGCACCAGAGTGAGCCACTTTCCTTACCTGCTCACTTAAAAACATGGCTTGGTGACATGCAGCCCCTTTGGGATACATAATCAGACAAAGACGATCTGCAGCTAAATACAATTGACCAAAGACCTTATCTGTTTTGCTGTTTTTTAAAAGGTTGTGAGGTACAATTAACATCTCATAAAATTCACCCATGTTAAAACATAAAATTTAATGATTTTTAATAAATTTGTAGTTGTGTAAAATTTTCCAACTTCCCATAGCCACCAAAGATCCCTTGTACCCATTTATAGTCAACTCCTGTTGCTATCCCAAGCCCCAAAACAATCACTACTCTGCTTTCTGTCTATTACAGATTTGCCTTTCCTGGACATTTCACATAACTAGAATCATACAATATGTAGTTTTGTGTGCGTCTGGCTTCTTTTAATTAGCATAATGCTATTGAGGCTCTTCAACATTGCAGCATGAATCAGTACTTCTTTGTATTACTGCAGAATATCTCATTGGATGGTGTGCTAGTTAACTTGGCATTGCTGTGACCAAAATAAAAGAAGAATAACAGAAGAGGGAGCATTTATTTGTGTCTCAAGTTTTCAGAGGTCTCAATCCAGTAACAGTGGAATCCATTGCTTTGGGCACAAGGTAAGGCAGGACATCACTCTGGGTGGGGCAGAGGAAAGCAGCTCACCTCATGGTGTCTAGGAAGCAAATTGGAGGGAGGAGGGAAGGGTCCTGTAGGGAAGATGAACCCTTCTAGGACATGCCCCCAGTGGCCCACCTCCTGCAGCCACACCCCACCTACCTACAGTTACCACCCAGTCAGTCCATTCAAACTAGTTAGGTTATAGCTCTCACAGTCCAATCATTTCACCTCTGAACATTCCTGTAATAACACAGGAGTTTTGGGGGTACACCTCATATACAAACCATAACACATATTTTTTCCCACCAGTTGATGTACATGTGACCTATTTTCATTTGGGGGTTATTATGAATAAACCAGCCATGAACATAATTATACATGTCTTTATAGAAACATGTTTTCATTTATTTGGGGTAGATTAGATATCTAGGAGTAGAATTGCTGTGTCACATGGCAAGTTTAACTTATTAGGAACTGCCAAATGTTTTCCAAAATGGATGTGCCATTTCACATTTCCACCAGCCATTTATGAGGGGTCCAGTTCCTCTATATCCTCAATTAACATTTGTTATTGTTTTATTCTTTCAACTATATACTTTTTAGTGGGCTTTTTTTTTTTTTTTTAATAAGACTCAAGGTCTTCCTACCCCTCAAGTTCCAGAATCCAGTATGGCTGATATTTGCTTCATAACTACGTCAGATATTTAAAGCTGTGATCATTTGGGAAGAACATACTTGTGAACATGGTCTATCACATGCTTGCTGCTCTGAGTAGGAAAAGGCAGAGCAAGCCAGACACCTACCTCTATTGTCTAAGGCAGGAAAAACAGTTTTTCTAAGAACTACAAGTTTCTTGTAAATTAGAAATCATTTAAATTCAGTCATACAATGAATATTTATGAACACCTGTCTTGAGGAAACAAAGGTATTTTTTCATATACTATAGAAGTAAGATTTAATTTCACCAATATGTTTTGACTATGTTGTGAACAAAGCATCAGGTTGGAAGATGGAGTAAAACAAAATCTCTGATGAAAGAGGTTTAAAATCTGCTCACTGCCATGTGTGGAGGTGGGGAAAGAAGGTAGGGTGGGGAGGGGAGGTACTAATACCTCTTTGCTGAGTCACAGCACCTTGGCATGTGTCTTAGAAGTGAATGTGTGGTGCAAAGGGATAGGAAGTTCAGCAAATTCTTGGAAAAAAAATTAATTTGGGGTTAATGATTATAACCTCAATGTCAGTCTTACCTACTGCTAATTCTAAGAGTCTTGAACTGCACTGGTATTAGTAACCCTTTAAGAAACTTCAGAATTGAACCATTCATGATTCTCGGCTCATGACCTTAAAGTTATTTCAGGGTTTGTCAACATCTTATGCAGTTAGTCAGGGAAGGCTAAAAGGAAGTGAACCTGGAAAATGAGAGAATTTTGTGAATACATAATACAGGTTTTCCTTGTATAGGATAAGAAAGGTTCCATTGGCTCCTCTGTTTCAGGCATAATAGCCTTTTTCCACTGACCCTGAACTTCGAATCTGTGGTGGATGGAGCCCTTCGAAGTCTGTTCAAGTAGCAAGAGGCAGCTGTGTTCCTCTGTCCCCAACTTTATGTTTAGTGTGATTCACAACTGGCAAACACTAGGCATCAGGCCTTGCCCTCACCCACCCAGAAGGTCTACTAGCACAGCACAGCTGTGCCCACTCTCCAGCAAGGCATTCTGGGTGATTTCTTTTGAGCTTAAGGAAGGGTTCTGAGAGTTACCTCAGAAGGCCGTTGCAACCAGCACCACAAAGGACCAAATGGATTAACAAGGAGGAAAAAAGAATAGGTATAGTAAGACCTTTTCTTGCTAGAAAAATGTTAGCAATAGAGTGCCCTGGATTTGACACAGCAGCTAACATTTACTGTGGAAGGCAGCCATGGGAGTTAAACTCACAATCCTGTAAAATGGATAAAACAGTTTCACAAATAACTATGATGTGAGACTAAAAGTGGTCAGAAGCCCAAAATACAAACCAAGAGATTTTTCAGAGGAAGGTGAGGCTGAGCACACAGCAGGCATGGGCTGTGGGGTGCAGAGAACGGCCCACCGCATGCAGTTTTGAGGCCCTGGTGTGCCAAAACAAGGATATAAAAAGCATGGTGTGTTTAAAATGTTTCTACTAAATATATTACTACTTTTGACATGCATGCACACAAAGTTTAATGCTATACAATCATACTGTCCATAAAAGCATTACAGAAATCACTGAAATATTAGTTCACCATGCACTGCAAGGAATGTGGTTTAAATTAAAATCTTTGACAATTGCTAGTGAATTTCAGTGACTGTTCGTTAAATCTCTCTGGGAAGTAAGTACAAATCTAATGATCATTATGAGAGGAAAGCCTTGGCCCTCAGAGCTGGGATTAAGTAATGTCTTCATGATTTTTCTGTTTTGGTTCAGATATGAGATGTCCCTCAGAAGCTCATGATTAGATTTTGAGAGCTGTGTCCTAATCAGTGGATTAATCCACTTGATAGATTAATAATTTGAAGAGACTACTGTACTGGGCAGGTAGGCTGGCTGGAGGAAGTAGGTCTCTGGGGGCGTGCCCTTGGGATTATATCTTGTCCCCTGCTCTTCCTCCACATCTCGCCTTCCACCTCAACTCTCTCATTCTAGGATGCTTCTACCTGAGGAGCTTTCCTCAGCCGTGCCCTTCTGCCATGATGTTCGGCCTCATCTTGAGTCTAGAGCAATGGAGTCAGCCACCCATAGACTGAACCTCTGAAACCACAAGCCAAAATAAACTTTTCATCCTGATTTGTCCTTATCTGATTTGTCAGATATTTTGATCATAGCAACAAAAACCTAATAAACATAACTTCCAAGCAGTACCTTCTCTGTCAGATACAGAAAGAAGCACTTATTCAGCAAAACTGGGAAGTTTTAGCTTTGCATAGGTGAGTGACTCTCATCATCGAAGATTATCTCCTTCAATGCCACGGACCATTTTACCTATATTCAGTGGGAAAGTTTCCAGTCTTCTATTATAAGTTTTGTTAATAACAATAACAGCTCCTGAGTTGTCCTGTTGACAACTCAGGAGCTGTTATTGTTATTATCTGCTCTCATAGTGTGACAGGGTAATTGACAGTAGCATTTTGCCCTTTTCAGGTTCTCCTGCTGCCCTCTCAGCCCTGGAGGTACTTCCTGCTGTGGTCAGCACATCTGGCCCTACTGCATATGTCTTTTTTTTTTTCTGGTTGCTATTACTTTGCACACTGGTGTGCTGCTTTGGGGGAATCAGATAAGCATCTTGTTTACATGGGTTATGAAGAGTCTGTGAAGTCAGAGAGGGACCTGTAACACCTGACACAAAGGGGCCTTCATAATCTGCCTTATTCTCAGGCTGCAGAGACTTAGGCAGTGTTTTGGAGTTTTGCTGTTGCTGGAAATCTGACATCTATATGAGGAGTTGATAAACACCTGTTAGGAACTGAATTGTGTGCTCTTCCTCACCCATTGTGTATTAAAGACCTAATCCCCAGAATCTCAGAATATGACTATATTTAGAAAGAGGGTCTTTTAAGAGATAGTTAAACAAAAATGAGTCATGAGCATGGGTCCAAATCCAATATGCCTAGTGCTCTTTTAAGAGAGTAAAACAAGGACACACAAAGAGGGAAGGTAGCCCTCTACAAGCCAAGGAGGGAGGACTCAGAAGAAACCAGTCCTGATGATAGCTTGATCTTGGACTCTGGCCACCAGGATTGTAAGAAAATAACTTTGTTTAAGCCACACAGTCTGTGACCTTCGTTATGACAGCCCTAGCAGACTACTATACTACCCTAGCAGCTTTCCCTGTGGTGTGGTGTCCTGATACCATCTTGTGCCTGGAGTAGAGAGGAGTCGACCCACAGGCTGCCCTCACCATGCCCACAGCTAAGACAACTCTTTCATTTAATTTGTTGATGATTATGCTATCCTAAGGTTTTCCAGGTACAGAGATGTCGACTCATCAAAGAGAAAGGAAGAGATCACTGGACTTGGCAAATAGATGAGCTTCCAAGTATGCATGAATCATGAAAAATTTAAGGGGAAAAAAATGTTTCATCTCTGGGAAAATGGATTCAGAGCTATTAGTTAAAATCTAAGAAAAGCACCAGGAGACACTGTAAACTCCTTCCTATATAACATCACTTAATTAGCTGCTGAGACCAAAAATAGGCATAAGGTAGGGATTTCTACACATAAAAAATTTTAGAGCTTTAAAGTAAATCATTAGAGTATTCTTGGACAAAAACCACAGTGAAATATGAATTTGTGAAATTTTATTTTAAATAATATTAAAAAGTGTGAAAGACAAAGTCCCAAGATATAGTTCCTTAGGATAAGTTAAAGATGATCAACCTTTGCCTACTAGGTAATATCCTATATTCTCCTTTCTCCCAGTTGTTGGCCAGACCAAAACCTTCACACACACATGAAGTAGATATGTATCAACATATTAATGAGTGGACAATACTCATGGACAATTTTAATGTTTGGGAAATTCCTAAGCAGCTGAAGTTGAATCCAAGACGAACAAACTCACCTACCGTTGATGCCAGAGCCCTTGCCTTAGGGGGGAAAGCACATGTATGTCCTCATGAAGCACAAAACAAAGACAACCAGAAGACTTTGCTGGCATAGGGTGGCACAGAGGACACACAGGACAAGGAAGTTGTGTCTTTACATAACCTCAAGGGGATTTTGTTATTTCCTTATTACCCTTAAAATCTTCCTGTCTACTTAGAAGTGGTGGCATTTTCTAAGAATACACTAAGAGAAAAATATATGCTTTTAAACTGTTTCTGAGTGCTAAAATAGAAGGAAACAAATGAACTCACTTGGAACCCTTTGCAGTCAGTTATCTCCTACTGAAGAACACTATTCTCATTTCCACATGTGCCTGTCAATATTCTCCAACAGAATCTACCCAACTCCAGGGACTGCTATCCCTGAGCGCAGAGATGGCCCTTATACAGTGACTTAGAAAAAAAAAAAGCCAGCAGGTCCAAACTTGGCATGGCCAAGCCCTAGGGCAATGAGCTGACATTACAAACACATTATCTCCAGACCTAAGCACCTGCAAGCAAGGGCATGGGGCCTGGCAGAGATGCTAACAGGTCAGATTCCAAAAAACCTGACAGACTGGAAAAGCAGTCACAGATGAGCATGACCAAGTGTCCATAAATTGACCACTTAACCTCTCCTGATTTTACTTCTCTGGTGACCAGACTAGCAAGAACTTTAGCCATGTAACTTACCAGCCTCTGAGCTCTAATTAAAGTTTACTAAGAGCTTTATAATCTGCCCAGACAATTACCATGGAGATGCAAAAGAGATCATTCACACTGGTGCTATTAATATTTTGTTGCTGTTAGTATTATTCCTGAGTCAGAGTACAACTGGCACCCAGGGCTCTGTTTGTGTTAGTGTTTGTGGGGAAGGAGTCTTTATGTGTACTATGCCCTCCTTCCCTTCTGACAATAGTGCAGGCAATGGATGCGCCATCACACATGTGTGTAGCAGGGATTGTCCCCCAAGCAGAGGAATCAGGTATAAGCTGAATAGTCAAGGGCAAGGTGGAGCTGCTGTCACTCAGCCACCACTGAGGTGTTTTCCGCGTACATACCTTGGTTAGCATGGGAATCAAACCCAGACTTCATTCATAGGCTTTTTAGTTCTGATTCAGTGACTTCAGAAGTGAGTGTTAAACAATACAACTGACTAGGGGTTAAAGCTGGGGATTTATCTTTGTAATCCATTTTATTCACAGTCTGAAAGATACACCCAGTCACCCTCACACAGACCCAAACACATCATCATTGTTTGGCTATTGTACAATTCGTTCCACCAGCCAGCCTGGGGTGAAGATTACCAAGAGTCAAACCTTGACCTATTCAATTCTCAAACGTAAGCCATGATATTTATTGTTCAACACAAAAGCTTTGAATGTAAAAAAAAAAAAAAAAAAAAAAAAAAAAAAACCCAACATAGACATCTATCAAGTCCAGATTTCTACACAACATGCAAAATATCTTGATAACACTGCTAACATGCAGCCATGGATCTGTATCTGAATATCTCAAGACAGTAGACAGATTTATTTACCCTGAAATGTCCATTTCAGGACCTCTCACTGGCAAGGGTCTCTTCTAAGCCCTATATGCCTAATTTTTGATCTATAATTTCTATTTTTTTTTCTTAGAGCCCCCAAAACATACCAGCTTCTTATCCCACAAAAGCTGAGGTATGGACATGATAAAACCATTCCAAAAAGCAATGAAATCTACCTCCTTACACTGAAGTTAAATCTGCCTCCCTACAAGTATGCTCAAATTGTCAGAAACCTGTTTTTGGTAACATAGTGATATTTATTTATGAGATTGAGTGGTTCGTTGGGTATTTTAGAAGGCTATCTGAAAGTCTTATATTTATATTTAAAACCAGTAGCTCTTTTGCCCCAGTAACTACCTAGGCCAATCCATTTTTGTGGAAGCTCCCACTTCCTTTCCTGATTACCTCCTACTTGGCTTTCAGATCTCAAGTCAGATGCCCTCAAGAATGTCCCTCCTAACTTTCTGGACAAGATCAAATCCATACATAGTGTCCTCACATCTCACTTCTTGGTGGTACATGTCGCATTGTATGAGACTTTAGGTAATTCCAGTTCAGACTTCAAGTCTTCTAGCTTAGTCCTCAAACACTGTGAAACAGAAAGTTGGCCCATGCTTATTAGATTTGTCTCTAATTCTCCCACGAAACTAGGAAGCGCATGAGGGTCACACATCACCTCCTTTTTCTCACTTCTGCAGCTCCAAGCTCAGCACAGAGCTCAGTACACATTTATAGACAGAATCAAGTGCATATCAAGTACATACAACAAAGGTTAATTGGAGCTGGTAAGAAAGGGTCTTCTGGGTTTAGGTTACACACAGATTCAGTAAGAACTGAAAAGTCACTGTGATGAGGAATTATGTTTTAGTTCATTATAAAGTACACTTTCTGATAATTATCACTGTCCAACAGTGAAACAGGAAATGTAGAGAATGTTACTCCAAAGTACATGTTCACTACCAGGGATGTTGAAGAGAGAAATTCTACGAAGCATTAGAGTTGAACTAAAATCAACTGTAAGGCTACAGCCTTGAGACAGCTGTGGTTAGTGGCACTTACAATGATCTGTCTGACTATTGATAGAGTGCTATGTTTAATGATGAAGACATTAAGTAGAACTAAACAGTTTCTGTAGAAATTTATGTTCAATATAGACAGAAATCAATACAAAGCGATAAATAAATACAAGTAAATAACAGAAAGATCAGAGTTCAGAGAAGCTAAGGTGACCATGATTTATAGAATGGATACTAGAGAGGAGAGAGCTGCACAGAGATAGATGGAGCCCTAGAAATCTACAGAAAGGTCTTTCAAGTCTGTGTGTACTATTGTGCACGAGCATGAGAAGAAACCACCCCAGGCTGGGAAAAGAACATGAGAATCTGTAGACAGAAAAAATGTTTAGAACTCATATAAGACTGGGAAAAATCCATGGTCCTTTCAGCTAAAGTAAGAAAAATCAGTAACGCAAGGCATGTCCAGTAGACAAGGCATTGGTAAAGCCTGTTTCGTAAGCCAAATCTAGCCCACAGACCATTTTTGAACAGTTCACATGCTAAGAATGAGATGTATATTTTTGAAGGATTCTAAAAACAAAGAAACATATGCAACAGAGACTATCTGTGTGGTCTGAAAAGCCTAGGATATTTACTATATGATTTCTTACAAAAAATATGTATTTTGCCAATCCCTGAAATAGTCTCAAAAAATTGTCAGCTAAGTAATGGAGATAAATTATCTATATGATTAAGGCTACCTTGGACCCACCCTAACAAATTAATGGCCTAAAAGAGATCCTAATGATTTCTTGTAGCTTAGCTAGAAATGAAAGCAATCCTAACACTATTTAATAATAATAATTTTTAAAATCCAGTAACCCTAAGACACGAGATTTACATTCGTCACTCCAGTTAAAAATTGCCAGACTTGCAAAGAATAGGAAAATATTACCCTACATTACTTATCTATTGTTGTATAACAAACTATCCCAAAATTGATAACTTCAAACAGTAATCATTTCTTATTTTGTCTGTTTCTGTGAGTCACAGAAGGACACAGTGGGCAAACTTTCTGTTTCACAGTGTTTGAGGACTAAGCTAGAAGACTTGAAGTCTGAACTGGAATTATCTAAAGTCTCATTCATCTACCAATTTGGCAGTTGATATTGGCTATTGGCCACATTTTGTAAGAAAAGCATTAACAGAACAGGTCGTATTGCATTAATCTTGCACATCTCCAGGGCAATCTGGAATTACAACAGATGCTTGGCCAACCTTAGGAATGTGGCTTTTGGATGTCAGGGACTGATGATTTTGTGTGCGACTAGAGCAATGGGCTCTGCCATACCAGCCTGTCAGATTGCTTTGCACAAATATCAAGATTAATGACATACATTACGTTCCACTCTAGGGGTCTTTAGTTTCGATTGATGGCTGGTTGCTTAGCAAATATACTTATGTGACCAGCATACCAAAAAACCTTGGACACTAAGCCCTCAACAGAATTTCTTGGGTTGTGACTCTTCACACATGTTCCTGAACTATGCTGATAAGAAAATGCCCACTGAGGAAGGACTTTAAAGTCCATACTGGACCTCCCCTAGACACTGCCCAGTGAAAACATCTGTCCTGTCGATTCTCTCTATACCCTTTGCCATAATAAATATTAACTGTGAATATAATTTTCCTTCAAGGTTTGTGAGTGCTTCTAGCCATCACCAAGTTTGAGGTGATCTTGGGATTCTCAAAAGATCATGAAGAGGGTTGGGGATATGGCTCAAGCGGTAACGCGCTCACCTGGCATGCACGGGGCGCTGGGTTCGATCCTCAGCACCACATAAAAACAAAATAAAGATGTTGTGTCCACCAAAAACTGAAAAATAAATATTAAAAAGTTCTCTCTCTTTCTCTCTCCCTCTCTCTCTCTCTCTCTCTCTCTTTAAAAAAAAGATCATGAAGACATTGATCAAAAAAAAACTTAGGCTGGGCATAGCAGTACATGACTGTAATTCCAGCATCTCAGGAGGATGAGGCAGGAGAATTGTTCAAGTTCAGTTCAAAGCCAGGCTTAGCAACTTAGCAAGGCCCTAGGCAACTTAGTGAGATCTTGTCTCTAAGGGAAAAGAATAGAGGATGTGCTAGGTAGTTAAGTGCCCCTGGGTTCAATCCCTGGAACCAAAAAAAAGAAAAAAGAAAAAGAAGAAAGAAAGAGTATAAGTTAACAGTTGATGTATAACACATTACCCGAAATGTAGTATAACAACAAACATTTATTATCTCATCTTTTCTGGGTCAGGAATCTAGGTGGCTGGGTTATATTTGACTCGGGGTTTATCACTGTCTAGGCAGTAGGCATGGTTGGGTCAGGATGATCTGCATCTGAGCCCATCTACATGAGCCGGAGGGAAGGTTCAGCTGCTTGCCACCTGAGTTCTCGGTAGTTCTGCTCACCACAGGATTTCCCTGAGGGCAGAGAAAGAGAGAGCCTGTGACAGAACCCAGTCTTTTATAACCTAATCTCAAAAGTGAAATAACATCACTTTTGACACAATTTATTAATCACACAGTTCAACTTTGGCACAATGTGAAAGGAGACTACATAAGAATATATGTAGTAGGAGACAGAAATCACTGGAGATCGTTTTGGAGGCCACCACACCAGCTATATTAACATCAAAGTAGATTCCATCAGAGACATCAGAGATAAAGAAGAACATTTCATAGCAGCAAAGGGGTCAATTCCTCAAGAAAACTAAAAAAGTCCTAAATGTGAATGCAGATTTTCATGCCTAATTCTTAGACCCTAGTAGAGGTTTATAACAGGACATTTTTTTAGTGGTGGAGATATTTAACATCTAAGTCCTCATTACCATCAGGGGAATAAAAAAAAAAACATGCTTTTTAAAAAAAATTTTAGGAAATAATTATCAGTTGATTTTTAACAAATCAAAGTCCATATGTAAGTAGAGTTCCTTTGTAAGCAGTTCTGCTTTAAGCAGAAGCAAAGCGGAGGAAGCACTTAAGTGTTAAGAAAAGGCCTGAGGATTGTGAGGAATCCCCGCCCAGCAGGGCAAGCAGGAAATCACAGCCACAAACCAGAAACAAAACCAAAGCAGCATGAAATGACGTCCAGGTGACGTCTAATTTTAATAGCTGATTGGGCAGCAAAATTTGACACTGGTGATGTCTGGGAGGAGGGCAGAAGACACTGGGACGCAGGTCAAGTGGGACATGCTCACTGTGAGGCTGACTGTGCTGTCAGCATAGCACAGGTACAGGACACGGGAAGTGAGTAGGTTCATGTGTTTGAAATGTGTATTTCTTTATAGGAAAAAAACAAAACAAAGCAAAACAAAAAAAAAAAGTCTGTAATGGGAAGGCCTGTTAAAATAGCTTTAAAGATATTATTTAAATAAGGATCCCAGAATATAGACTTTTATGTTTCAAGATTAGGTTATCTGATCTCATCCTAATTTCCAACAGCTTGTGATGAGAAAAAAGAAAGATCTGGAAAAGAATCAAAACAGTCAGTTTCAGATTTACCCTGGCACTCAAGACTTTTCCATGATCCGACTCCTACTTCATTTTCTAGATTTATCTAGCAGTTGTACCTTCTGGAAATCTGTCACTCTAGCCAAATTAAAAAAAAAATGTAATTTTTTCCCTGACTTAATTTGTACATTTATCTCCATTTGTAAACACATCTGAAATTGAGATGATTTATGATGCATGCATTTGGATTTGATAAAAGGTAACCCTCCTTTAAACATATCCTATTTTTCTTTGCCTCCAAGATTTTGCTAAAGGTACTCCCCCCCCCTTTACATTAATTGAAATCCAATCCATTTTTCCAGACTCAATTCAAATCCAAAATATATATATATATAAAAAAACGGTCCTGATTAGCCCTTTCAAAATGTGAATTTACTTTTGACTTACAGTGATACCAAAATCTATATTTATCTATTCTGTACAACTTTGTGTCTTGTTATGTATCTTTGTCTTATTTATCTTTCTGTATCATAATAAACATCTGAAGGGCAAAACTCTCTTTATAGCTTTACATTTTCCATAGCAATCTCCAAGTATTTTCCTCATTTTGATGATCAATAAATTACTTAAGTGAACAAATGAATAAATTAATGACTATGCTTATAGAATAAAATTACTACAAAAGAAAGAGAATGTAGCACATGTAACAATATGTTTAGAATTATTTTACTTTCACTAAATGGACAACCGTTCCTTCCTAATACATAGGATGCAAGTACTTACATTCAGAAGAACACATTCCTTATGATGTGGAACTGGGGTAATGAGATGTAAGTTCATAACAGATCTTCCCTTTTTACTCATTACTTTGCACACATCCATGTGTCCGGCATACACACATTTATGTTATTTGGACTTAAATTTTAAAAACATTTAACAGATACATGAATTACTTTGCAGTGAAAATTTTTTAAAATGAAGAAACCAAAGGGTTAGCTAACTTGGTGGCATGTGGCCTTATGACAAAGGAAAAAGAGAAAGCCCAAAATTCACTAAATAGAGGTATGTGAGTTATGAGATCTGGACCAAGAAATAAGGTCAATTCAGAAAACCATAGAAGAAAATAAATAGTTTTCCGAACCTAGATGTGAAAGAATTTTAAAGCTTATATATTGGTTAATTTAAAATTCCTTATCACACAAAATAAAGTGGAAAGCTCAGGGTGGGGGCTAGAATAAGGAAGTTAGCTATCTTAACAAAAAAAGACTTTGTCTTATATTAAAGTACAACTGTAGCAAGAATCTTATTCAAAAGTCATCTCTGAGCTGGGCATGGTGGTACACACTTGGAATCCCAGCAGCTCAAGAGGCTGAGGCAGGAGGATTTCAAATTCAAAACCAGCCTCAGTGACTTAGCCAGGCCTAAGCAACTTAGAGAGACTTTGTCTTAACAAAAAAAAAAAAAAAAGGCTGCGCCCAGCAGTGCACACCTGTAATCCCAGCAGCTCAGGAGGCCGAGGCAGGAGAATCTCAGAAGGTTGTTGACCTCAAACCTAGACTTAGTGACTTAGAGAAGCACTAAGCAACTCAGTGAAGATCCTCTCTCTAAATAAAATACAAAATAGGGTTGGGGATGTGGCTCAGTAGTGAAGTGCCCCTGAATTGAATCCCCAGTACCCCCAAATAATATTAATATTAACATATTAATATTAATAAATTTTAAAAGGGGGCTGGTGATGTGGCTCTGTGGTTGAACACCCCTGGGTTCAATCCCTGATACAAACAAACAAACAAACCTCTGAAATGTATTTTTCTGACAAGAGTGGTGTGTCAGTCAGCTTTCTATCATTATAACAAATATTTGGGCTAATCAACTTATAAAGAGAAAAGGTTGGTTTGGGTCCAATATTTTGGAGGTTTCCGTCCATAATCAGTTGGCTCCATTGCTTTTGGGCCTGTAGTGAGGCAGTGTATCATGATAGGCAGTGCACTGCAAAGCCAAACCAATTACCTTAAGGCCAGGAAGTGAAAGAGAAAAAGAGGAAGGGACCAGGTTTCTGGTATTTCCTTCAAGAGCAAGCCCCCAGTAATCCAAAGAGCTGCAGGGGGCTCCACTCTTAAAGGTCCCACCACCTGCCAAGAGCACTAAGCTGAAGACCAAGCCTCTAACATGAGTCTCTGGGGTACATTTCACATCCAAAATATAGCAAGAGGTCTCATCAGAGCTATATTAGTGGTGAAGGCTTTTGGCCATTTTTATGTAATACATTGATATCACTGATGTTAACCAAAAGTCAGTGGGATGTTTGCTTCTTTATCATCAGTGAAACAGTTCAATGGTGTCCCTTCCTCCCTCCCTTCCACTAGTAGCCAGAACTATGCTAAGTGTTTTGCAGGTTTTTTATTTGTACCTCCCAACAACTTTATGATTCAACTTTACATACTTCAGATAGATAAACTCAGGCTAAGATAAGTTAAGCCAGTAGAGGAGCCAGGATTTGAACTAAGTCTGTTAACTGATGCTAAATCCCTTATTCTTTTGCTCTCTACAATTGTGTCTGTTGTCTCCATAGTAGGGTTCCTAAATAAAAAACAGCAACCTAACTTAGTATGTAAACAAACCAAAACCTAACTTATGAGTATACTAAATAGACGCGTTTCAGCCAATCACAGGCAGTCAACTCATCACATCACGCCCACATAAGGCAGCCGCTTAGCTGCAGCCAATCAGCTGATACCTCAACCTCACCTTTGTTCTAGCCTATAAATGCTCACTGTTCACCGTGCTGGGCAGAGGTCCAAGAATTTCTTCTGGCAGTGAGTGCTGCCTGATTTGTGAATCATTCTTTGCTCAAATAAGCTTTGTTAAATTTAATGTCTCAAGTTTTTTCTTTGACCCATCTCTATTATTGCTAGACACCCCATGTACATGACATTTTTCCTGATTTCACTTTTTTATTCATTATAGGAAAGTTTGTCCAAATTGTCCATATTTGTGCCAACATTACTTAAGAATCACTATGCACTGTATCTCAGGTTGGTATTTCCATCTACTCAGCCTACTGTTTCTATTAAAACATAAAGTATATTCTGCTGGAAGGCAAATGTTCTTCAGTTTGTTTTCCATTTACTAATTTGTTTTAGTTCCACTACTTCTTGATCCATCTATTTTCTTTTTGGACAGTGCATGCTTTCAGCTTCATTCAAAGTAGTATAGATTCACAATTCCTTTTCCAACAATTTTGAAGACCAAAGAGATCTCAATAAATGAAAAACTTTTTATAATTCATTGACACCAAAGCCCGACAAGACCTATACTTCATTTGGCAATAAAACCCTGCCCTGAACTTGCCAGAGACTATTTTTAGTCTTCAATGGTCACAATCATTGCGAATGTTCACCTATTTCACTACAACAATATCAATTTGTTTCATTATAGGGTGCTGACCATCTCCCACTAGTATCTAATGTGTGGTGTGGTATATTTACTTTATTACCATTTCAGGAATGAAAGAATCCTAAATTACAAAATACTTCTGCACCCGGAGGGGTTCAGAGAAGTTGATTTATTTTCTTTTATCCTCCCGCATTTCCCACTTTCTAAGAGCTAATACTTGTTTTCCCAAATCTCATACTTTTTGATTTGGGGGATATCTATGGATATTTGATACACATACTTTGTGACTTTGGCAAACTCAGTGTTAGGAAGCACAATCCTTTTAAAAACTTTTTTCTTAAAACAGAAGTCATTACAAATACCCACCCCTGCCAATTATTTCACTGTTCATTGATGGTAAACCACTAATGCATTTTCCCCCAAGAGATAACATTTTTTTTTTGTTTTTGTTTTTAGCTCAGACAGTGTGTAAATGTGGAAGACTTCTTTACAGGCCATCAGTTATTTTTATTTAATTTACTTTTTTTAATCTATTTTATAATCTTTCATGAGATTTGATTAACTATAATGTGGATCAAACTAAAAATGATCCAGGTGATTAAACTTCTGATTGACCTGAGTTTTCCTCAGTTGAATATTCTGGGTATATTTATACACAACCACAGGGTTTATTTTCCTGTTCATCTGTCACATGACTTTCTGTTATTCTGGCTTGATTTCAGAACCTTGGGTGTTAAACCACAGCATCTGAACATATCTTAAATCGGGTACTTCAGAAATTTAAAAATTGTCACAGAATTATCATTTATTAAATGAAATTTTCCACAATAGGTGTCATTAAGTTTAACTGTAAGAGCCAAGGAAAGAGTCCCAAATGAAGGGGAAGGAAAAGCTTCCCTGCTCTAAAATGCTTTTTCCTATGGTAAACCAGTTGCTATGACAGTAGACGCACTCAGAGAACATGTACCTAAGTGCTTAAAATAACCAGAGTACTTTTCCCTTATGAATCAGATTCTGCAAGGAATTACTAAGTCATTTATATGAGAATTGTTTCTGCATCCATAACTAGACCTACATAGTAGGGTGGAAAATATTCCATTGTTTAGGGGTTTTAAGATTTAGCAAATAAAAAAATAAATTTCTAAGTGTTTAACACATGCAGGTATATGTGCCTGTTATCTTAAGAGACTTTCATTTAGTTCAAGTTAAAATAATTTTGAATTCCACGTTTTAAAACCATTTGTTAATCCTCATAACATCAGTATGTCATGAATTAGTGCACTTATGACCATTTTACAAGGGAGTGATTAAAATAAACATGTCAAATATATTTCTACTTTAAGATAATTTTTTCTTCAGAAATAAAAGCAAAGATCTCAAGCTCTTAGCTCCTTGCATAATTGCTAGGTAATATGGCTCCTTTTCTCTGTGTACCAAGGTGTTCTGAATGATTCTTGGAACTTTGCTTTTACAGAGTGCTGACTGGGCAATCAATGGGGTTGAGCACATAAAGAATGCAGGGGAGTGTAATGGTTCTCCCAGAAAATGGGGCATGGCAACATACAAGTAGGGCTTCTTGTGTGTTTTACATAGTTCTAAGTGATCATCTTTGTTGATGAGCATCCATATCACCAATTGCCTTAGCTGCTCTTTCCAATCCAGTCCAGTTTACTCTCACACCTGAATCCTTCCTTAGAGCTTTCCTCATCCACCATTCTTGTGCACATCTTTATGCCAACAGAATAAATGGCCTGCCGGACATGATGTACAAGGTGTTCATCATGAGGCACTAGGGCTATTTCAGATAGTAGTAGTGCCATATTCACGTTGTAATAATGGTCCTTAAAGGGTAATTGGAGAATGCAAAGCAAAATCCTTAAGAGAATATTAACAGTATACTATAGTTGGGGAATTCTGAAAAGTAAAATCATGCTATGGATTTCTCTGTTTCTTGTCTCTCTTTTGAAACATCAATATATCTTGTTTGTGTGCTAAGCACATATTTTGCTAAATGGGAACTTCATTCAAGTTCTTTCATTCCAGAAAATGTATTTATTTATTTATAATTATAACCATTTTTTTCCCAGTAAATATAGCTATCAAAATAGAGGAAAGCTGTTATCACACATTACCTATTGAGCCAGCAAGGGGCTTACTCAGCTTGAGGAGAAATCATCACTCCAGGGTTGGCCCTGACCTCAGGAAGCTTCTTCCATTCTGGGAACCTGAGATGAACTGAGGAGCAAACTCTTTATAAACAAGTCACTTATGTAATGCTGCTTTGAAGATTTGGCATTTGTTGAAAAAAATAAGGATATGTTGGTCTACATTACATATTCAGGATCAAGTATCAAAATGAAATCCTATAATAAGCTTTGGCATCATACCAAATTTGAATTATGGAGGATAAATGTTCTTGGCAATATACTGGAGTTTTCTGGAAGAGAACTGCTATAAAAGAAGTCTCTACAGCAGTCTCTAAAATAATGCTAAAAATCACTGGTTGAAAAATTGAAACATTTTAAAATCAGTAATAAAAAAATAAGTCATCACTTCCCCATATCTTTGGATGGACTTTTGCCAAAGATATATGTTAAGTAATTAGTCATTTCGGTTAAAGTAACTGCACCAGTTGCTCATTTATGTAGCAATTATGTAAGGGTTACAAGTACGGATTATGTTCTGTCTGACTGGCCAATGGTTGGTAGTCCTTGATCCTTGTCCCCACTTACTAGGATCAGATGCTACAGATTCTTTCACTTTTAGGCCAACGTATACTCCCATTGTCTATGAGATGATGTCATAGCCTTACCTTGTGAACCTCCACCCGACCACTATCAAATGTTTTCTTACTACATTTCTATTGAAAATCTAGGCTCATTTACTGTTCGCCATTCAAAAGTTATTAACATACACCTGTATGGCTCCAGTACATGTAACTGTTTTGTTCCTAGCTATACCTTGCACCCTGCCAAGGAACTCTTCCCTAATTTAGGAAATCAGATCCATTAAACAAACCATCTGGCTCTGTTTTCAGTGCTCCTCTGGGCATGGGCTAAGTGCCTTTGCAAATATAGTTGTCAAGAAATTGTGTTAGGGACCTGGACTGAGGAATTGGTATTTGATCTGCAGCAGGGCCAAGATTAGCAGGGCCAAAAAGTTCATATCCAATCAAGGGTCCACCAGTCTTCTAGTTCCTAAATGAGATTGAGAAAGATAAATAGTTTTGGAGAATTGCCTGGACACTACTCTTGAATAACCACATTAGGCCCTTTTTAATTATTTATAGCAAATAGATATAAATCTAAATGAATCTCAAGCTAGCAAGATAAATATCTCAAGTTTGTTGGAAAGAGCTCAAGCTATGGAGATGCTAAATCAGAGACTGAAAGCCATCTTAAGCCAATGAGCAGACCAGACTGGCAGAATCATCAGATCCGTGGGTAGAAGTGAACAGAATCTCAGAACAATAAAGAATTTGGCCCCCCTTTTATGGTAACCTCCTCAGAGTTCAGCAGCCATATAGATCTTTCATGAATAGCTCATGAAAGTGGCAAAAATTAACTTCTGCCTATAATCCATGTTGATTTATCTCATAGTATTTCCTTCTGTTTCATTATTACTAATTTGTTTGCAAGTCTCCCATCATACCAGCTTCCACCCAGAAGCTACAATCTTCTCAATTTTAATCACTTGTTATGAATATTATTCCTGATCTGAATTATTTATTCTAGCAAACATTTCAAGATTTTCGTGCCATTTTTTAACCTACCACAATAAATAATACCAGTATTTCATACACAGGTATCTAGAACCATAACTTGCAGCTGGCATTCAATCATTGCCTATTTCTGCAAGTTCCAGAAGAGCACAGAGACCTAAACAAACCAGCCACTAAAATCAGTTTTCTTATGCCCTTCTGATTTTTCTCCATGCACATATAATTTATACATGCATGACACCATTATCTATGAAGTAAAAAAGTGAAAGCAATTAAAATTTCCAATATTTGGATTTTTTAATCTATACCATACTGTAGTCAATTGCTGGAATATTATTGCATGTATTCCAGTAATCCTTACAAATATTATGAGAAATGTGGGAAAAGAACTTCAATACACATTTAAGTGAAAAGACCAGAATACAAAATCATTTGCTTGCTATGATACCTATATAAATAATATACTTACAATAATACCTTGCTATGATAACCTACATAAAAGTAAATGCACATGGGGTGGGTGAAGGAGAACCAAAAGGATATATAAACCCAATAATAGTGAGTGTGTTAATATAGTATAATCATGAGTCTTTTAGTCCTTACTTTTTGGAAATTTTCTTCATATAGCAATATTGTTTCAACACACAAATTAAGAACACAATATCATATCCATAGGAATGTCTCTTCCAGGACATTTCAGGACATTTCTAAGCCTTGGGTTTTAATATTATTTGTTAGAAATAGAGGCAATATCAGATCTTATGAAAACTGGATTAAGCCTAAGTAAATTTATTGGGTTTCCTCACTGGAATGTTCAGAGGTTGGACCACAGGAGTGCAGAGACTGGTGCAGTACTTGGTGCTGTAGGTTCCATTTCTTTTGATTGTCTTCCTGCTTATATCAGCTTTTGTCACACTTCCTCTCTTGTGATAGAAATATGACTGCAGCAGCGCCATTGTGGTTAAAGAAAGAGCAAGGTCAACTGTTCACCAATCACAAATTCTTTGCTTTTCTCTGATTGGACCACTGTGGAGCAATCACTGAGGCCAAAGGACCAGTATTCTAGATTCAAAGTAAATTATACCACCCACACAGCAATCCGTGGCAGGTTGGTTACTACTGACAATTATTTGTACCCCTCCCTATCAGAAGATCTTACTTTCTCTCTCTTTAACATCAGATTTGGCTCTGACTTACTCTAGCTACTGAAAAACCTAATACCAATGTTCAATGCCAAGCTGTGTTATTGTGGTTCAACTGTAAAGTTGGGTTCTCAAAAGCAATTGTGTTCCTTCTGTCAGAAAGAAGTAGTCAGAGCTAGTGTGTGGTTTGCCACATTCCCTTTTTCCTCTGTTCAACTCCAGAGGCTTCACTATCAGCCTGGATTCAAGAATGAAGCTCAGAAATTATACCCCATTTGATTCAAATGTATGAATTGTCAAGATCATTGTACTGTCATGTGTAACTAATTAAAAAAAAAAAAAAGAATGAAGCTGAAATTGAGAAAAGCCACCATCTACCCACAATGCACACATAGCGGAAGCTATGCCTTTGTTAAAAATGGCTGAGATTTGAGGGCTGTTTGTTACTGTATTATGAAGAAGCAAATCCTGACTGTATTGGAGTCTTTGCTTAGCCATTTCTTAGCTTATGTGACCTTGAAAAAGTTACTTCCTTTTCCTGAATTTTAGTTTCTTTATTGGTAAAATAAAGATAATGTATGTAATTCCTGGTACATGCTCAAAGATGGCAATTATTACTTGTTAATGCTAATAATTATAATTCTCACTCCCACGGGGGATTTTTTTTTTCTAATTTACCTTTGTAATTTTATGGGGGAAAAGAAAAGTGCTGCTATCTGAAAGAGGAAATATATTTATTTTTACTAAGACACAGTTACAGATTCAAAGTTTTGAGATATATACATATGTGTATACACACACATACTGATCATCTGTAGATAAAACAAAGAATTTTAGTTCCTTGAAATATTTTTTAAGAAATAAAAAATATTAACCCACATTTCATATAAGAAAAATGCATTTTCATGCTCAATACCAAGTGTGATATAGTTATCCAATAGTACCATTGGCTTCACTGAAGTAATTTTGTTCTTTCTCTGAGTTATCTATTATTGAAGACAGTCAAGAACAGATATTGAAATAGATTATTTTTCTATTCCATTGTGAAAACCTGTGTGTTCCCAGCATCCCTTCTCACAAAGTGATGCATTCTTCAGTGTGAGAAACAGAAGAGAGGGGGAGGGATTATAGTCAGAAGAATGAAACTCAAAAGTAAAAATTCCACCTTCTCTTTTATTTGTAATTATATCTAGATTTGATTTGAATTTAACTGATTTCATAATCAATAATTATTTTACACCACAGAACACATTTTCTATCTTAGACATCCATCAATGACATCTGGTATCTAATAAGTTATGTCGGATATTGTAAGTTTTATCTTGTTTCGTTTGCTGGTATCTGGTAATTAAGATATGAGGTGGTTGTTTGTCCCATTAGATGAAAAATGTGCTCCCAAGAGAGCAGTGTAAATCATGGTTTGAATACAAGAGTGTTCACACACATTGTTATATAACAAAACTACCTGGAACTTTACACACACACACACACAATTTTGGTTCCTACCCCAGGATTTGTGTAATCTCTGAAAATGAGACTAAAATTTTTTATAGAAAAAATTGATTTTTAAATACCAATCCTGATTAAAAGAAACCAGGGCTTCTTGGAGAAATGGCTGATTATAGAGCTGGGGTGAAGAAAATATAAGTTAAACTGAGAATATTTTGTTGTATCAGAAAGTAGAATGTTACTTAAAGTATTATGGGGATGATTTCAAATGACACAGAAATCTGCTTGAGGTACACTCATTGTCCATAAGAAGGAAAATTTGAATGGGAATATAAAAACTATAGTACGTTATAACCTATTGAATAAAATGAGAATCAATCAATACAGATAAGAAGAAAAGGAGGTGGGGGTGGGGGAGGAAACTTACAACACAATGCCTACTTAATAAATGTAGACAGAAGGATGGAATTAGAAAATCACAAGTTGAGCAAGAATCATCAATAATTGCTCTAACTAATAGGCAATTTTGATGAGGAATAGCATTTTTACACAGTCTCAAAGTATCTTCCCACAAAAACAACAAAGGGAAAATAGTAACTTCACACTGAAAAATCCTGGCAGACACCATCTGTGCTGGGTTGAATGGTGGCCCTCACACAATACATTAATGTCATAACCCCCAGAACCTGCGTATGTGGCCATGTTCAGCAAAAGGATCTGTCAGGATGTAATTAAGCTATTTTATCTTGTGATGAGATCATCCTGGATTACTCAGGTAGACCCTAAATGCAGTGACAAAGAAGAGAAGACATGGACAGAGAGAAAGCAGGGATAGCCAGGTGGAGATGGAGGCAGAGACTGGAGTGAGGCAGCCACAGAATGCTGAGGGCTACCAGTTGCTGGAAGGCACAGGGAGGAGTTCTCTACCATCCAGAGGGAGCAACCCCCACCCCGCCACATCTTGTTTTTGGACTTCTCACTTCCAGACTTTTAGACTGTAAAGATTTCTCTTGTTTTAAGCCACCCAGTTTGTGGTTATTTGTTACAGCAGCCCTAGGAAACTAACATACCACCCTTCCAAATAACACGTTAACATTACCAATAAAGGAATCAAATGTCATGAAAGGGATTCCTGGGAGCTATGCTAAAAAGTTTATTTATTATTCACCAGTATTCCTAATAAAATTGCATAACTTGATTAGTCACAAGGAAATTCAGACAAATCTACTTCTACAAAATAATTAGCCTGTACTCCAGAAAAATATTGAGGTTGTAAAAAATGAAAGGCTGAGGAACTATTCTAAACCAAAGAAAAGGAAAGAGAAATCACAACAAAACACATTGGGTGTCCTTCACTGGGTCCTGAACTGTGAAAAACATTTACAAGAGACATTTTTGTGTGTGTGCTAATTGGTAAAACTTGAATACAAACTATGGATTGGATAATGGTATCAGATTAATTTAAAATTTTATGTTTTGCTAATCATCCTAGGATTATATAAGAGAATGTCATTGTTCTTAAGATATATACTATGAATAGTAAGAAGTAAGGAGGTATCCTATATTCAATTTACTACGCAAATATCACCATAACTAATATTAAAAAATATTTATGCCTATCTGTAGAGAAAAAACGAACACATCTGGTAAAAATTAGCAAATGGTATGTGAGGGTTCTGTGTACTGTTACTTCAACCTTCAATAATTTTGAAATTATTTTAAAATAAAATTGTAAAAACAAAGTTTGTGCTGGATGCAGTGGTACATCCCTATAATCCCAGTGATTCAGAAGGCTGAGGCAGGAGGAGTTCAAGGCCAGCCTAGGCAACTTAGTGAGGCTCTAAGCAACTTAGCAAGACCCTGTCTCAAAAAAGAATTTAAAAAGGAGGCTCTGTGTGGCTCAGTGTTAGAGTGCCCCTACTTTCAATCCCCAGTCCCCCCAAAATAAAAAATAATAATAGATTAAAAAATAACACTTGTTAGGTTATTATAATGTGTAACCAGATATGAAAGCCACTGCATTAGAATTCCTTCATTAAGGCAGTAGTTCTCAAGTGAGGATGATTTTGCCTCCAGGAGGATATTTGGAAATGTAAAAGGATATTTTCAATGGTCTCGATTGCACAGTTAGAGAGAGAAGGGGTCTGGGATGTGCTATTGGCATCTAGTGTAGAGAGACCAGAGATACTGCTAAACATAAAATTCGAAGGACAGCTTCCCACAGCAAGTAATTGTCTAGACCAAAAAGTTGTAGTGTCACTGTTAAGAAACCTTACTTTAAAGAAATCATGCACTCACTACTATCAATCAGTTTCTAAATATTCATGGGAAAAACACCAATATAATATGTTTAAAAATTTTCCATTTTACAAGTAAAATATATTTGCCTTTCAAGACTTAGAAATGGCATATAAAAATGCATACAGACAACCCCATGTCTCACCATGCAAACCTGTATTTTTGTTTTTTTGTGGAGCTGAGGACTGAACCCAGGGTCTTGCATGTGCTGAGCAAGCACTCTACCCCTGATCTAACTCCTCAGCCACACAATGCAGTCAGACAAGAGGAGTGAAGGAAGGAGGAAGCAACGGAGCTCAGCTCATTCATTTTAACAGCAAACAAGTGGCTTTCATAATATTGGACAAGTCCACCAAAAAAAGCAATTTCAAGGCATTAGAATAGATCTGTGAAAAAGATAAATAGCCTTTTCTCAAACTTATGACTATACTCATAAAGCAGTATAAATATATTACATTCATGGGTTACCTGGAGTAATCCATATCACTTCTTTTTAAACTAAAGGAGATTTCTAGTTGCTATATTTTTTAGCATAGGAGAACTACGCAAATATCACCATAACTAATGAGTGATGAATCCCATAGTATTCAGTCTTTGCATAACAAACAATCCCAAAATCTCAGTACTCTCTACAGCAAACATTCATTTCTCACTCTCAGGCCTGTGCACTGGCTGGGCTGACTCTGGTTCAAGTTCAGATCTGCTCTGCATGTCTCTCATGCTGGGGCCAATGGTTACCAGAACAGATGGCTGCCACCTCATTGCAGATCACAGGAGCTCAGGAACCTAGGCCAAACTCTGCAAGCACATTTAAAGCCTCACTCATATCACATCTGCTGATATTCCATTGGCCAAAGCATTTCATGACCAAGCCTAAAGTCACCAGGGCAGGGATTTATGCCATGTGTACTGGGTGACACTGCACTGCCACATGCGCAAGGGTTTGGGTGTATAATCCTGCTACACAGAAGCAGAAAGAACTCAAGAATGACAGTGCAGTCTACAGGGGCACTCCACAGCAGCAGATGTTTCTAAAAGAACATTTCTTATGCAACCTACTCTTACTACATCAAGTCAGGGGCTCGCACTTTTCTGCAATGAACCCACTAGTAAACGTTTTTAGGCTTTGCAGTCCAGATATTATTTGTTTCAACTCTAATGTAGTGTAAAATAGCCATGGAAGATATGTAAACAAAGGACTGTATCTGCCTTCCAATAAAACTTTGTATTTGGGCACTGAAATTTGAATATCAGATAATTTTCATGAGTTATAAGATGTTATTGTTATTTTGATTTTTTTTCAGTTTTTTAAAAGAGTCAAAATGATTCTTAGTTTGTGAACTATTTAAACACTAATGTTCCATCAAGTTTGATTGATCCACAAGCCATGGTTTGACAACCTCTTGATGTAGCCCACGAAGCAGAAAAACAGTTGGCGTTTATTGAACACAGTAGACAGTACAATGGAAAGAAAAGACAATAACCAAGGAATTTACATATAGTTGAGGATGTAGACTACATACATGTAAAAACTAATCATGAATCTGTGAAAAGTAATACATATAGTAACTAGCACAAGTCCTAAGCCATAAGTGATAGGAGATATGGTGTCAGGGAGAATATATTGAGTATAGTAAGCGGGAGAGAATTCCTTGAGGTATTTTATAGGTGAGGGCATGGATTCCCTGGAAGATTACACCATTACTTCTTCCTATACAGAAAAAAAAATAGGGATAATAAGAAATAATAAGAAGGTGGTTCCAATCAACAAATTTATAAATTTGATTTATAAATTCTTTTCTTTCTATAACATTTTAAGAATATTTAACAAATAAAAATTTCATATATTTGAAGTACACAGAGTAATGAGTTCATGCTTACACATTGCAAAGTGAGAATCAAATTTATTATGAAAATCAAATTTATTAACACATCGCCACACATAGTAACCATTTTGCATTTTGTGGGTCACTGATGACCTACTTTCTTGACAACTTTCAACTTAAATGAAAGCTGTATTAAATATTGGTAGTATTGTAAAAGTAATAAATGTAATATAAAAATGTTGAAAAAAGAAACTGAAAGTCACCCTATGGTCCCACCACTCAAGGGTATACTCTGTTGACAGCATGGTATATAGTCTAGAGTTTTCTTTATATATATATATATTCATTCAATATATATATATTGAATGAATATTCATTTTGCACTTTGTTTTTAAATTGAGCAATATATCCTGAAAATCTTACCATACAAATATAAATAGATTTATTTAATTTTAATTGCAGCATAGTATTTTGTAGTATGGATATACCATTACTTATTAAAATCCCTCAAAGATGCATATTTACATTATTTCCAATTTTCTTTTGTTATGTTTTGGTAAACATCCTTGCAATTACATCTTTCTTTTTAGAGCATTACAGTTACACAAAGTAGTTGGGTTCATTTCAACAAAATTATAAATGCATGGAATTTGATTTCAACTTCTATCCCCCTGATACTTTCCCTCTACTCCTACATATGTTCTTCTTCTTCTGCTCCGCTGACCTTCCTTTCACTCTTTTATATATTTTTTGGTTGCTATTTCTACACATACATAAAGATATGTTCCTTGTGGTACATTTATATATGCATATAACATGATTTTATTAAATTCATTCCACATTTCCTTCTCTTTCCCATCCTTCCTTCCTCCCAATCTCCTTTTTCTACTCTACTGATTTTCCCTATGTAATTATGATATCTGACCCCTCCACCCACCTCCTTTGCCTTTTTTTGCTCTAGTTTCCACATATGAGGTAAAACTTTCAACCCTCAGTTTTCCGAGTCTGGCTTATTTCACTTAGCATGATGTGTAAGTACATCTTCATCTGAAGCAACCATTGCTGTCTAAGGAAAAGGATTCTAACAGTGGAATTTCCAGGTCTAAGCATATGAGACATCATTTTCAAAGGTTTTTCTTCTCAATGCTACTTGGTTAAAAAAATTAAAAAATAATTAAAGTTAAGCAGCTGGTTGGGGGGTAAGGTGATTGGCAATATTGACCATATAAGAGTGATATAGTAACATATGTGGCTTTTATTTGCCTATGAACAGGGTGAGGAAGGGACAAATAGGCAGAAGAGAAGAAAGCAGGAGAGAGCAGGGAGGGGAAGCAAGAGGGAAAGAGACACAGTGCTACATTCTGCAGTATTTAATATGAGAATCATCCAAGTTCAGAGAAGACTGACACCTGATGTTGTAATAATCAGGTGTGGTAGTAGCATACAAACAACCAGCCTTTGTGTACTTATTGATTTGAAAATGAACTAAAAGACCAAATACCCTCAAATTCATAACCTATCTAAATGTTGTAACAATTTGGGTAGTAATTTTTGTAAGATATACAAATATGAAACTAATATTGTGTTTTAATAATTTGTAACTCAAATTTATTATACTTACATTTTTTCCTTTTCTCAATAAATCATGAAGAATAGTGTGTTCTCGACAGGGGTTGGTGGGTGTTACCATTTGGTTGCTGTGGAACAAATCACCCCAAACTCCCTGTTGTAGAACAGAAAATCAGTATCACCTCTCATGGTGCTTTGGGTGAACTCCACACACGTGGACAGTTTAAGAACGGGGTTCGTTAAGCAGCTGCAGTCAGATGTTGGCTGAGATCAAAGACCTCTGGTGGCTTCACTGGGATGACTGTCTAAGAAGTCTTCCTCACAGAGCAGGCAACTGATGCTAGTTGTTGACCATGAGCTCTGTATGCAAAGCAGGGTGGCCACTTGTGATCTCTCCTTGTAGTTTACCACCCTTAGAGCCCAGCAGCTGGCTCTAAAAAGGTGTGTCCCAAGAGTACGTGTCCTACCAGTCCCAGGTAGAAGCTGCAAGGCTGTCTAACCTTGGAAATCCCAGAACATTGTTGCTACTGCATTCTTTGGGTTCAGCTAATGACTCAGCATTACCCAAAGGCAAGATAAGAACAATTCGACTTCCCCTCTTAATGGGATAGCACAAGTCACACTGCAGAAGAGCATGTGGACTAGGAGCAATTACTGGGGCCTTTGGAAGACAAGACACAGTTGTCTTTAGGGGAGCAAACAAACCCCCCCCAAAATTGTGGACTAATTTTTCTCATGTTTACATTTTTCTCTGAAGGTAATCGTGACTATTCATAACCTTCTCAAAGGAAGCCAATTGAGGGAAGGAAGAGGGAGGACAGAAAGAGGAGAAACAATCACAGAACCTGGTAGACTATAGTCTATCGCACATTATACAATTTAGTTTATGACCTAATATTACTCCTAAGGTTTAAGAATATTTACTCTCTACTACTAACAGTTAGCTATGATCCACTATGAAATCATCCACATAAAATTTGTGTATATATGTATATATGCGACTAATTCTGGCAGTGTGAACGACTATAAGCTAAATAAAACTGGATGGATACATACACATGTATATAAACATGCTCTGAATTTTAAACAGAAGGGCCTGATTAAATGGGGTTTGCATTTTGGACCACTGTTCCTATTAGATATACTTTTATTTAAGAGAGAGGAAGAAAGAGAGAGAGAGAGAGAAAATGCATGTGCTCTAATCAACTATTAATATTCTGTACACAGTTAGGGGGAAATTTCTTTTTTGACCCCTGCAGCACAATCCTGCATAGTACAGCAACTGATTTCCATCATATAGCATGAAATTTGATTACTTTTTTCTCAGGATATGTAACTATAACTGTTATTGGTCACAAAATTATCTGGTTTTTATTACAGCATTTGTTCTATGACCCCAGAATCCATGATTACCTCAGACAAGCTCTGTTTTGAGTTTCTGGTTATTTATGCTCTGATATGTGCTCTCAGTTTCATAAACTTGTTCCCTCAAGATTTCAGTGAAGGTAGGAAGGGGAGAGTTGGGAATTGGGGAAGGGATGCAAGAATCATGGTCAACTACACCATGTCCACAAACTAGCCACATTCCTTTCTTTCTTTCTTATTCTTTTCTTTTTTTTTTCTTTCCTTTTTTTTTCTAGAATGCACATGCAAATTCAAGATATAGATATATTTAAAAGGGTTTTTTGTTTTTGTTTTTGTTTTTTTGGTTTGTTTCTGTTGTTAAGGTTGACATGTCTTGGCAATCTCTCTTTGTCTAACATGGTCATCTCCCCATGGCCCTTGCTACAAGAAGTGACTTTTGCAATGGAGTGGGTAGTTGTTGCAAGACCCTTCAACTCCCTTACAATGTCCAGTTCCTCATTAATATTTCTTAGTTTTTAGCATCCATTGATATTTATATCCTGAATCAATTATTTCATAGCATGTTGTAAAAATAGTGATTTTTTTTACTACTTTTATTATTTTCTACATTTACTAGGTAAAAATACTTCTGTAAGTAAAGCTTTCCCTTGTCAACCAGGGCTACTTTGTAATGCAAATAAGTTTTTAACAGGAAAAGTAATCAAGTCTTAATTCTTTTCTCTTAGTTACTAATTTTCAGAGCACAGAGATGATACACTACCTTCAGGAAGAAAAAAAAATGAGTTGTTTCTTGCTTTAGCTTTCTCTTTTGAGTATCATTGTAAATTCCAGGATTTTTATTTAATTAGTATGTTTTGATCAATGGCCATTTTTATTAGTTTCGATAGTCAAATCATCCACCTTTGGCCAGTAGTCAGCTTCCTTACTTTTCTGCATAATAATATGATGGAGTCTTGATTTGTCGTTTCCTACTCTACACCATTTATCAGGGAATAGTATTCCAGGACCATTCTCAGTGTTAACTGGGTTGTCATAGCTTCTAGGTTTTTTAAAAAAACATTTTTGAAACATTATTAATTCATAGCTATATTTAAAATTCAAATATATTTGAATATTTGCTATTCAGTATCAAATGTCAATTTCAAATTTTAAATATTCAAATAGTTCAAGTTTCAATTTAATCAAAAGTATCCTATTTCTTTAAAATGTTTTACTTGTGTCTCCTGTCTCTTACAGTGAAAATGATGATCCCTAACAATCTCAACAGTCTTACTTACAAATATAATACATATAATTTTTCAAGTGAGTATCAATATGGCATATTAAAAATGTAACAGGGCTGGGGATATAGCTCAGTAGGTAGAGTGCTTGCCTTGTATACATAAGGCCCTGGGTTCTAATCCCTAGCACCACCACCAAAAAAAAAAAAAAAGAAAAAGAAAGAGAAAACAGGTGGCTAGGACAATGGGCAAGCTGGCTTCAGTCACCTCATCTCTCCTCCTCCCCAGTCCCTGAGAGGAGAGAAGGGAAAGGCCTTCAGCAAGTAGTGAGTGGGGAATGTATTAGCCTGGTAACATGGAACAGTTGGGAAGCTCTGAGCCCCACCCTCCAGGATGAGTGGGCTGTGGTAGCATCCCAGGAGATAGGCCCAAAGATGCACCGAACAAAGCAGATGAAACACGAGACACATGTTTATCTGTGCACAGTGTTTGAGCAGCAACTGCAAGCCTGAGATAGCCAGACGCTTCACCACAGTGATAGAAATGTTTCATGGCAGTTTGGCATCTAAAAAGAATAAATTGTATAAATGAAAAGTATATGCTTCCCTCCCCCACCCTCAGACCATCCAAAACATTTCACTGGGTAGTGTGTGGTGCCAGCCTGATATTTTTGGGTGCATCTCAGGACTTGTAGCAATTATTTATCTTGTTCTTATCACATTGGCATTTAAGCACCTTATCACCATATGTGAGGGAAAAGATCCCATTTCTTTGGGCTATGTTTTTCAACCTGTGAGTCAGGAGCACTGATATGCTGCTCTATTAGTTTTGAACTGTATTCACATTTCTGCTGGGAGGCAACGACAAGGAAAACACAGGTGAGGTTTGCAGCCCTTGGGGAGGCAGCAGGTGGAGGATGGAGATCAAGAAAAGCAAAGAAGGCCTGTGTTCTGCTTTACGTAAAGGGAAACCTTCTTCCCTCTTGGAGATATCGCAAACTGACAGAAGCTTGCTTTCTTCTCTCTCTTCTATTTTAGCCCCTACCCCTCTTTTCAACCATAGAAAAGTGAAGTAACTTGCTCAAATCCCATTCCCTAGCTCCCCCTTAATTAATTATGTCTGACCCCCAGCTCACCTTATCCCTTCGCTTCACGTCTCTGCTTGTTGCAATCCATCAACATAATTACTGGGAGCAACTTGGCACTTTTGCATTCTGCAAGCCCTTTCTTTTACTCTTTTATTTACAAAATATTTGCTAAAAGTGATAATGTCAATTCATAACATCTATAAAGGGAGCTTGCTAGAAATACCAAGTCTTCTATATTTAAATTCTGATTTACTACTGTGAAATCTGATAGGGAGTCCTTCCTTCCCTTCCTGATAAAGGAAGGCCAAGATTTGTACTTTACGGAAAAAAAAAATGGCTTAAGTGTTAAGTTTTAAGTATGACCAGTGGAAGAAATAGCTAAAGGATAGCTCTTAGATTGTATCCACTCTCACTCAGTTGGGAAAATCTCACTGGGACATTGCAAATCTGCCTGTATCTTGTTCATGGGAAATACTGCTCAGCGATAAAAATGGACTAACTGCTAACACACACAATGGAATGAACCTCAAAAGTATTGGGTGGAGTGAAAGAAGCCAGACGCAAGGGAGTGTGTACCAAAAGAAATTCTATCATGGTTATTTGAGAGAGAAGGAGAGATTGATTGGAAAGAGGTTTTAGAGAAAGAACTTTCTAGATGATAAAAATGTTTGTGTCTTAATAGACAAAGGGTATGCATTGCAGGAATGCAGTCCTATGTCAAGATGGTCTAATTATACATTTGTGATGCATGCATTTCATTGTATGCAACTCAAACCTTATCAAATGTTTGGTTTTGAATATGGCTATTTTGGATAATGAGAACAGAAATGTTTTTACCATCTTATACCAATTTGTATCTTTTAGACCTGTGTAAAAGGCAGAAGAAGAAGGAGTAGGAGGAGGAGAAAGGAAATGATCTAACAGCACGCACACATGGTAAGCACTAAATGTTATTAAAGACAAATAGCCATGCAAGAATAGTTCATTCCAAGAGCTTATTACAAAGAGTAGTTCTTAGCTTATAAGATGCCTCTTTTCAGCCTAGCAATATAGTCAAATTCAGCACTGTATACAAGATTAAAATTTCCCAGCCCTATAAAAATATTTTTAGTAATCCTCCAACCCATCAATCCAGTTATACAACCTTTTCATAGCAGTACAATAAATAAAATCAATACCTTTTACTACTTTGCCACCAGAAACTGTAACTACATTCAGATTCAAAGGCATAAGGCTGTCTGCAAGGCTGATCCAAACATCAGGGAGTGTTTTATGAGAAGACTGTACTGTTATAATTATGAATAAGGAAGGAAAGCGGTCTTAAATCTTAAGAAGGATTTATTTGGTTGAAAAAAATAAATATAAAGGCTGCCAGTGCCCTATGTAGGATCTCTATGTATCAATACTGTCCACATTATCCCCCTATATGTAATGTCTTTGGAAAATAATATAAGGGCTACTAATCCCCTATCAATATGATTGTATGATACTCTAAATACAGGGGGTGGTAAAGTCAACTATTCTTCCAGAGAAATTAACTTCCTGAAAATTATATTTATTTATATAATAAAAAGTATCCACTGCCAAGTCTCAGGCAAATGGTACAAGTCACTCAGTAATATTTACCTTTCCTAATTGTGCTTTTTCCAGCAGCGACTAGCCTCATAACATGTGTGTGGTCATCTCCTTTTTTTTTTTTTTTTAGCATTTTACCCGCCTTAAGGACTATGACCAAAAATAAATAAATTAACCAAACAAGCAAAAATCACACTGCGAGATTCAGGTTAAAAAAATTCTATTTACTTTTTAGATTATGTATCCACAATACCAAAGAAAAAAAATTGAAGGTTTACTTTTATCAGCAGGAACTTCCCGAATATTTCCAAGTGTTCTGTCTCTAGAGAATTCACATGTAGAGAAGAAATAAACAATAAAACATTATAGGATAGCTATTACTGGAGAAATATGATTTTCTTTTTCAATTTCTAGAAGTTAAAAATTTTAAAGTGAAAAAAAATAGAAATGATGAAAAAGTAAGGGCAACTCAGAAAACTGGGAAAGTTTTAAATCCCTCAACCACATATGGAAATTTTCATGGGGGGTGGCTATAGCTTTAACTATTTAAACTTTAATTATTGCAGTGATCTCAAAGTGTGGTACCCACATCACAGCACCTGCAGCCCCTGAAAGCTTCTTAGAAATGCAAATTCTTGGGGTCCACTCAGGCCTCCCAGTCAGAACCTCTGGGGGCATATCCCCAAAATTTATGTTTTAACAAGCCCTCTGGATGGTTCTGATGCAAAATAAATGCTGAGAATCACTGATTTAGTCCAAAAACCTTGACTGGGAACCCACTGTGTGCCAGGCTCTGAAAAAGGAATTGGGGATATAAAAATAAAGAATGGACATAATCCATAGTTTAATTAGCTATAAAGAAAAAGAATGGTAGCTGGTACAATAGGTTTTTGAATACAGTACCCCCAATCCCACCACCTCTCACTCACACTCCACAGGTAGTATGTCCCAAGATCCCCAGTGGATGCCTAAAATAGAGGATCATACAGGGCCATACATAAGTGGTGTCTTTTCCAAATATACATGTAAATAATATAATTTATAAATTAGGCACAGTAACAGAATGAAAATAATAACAATTCACCTCTTCAGTAATTTTTAGACTATTCAATCCACATCTATTTTTGAATCTGTGCAACTGTCCCTTACTTGCAGTAGATGGCTTGGTGTCTCTGTCCCATGGGATCCCTTGCTGAAGTCTTCAGAGAGGCCCAGAGCTTTCTGGCACAACATGTTGCTGTCAGTTGGAACACATTTTCTGTTCATGTCTTCCACCCACAAATTTAATGCCTTTTCCATCTTAGCTAAGCACTTATCATGAACTGTGGCTGTAACTTTTGCAGTTTGAAGTGAGACAGCAAAACTATCAGGAATTTCTTTTTCCTTTTTCACAATTTCACAGAAGATTTGTTCTTACCATAGATCTTAGCAACCTCAGTATATGGTGTTTTTTTTTTTTTTCTTTCCTTAAATTGGGAACCATCACCTTTTCAATTACTGAAAGCACTTTATAGCTTCTCTTTGGCATATCTAAATTGCCAACATCACTCCTCCTGCACTTTGTGGCCATTATTAACTAAAACAAGGGTTACTTGAACGTAAGCACTGTGATCCTGTGGTCGTTGATCTGATAACCCAGAGGGCCACTGAGTGACTAATAGGCAGGTAACATATACAATGAAGATATACCAGAGAAGGGGATGACTTGTGTCCTTGGCATATTGGAGCAGAATTGTGCAACATATCATCATGCTACTCAGAATTTAAAACTTATAAATTGTTTATCTCTGAAATTTCCACTTTATATTTTTAGATCACAGTTGACCATAGGTAACTGAAACCACAAAAAGCAGAAGTGGGGATAAGGGAGAACCACTGCTTTACCTCCTCATCTAATCACTCAACCAACTCAAACCTCCCTACCTCTGCTGCAAAGATTCAATATTATCCTTTCTTGACCAAAAACAAAAAGTCTTCTTTAATCTATTCTAAAATTTTAATATTTCTATACCTTCCATCATTGACTACATCATATTTGGAAAGAGCATTTAATTAAAGTTGTCCTTAAACACAACTTTAAACTCCTGAGTGTAGAGGAAATTGGCTTTTATTTATTCACCCATCTGGGAAGAGTTGAATCCAAAAAATTAACATTGCACTGGCTTAAGTTTCAAAGCTGGTTAGAACCATTTTGCCAAAATTTCCAATAGATGAATATGTGAATGGATATAGAAGAGATCAGCATCTAATTTTCTAAAAATCTCCATTGACATACATGCTGGTTCCAGAATCAATAATATAGGAATTGAACCAAAGATAGATCTATTGCAATTAACTATAGAAACATTGAGACATATTTTCAAATAATCACAAAATATTAACTACATCCATAAACAATAGCAACTAAATACAACACTACTAAAAGCCTCTGTTCATAGTAAGCCAAAAAGCTACCAGAGTCTTTGCCAAACACCAGTGAGAAAAGGAATAATAATGGAACCATGAAAAATTGGCCAACAGTTTTACTCCTGAAAGGAATGTATTCAAATAGTAAAATGGAAATGTGTAAATGTATGTCCTGGGTGGGATGGAGTGGGATGATGAGCGAGTTTATCATGCCTCCCAAATGGCACATGATTTCAACCTTAATAATTGTTTATTTCTGGAATTTTCCATCTAATATTTCTGGACTGCAGTTGACCACCAGTAACTGAAACTATGAAAAACAAAATCATAGGTAAGGAGGACTAACGGATATTGAAAGAGGCAGTTGCCCTGCCCAGAGGTGGAAAAGGTAACTTCCGAGGATACAGAGGGTGCCCTGCAGGTGGGGACAAGTTACTTAGTCAGAATCACTCAGGAGGATTTTCAAAAACATGGGCCTTGGCCCTCCCCAGACCTCTGGAACCACAAATCCAAGAGTGGGACTCAGGGAAGCTGTATTATTAAGAGTTCTCCCAGTAATTGTGGTGTTTACCCTGAGTTGATAAAGCTGCTGGCTCTGGCCCAGTGTTTCTCACTGCATTAATCACACGAGCTTTTACAAGTGTGGTCTCAACACCACTTTCCCAGAACCACCAGCTAGGAGTACTACTGGTGAAGGGCTGAGAGGGTGCACACATCAAGGCAGAGCCCAGGCTGAAGCAGACCTACTAAATCACAGTTTGAGACAGGGCTCAAGAATTTTACAAATCCCCACATGAGTGTTACTGATACAACAATTTTAAATTTACTGTCCTGTGAATCTCCTCATGAAACTTCTTTTGAATACTCCAGTTTAGTCCCCAGGATCTCATCAAATAATGTTTCCTATAACTACAGTTTAAATCTAGAGTGTCCCCAGAAAGTCCATAATGTAAAGGCTTGGTGCCCAGCTCAGTGGTATTGGGAGAAGTTTGAACCTTTAAGAGATCGAGCCTGATCAGAGGTCTTCAGGTAACTGGGGGGATTTCCTTGAAGGCGATTGCAGAACCCCAATCTCTTCCCCTTTCTTTCGTTTTCTAGCCATGAAGCAAGCAGTTTTGCTGTTTGTGAACTTCTATCATGATATACTGCCTTGCCAAAGGGTCAGTATAGTGGACTAGAATCTCCAAAACTGTGAACCAAAATAAGACTTTTGTCTTTATAAGCTGATTATCTCAGGTATTTAATTGTAGTGGCAGAAAACTAACTATATAAATACAATTTCTTTTGTCTCTTCACATGTGTGGTAGGAAAAGTATCGGTCCCCTAAAGGTGTCCACATCCAATTCCCCAGAATCTGTAAATACGTTGATACCGCCAGTTATGGGTGACAAGTCTTGCTTCCCCACATGTTGAAGTTTGAACATCAGAGAAGCACACGAAGGCAAGCATATAAAGCAGCATTTATTATAAAAGGGGTAACATAGGCTTTTCCTGCGAGGGAGAAGGGGGCCGTAGCTGGTGTCCTGGTATCCCAAGAAGTGAGGTGTTCTGCCCTTTTTATATATCCTAGGCTTCCTTTGTTCTCCTGCCTTTTCCCCCTTATCTTTCTCCTTCCTGCTTGTGTGACTAGGCCCAGGAATGCTTGGTGGGATGGCCCAAAGGTGGGAAATAGGTGTGCTGAAGGGGGAAGGGCAGGATGGAGCAGCCAAGGACACAGTAACAACCTTATAGCTCCCTGTAGGGAGGGGCAATTTCTGGGACAGGTTACCTTGGCAACAGCTTGGAGCAGGTTCTCGATAAGTGTGGAGAAAGGGCTCTGAAGGAATTATCATTTCAATCCTTCAGGGGACAGTCTCCAACTTCCCAGACTCACTTGATGGACCTGACTCGATTTACCTATCTATACTGACTGCCTGTCTAATTCTGGCTTCATTATCTTACATGATAAAAAGGACTTTACAGATAATATTGAAAAACATCTTGAAGTGGGTGATTATCCCAAAGATCCTTATAAGAGGGAGAGTCAGAAAAGAGAGGTGACAACAGAAAAAAAGATCAGCGTCAGAGAGAACTGTGAAGATGCTACACCACTGTCTTGGAAGTCAGGAAGGGCGCATAAGCCAAGAATACGGGAACCTCCAGTGTCTACAAAAGGCAAGTAAACTTGTTTTCCCCTAGAGCCTCCTGAAGGAATGTAGCTCTGCTACACACTCTGAAAATTGCTGACTATAGCAGTGGCTCTGGACATCAGCTGTCCATTAGCATCACCTGGGCACCTGGTCAAGCCCCGAGGTATAAGCCACATGCTGGCCAATTAAGTTAGACTTCCTGACAGTGAAGAAACCCAGGCAACACTATTTTCAAATTCCCCAGGTGACCTCAACATGCAGCCAAGGTTGTGAACCACTGTGCTACAGGCCAAAGTAATAGTGAAAGAGAGCAAGTAAATGCTGCAGAGAAGAGATAGTGACCTGGTCTGAGATTTTCAACCTCTTGGTGGTTCCTGAAGCCCTCTCTAGGATCCCCTCTCACACATATGCTTCTCCTACTTGAGGGTCCAAACTTTGAAATGGCATCTGAAAATGTGACATACATACACAATGGAATATTACTCAGCCATAAAGAAAAGTGTCCTGTGATGCTAATGTACAGCTGACACCCAGAGCTACTGCTATAGTCATAAAGAAGAGTGAAATTATGGCTTTTGCTGGTAAATGGATGGAAGTGGAGATTCTCATGCTAAGTGAAATAATCCCAAAAAACCAAAGGCTGAATGTTCTCTCTGACACACAGATGCCAACACACAATATAGGTGGCGGGGAGAGAAGAGTTGAAGTTCACTAGATTAGACAAAGGGGAATGAAGGGACGGGCAAGGGGTTGGGAATAAGACAGTGGAATGAATCAGACATAACTTTCCTGTGTTTACATATGAATACACCACCAGTGAAACTCCATATCATCTACAATCACAAGAATAGCAAGTAATACTCCATGTATGTATAATGTGTCAAAATACATTCTATTGTCATGTGCAACTAAAAAGAACAAATAAAAGAATTTTTTAAAAATATAAAATGGAATTTGGTCCCAAGGAATAAGAATAGGCTGCTACAACACACAGCCCAGCCAAAAGACAGAGCATTCCCGTTGGGTACAGAAGCTGGAGGGGAATGGTAACCTGTTGAAAATGATAATACAATTCTAAATACTGTCTGCATAAAAATTTAGAACAGTTTTGTATTAAATTGCAAGATAGACCCTTAATCTTCCTTTTTACAGAAAGGCTCAAAGGAACCATAACTTCTTATATTAAATAAGAGTTTGGTGCTTTATTTCTCAAATAGCCCCAGTATTTCCTATTTTTCAGGCAGTTAATGTCCCATGCTTCACATCCAAATGTTTCTCTCTTCCTCACAAACATGCATCATTCTCTCTTCATCACAAATACCTCCGTATTTTCATTGCCATGAATATTCATTGGTTCTAAATAATGTCTAATTACCCATTTGTCAGTCACCTCTCGATTCAGGTTCTTTTAAAATCCTAGTTTTCTCTGGATGTCTACATGACCTGGAATTTAGAATCCCTACCAATATGCTATTTTTGCTCCCTTTTTGAAATTAACTACAAGGCAATACTCTTTAACATACAGCTTTTCTCCTGCTGCTCAACAACAGAGAAGCTCTGTGAAACTGCCTTTTAAGGATTGATATTTTTTCTGTTGTATGCCCCCCAAAAGAGACCCTAATCTATTCAGAAAATTCTGATACATGATCTGATATATTTCATCATTTTTATCTTAGATTTGATTGATCTATGTACAGAAAGATACTTTACTTTGGATTTTAGCATCTATCAACAAATATCGTAAATCTCCTAAGCAAATGTGTCTCTAAAATACTATAAGAAATAGCTGTTAGAATCACATTTATGTCACCTGGCTATATGGTGTCCAAATTCCTTAAATATTTACTGTCTTATACAAAGGAAATTTACCCATTCTTTCTGTCTTTACTTCCTGTTAAGAATCACAAGAATGGCACCTTCTCCTTCTGTGTCTTTACAGGAGAAAGGACAAGACAGTTCTCTGGGGCTTCTTTTATAAGGGCACTAATCCTATACAGGAGCACCCCACCCACCCTTGTGACCTAATCAGCTCTGAAGGCCCTATCTCCAAATACCATTAATGTGGCTGATGAATTTTCAACATATGAATTTGCTGGGGGACACAAACATTCCAACTAAAGGGTCTCCCATGATTTTCCAGACACACATGTTTCCATACCATAAATTCCACACTATAATTATGTTTCTGTTGTTGTTAGATAGTTTTCCACATATACTGTCAAAGGCTTTCAAAATTTTCATGGAAAGACCATACTTGTAGGCCATTTCAATGTTCAAATATATCCAAATGTACTTAACTAATTGTTGCTTGATAGACATTTCAATTATTAATATTGTGAATGACTTTGCAAGGAATAAATTTGTAGCATGAATCCAATTATTTCCTTAGAATAAATTTCTATACATGGAGCTACTAGGTCAAAGCATATAAACATTTGAAATTTGAATACATGTTTCTAAATGTCTCCAAAACATTATGCCAAATTTCACTTATTGTGTGTTCAAGTGCTTGTTTTCCTCCATGTTTACCAGCACTGATTTTTTTAAAAAAATATTTTTGAGATGTCATAAAATTACTTGTTTTATTTATATGATTCAATGATTTTTTTTAATATAAATTACAGCATTAGAACATTTCCAGCACCCTCAAATGGTCCCTCATGCCCATTTGTAATCATTTCTCACTCCCAGCCCAGTGCCTGGCAACTATTAATCCACTTCCTGCCTCCGAAACTGTGCTTTGATTGGATATTTCATAAAAATGGAATCATACACTATGTGTCTTTGGTGTCTGACTTCTTTCACTCAGCATGTTTTCAAAGTTCTTCCATGTTGAATTTAGTGCCTCATTCCTTTTTTACTGCCAAACAGTATTCTTAATAAATACCAAAAAGGGGAAAAAAATCTTCCCATTCATAATAGGAAAGATTGTGAACACTCATCTGTAGCACTCACCCTGGAAAAGAATTCTAAAGACACTGCTTAGGATGGAACCACCATAAGACCCAGCTATACCACTCTTTGGTATTTTTTTTTTAAAGAATTAAAGTCAGCATACTATAGTGATACATATATACCCATGTTTATTGCAGCACAATTAACAATAGCCAAACTACATAACCAGCCTAGATGTCCATTAATAGATGAATGGATAAAGAAAATGTGGTCTATATACACAAGGGAGTATATTCAGTCAAAAAGGAAAATGAAATTATGTCATTTGCAAAAAAAAAAAATGTATGAAACTAGAGACCATTATATTAAGCAAAATAAGCCAAACTCAGAAGGTTGTACGTTTTCTCTTATATGGGGAAGTTAGAGAAGAAAAGGGAAAAGAAAGGTGAGGGTCAGGGCAGGGATCTCATGAAAATCCAAAGGAGATTAGTAGAGTACAGAAAAGGCTTTAAGTGGTGGGAAGAGGTGAGGGAAGAAGTGCTGGGAAGTGATATGGGCCAAATTATATCATTACACTGTGTGTATATGTAAATATATCACAACAAAATCCCATCATTATGTATAACTGTAATGCAACAATAAAAAATGTGGAAACAGAAAAAAAAAGACAATGCTTAAGGAAGTAAGTGCCATTCCTTAACCCTTATTCTGGCTTTTGGTAAGAGCTTCTCTGACCATTTGGCGTCAAGTTTGGGGGCTCAGGGATGATTCTGAGACTTGAATGGTCAAAGGCTTTCAGTCCAGGCTCATGATATTTTGGGAAATATGCTTTTGCCTAGTAGGCTTCTAATCCAGTAGCTTCTACTCAGTTCCACAAGCCAGGAACCCCAACCAGTTTCCTCCTTAAACGTAATTATCAGTCCTGATTTTTTTCCCTTCCCTCCTCACCCTTACGCATCATCCACGTACACACAGTTTAGTGCTAGCATCCTTGAAGTCATTCAGTTTGAGAAAAGGTTATGCTCTTGATTTGATTTTAGCAGAGGGCATTCACTGAAAGACATTTTCCATCATTTCATTTCCTTTTTAAAAAAACTTTCAAAGTCGTTGATGCCATAAATTTCTTCCTGTATATATTTCTTTTAATTTCTACTTGAAAGCCAGCCATCTATGTCTAGACTTATTTTTTTCCTTCTCATACGCTCCTCATAGAATCCAGTAACAATCAATATGGATCACAAAATTCTGTTTTCCATTCTTTCCCTGAAGCCACAGGCTCTCTAAGTGCCTGATCTGCCTCCAGGCAATCTCTAGTGACAGTATTAGGTATATTTTACTGCTGTGTTACATGGGTTTCTATCTTCTCATCCTCTGATATTAGTTTCCTTACTACACAGTGTGGTTTCCACATAGCTTAGGTTTTGATTAGAGAGTAGAAGTACCACCTTTCAGATGTCACTGTTCCTATTATGCTAGTACTAGAGGAATGAGCCCCCAACCTTGGTAGCTCAACATAGTAGAGTTCATCTAAACATTTAGAGGCAGTGGAATTAGGGATATTCTGCTCCAGGATTCCTTTTGAAATTGTGTGAAAGGTGCTCTGCTATCTTTTACAAATGTCTTCTAAGCTTACCCTGCGTCTTCAGGCCAGCAGCAGAGAAGGCAAGAGAGACTTATCAGGTCAGAGGTGTCTCTGGCCCAGCCCTTGAAGCACTGTACTCCACCCATCTCATCACCTCTGCCCACATTCCTTTCAAAAGAATTCATTCTTGTGTTCACAGAGAGCTGCGAGGGAGGTTGAGAAATTTGCTCATCTCTATGCCCAGAAGGAAAATTGAATGAGATTGGCAGTTAGCTGGTGTCTACCATTATGTCACGTTCATCCTGATGTCATTGAAAGTCACAAAAAAATAAATATGTAAATAAACAGAACACTAAAAATACAGCCATGGATGTACAGGAATATTACAGAGCAATTAAAATGGTGTTTATTGAGAATTTCAATCATATAGGAAAATGTTGATGGGGGTAGGACACAAAGTTTCATGTATAAAATGTGTATATTTTCAAAAGAGAGCGGTAAAATTACTGGAAGAAAATGTACAAAAGCAATAATGTCTATAACCTGTATGGCAGGATTGTAGGTTTGTCAATTTTTTCTTTGTACGATTCTTATTTTTCAAATTGCTTACATTATACAAATTCCTTACAAAATACCATTATAATCAGAAATAAAATAAACATTCTTCTAAAACATAATCAATTCATAGCAATATCTATATCTTCTAGTACTCTAATCACCTCAAATGTCAACATCTTTAATAATAAATTCAGGAAAATAACATAATAAAGTATCATGTCTTTATCCCTAATGAAATAGAAATCAATAACAATATTATCTAATTACATATTCCAGAAAAGTACTCTGAGATGGATAAGACTCATGCAATTTCTTCAAAGATGACATTCCTCTAGGAATAAAATTTTTACTTATATTTTCCTACCTACATGTCTTCTGTTTTTTAGTTTTTAATTTCATTGGAAAAATATCTGATCTACTTTGGGGGAGAAAAATATCTTATAATGTACTAGTTTGATCTTTTTCTCCTTCTCTCTCTCACTTTTGATCTCTCAGTCTCTCCCTCTTTTTCTCTCTCTCTGCAACATATAACCCATAAAGAAACATTTCCCCTAGCAGCTAGCACAAGATGCTTGTCACTCATCAAGGGGTTTTTTGTTTGTTTGTTTGTTTGTTTGGCTGGTTGGTTGGTTTTGGGGACCAGTGCTTGAACTCAGAGGTAATTAACAACTGAGCCACATCCCCAGCCCTTTTTATGTTTTATTTAGAGACAGGGCCTTGCTAGGTTGTTTAGGACCTTGCTAAATTGCTTGAACTTGTGATCCTCCTGCCTCAGCCTCCTGAGCTGCTGGGATTACAGGCATGTTCCATGGTGCCCAGCTCATCAAGTTTCTCATATGTAAAAGGCACTGTAGGAAGAAATCATGTGCAACGCATGATGTGATGATGATTTTTTACTATAGAAAGTACTTTTCACTCAATATTTTTTTCTGTTTAGAAATGAATTCTGATCATTCTGTCTCCTCACTCCCACTTGTGTTTACATGATTACTTTCTATTATAAGTTTTATTTATTTATTTTTTTAAAATTTTTTATTGTGGGTTGTTCAAAACATTACAAATTTCTTGACATATCGTATTCCACACTTTGATTCAAGTGGGTTATGAACTCCCACCTTCACCCCATACACAGATTGCAGAATCACATCAGTTACACATCCATTGATTTACATATTGCCATACTAGTGTCTGTTGTGCTCCGCTGCCTTGTTTTCTATTTCAGAAAGAGGAAGGCAAAACTTTAAATCCCAGGTATCTTATTAAATGCCTTCATGATTATTTGGACTTATGAATATATTTTTATCTGTTTTCTGATGATGCTTACATGTACAGAGCGTAGTTTCAAATAGTAAAAGTTGTATGGACCTACTAATACAATTCCGGAATCAAATCTTTAATATTTTTCCAGGGATTATGAAGAAACTTATAATTGTGTTTTACTTTGGATTCACTCCATCTTTACTTTATCTCATATTAAAATGTAATCAAAATCAGCCTGTTTCCATTTGGTTGCAAATCCCTTCTTAAAGCACCTATTCAAAAGTCTCCCCAATTTTCATTTTCTCTGTCTTTTCTTATTATATTAAATCCTGATATCTGAAAATTGAACCATATAGTAGCATTGCTGTGTTCTTTTATAAATACAGATCATATCTATTCTTCCTTATTTTTACACTATAACCATGCTTTTTAAAAAATCCTTGACAGGTTGCAATTAGATCTCTAGTATGCCATTGTATTAGAGTAAACACTGTTATTATGGTAGATATAATTCACTTTGTTTGGTGTGTTGCTCAGATAGTCTGCTGAGATGCCTCTGATACCAAATGTCATTCCCATTCTTTAATTATAATTTTTAATCTTTCCTGGTTTACCATTCTTTCAGTAGATTAATTATTTTTATTCTAAAATTCAGAGATGGCCTGGGTTTAATAATGTTTATTAACAAGAATTATAATATCCCATTGCTTTTTTGTTTCCCTGTAGAAGAGTGGGAATAATTTCATTCATCCTAAACTCTTTGACCTGAGATACACTGGCGCACTCTACGGAGGAACAATTCAGATCTACTTAGCAGTTGAATGCATTTATGAAAGTAGCTGTTCTTTGTGTTCAATTAGTTAGTGGTCACCACATTAAAAGTCATGCAAAGACAGATCATTTCCTTTGTCTAAGGCTATTGTTTATATTCACAGGGTAAGATTTTATTACCACAAACAAAATCTGAAGCGCATATATATATATATATATATATATATATATATATACACATATGTGTGTGTGTGTGTGTGTGTGTGTGTATATATATATATATATATATATATATATATATATATATATATATCACAGCCATAATAAGATGTAAGCCCTACAAGGACAGGAACAGTATCTATCAAGCTTACCACTAAATCCCCAGGACATACCATAATGTACTGACATATAATAGGTGCTCATTGAATGTGTCAAACAGGCAAATGTGCACATAAATGACCCTTACTGGGATCGTGGGATTCAGTGTTTTTCTTTCTTGCTGTGTGCATGGATACTGCTTTAGCTAAGATTCAGCTCACTCTAAGCAAATCAGGAAGAGTGAGCAATGTGGTAGAAGTCAAAGGAGATGGACTTCACAATCTGCATTGGTGCTAACTCCAGTCCTGTGCTTCCTAATTGTGTGACTTAGGTCAAGTTGTTTTTCTCCCTTAGCTCTGACTGCTTTATATATATAGTGGGGAAAGTAATGCCTACCTTCCAAATTCATTATAAGAATTTTAAAAAGCATTATTTATTATTTATTAAAGTCACTGGTACCTAGTCTGTTTCAGCATTCATTGTCATCAGGTTTGGTGAGTAAATATTGGTAGCATATATACCAGTCAGCCATTGCTGTGTAACATAAGACTCTGAGCAGCAGGTAGGTCCAGGTATGCTCCATCTGTTTCTCATCTTTCTGGGCCCAGAGGGCTACCCAGAACATGCTTCTGTAGGGGTCTTAGTGAAGATAGAAAGGGTGAGTCTCACTGAGCAAGCATATCTCAAGCATGTCTTGTCATGTACATTAACATCACATTTACTGAAGCACGTCCTACTTCAGCCCAAACTCAAGGATTGGTAGGTGTTTTTTTTTTTTTTTTTAATTTTTTCTTAGTTGTAGTTGGGCAGAATACCATTATTTTATTTTATTTATTTTTATGTGGTGCTGAGGATCGAACCCAGTGCCTTGCACGTGCTAGGTGAGTGCTCTACCTCTGAGCCACAATCCCAGCCCCAAGGAATGGTAGTTTTAAGCACTAATTCAACCTATACATCTTCAATAACTAGAGGGAGGTGAGAGGCTTAGGTCTTTTCTCCCATACCCTTGCTACCAGTTGTGGTGACACCATGTGAGTAAGTCTCAGATGGAATTCTGCCACACATACAAGGAAGGCACCATAGAAGCTGTCATAGAAACTCTTGTGTAAGCTTGACGATGTTCCAGATCTCTATCCCTTGAGGAGCTCTGATGAGTCCATGAATGAAAGACTAAAATCTTCCAAATCTGAATCTACTGGTTTAGTCAAAAGTCCAGAGTTCCATTCTGATGGCTGTCAGGCATGGGGCTGTGAGGTCCTTACACCAGTATGCACAAAAACAGGAATACTTGGGCAATATTCTCTGCAAAACCACCTTTATCATTGCCAATAGAGATCACATAACCACTCCCACAGTGCATTCCTAGTGGGGGTCCTCCAAAGCGTAAGCAGCTCATATTGTCCACCAATACTGTACACAGATATGAAGTCATTGTCTATATTAAGGTATCCTAACAGTGAGTTACAGAAAACACAAGCAGATGTCCCAAATGGTGTTCTGTCATCCTTGGAGAAAAGGAGGACAGGATGTTACTGCATCCCTGAAGTGCCCTCCCTACTCCCAAGAACCTAGAGAACAATCAGAGTGAGTCATCCCGGCTGAAATGTCCAGACACACGTTATCTTGAAGGACACTGGCTTTCTCCCAGGTATGCTGGGAATTAGGGCAAGTTAGTGTTATCTGCAGCAAGCTGCTTTCTCCCATGCACATCAAAGCTGCTTTCTCTNTATCAAAGAAGACATTTGGCATTTGTTTTTTAGGGATTGCTCCTGTGCAACCCAAGGTCCTTGGGATGCTGGTCATACAGTGGGAAAAGGCAAGCTAAACTGAAGTTTCTTTTGTTAGCCTAGAAAGCCCCATTCCCTGTGCTAACTGGTGTTGACCAAAGCACCATGGATAGGGAATTGCTCATTCATCCACCCCTCCTAGCAAAGTGTTGTGGGGGATGGAGATGCTATTTTGGGGTGAAGCACTAGAGGCACTGTGTGAAACAGAGGTGCACCTGTCCAGCCATCACCTCTGGATCTTCCACATAAGCACTTTTCACTGAAGCTTATGTCTCATATCCCACCTCTGGGTGTCTTCTTTGGTCTCTTGGCAACCCATCCACTGCTCTAGCACAACTGGACTGTGGATGGTACAAACGCTTATTGAGTAACTTCAACACCTGCCATTTTATTGCAAGTTTCTATTAGATTGTGTCTTTGTGATTCTGAAAAAAAAAAAAATTAGAATTCAATAAATACTTGTTGTTTAGTCTAAACATTACCAAACCACTATGTTGATATTTTAGTTATACTAAATTCACTTATTTGCATCCTAAAGGCAGGGTGAAACATCAGGCTCATAATGAATAAAATAGTCATTAAAAATCATATTACAAAGTATGCCCATTAGACTTTATCCAGCTTTCACTTGAGAACAAAATGGCATTGGAAAATAGCATTCATTTTTGTTTGTTTGTTTGTTTGTTTTGGTACTGGGGATTTAACCCAGGCACACTTTACCACTGAGCTACATCCCCAGCCCTTTTTATTTTTTTAATTTTGAGAAAGGGTTTCACTAAGCTGTTTAGGGCACAGCTAAGTTGCTGAGGCTGGCATCAAACTTGCAGTCATCCTGCCTCCACCTCCCAAGTCACTGGAATTACAGGAGTGCGCCACCACGCCCAGCCTAGCATTAGAATTTTTATTCTTAAATTTTTTGATCAAACAAACTGAAATGAACACAAATATATCTCAGAGATTCCTCTGTGGGTTGTTAGGTCATTCCACTTTGTTAGCGTGGATAGAGGCCATGCCAGAACACTCCTGCCAGACTACACCTCAGACTCATAACTGTCCCTGGTCATCTATTTATTTTAAAACAGGGAAGGGAGATGGAAGCTGTTTTTAAACATCTGAAAGGCTGTCAGGCCAAAGAGAGAGAAGAAATATTTTATATATTCCAGAGGACAGAAGAAGGAACCATCAAATCCAAAGGGAGGGAGTTCTGCTCTGAATACCACCTTACATGGCAGTGGGCTGGGGACCACTGGCTCAAGAGGGTGGAGGGACTAGAACCATCTGACCTCCACAGGGCGGCTGCTGCTAAGATTCTGAGCCCATAATAACAAGAAAGTAATTGGATCTTCTCACTGGGTTTGTTCTCTTCTTTTTGCCCTGTTTCCTCTCCTCTCCTTTATTTTCCTCCCCCTTGACTTCACATCCAAGTAAAACTTTCTGGCTAAGAACCTCTTCCATTATTTAGTTTCAATCTAGCTAAGACTCAGGTAGCTATGAGACACTCACTTCTTCCCTTTTAGACAAATTTTCAATTCCATATAATTATCTTCCGTTATTACATAAATTTCTTTAGAAAAATAATTCCAATAAAAAGCTTTAGCATATTTCCTGTTTCTGCCTAGTCTTTAATTCCTTCACAAAACAGAGCAAAAGTCAATCAATCAATCAATCAATTTGCAAGACAGTTAAAAGTTACGGTAAGTGGGTACCTTACCTTACCTTAATTGTTCACTTTCTTTGTAGTCATCCCTAAAACTGACATATTTCCCTCATTTATGAAAGTCATTTTTTCATTTCATATGCACATTTTAATCTTAGAAACAAAATATGTTTTACAGAACTTTAATATATATTTATAATACTTTCATTGGTCTCTCTTCAATAAATTTCTTATACTTGTTGCAATAAAATATGGAAAACTTTAGAAGTATAAGCCCAGTGGTGACTAAATGATATACAGAAACAATGACAGCATTAAATCACTAGAACTGATCCTTTTTGTAGTTTCTAATCCCTTGAAGTATTGCTATAACTTTCTCAAATCATGCAGGTCTGACAAATGGAATAATGGAAGCTATTATTTTTCCAGTAATAACTATTAGTTGAATTATCAAGAATATTATTGATTTACAGAAGAAAATATCAAGTAGTAGTCATGACTTGGTCTTCAAATTTTGATCAGTTATAAAGTTCCAGAGAGTTCATGTTCCAGAAATCTATCTGCCCTCACCCAGGTGTCTTACATACACACATATTCCTCAAACCCTGGAGCTACATAGTGCCATACTCCACTGTAGGCATTTTTAATTTGGGAACTTCTCTCAGAGGACCTGATCCCTTCATTCAGCTCCACATTTTGTGAAGTGACTATACAACTCCTGGTTCCAGGCAGACCAAGTTATGGATGAAAAAGTCACTCTGCTCAATCCTCCAACTAAGTCCATAGATAACCTTCCCTTTCCTTGGACACCTAGGGTTGTACTGCCAACAGTCTTTGCAGGGATTTGGACTCAAAGAAGGATTCTATTGTAAATTTACTCAAGCCAATACCTTCTTTCAACAAATACCCAAGGCTTTTGGTAAACATCAGTGACCTCTGGGGATTAGAGGTAAATGAGTCTTCTGGGGCTTGCCCATATCTTCTTCAGTAGGTAGTAGGCTAAGATGTAAATCAGTCTGAAGCCAAATTCTGCCAATATTCAAATATTTGCAAGCAAGCAGACACAACTTCAGTCAACCTTACCTGGAAAGTTCAAGAAAGTTCCACACTCTGTCTTCAGAAACACCCACAAGCATTTGACACGAGAGGCTCACTCCAGGGAGGTACTGTGATGTTTAACAGTTGGAACAGGCAACATTCAGGCAATTGGCATCTGTGAAGTGTGAAACACAGGGCCAAATGAGCTCTACACCTAAGGGCTTCTTCAAAGGCACCGGGCTGAACTTGACAGATTCCCATAAGTTTTCATGCAAAGATGCTTGGACTTAAACTGCACTCATTTCATTAATTAAAAATTATTTTTACATCTCTTATGCTAAGTAACAAATCATCATGTGCAAATCTCCATAGAAATACTTAAAGGGCTTGGTAATCATGCCTGGAGTGTATATTCCTGATCAAGATACTTCAAATGCTAACTAACTGTTGCAAGGACAAAAATGAAAAATTAATTTTATTCACACATCATACTCTTTATCTTGAAGTATTTTTAAGGCAGAAATTTACAAAGATGATATAATAATCTCAGTCCCAACTAACTAACAATAACTGTAGCATTTTATATGTTTTCATGACTGCTCATTGAATAGCCATTAACAGGATGATTGAAAAATCTCAAGGCAAGGTTGATATGAGACAAAATGAAGTCACATATCTACTTCCTCTATACCCCACCTTAAACTCAGGGTTCAAAATTTAGTGACAAAAACAGCATCCCCTCTAAAGTTGCCTCCATAGTTATTTACCACCACAATCTTCCCATTTGTTCTGGCCAGGGATTGAGATTCATCTCTACTCAAACTCCTTAATCAAACAAGCATGTCCATTTAGTGACTGTAATGAGTTTATTAGTGGCCTCAGCGGGGGGGAAAAAAAAAAAAAGTCCACCTCCTATTCACAAATCTGCTAATGTGACCTCACTTGGGAAAAGAGCCCTTGCAAATATAATTGAGGATTTCCAGATAAGACCATCTCAGATTATCTGAATGGTCTGTAAATCCCATGACAATGTATATATAAGAAAAAGGCAGAGGGAAATTTTACCTAGAAGATAGAGGAGGAGTCCACATGAAGACATGGGCAAAGGCTGGAGTTATTCAGTCACAAAGCAAGGAACACTTGGAAGGAAGCTGAAGAGGCAAGGATTCTCATCTGGGATTTTTGGAGGGAGCATGGCTTTGCTAACACCTTGATTTTAAACATCTAGCCTCTAGAACTATGAAAGAACAAACTCCGGTTGTTTTAAGTCAAGTTTGTATTTGTTATGGCAGCCTTATAAAACTAATACTGACCCCACATCCTCTTAACTAGCTTGGTAATGTGTATGAATCCACCCCTTTATCTCTATCTTGTGCCACTGACCTAACCCAGACTGCCATTAATTTTCACACATATTTTGATTTATAGAAAAAGAATTTGGCAGGTATTGGCAAAGTCAACCTTCTATTACAAGTTTTACTGGTGTCTGGTTGTACACATTTAAAGCTTTGGGCCCCGTGTCTTCCCAAACTGAGCACTTTTGGAAATGGAAAAATGATTATATACCTGATTATCATCATCAAATAACTTTCATAACACACCTCACAGTGAGTTACACAAGGCAGCAGAAACAGACACAGTCTAATTTCACCTGAGTGCAAGGAACGACAGATATTTCTCCTCTATCAAAAGAAGAAAGAAGACAAATTGCTTCCTTTTTGCCACATCTTTCTGATATTGCAGCAGTGTGCTGGAAAACAGACCTCTCATGAATCTGAACATTCCTCCCTTCTCTTGGGCTCAGGAAAAGCTATGGCAGGAAAAGAACTCCAGTGCTTAGTGGGATTAACCAGATTAAACCTGAGCTGACTGATTGGAAAGAGGCTTCAACACATGCTTCAGGGCAGGGACAGCAGTGATTCCAGCTGTAAGGCTGATAAACAGTAGCTCTGCACCTGCAGGACGATTTCTGAATTATTCTGAATTTAAAGACAGCAAAAAATATTCTCCCTCCGCTAAGGTGGGTGCCCAAGGGCAGATGTCTGAGCAACTGTACCACTCTACTAAGTCTAGGGGTCAAGTCTCCTTGGGCTGATGGGGTTATTGATTCCCAGGACATTGGCTTCAGGCAAACTACCTACTTTCAGGAACTGAAATTTATTATAGAGTGAATACTGCAGTATGTTTTCCCACTGGCTTAATGCAATTTCAATAGTCCTTTCCTCTAATGTAGGAACTTAACAAATATCATTTCAATGTGTTACTAATTACTGATTATAGGCAACAATGCCAAGAATGAACTCCTTAAACCTTCCCCAAGCATTAGAACACTTCTGAATTTGTCTTGACAGCTGTTTACTCGTTTATAGATTCCAGCACTTCATCTCTTATTTCTCAATATGATACATCTCCACCCCAACGCTATAATAATAAAACTAAAAACATTGCAGCAGATCAAATTTGGAGGGAGGCGGTGAGAAAATCTGGAGGAACTTTCCACTTGAAGCCACTTCTGTTAATGTCTATCATAGCTTCTCATTACCCGAGAACTGAAATCACAGAGAGCATTTCTGTCATAACACATGCAAGAAATAACAAACTGGATTGTAAAAAGACACTTTTCACTGTATTTATTTTGAGTTAGATATAGAAATAAGCCATCAAAGAACATACATAGGTGTGTAAACACAGATATACATTTTGGCAAAATAAAATTGTATTGTCATAGAAGTGTGACCATAAAGTAACAAGATTAATTTCCTTGTTGAACTTGTGGGAATCATTTGTCATTCTGTAAATGTGTATATTCTATACTTGTGTTTCAAATATAGCAACATTTAAATAGCTAGCCTCACAAGTACATTGGAGTCCCTTCTCAATTTAACACCCACCCAGTTAGCTTTATGACTCTCATAAATGCTTCAAAGACTTAAGCTCCATCTTTATAATGGACATGTAGATGCATTAGGTAGACACACAGCAGTAGGACACAACACCTAGAAGCTCTCTAATCCAGTAGGCTCTACCACTCTCTATTCTGGTGATCCAGGTTCAATTAGCCTAGAAAAGTCCTAATGTCAATAGGAAAAGTTGAAAAGTTTCCATCACCTACATGCCTCATGTGTGCGTGTCTTGACATTCCTTTAACTACCATTTATGGACCAGGCACTTTATAGATATTATCCCTAATCCCTACAACCACTCACAAGTGTGCATATTATTATCATCATTACCGTTTTACAGATGAGGAAATAGGCTCATAAAGGTTAAATGACTTGCCTAGAGGCTCACAAGCACTAAGTAGATGAACACAGATTCAAACTTCTAATTACCAATCTTCTGTCTCATTACCAAGTATTGTAACTCAAAGACAAAACCCTTCATGCCACAATTAATGTGAAATGTAAATGTAGATTGCACAGGCTACTTAAGAGTCTGTGCAATTCACTGTTAGGATCTACTAAGGAGAGCAGCGGAATGCCCATCCCTGATAAAGGGGAATCTGGAAGGCCTTTCAGTGCACTTTCTTCTCATACCCCAAGGAAGCTTTGGAGTTCTCAATTCCTTGTCTAATTTTATCTCATCAACTGAGGCAAGGCTTGCTTCTTCTCTAGATCTTCAAGGGCGGCAAACACATTTGGATTACTTGATTCCTCATGAAAGCATTGTTGGGAAATGCCACACTGTCAAAGAGGAATGATGTTTTTTCGACAGCTTGAGTTGGACCCATGATCCTCTTTTCTTTCATCTGATATGTTATGTTTGCTCTTTGCAATCTTAATATCTATGCTTAGCTAGCTCTCTGTACCATAGAGCATGCTCAGCCACCATGTAGCAGTTGGGGTTCAGTCTTTTCTATTTGGAGGAAGACAACCTCAGGGGAAAATATACAAACTTGGGCTTCTTAACTTCTTCACCAAATCCCCAAGGAAAAGAGATGGGGAAGAATATTAACCAGAATAACTTTTTTTTTTTGTCATTGTTATTCCTAAAGGTCAAAGTTTCTTCCACTCTGGTTAAATTTTCAGTATCTTTGCCTATTCTGCTTAGCCCCATGTATGTCAAAATTTTTGAGAAGGTCACTGTGAGAAAGTGCTGACTCACAAAATGAAAGACTAGAAGGCAGTAAGTGGCAGCACCTATAGGCAAGATTTATTAAAGTACAACAGAGTCTAGAAACTTCTCTGGGGGAACTTGGTTCTTTGTTGTTGCAGTAAAATAATTTATCATACCATGGTTGCTTCCCTTTGTGGCTTCTCATATTTGTAACTTAACAGTAACAAAGAGAGAGATGAAAAGAGACAAAAGGAAGGAACGAAGGAAGGAATGGAGGGAGGGAGGGAGAGAGGGAGCGAAAGGGAAGGAGGAAGGGAGGGAAGAAATGAAGGCCAGAGAGAGGGAGGGAGAGGAAGGGGTAACAGGCTTAAAGGAAAGGATTTGCTATCAGTGCCCCCTTCTGGAAACACATTAGAGTAGCTCAGAATCCCAGAGCTGGGGCATTCCCTTTTCATTAGGAGACAAAACAATCTATGTTACCAGACAGTCAGGCTCCCATGTGTCTGGTGTTATTGGTATTGACATGATGTAGTGAAAGAAACCCTGAGCTTAGGGATCAAGAACTGTAGATTTAAGCCCATCCTTTGCTCCAAAACGTCTATGACCCTGAACAAATAATTCAAATTATTTGCTTCAGTATCCTAAGTGTCATAGATCTCACATTTGGATTAGAATTACCAGAGGCTGTTGTTAAAAGGGGAGAATTCCAGGGTTCATCCCATCACTAGAATCAAATGGCAGGATGAGGTATGAATCAGAATTTTAAATAATCTCCAAGGAAAACCTTAAATAGTATTCTGGTTTCAGTTATGTGTGTATAAATAATATTCTTAGGTTAGTGAACTATAAGTTCCTGGTGACCTTAATACCATGATTTTATAAAACTAAGGAATGATTGGTCAACAGGCCAATAAACTATGGTATGCCCACACACTAGATTACTCCTCAATAATACAAAGAAGGAATCATTGGTGCCTGCCATAATCTGAACAAATCTGAAAATATATATGCTGTGAGAAAGAAACGAGACAAAAAAAAAAAAAGACTATTTTATTTACATAAAACCCTATAAAATAAAAAGTTATCTATGTTCATGGAATGTAGATCAATGGTTTTCTGGGGATAGAGGCAAAAATAGGGAAAGCTTACAAAGTGGCATTAAAAACTTTGGGGTTGAAGGAAATGTTCACTGTCTTGATTGAGGTGATAATTTCTCTAGGTAATATATATATATATATATATATATATATATATATATATATATA
>NW_026000005.1:12140234-12148433 GCF_001458135.2 Marmota marmota marmota | reverse complement strand
ATATATATATATATATATATATATATATATATAAATTTTATATGATATATATGTATATCTTAAAATTTGTGAAATTCTACACTCTAAGTCTATGCCATTTGTTATAAGAGACTCACCTTGATAAAGTCATTGAAAAGATAAAAAGGAAAGAAATAGATAGGAGCTTGGAGAAGTTTGGATATGCAAGAAGATAATTGGACAGGAAGTCGAACTATGGAAAACCACTGGGTTAGAGGACAGGAAGGACAAGAGTCCCTGGACAGAAAGCAGGGAGCATTCGCTAAACACAGAATGATCTCTAGTCATCCTAAATTGCTCCCTTTCAAAGGCCAGAAAAATAATCTGGAAGCTCTAAAAGCAAAGCCCCATGTTGTGGTCTGCACAACTGGAAGCAGGAAGGCTCTGCCTGCTGTCCAACCCATTGGTCCTGGATGCTGATGCCCCTGTAGATACTCCTCACCTGTCTCCTGGTCCTTCTGTAGAGCTGGGTAGTCCTGGGACCTGTCTCCACACCAATCACATTTTTCCCAGAGTGGCATCAGGGCTTTTGAGACTACCATTAGGGGAGGTAGTTTATTTAATATTACCTTACAAACCCAAAACATCTCAAACTGGAATCATATTGAAGATTTGCCCCAGGCTCTTCCAGAATTCCAGAAAAACATTCCCAGCTCCCCAGTGTCAACTGAGAGCAGTATTGCAGTCTCTGTCCATATTCTCTTGCCCTTTTTACTGGCTCTCCACCTCTACCTTCCTAAAGAGAGTTCAAGAGTATTGCCTACACCCTGAGCACTGCACTCTTTGGGCTTGAAAGAACTTTACAAGAAACTGTAGAAGAGAGCTAAATTGGATAAAGACCAAAGTTGCTAAAAAATTTCTAGTAAACCCACAGTTGTTCTACTTTAAAGGCAATAATCCCATTGACTTCTGATTAAAATGGAAATTGTCTATAAAGAAACTCCTTGGGACAAAATTGAATGATGGAACTAGATTAAGAAAGCAGTCCATTACCCTTAAGTGAAAAATGCACCAAGTCATCATTCAGAGGCAGCAATGGGATGGTGATGGCGGTATGGTAATTAAAAAGACACAACCTAAATTTAGCCGAACAATTTTAGAGATCCTCCAGAGCACTGAAAATAGAACAAATTCTCCCAAAATACATACAATCTTCACACTTCCTAGGATAAGACTGGTGTTGCATTTTATACATAGGTCTAATTACCTTTGAGTATTACAGTACAAATATTAGACAGGTTCTGACCATGGCTGCGAGTCTGATTTCTCTAGAAGGCATTTACTTCTATTTATTTTCTCATTGTCTAATACTTATCTCAGTTAGCAGGTGCATGTGTCATCTGGCCAATCCTGGGGAGGCATGCATTTGCATATTCACCTTTCTTCTCCTTCCCCCCATTCCTACTGCCAGCTATTTCCCAACTCCAAGAACTATCAACTTAGTAGAATCTTATTACCTTTACTTACCAAAAAACAGAGAATTACTGCTTCTTATACAGAAATTGGTGGCAATATTAATCAGACTCTAGATCATTCCTGTTCCTCTCATTCCTTCTCCTTTTCCTTCCATTTCAACAGTGCCTGCAGTCTCAGTGGAGATTCTCTTAGGAAAAGTAGAAATACAACATTCCAAATTCCAAAGGCCTTGCCCAGAGATTTTTTTCTGCTAATCTTGGTGGATTTGTTGTTGTTGTTGTTTTGTTTTATTAAAAAGCATGAAGAGCTCAAAGATTAATTAGAAATTGGTGAAAAAAAACTTTGGTCCAGGTTTCCTGTGCACTCAGCCTTTTAAAGACAGGAAAAGTCAACTTTGGTAGCGTACTGTTTCCTCATATTATGCCAACACCAAGCAAGGACCAGGTGAGCATGTGTAATAGCAGACAATGTGGTTTAGTTTCATGGTCAAAGTTAACCATGGCTATGCAAAACAGGCCACCCAAATCTCCACATTCTTATCCCAATTGCTTTTGCCTTAGAATGACCTTGGAGAGCTCAATTACCACCAGTATAACTATTTTCTTCTAACACTCACTACCAAGTTCCTCAGATACATGGAAAATTAACAAGCAGCATTTTGATTTCCTCAGATGAAAAGGAATCCAGGCAGATTAATAGAACAAAGTATTCTAATTCTTAATCATTGAAATTTCTGAAGACTGCCAGGTGTAATTAAATAGTCATCAGCAAATAAACTGTAGGGTGAGAGTTCAGTGCAATGCGTCAAATTGGAACACAGTTAAGCAGAAGGCTCACCTGAGGAATGAAACCTGGAGACACTCAAGCTTTAAAGTGCCCCCTAAGAATCAGGCAGTAATTATAAAATAGCATTCATGGAGAGCTCTTTCAAATCACAGTGAAGAGCTCATTTCTGAAGCCATTTGTTAAGCTATTGCCTCTGACTATTGCCATTGCTGCAATCACTTTTGCAGAGCCAAGAAAGAAACTAATTTTAGCTACATCTTCTTTAACCTCTTACCTTTCCCAGGAAAGAATTTTCTTTAGAGAATCTAAAAGTTGAATCTTCTAGTTATAAACACTTTCACAGATAGAAAGCAAGAAAAATCTCAGCTGGGAATCTTTTCTCAAAGAAGCATTATTAAAAACAAGTGGGAAGGAATGCTACCCAGGCACAGCTGTGGCTGCCTGTTCTTGAGAGTAGGAATGTACTGGAAAGAAAGTCCTTATGGAGGAGGTAGTTTCCTTGTTTCCTTCTTGGGATACCGATGCTACACTAGGAGCAATCGCCCTCTTGTCTTTAGCCAAAATAAAACTTCAGGGAACATGAAATACATCTCCCTTAGGGCTTGTCCTACACTTGTGGAAACCTACAGAAAAAGGCATTGCCCGTCTCTGTGCATGGTGGTGCTATGTCTGTGGGGGAAGTTCCTTCACAATATCTAGGAACCCAGTGAGTGATTTAAACTTACTCCAGTGCTTCAGAGCAAGCAATTTGTGGTTAACCTCTATGCGTGATTTGTTTGTTTGTTTTAATCACCTTAAAATTAAAGCCCTCTATAGCCCAGAAGAAGGTGGTGAAGGAGAAGTGAGACCTCTTGTGTTTGAAACTGGATTTGACATTCCAGCTGGGGGTGAGAAACCTGGCCAGACCCTGTAATACGATGGGGCTGTAAAAGTGGCTGTGCTACTCCCGGGGGACAGCAGCTCTGTCTACATGGGAACTCTAGGCAGAGGGTCACAGGATTTGAGGTTGGTTACAGTGCTGGATATTCTGGGAAATCTGTGGGGACCAGGATCAAATATTGCCTCAACGCTCACACCAACACAAGTCTGGCTATGCCACAGAACCCTGGACCTGGTGATATTTTCTAACTCACTCACTCTCTCCCTCTCTCTCTCTTCTCCTTTTACATATATGTATATATATTTTTTAATTACTACCTTCTTGTCACATGTATTTGTTGAGTTCTGGCCACATGACCATGGTCGATAGCTTTATTGGGATGGCAAAATGCCTGAGTGCAGTTCTTGCTCAATAAGCTGATAAGATAACTCTCAAACATCCATGAATACAATCTGATAAGGCAGCAAACAGAAGGGAGAACAAAGTTCTGTTGAATACACCAGAGAACAGCGAGTGACTATTTCTTCCTGAGAAAGATCAAAGAAGGCCTCATGGAAGAAGAGGCCTTTGAAACATGTTTTGCAACCTGGAGGATGTTGACACGTGGGGGAACAAGAGAAAAGCACCTAAACAGAAGCTACAACAGAAGCCATGGCATGGAGACCTCTGTCAGGGAACATCAAATAATTCATGTGACTTAAATGAGAAATGCCTGGTGAGATGAGAGGCGGTGTGAGGTGGAACAAGGAGGTTAAGGACAAATAGCAAGTGTTTTGCAAACCATCGACTTTGTACTGTAGACAATGGTAAACCACTGAATTATTTTAGAGCAAGTAAGATGTGAGCAGGTTGGTATTTTCAGATGGCCCTCTGGCAGCATTGTGGAGGATGGATCTGGGGTTGGCACAGAACTTACAGGAAAGGAGAACAGAGGCTACAGTAGTAATTGCCAGGTGGGAAATGAGGCAATCACAGGGTGGTGAAGACATGCAAGCCCTAAAGCAGGGTTTCGGATAGGCAAACAATAGACATGGAGACTTACTGGATGCAGGAGTTGAGGGAAAGGGAAACAAAAGATGATTCCCAGGTGTCTAGCTGGAGTGTAGACTAGAGGAATGTTCCTGCTACTAACCATGGGAGGCATAATTGAGAGAGGGGCAGGGAAAAGGAAAGGGTGTTGGGGCATTTCCTTTTGGTCACGTTGGGTTTGCAGCTAGGGATGTACCGTAGAAAGTTGGAGACGCAGACCTGGACCTCAGGTATTTCCGATATCCATTTTGTATAAGAAATCAGGCTTGGAGACGTGAGTAATGTGCCTGAGGATCCCTAATACATGGTGATGTTTTAGTCATGCTATTGTCCCTGGTTTTAGCATAGCACCAGAAATGAAGAAATATCACTCTACTTATGCCAAGGCCAGAGAAGAGACAGAACCAGAAAACACCAGCTTTTGAGGATGGGCAGAAGATGGAGCCATCAAGAAGGAATGAGAAAAAGCTTAAGTTGAGGCATGAGAACGTCAAGAAAGAGGAAAAATCAGGATGTCAAATGGCTTAGTGCTCAGGGAAAGTGAAGCTCAGCGGTCCATGGTGGTTTTTGCCTTCAGATGAGAGATGAACATGAAAGCTCGTTTGCAAATGATTGATGGGAAAACAAGAAGTGAAGCGATAGAAGAAGATTCAGACGATACTTTTAGCGAATTTAGACTTTAAGCTAGGAGGTAAGAAGAGCTGGAGGTTTTCTGGTTTGAGTAGGTCATTGGTTTTAAAGGATGACGTAGATCAGAATGTGTTTGTGGGCAGAAGGAAAAGTTCCCACTGTACAAAAAAAGAGATCAGGATTAGCTAGGGCTGGGCTACAGAAGAACAGGTGGTGGAGTGAATTTTTAAAGGAGCACTTACTTCTAAAAATAGGAGGAGAAATGAAAATGCAAACCATGAAGCTTTCTTTTAAAAATCAGTGTCTAGGTTTATGGTCACAGTATTCCTTGATTACGTGCCATGAATTTCTCCAGAAGTGCCCACTCAGAAGAATCTTCCCCAGCACCCACTCTCATTGGTGTTGAAAAGCCTGAAGTCTGGTTTCCTCTTCTGTTTGGCATGGGCCAAATGGAGTTGTACTTGCAGCTTTTATTTTCAGGTTTTTATTTTGGTCTCTTTCAACCTTGAGTTAACAACCAAAAATATCACACAAAAAGGGACATAAAAGGAAAAGGCATCCCATTTCACCATTAACTCAGCTTTCCAGGAAATGCAACCTCTAAACAGCCACAATAAGCCACTTAGTCGTCTCTGCCCAAGACTCTTCACCTCTTGTCTGCTGGACCAATGGACCAACAACTGGGGTTCAAGATGCTCAAATGACATTATAGACAGTTAAAAACAAATTGCTGTCTACACCTTTCACATGATAGTCCTCCTCCTAATCAGGATCCTCTAAAACGCTGCAAGAATATTTTCAGTTTTATGATATGGTCTGACCAATGAGAGCTTGAAATTTTACACACAATTTAAAATGGCAAAACATCTTAGGATTTACTCATTAAACTAATTTCTCTAGTTTTATAATAATTATTTCTTTATAGCTATGTGACGTCTTTACTTGGAAACAACACTAGATCTGAGGTTCCATAGAACTGAAACTTTGGTTTGAATATTATCAAGATAAGGAAGAAATGCAGAGGATTTTCCTAAGCCACCCTCCCTCTTACTGCACAGAAGTTTGGTAAGTGTCACATACAACCCCACTCCTGTTCCCCTCCAGTGTACCTTACCAAAGTCTGAAAATGGTAAATGACAAATGGAACTAACACCAACTGCCTTTGACTGGAAGAGCCAAGTCCAGATCTTTACAGAAAACACATACTTTGGTCCTTCATGTACCCAACATATATGTTCATGTGTCTGGCTACAGGGACATGAAGCCATACTGCATCCTGCAGCAGGATTCCTCTGTACTCAACTGTACCACATGAAACCGAACTCCATTCATGCCATGAATCTATAAACCTTCCTGAATGTCTTCTTCTTTTTTAATCTTCTATTCCAAATTCCTTATCTACCCCCCTTTAATATCAGCATTCTTTCAAATAAACCATAGCATTTTAGGTAGAAAATGTAACATCTATGCAACAAAAGAAATCTCTAAATTGCCTCTCTACCTATAATCTTTTTAGGTCAGATATTGTGACAAGATTGTTGGCTGATGATGCAGGAGATGTCGCCCTCTAATGGAGAAAGTCTGTTCAGGAGCTTAACTGCTTAAATGTACCATCTTTAAGGTCATTCAGCTTTTTCCTCTGAGTCCATTTGATCAATCAACCTCTTAAATTTTTTTTTGTCACTCCAAAGTCAACTTTTTTTCCCTACAAATCAGTTCCTCATTTTGTCTTCTCTATATTTTATTTCTAACATTTTTTCTTTATAAGTTAATATATATTAATTGCTTCATACTCAGAAAATACAGATGGAGCTAATACAAAATCCCATATCTCAGAAGCAATCACTGTTAATTTTTCATTTGTTTGATTGGTGATATTTGGAATTGAACCCTAGGCCTCATGCATATTGGCAAGTGCTCTACCACTGAGCTATATGCCCAGCCCACTGTTAATGTTTTGAATGTTACAATCCTTCTAGGCTTTTTCTCTTGGAACTACATAAATGAACACATATACATACAATTAGGATACCTTTTTTTAAAACAGGACACAGATTTTTAAATTCTCACTTGAAAACAAATTAGAAATATCTTCTTTAATAAAAAATTTAAATTTCTAAATATTAATGCTTGCTGCAACTGAGGAAACAATCAGAAGATGAATAAAGGGGCACGTACACAAACACACACACACACACACACACACACACACACATCCTCTATGCTCCCCACTTGAGGTAGCCAAAGTTAATATCCCTGGTTTGTAACCATCCAGAACTTTCTCCACATTTACACAAACTTCACACAAATAAACAAAAGTGCTTGTCTGTTTTCACAAAAATGGAGTGTTGCTATACACATTATTATGCAACTTTTCTCAAACCATATGTCATAGACATTCCTCAGGTCAGCAAATCAGGATCTGATTCAATATTTTAAAGCTCTGTATTAATATAATAGAGTGGATGAATCATAATTAGTCAATAGTTGGTATTGATGGATATTCAATTATTTCCTAATTTTTGCCTTATGTGTGGTTTACTTTTTATAATATTGAGTCTTATATATAGGATTGTTGGCCAAAGGGCTTGCAAATTTTAAATTTTAAAATATTTTTAAGTTTCTGTCCAATTCTTCGCAAAGCAATTGGAAGGCTTCACACCAATATCATGCAGGACAGGGTCTGTTCCTGCAGCCTTGCTAGGGATGAATGTTATGGCTCCTTCTCATTTTTGCTAGTTTGATGGATGAAAAATGGTATCTGGTTCCCATTTTAATTTTCACTTTCCCAATTACTAGTGCTGTTATACATTTTTATATGTGGATATTCCTCTAAAATACATGTTTAAAGGCTTTGGGTTCCAGCATATTAATATACCATGGTTTAATCAATTTTCTTCTATCAAACATATGGGTTGTATCCAGTTTTTTCACATTATTAGAAATATTGCAAGTAAGATCCAGGTACCTTATTTTCACACCTGCTAATTCCTTCCTTACACTAAATTCCTAAAACTAAAATTGTCATGTTCACGGGTATCGGTAAGCATGGCAATTAAGAGTTTAGGTGCTGGAGCTGGGCGTGGTAGCACACGCCTATAATCCCAGTGGCTTGGGAGGCAGAGGCAGGAGGATCAAGAGTTCAAAGCCAGTCTCAGCAATTTAGTGGGGCACTAAGCAACTCAGTGAGACCCTGTCTCTAAATAAAGTACAAAATAGGGATGGGGATGTGGCTCTGTGGTAGAGTTCAGGCACCAGTAACACACACACACACACACACACACACAAAATAAAAAAGTTAGGTGCTGGAGTCAGACTGTTAGAATTAAATTCTAGAAGTCTCAATTTTTAGTGGTGTGACCATGCAAGTTGGTCAGTCTTGCTTTGCCTCAGTTTCTTTTTTTTTTTGTAAGAGAGAGAGAGAATTTATATATATATAT
>NW_026000005.1:12116960-12138402 GCF_001458135.2 Marmota marmota marmota | reverse complement strand
ATATATATATATATATTAGTTTTCGGTGGACACAACATCTTTATTTTATTTGTATGTGGTGCTGAGGATCAAACCCGGTGCCTCGCGCATGCCAGGTGAGTGCGTTACCGCTTGAGCCACATCCCCAGCCCCTGTCTCAGTTTCTTTATCCACGAAATTATGATAATGATAATATATAATTCATAGGAGTTGCTAAGAAATTAAATTCAGCACAAAGAAAGCTATGAGAACAGCCTCCAGGGTATAGAAAGTGTTAAATAAGCATGTTGTTGTTGTTATAGAGATCTTTAAGCTTCTCAATGAAAATATAACAGGATGTTAAAACTGAAATTTGGATGCCAGAGTTTAAAAACAATATACTCCAGAACCCACACTGTTGACTATGTTCATACTAAGACTCGTGGACACAACAATCCAGCTCTGGGAATGTGGTCTGTGGAAACACACACACACACAAAGAGAGAGAGAGAGAGAGAGAGAGAGAGAGAGAGCGCCAATGTACTTGGATCTACCTGGATTTTAACTGCAGTAGTGTTCCACATCAAAGTCAGGTACCTGAACAAAATATTCAATGGATAGAAGTTCTCCTGCTTTGAATCATTCAGGCCAAGACTTAAAAGGACCTAGAGCCTGGAAGAAGTGGATTTGTGACGAGGATGCCTTTGGCTAGTCTGTGTGGCAAGGCCCCATCCAGGGGACAGGAGCATGGGGACCTTCACCTCCAGCTCAGTAGCCTCCCCCTCCTCCATGTCCCATCCTCTGCCAGGCCTGAAGATGCAATTACCAAGTAGAAAGAGGGGAAGAGAGGATCAAGAGAAGCCACCAAAACCTCTGTGTGGATGCAGTGGTCCATCAATCAGAGGCCGCAGAAGGGCACAGAGGGACAGTGGAGTGTGAGTAACAGTTTGCACTGTAGTCTTCTTCCCAGAGAGTAGGCCAGAAAGTCAGGGGACCAGCCAAATTCTCAACCAGTGGTAGGGAAGCGTCCTCCATCAAATAAAATTTTAAGCAAGTGTTGGGAGACACAAATGGAGAACCTAAGGTGCTTGTTCAATATCAAGTTCCCATAAAGTAAAACATTGCCTTCCAGAAATTTTGGTGTCAGTTTACACTCCTGTGAGTATATACAGGAGTCTTATTTTTTTTTCTTTTCTTCTCCCTTTGCCAAGAAACCTCGTGATCTATAATTTGACTGCCCAAATAGACTTCAATTGTGTGAAGCAAAGGAACTGAACGGCTGACTCAGATATATGGCTTGGCAAGTACATTTCTAATAGTAAATAAATAAATTGGCATTTTATTTTATCTGCCAGTCTTTCACGAGATCAGTTAACCTGAATAAGCCCCCTAGAATGAATGTGCTTCTCAGAGAAGCGACAATGTGAGTTTCCATGCTGGCCAGCCGAGAACCTAACAGGACTCCAAGCCCCAGTGACCAGTCGCCTCCAAGACCCTCCAGGAAGCCAGCTGGCTGCTGGGTCTGCCTCTCTTTAGCACCATTTAAACTGAAACAGGCAGAACAGCAGCTTGGAGGAGTGGGGACATGAAATGGCCTCTGGGTACCAAGAATGTGGATGTTCACAGAGTAAGAGATCCAGCATCTAATTGCAAAGCAGCTAATCGTAGAGCATCTAATTGAGAGGGAGCATTGAAACAAGGAAAGGAAATAACCCTGACTCCATTCAGCACAGAAGGAGGCCCCGGGCCTTGCAACCAACAGCCCCCACCAACAAAAACAGCAGGTCTGCCGGGCTGCGTACAGGTGCTAGCAACCGGGCGTGTGCACATTACCGTGACAGGCGAACACAACATCAGGAAAACACTTCATCTTCCTGTTTATCCCCAGAAGGACTAATAACCGGGGCGAGAGGGAGAGCCACATTCTTCTTCATTTAGAAACGAGCTACCACTAATGCCGAGCTCTCCAAGTTTATAGACCAAATACCTGCTCGCACTAAAACTGCCACATATTATAAACCTCAGCGAGGAAGTGAATCCATCACGTTCTCGCTCCCTTAAGAATAGTTTTTCCCTGGAGTACATAACCCATTACTGCATATCTTGTAGAAATCAAATGCAGACTCTATCTTCCACCACAGAACAAATCGGTTTTGTAGAAAAATGCACAAATCATGACATTTTGTTTTTCTTTAGCTTCAAGGCTTTTATTCTGTTATGGTTATTGTTTTGCTCTTTTTTCCATGTTTTCAGGCAGCAGTTCCTAAGGTATTGCTGCACCTGGATTTAGCCAGAGATAAGGAGATGTTATTCTCACCTTAGTCTCAAGACCCATCATTAAGGATGGTATTAAGGCCAGCTCTGGACCACAAGGAGAGTGGTCCCATAAATCTCTCTCATGTTATCTTGAACCCTTTTCTGACTCTGTGTCCCACTTTTCATCCAAGTTCCTCATTGGATCCCTCCTAACAGGGAAAACATCTCTGCAATGTCACTGTCAGTCAAGTAGACTCATCGCTCTATGGGTTCAGGGATTTATCATTCACCATTGGACTGGTTAGGCTTATGATCAAAGCATATTTGGGGAAAGAATACAGATGAAAGAATGAGTTGAACATATCTAAAGAAGACTTAAAAGGGAATCCAAATCTAATACATTTTCAGACGAATACCTACTGTGTGTCATGATACTCGAGCACTTGAAATGTCATTGATTCCCCCACATTATTCTCAAATCATAGCATGTGTTTATCAGTTACTCTGAGTATCAGACTTGCTTCTCTAAAGACAAGATGCTGCTAGAAATTTTTAAAGAAATATAGAAATACAACTAAGGATACTTTAAGAAGAAGAACTTCAACAGTCAATCTCTTTCTAGTCTTCTCTTATCAATGCCCAAACAGAAGTCAGGAGGAGTCAAAAGTCATATTTTATCAGGAAAAACTTCTACATAAAGATGGTTTTAAATATCTGGAGCTCATTACAAGTGCTTTAAATTAATACAGAACGGTTTGAGTCAGACAAGTGGTATGATTCAACTAGAAAAGTGACACTGTGTGTCCTTTAATCTCTGAGGATGCACAAGTATCCAAAGTTTCTGCAGTGCTTTGAGACACTGCCAGGAATGTTATACAAAACTGATATAATTTTAAGAATGGTGACATCATTTTAAGCCCAGGTAATCCTATTGTGTTTTGATAGGTCCCCTCCATTGCACAACCTTAGTTGTCTCTTTCTCTTAAACATGAAGGAGAAGAACTCTAAACTTTCTGGTTGGTTAAATTGTAGATAAACAAGAATTTGAGTGATTTACTTCAAGGACAAAATACTGTCAGGTGGGTGCTAAAGGCCCACCCTGTGGGCATGGTCCTTTCTCAGGCCAGGTTTTGTCAAATAGATGTCTTAAAATTATTCCCCATTTCCCAACCTCTGGAAAGACATAATTACTTTCAAGAAAAGTAGTTTTATCCTCCTAACTTTCCTTCTGTTGTTACAGTACAATGACCCCATGTTAATCATGGCTAACTTGAATAGAGATCTTCCTGCACATGGCTGAGAGGTAGAGGCCCTGCACCTGCAGCTGGAATCTCATTCAAGATAAACCATCATCTCTAACTTTTATGACTCTAGGCTGACACACAGCTGAGCCTTGTGCCTTTCAGCTCAGGAAAGAAAACTCAGTAAGCATAAGAAATCATCTTACCTATTTGTTTTAGAGGAAATTACTCAAAACTTGCCTGTTATATGCAGTCTATGAGTAATTGATTAGCCACTTTAATGATGTCAAAAACCCATGGTCAAGTGAATTTAAGATAATCCCCACAGTAATTGTTTAAACACAAAGTAATATCAGGTTTTAAGTCTAGGTTCTTAGGAGAAACTTTTTTTTTCTCCTCTATTTAGCCTTTAAACCTGGAATTAGAGGAACAAATTTTTCTATGGACAATCTTCCTTGGTTCTGCCCCCAAATATCTTTGTATATTTCAAACACACTGAGCAGGTGGGGCAAAGGCCCCACTGCTGCTCAGAACCCCAGATTTCACAATGGAAGAGCAGAGACCAATCCCTGATTTACAGTCTGGGAAACTGAGGCCCAGAGAGGAGAGAAAAAAAACGGGGAGGGAGTGCCCCTCCCTTCAGGTGGCTTACTTTCAAGGATGGACCTATTCAAACCTGCCTTTCATCAGTCTTAACTCAAAATCGGAAGCTCTGAGAAATCTTCTTCATGCCTTATTTTGAAGATAAAGCAGTGGTGCAGCTTTAAATGCTTTCTTTTAATTACCTACTAGATCAGTCCATTTAAAGCATTGGCAGAATAGTTGATGTGCCAATGTAAAGTCAGGTTTCCTTTTCTAGAAGGTTTGCTTACTCTTGTTTTCCTTTGTATCCTTTTAATGCTACAAAAGATTTCCTTTCTGTCCTCGAATGTCCCCTCTCTTTATCCATCACACACAAGGGTAGAATCATAGGTTTAAAAAAAAAAAATCCTGTTTCCATTGTCCCTTAGACCATGTCGAGTGAACAGCATTTGTTTCCATTTCAGATCCATTTTCTCCACCCCCTACAAAGCTTTAAAAAGGGACCCCATTTCTCCCAGAGGCTCCTCTCCATCAACTCTAAATGACCACATCTTTCTTTGGACACTAGCATGCTTTGAGGGTGCCTTATGTAAACCTAATTCATAACCGAATGATAATGAAGCCAGCAGACAGGAAGCTTGCCAGAGACCCAGCAGTATTTTTAGCTCTCCACAGAGGATAACTCACTTCATTTTCCCAGTACCCTTAGAGCATAAGTGATACTGTCATCTTCAATTCACAAAAAAAGCACATCTGAAGCAAGGGAACACCCCTAAAGACTTAGGGAGTTTAAGCCACAAGGCCCAGTTCCTCAGCTAGGAAGCCGCTGACATAGGACTAGAACACAGTCACTGGGCCCAGGAGCCACATGCTAACCACAGCACCATTCTGACCCCCCCCCCCCCCCCCCCCCCCCCCCCCCCCCCCCCCCCCCCNCCCCCGTGTGGATGGACAGACAAAGGAAGGTAGGCCCTCCACCCATCTGGCCCAAGAAATAAGCATATATTCACTCACACATTATTGAGAGGTAACCATAGCAAATATTATGTAGGGTCTGAGAATTTTTCTCCCCCTTTATTTAAAAACCTGATTAGTTTTATCAGAAGAGAACCACAGGTTTCCATGCTATGAACAGCGATGGGTTGGGCCATAAATTTAAAATGTTAACCATTTTCTCTCTTATAGAGGGAAAAAGGAATGTTCTGAAGCTGTAGGCCTTTTCTCGGTAGGTGGAGGGGTCTTCCTTTATGCAGATGACTTTTCATCTTTAAATCTACTGGAAGCCTTTATTTTCTAAACCTTGCCTGAAGACTGGTGTTTCACTCATTTTAGGCCCCACACAGTCTCTCATCAAATATTTTGCTTCTCAGTGAGTTGTGAAAATGGGACTCAAAAAAATGATGACAGAAATACTGCTTTTGAAACCCAGAAGGCTTCATAGTGACAACATGGGAATATATGAGAAAAAGATGTCTAGTCGGTGTTACAAAGATATAAAGGAATGGGGGAGGGTTTCTTTTTACTGGAAACAGCCAAAAAGACTCACTTAAGACCATGATTTGCTCACATTATCTCTTTTGTTTAAAAAAAAATATTAAGATAACACTAAAATGATTTCAATAGAAATTACATAAGATGCAACCAATATAGATTCCAATGACTTATAAAAATAGGAGTGATTAAGAACCGTTCAGCAGGAAATTTTTTTTACTCATGAAATTTCCATCAGTGGGGAGTGACATCCCAGACACGCAAACCCTTGGAAAATGTAATTCGGATGCACTATTTCTGAAATTATTTAGATCGCATTTTATCAAAGCACAAAATCAAATCTGGTGAAGGATGAGACCGAGGTTTAATAAAAGGGAAACCAGCCAAGTAGTGCAATACTGAGCAAGCTCACAGTGACAGTAAAGAGCCAAACCAGAAAGAATCTGCCCTGTGCCATCCGATGAATGGTCTGGTCAAGGAGCCATATCCAAATGATCTGACAAAGGAAACCTATAATTTTCTAATGAAAAAAAAATAAGACAAAAGAACCCTTAAAAATAGGTGTGTGCAAGAAAGAAGTATAAAGATGCAAATATGCAAATACACCAAACATTGTCTGACTTTGAGCATGTTAGAGAATTCGTTTGACCTTGCCGAGTACACTCAAAAGACAGAGGGCTACTCACAGTGTGCTTTAGCCAGTTCTTTTTGTTGCTGTGACTAAAAGACCCAACCAGAAAAACTTTAGAGGAGGAAAAGTTTGAGGGCTCACAGTTTCAGAGGTCTTAGTCCATAGAAGGCTCCTCCAATCCTCGGGTCTGGAGGTGAATCAGAACATCATGGCGGAAGAGTGTGGCAGGGAGAATTGGCTCACATGATGATCAGAAAACTCAGAGAGAGATCTCCACCTGTCAGATACAAATATATACCCCAAAGCCATGCCCTCAATTCCCACCTCCTCCAGCCACAACCTACCACTTCAGTTACCACTCAGTTAATCTCTAGGGGATTAATTCACTGATTGTGTTAAGGCTCTCACAACTCAATCATTTCCTCTCTGAACCCTCTTGCACTTCTCACATGTGAGCTTTTGGGGGACACCTCAAAAGCATACAAACCATAACACAGAGAGTTGCAGGCCTTCCTCTAGGAATCATTGCACTGCTTAATTCTGTAGCAAGTACTCTTCAATCATATCACAGCTTCTTTTTTTTACAACCGGAACAAAATGCCAATCACCACACTTAACAGTATAAAAACAAGTTTTTAATAACCAAAATAAGGAAATAATAGAGGAAATGGGTGCAGAAAAATATTAGAAGTCAATTTCTTCATTTAACCTAATAGAGTAAAGAGATATTTTTAGAATTAAAGAGCTGAGGACGTAGATAATTGGTAAGTACTTGCCTAGCATGTGCAAAGCCCCAGATTCAATCCCTAGCCCTCATAAAAATTAAAGATGTGGGGCTAGGGTAGTGGCTCAGTGGTAGAGTGCTTGCCTAGCATGTGTGAGGCACTGGGTTTGATCCTCAGCACCATGTAAAAAATAAACAAATAAAATAAAGGTATTGTGTCCATTTATAACTAAAAATAATTTCTAAAAACTTAAAGATATAAGAGTACTATGTAGTTATGAAGGCAGCACATATAGAGGAACCTCTTACTAATTAAATACTACCACTGCACTTCAGATGACAAAATCCACCACTCCAGGTTCATATTGTCTTAGGGAGGAAAAAAAGATATCCTGTTCCCTCTTCACAACACAAGAAGTCCCCATTTCAGGACTTCTGATTCTAAGAAGTTCCTCCTGCCTATCTCCATGTTTCAAATTTATAAAACACCCTTGACCTCTTATATCTTGTGGCCACCACAGAGCTGAAACATGAAACAGAAGATCCTCAGACAATAATCCTAACCCCTTACCACCAAAACTCTGCCATTTGGCTGGAAATACTCTCCATTAGCTCAAGCCATCCCCCAAAGCCCATTTTAACTGGTGCCTGATACTCCCAAGTACAAGAGACAGTTCAACATAAGGAATGGTCACGTACTTATGTGTCTAGCCTGACCATATCTTGCTTCTGTTACTTGCGTCTCTGTGACTTCAGGCAAATTTTTAAGCCAATTCCAACTTAGGTTTATCCAAAGTAAAATACCGATACTAGAGTCCTTCTCCCATGGTCCAATGAGACGGTACACAAGGCAAAATTAAGTAAGGTGCTTGGCAGGTAGTAGTTCAGGAAATGTTATCACCTCCTTCCTTTCAATAGATTGAATTTATTGTGTTGACTGTGAAGTGTTCTTGACGTGTTTTTTTCCTTCCATATGAACATCTGTGGTTGTCAGTAGTAACTTTCAAGAAATTCTTTCATGTCTAAAAGTCCACAATTTTTTGACCAGTATGCTAATTAAAGGAGAGCCATTCTAGTTCATATGAGCAGGGTGGACCAGAAACTGGATCGCTGCTGCCATCTGGTGGCCACAAGAGAATTCGAGGCCACATTCTATGGATGCTTGTTGCCAGCCAAGGCCTCAAAAGATAAAGGACATCGTGATTCTGCAATTTGTATTTGGGGTAAAAATGGGAGTTCATAACCCACTTGAGTCAAATGTATGAAAGATGATATGTCATGAGCTTTGTAATGTTTTGAACAACCAATAAAAAAAAAGAAATGGCAAGCATTCTAATCTAGAAAGAAATAATTTGTTACCTGTTCAATAATAAATGCTGTTTCTCTATAAAAAAAAAAAAAAAGATAAAGGACTCTCCTCCCCCAGCACAGCCTAGGTTAGAAGAAGCCTGATAAAGGCAGGAAACCTCTATTTTCTAAGCAATGGTGTCTGGAAGCGGGAATGCACACTGTTTTGTTTCCATCTTTTGGGTTACAAATCAAGGTTAAGTTGACAATGAGTAAAAATTAAACTTAGCAAGGGCTTTGAGGATCAGAGATTGTTTCCTATCGCTCTTCCCCTTACTTTCCTGATGCTTCTAGTCCTCATGACATATACTCTACATGTGCTTCTTCAGATCAAAAACTGTCCAGGGTATAACTGGACAGTCATCTTAGCCAATGGAGGCCATTCGGCTAAGATGGCTCTAGTGCCCTGGGTTCCTACCTGAGCAAACTAAAAAAGTAATCGAGTATAAATAGTCAAAGTCTAGGAAAACTAAAAAAGATATACCAATTTGAAACCACCAATTAGCTTCCTATTAAGTCTTTCCACTGGAATGATCCAAATAAGGTTACTGCTGTACTTTAACCAATCAAACATTCTCTTTGCTCTTCTTCCTCATTCACCAAATGAGAGCCTTCTCCTCCTGCCCTTTTGGCAAAGCCTCAAACCATTTGCAGTCTGGTACTACCCAACTCATGAATTGCTGTTCACTCAAATAAACTTAAATTTTTAATATGCCTCAGTTTATCCTTTAATACTAATAAAGTTTAATGTGACTTCTCTCCCTAAGATGTGTGCATATTTATTTACTCTTTTTAAAACAGAAATTATGTGTATATGATAAAAATCAAAGTCTCCACTCCCACCCTGCCAGTTACCCAGATACATGCATAGGACTATTCCTTTTTATTGTTTTAAAAAAGCAAATGCTATACCAACTATTTTATATCCTGCTTTTCTCTTCTATCTTGGATATTATGTCATGGTACTTGCATTTCTACAGAAATATAAATTCCTTCTTCCTTCAGTAAAAAAGATTTTTTTAAAAAAAGCTCTTTTTATGGAAACTGAGGAACATGCAAACAGAAATAAAGGATGCTTCAAGCAGTGGCTCTCAAGCTTTAATAAAGATGTGACTCACCTGGGAAGCTTGCAAAAAATAGATGGACTCTGGATTCTGATTCTGTAAGTATAGGCCAGGCCTGGAAGTGACACATAAGAAGAATGTGGGGTGCTTCTAATGCGGGCTTTGTATCACACTGGGAGAAAATCTGTTTAAAGACAGAGATTCTCAGCCTCAGGTGCATATTAGAATTACTTGGGATTGTCTAAGAATATTTTGATTCTCCAAAGCTAGGTCTGGGTCCGAGCTAGTGACCTAAGTGAATCTAATGAGTGACTAGTATTACAAGTGTAACAATTCTCAAACTTGGCTGCTTATCAGAATCATATAGAAAGTATTAAAAAATACTGATGCCTAGATCACATCCCCAGAGATAATTACGTATTTGTTTTGGGGTGGGGTCAGGGAACTGTGAGATATTAGTGCTCCTGAGATGATCCAAGCATGCGGCCAAAGTGTAGAAAACCCAGTTTACTGATACAACACAAGAGTCATGTCAAGTGAGGCTGACAGGTGGAAAAATGTACATGTCTCCAGTGCCACTGTTCTGACACATGTGGGAAAGCACTAGAAGTAAAGATAGCACCTTGTCTCTTGTATTCTTCTCTGGTAAAAAACAGTTTGTGCTGCTCAATAAATAAATATGCATTGAATCATAACTCTGTTTTCTGTCATTAGTATGGACAGAAGAAAACTTACTCTATCAAAAAAAAAATTGAACAAATGAGAGAGAGGACCAAACCCCATTTCCACCTTAAACCAGATATGGGGCAGTCACTCACATGAGGGTGATGTCCTCTTACCTGGCACAGTGACTCCCCATCTGAGAAATCTAGCCCCTGGGACCTTTCCAACATTCTGTACAAAAACACTACTTTATCTTCATCAGCATCCGCTGCCAGGAAGACATTTTTCATTCCTCTGGGTATTGATAATTTGGCAACATTTTGATTGCCGAGCCATAAGCCAGCTTCCCTGAATCTCTTCTGTGATGAGGTCCCCATCAAAAGAAGCAGAGTTCACGTTTTTAGCTCCATTCACTGCTTTCCACAAAGACCACTTTAGGGCTGAGGAGAAAGCCTGATTTCTGTTTCTAACTTCCAGAATATGGTGACAGCCTATTTATTTATTTATTTATTAGCCCTTTTTTGTCATGACCTCTCCCGATGGCAAACAGATTACTTTTTTGTTTTTAACTTGATCAGGCATAAGAACAAGAACTGTTAACATTTCGCTGGATGTGCATTCTGGCAACACACCAGCGTAGGCTGTTTAATCACAGCAACGTGGCTGCAGGCAAGTCAGCTAATGAGGGAGACTAAAGATTTAGAGTTAAATATTAAATTTATCTTAGTCTTTATTTCTTGCTGTTCCAACCAATTAAAAAAAAACGCCTCTGGGGTAGTGTACTGTGAACATATCTTGCTTGTGGTGCCTTATGTACAGCCAGAGAGACACTTAACTCCTAACACTTAACTTAATTATACCTAGAGCAGTCACGGTATTTGTTTCCTTATTTCAGTTCGGGGTTTAACCTCTGCTGGTTGGGAACATGATGGACTAATACTGCATATCTGAGATAGCTCAGAATAGGTTTTCCTGTATAGGATTATCATCCAGATTTCTTTTTCAAGAATGTGATGCATCAGGTACCTGGACCAGCAAGGATGCAGAAGAGGGTGCTGTGAATGTTGCTGATTAAACCCAAGTTCATGGCTAACTAGCATGTCTCAGTGCTAACAATCAGAGAGGTTGGATGGCGTGTTCACTTCCTTCTTACTCATTCAGTCACTGAAACAGCACAATATTAACATTCTGGTGAAACAACTCTCTGGAAAGGTGCCCAATGAATTGAAGAAGCAGTGTTTTCCTCTCTTTCTTGTTCTATTAACTCTTCACCTGCTCTGGGTTCTGTTGACCCTTCCATTCGTCGGAAACCATTCTTTGGAGCTTTTTGAACCTCTTTCATGCTGATTGTCTCTTCACATGTCCCTTAATGTAATAGACATTTGCAAGGTTCTGTCCTTTGCTTCTGTTCTCAATCCTTCCTCTGCAGGGATACCTCTCCATCACTTGAGTTTAATATCATACCAATGTGTGATGAATAGCCCACGCCCACCTGTCTAGCTTAGTCTGAATCCAAGTTGAAAACATAACCAAACTGATTGTATCACTTTGCTCCATAAAACCAGTTTCTTCTATGGCAAAAAAAAAAAAAAAATAGCTCTCACATCCAACTTCTTCATCTGTACTTCCATTTTCTATTTATATATTTAATTATTCTTCACTTGGGCTATTTCTATAACTTTGCATCTGTTTCTGCTTAATTTCAGAATCTCTCCCTTCTATTGGTTTTCCATAATGCTTTTTAAATCTCTTGTTACAGTCAAATATATTCAGCTTCTTTGACTTATCACTGTCTATGCAAGATGGCACTGTAGAACTTTCATAAAACACAGATTCACCAATGACAGAACTCAAACCTAATCTATTAGTACCTTTTTCTGATTTTTCTCATGCTCTTGAACCAAACTCTTTTCATTACCTGAAACACCATTTTTTTTTTCATTCAAAAAAGTTACTGGGCATCTGTTATACCATCAATTCTAGCTGCTGTCAGGAATACAATAGGGAAAAAAAATCCTTGTTAACTGTTCTTACCCTGACTACTTTATAAGGTTTTATCTTTCATTTCTTCATCCTTTCTAGATAGTTATAATGTTATATATTTTGCCTATCTTTATAATCTGACTTGCACCACTTGGTAATAAGGTAAAACGTGAATAATAACTGAACCTGTTAAAGCTGTTGAAGGTGTTGGATACCATGTGATCCAATGCCTCAGTGCTCTTGCACATGGTGCCCTTATTTCCTGAAGTCCTTTACCAGGACCTCCATCCTCGTTCTTTCCATTCTCCCTGCTTCCCTCATACCTGGTAGATTCCTGCACCCAGGAGAAGGGCCAGGCGATGGTTGCTGTGAGGAGTAGGGCTATACCAGCGGGCGTTTGCTAAGCAGTTAAAGCCCAGAAGGTCCTGTGTTAAGTGTGCTAATGCTTTGTTTCAATGAACCTTCTCAACAACCCTCTCAAGCAGCGTTTGCTCAGATCTTAATCTTCCAGATGAGGAAACTGAGGCAAAGATAGGTGAAGTGACCTTATAAGCAGTTTAATCTCAACACTGACACTTAACGCCATCCTTATCTTGCCTCCCGCTAATAGCAGGTAACAACTACGTAGGAAAAAAATTATGTCTCCCCATCTGTGGTGTCGCACTCTGTGGTTTCATATTGCAACCAACCAGTCTGAAAATATTAAATTAAAAAATTCCAGAAAAAAATTGTTAAAAATTTTAAAATAATTTTAAAAATTTTTATTATACCATATTATCGCATTTGTTCTATTTTGTTAGTAGTTATTATTGTTAAAGTCTTGTGCTTAGTTTATAAATTAAACATTATCATAGATCCGGGAGCACAGTGTAGTGCAGTCATGTGCCACATAAAGACATTTCAGTCAATGCAGAGCACTCATACAAAGGTGGGCCCATAAGAGTGTATGGCCTAGAGATGACAGAGCCATCTTTGTCTAAGTGCACTCCATGATGTTTTCAATGACAACATCACCTCACAACACATGTCTCAGAACATGTACCCCTTGTCATTAATTGGCACATGACTATATATTTAGGATTCAGTAAAACAGGCAGTTTGGGTCCTCCACTGGGAGTCTAGGACTGTGTCCCATGTGGATAAAGGAAACTTCTCTACAACCTACAAAGCTTGCACAAGAAAGGAGGTTGGTTAGAAATGCCACAAAGGTGAACAGTGCTGTGTGAGGTGGTGGGAATCTTAAGCACCCACCCCACTCCCAGCAGCTGAAATGTCAGGTCTTGTCTGTCAAGACTGTCCATTTCCCCCACCCACAAGAAAGGGGTGGAACTTTTGTGGAACTTTCCATACATCTCTACTACAGCATTTATCTCATGCATTTTTTTCCTGTTTGCCTTATTTTATGTGATAAATTGAGCCCTCCAAGAGAAGAGCTTGTGTTTTTTTCTTATCTTTCAACCTTCAATGCTTAAGCACCTGTCACACTAAGCGCCTTTGAGTGTTTGATGAATGAATGAATGATTTCTATTATAGGCTCTGTGAGCCATATATCTAGAGCAATTTCTCAACTCTGCCTTTATAATGCAAAATTAGTCATAGATAATACAAGAAGAATAAGCATGTGTGTGTTCCAATTTATTTGTAAACAATAAAATCTGAATTTCACCTAAATTTTACATCACGTAATACTTTTTCACATATGTTCAACTATTTTAAAATGTAAAAGGCCTTCACAGAGTGGTGGACTGCAGAGAGACAGGAGGCATGTTTGGTTCTCAGGGCCACAGTTTGTCGATTCCTGCTCTGAACCCTTCCAGTTCTTCATAGTTCTCAGCCTAGCCACTATTCCATTGTCTAACATGTAAAAAGTCACAAAGATGAAGTTCTGAGGTGCAGCCCACCACCCAGACTGCTTACCATGCCCAGGCACTAAGGCGTTCTGCAGGAATCTGAGTTGAATAAAGACACTCACTTGACAGCACCAGGCACCTGGTAAGTCTCACAAAACACATTTCAAAGTCACATTTTTTCTATTCATTGACAAAGTTACCATCGATCTGTAGGGAGAGGATTTAAAGGTCTATGAATAGCATTGCTATTTAAAACCAGGCAGTGGGTGGACTATGAGTGGTTATCTGGGAACTATTTGGACAAGTGCATTCAGGAAAGCTGCGAGATCCATCAAAGAGCTTACGTTCAAATGCAGCATGTGTGCCAGATAGCTTTTGATCTGTTACAAATAAAGGAATTTAAAATTCCCAAACAAAGCAAAACTCCAGAGGATAGTGCCAAGGTAATGGGATTATAACACTGAAAACAGGTCAGTGGAAAGACACTTGCCTTTTAAATTGACATAAATAGCTCAGAAGTGCTGGGCCGCTGCTTCTCTTAACCTAGAAGTGTTTCTGGAGCTGGGTAGAAGGCCACTCTCTTCATAAAATTTGTCTTTCCTGTTGAAAACAAGCATTAGCTCCTTCTTGGGTATCTCTGAGGTCACTAGGAGGGTAGCCAGACTTCAAATTAGGGGAAAGAAAAATCTTTGCCATAAAACACTCTGGCATCTGTATGTCAACTGGCCCCTGTGCCCATATTTATCTCACACTCATGAGGATCCTAAAAAGCTGAAGGAAGTGGGTGCTGACATCTTAGTTGAATAGACGGTGTGCTGGCCACAGATAATAGCCCCAAGCCTGAACTCCTGTGATTGGATGTGCCCTTTTGCAATGTGAGGTGATTGGATCAGATGGAGAGATCCTGTCCTGTCATAGGGTTCTGGATTCTAACATATTCTGCTACGTTTCTGTGGCCTCAATTTCAACAGGCCTCAACAATATTTGAGTATGAAAAGAACACAATCACTTATGCAGTATTATGGCCAAAAGTGTTTAATCTGGATAAAATCATGAGAAAACCAATCAGACAAATCCAAATTGTGAGACTCTACAAAACAATTGGAATGTGCACACTTCAAAAATGCCAGTATATGGAAGATGAAATTTGGGTGGAAAATTAAATTTCTAGATTAAAAGATTAAGTTTTCAGATTAAAATGGTCACCAGATGAATTCTAAATTCTATTTCTGGATTCTAATTCTATTCTGGATTAAGAGAGACTAAAGAGACATGGTATCATAGACAATTATTGGGATACTCAGGATTTGATTAGAGACTGTTAGAAAACATAGGTATAAGCATATATCTCATTATAATATAATATAATAAATATCATTGTAACATAATGATATAATGTAATAATGATATTGTGATTATGTCAGAGAATGTCTTTGTCTTTAGAAAATACAGGTTGAAATGCTTAGGGTTAAAGTGCCATGGAGGGCTGGGGATGTGGCTCAAGTGGTAGCGCGCTCGCCTGGCATGCGTGTGGCCCGGGTTCGATCCTCAGCACCACATACAAAACAAAGATGTTGTATCCGCCGATAACTAAAAAATAAATATTAAAATTCTAAAAAAAAAAAGTGCCATGGAGTCTGTGACTACTTTCAAATGAGTCTTAGGAAAAAAGTGTGTGTGTGAGTGAAAAGATAAAGCAAAGGTAGCAAAATGTCAACAATTGTTGAATCTAGAAGAAGGGCATAAAATCTTCCTTTGGTACTATTCTATCTACTTTTCTGTGGGTTTGAAATTTTCCAAAATTAAAAGTTGGGGAAAAGGTGTCAGTATTCTATCATGGCAGGTGTTCTGGGAAAAAACCATAGCCAGGTGAGCCAAGGGCTGGGAAAGAGCAGTGATTTCTCTGGGGAAGATTGAGATCTTGGACCACACAGACAGCAAATGCAGTATTGGAGGATGCACTAGGCAGATGAAGTCATAGGAAATGTCTCTCAGGTCTCATTTTACATTCAGGAAAGAGGGTTCTCTGAGGCCTGAAGAGAAACCACGTTTAAGAGCTGGCAGAGTAATCCCTCATGGGGCAAAGAACTCAAGACTCAAACACTGGTAAGACCCTCAAAGTTTTAAGTGGCATCCTTAATTGAATTATAATTGAGAGAGTTGTTGCAAATGAGTAGAAAAAATCTGGACAGATTTGATTGGGAAAATCCAGAAAGGTCCCTGTGGCATATTAGAGGCAACATCAGGTTCATTTTGCAATGCCCGAGTTCCTGAGAGAGGAGATTGGCAAATGAAGGGAGGTGGGTGGATAGGATGTCAGGGAGGATAAGAAGCCAGTTAGGAGAGAAATAAACAGAGTCCAGGCAGGGCCAGATACTGACATATAGGCTCTCCTCCCAGATGGCATTATGCATCCCACACTAGAGAAGTCTTTAGACAAGAATGACTTGAACAATGAATGCTTTTGCAGACACAACAATTTTTGATTTATGTCTGTCACATTCGGGGCTTCATCGTACAAATCACAGAGAAGTGTGTTAGAAAAGTCTGGGTTGAAATAGAACAGTGAGCATTGCAATCCTTGCAGGACTTATTAAACCCCAGATGGCTGAGCCCCACCTAAGAGGTCTGCTGTTCTAAGTATATGGTACAGGGGCGGGGACACTCAGTATTTGGATATTCACCAAATTCCCTACTGATGCTGATGCTGCCTGCTGGTTGGGACCACACTCTGAGAACTGACCTAATGGAAAGGAAATGAAAAAAGTGTCTCATCCATCCAGCAAACTGTAAGACAAAGAAAGGAAAAACAACCAACCTTTCCCTAAGCAGCTTTAGAACAGGTTTAAATGGGTCTCCAAAAAAAGGAGGAAGGGAATACAGGAGAACGTGGAGGATGTTTCCTTATTGCAGAAAAAGAAAGATTACTCAATGGGTAGAACTGAGAAATGGGGGTGACTATACCCCATGGATCAGTCAGCTGCCGTCCTCATCCTCACCGGGCCCTGGTATATATACTAAAGGCTTGGACTTCAGTTTGGGTGTCTGCTGGGGGCAATTCTCCAGCAGAAACCTACAAACTCCCTTAAGTGACAGCAGAGACCTGTACTCAGCCCATCTCCCTGAGCCAATGAGGCCGAGTTCCTAAGGCACATGGCCTCTTTCATAAGGACTTCCAGGACACCTGTAGCAGGTAAATAACTAAATAGCAGGTGAGTAAATCAATACCTCGCTGGCTTATAATGTCATTTTCATTATAATAAGAGCTTTAATTTGTTCAGTGTTTACCAAGGGCCAGGCCCTATGCCAAGTACTTCATGAACATCGCCCTACTTAACGCTCATTATCACCCCAGGAACCGCATCGTTACACTTATAAAAAATCTGACACCTGGACAAGTTGAATAACTTGCCCAAGGTCACACAGCAAGGAAGAAGTTGGATAATTAGTGCCTCCTCATTTTTTTTCCTTCTGGGGAGAGAAGTCTCCATTCAGGAAACAGGAAGACTAGAAACATAAACCAGAAGGGAGAAGAGAAAAGGAACAGGAAAAAACAACAGATGCCCACCGCAGAAAACAAGCCTTAGCATTCATGAAAACTAGCCACTCCTGCTGAAGCCATCTTATGAGACAAATCTTAGGTCTCTCAACTGACCTATTTTCATCTTGGTCTTCTGAGTTAGAAATCTCTTATAATGTAAAGCAAATAAAGCAGAATTCCAGGCTCTCGTATGCCTACTGGAACCTGTCGCCTCACCAACAGGACTGAGTTTTTCAGTTCAAGTCTGTTTCCACCACACCTTGCCAATAGCTGGACCCTGGGGCTCTTCAACAGCCGGGGACCCTGTGCATGCAATCACGTGCATTCAATCATATGGAGTCGAGTGGGTGTGTGTGTTGGGTAGGAGAGGCAGGCAGGTGTCACACGAATCAAAGCCTGCAGCATGGGCTTAGAGAGCTTTGATCTGTTTGTAAAGCTGGTAAAAACTGCTCCACGGGAACCAAAGCCAAATCCAATACTATAAAGGAGCATTTACTAAAGAGCGGCTTCCCTCCTGGGTACATATTTGCATGAGGTGTAAAATTCCTAAACATCTGAGGGAGAAAAGAGCTGGGAGTGTGTGAATGAGCAGAGAGTCACCAATGCCCTCAGCCAAGTTTAAGCAGAAGCAAGGGCTTCAGCTTTGCAACCACCCTGTGTACAGCGAGAACCTGCTTGTTTCGTCTTCTCCAGACTATTGGATCACTTGGGGCAAAAACAAAAACATGTATCTGTGTCAACTCTTGAGGGAAACTTTTCTTCTTCTGGTCTTTTTTTTTTTTTGACGATGAGAAATAGAAAAGGTTCCCAACTTTTTTCAACTTTTTATAATCCCATAATGGTTTATCTTGAATTTTTGCCTACTGGATTATTCATTTCTTTTCAGGACACTACAGTTCCTGGGTATGTTATGGAAAAGTACTAGAGCAGCCTCAGAGGGGTAAGTATTCACAGAGGTATACAAACACTGGAGGTGAGCATCTAGGACAGGGGCACTTTAATTCTTATGGAATTTTCTCAAAAAATAAATGTCATGAGAAGATGCTCCCCTCTATCATGCCAAGTCCCTAATCAGGGATATCATGCAATTTTTTTTTTATATATTTATTTTGTTTTTAGTTATCGGCGGACACAACATCTTTGTTTGTACGTGGTGCTAAGGATCGAACCCGGGCGCACGCATGCCAGGCAAGTGCGCTACCGCTTGAGCCACATCCCTGGCCCCGATATCATGCAATCTTAAGAGAAATAGAAAAAAACTGCTGGCCACTGGAGTTTAATAAAAAGCAATAGGTAACAACTCAAAATGAAGAAAAACAAATTTGATATTTTAGGTTCTATTTTGGTACTCCTGCTATACTTAGTTTCGTGGTTGAGACCTATGTGATGAGTCTATAGTTTTAGTCTATCTGTTGATCAAATGCCACGAGAGCTGAAAGCAGGTGGTGGGCTCCAAATTGCTGTTAAAAAATGGAATCAAGCCCACAGGAGAAGTAGGCAGAAGGAAAGTGTCATGAAAAAAAAAAAAAAGAAGGCTTAAAATCATATTAGTAAGAAATACAACTCATTAGAAAGAGATTATTTTTAAAATATATTTTTTGCAGTTACAAGACAAAATTAGTCAGACATAACTACATATGATTCTTTTTGCTGAGTACCAGGGATTGAACCCAAGGGTGTTTAACTCCCAAGCCACATCCCCAGCCCTTTTTATTTTTTATTTTGAGACAGGGTCTCACTAAATTACTTAAGTCCTCACTAAGTTGTTGAGGCTGACTTTGAACTTTCCATACGCCTGCCTCAGCCTCTGAGCTGCTGGGATTACAGGCTTGCACCACCACCGCACCCACACATGGTTCTTAAAGTCATTGCAAACTCATCGCATTCAGCCCTCCTTGAAGTCATTCAGTGAGATGTGACTTAGAGATCATTGCTGAAACTTCCATAGAGGGACAGCAACTTCCATCCTCTAGGAGGAAGCCCAGTGCCCCCCACCCCCCACCCATTTGCTGCTCCCAAGAAGTGATGGATCAGACATGTGAGTCAGGGAAACAAGCCAGCCGTGCCCATTACTGCACCTTCAGCCTTTGGAAACAACCTGTCTTCTGCTGCCTCCTCTCCTGTGGTTTCAAATCTTCCAGGCAGAATGGGAAAGATAATTCAAATGAGGAAATACTAGAAAGCACTCTGGCAACAAATCTGCCCTTTGTTTACAACATCTAGCATCATCTGAACAAGAGGACCCTCAGGATGCAGGATGGAGCCAATAGCTTTTCAGCTTAAGGAAAATGAAGGCTCTCAGTTGGAACTTGACCTCTCAGATCTTAATGAAATTATGTTTGTCAAGTAAAGAGGTAGAACAAGCACATTTTATTTATCATTTTGGAAAACTGATTATTAATATTAAAATATTTGGACGTATAGTAGGTGAGCCTCTCTTTGTACTCTTGCCTTTGGCCTGCAAATATTAAAGGACTGTTCTGACCCATACCAATGTGTGCCTTACCATTGTTTCCTGGTATCAGATCCCTCTTTACTCTCTGCAGAATATTATCCATGTGTGCAGGTATTCACAGTTCAGATTTAATCTATAGTCTCTATTAACTGCATTTGCTTTCTTCTAATGCCTCTAATAAACACCTGCTGTTTATCATTTACTGTGGATTTTCATATATTCAGGGATTTAGAGATTAACTGTCTCTCTCTTGGTCCTTTCTATATTCTGTTCAGTCCTTTTAGTGGAAATACAGTTTCCAAATTGAGGATGAGCCTCCAAAGTAACAGATACATGTCCCATGTAATCCAATCAAATGCCCCTGTTGGCTGAAACAGGCTGAATTTCATAGTTAAAACAATTTACACATATTTCTTGGCTCTCAGTTGCCCACAATGCTATGGGATGGCAGAGGAGGCCTTGGCTACCTATACCTGGGGTTCAGGCAGCTGAGACTTATAGGTATTTCTCTATTTGGTAGGGAGTTCTCAGATTATACCCAAAGTATACATGGCACAATCGGGTAATTATAAGCAAAGGAGAAAAAAACATAAATTTGCACTAGGAAACTCTCACATAGAACCCAAAACTATAATCCATAGTATAGAGTTGACAGTTCGCCCTGAGTATTGATTCCCATATAGCAGAGAGAGTGGGGATACACTAATCAATAAAGCACAAAAACAAGACAGATTTGTTCGTAGCAACCTCCCTATGGTTATGTCACTCTTGGTGATGAAGATAATTCACTAAGAGAAATAGGACAATTGTGGGAAGAAGGGTTTTATGGTATCCACAAATTTTGCATCCCCCTAGTAATGCATCCTGCATTACCAGGAAAGATGACAGTCCTGTTTCCAAATCTGTATGCAAATTTTTCCTTCCTCTGTGGAAGTATCTGAAAGCCAAATTGGTCCATTGAGTTAATCACTAAACAGGGCACTTCAGTGTGCTCTAGTTCTGACATCTAATCAGCAATACAGCTGCATTTAAATACTGAAGACTTAAAGGATTTTGGCTTCTGAAGCTAGGGATTTTCTAGCTAATCTTGCCTATAAGGTCCTTGACTTGTGCCATCAAATGCTGCCAACTGATCCACAGGAAATTACAGTTCAGTACTTAGATGTCTGTTTTCCTCCTGTGTAAATGGTTGGGAGTTTTTCATTATAATTAGCATTTGCTAGTGAAAAGCTCCTTTCTGGATTCTGCTGTTGACTTGATAGAAACTAAATTTGCAAGAGTACCTGTGCGCACCCTCCTCCTCTCTGAAATCAGCTCCAGCACCAAGCAGGGCACTGTACGGCACGGCACACGCAGCTCTTAAAAAAAACCTCCACGGCCGGCTCTCAGGCTACATTTTGATTTTTTAATGTGATCACTTTCATCTCTAAATAGAGAGAATCTACCAGAGCAGAAACCAAAATTTTAAATTATGCAGAAATAAAAATGCTTCTAGGTTATTACAATGTAGATTATGCAAAAAAAATGAATCATTAAGATAGGGCGATCAGCTTCCATTAAATAAGCCTAAAATAAGGAGCTGAAGAGAAGAAAAAGGAGAAGAGGAGGAGGAGGAAAAGGAGGAGGAGGAGGAGGAGGAGGAGGAGGAAGAGGAGG
>NW_026000005.1:12099512-12116939 GCF_001458135.2 Marmota marmota marmota | reverse complement strand
GAAAAGGAGGAGGAGGAGGAGGAAGAGGAGGAGGAGGAGGGGGAAATTTTTTAAAAGAAAGAAAGAAGAAAAGACACTGAGAAGTTTCTTTCAGTGCCCCCTGCTGGAACACTGGTAATTATGCTTGTTGGAATGTTTAGCATAATTAGTCTTCAGCTGCCCATTTCAGTTTTGCTCAAGATATAAATGTCAAGTCAAAGCTATTAAGAACCATGTTCTTGAGAAACAGATACTCAGAAGGAGAATTGCCCAGGTAGCAAATGCACTGCTGGAAATCACAAATGCCACAGAATATTTGTATTGTTGTGCTGTCTGGATGCACTAATTACTATAATTCTTTTACAGTGAATAAACTCAGGGCTGGTTGCTAGCCACAATAAAATTAATTTTATGTTAATCAGCCTCCCGTTCATGTGAAAGCTGAAGTCACAAATCTGCCTGCCCTTCTTCTTGTGGGTTATTCCTCTCAGGGGGCTGGCCTGTGCCCCCAGGTCAGACTTTCCTGTTAAGCAGCAGGGTTCTCTTGCCCCTGAGCTATTGGGAACCAGGCATAGGATTTACTGTCCATCAGATCACGTGAAAGTAGATTATATTTTTCCCCATAGGCAGCATGAGTACTATTGGCTAGAGTCATCAAAAAATAGGGTCTGCTGCTACAGCTGGGCAGAGGGACCTTGTACCTGTTTTGCATTTGTCCCAGGCACTTCCCACAGGGACAATAGGAAATCCTCATGGGGGAGAGACAGGCAAATTTTCTCCCTACTGTTGCCCTAGTAGCTTCCAGAGCAGTGTCTTTTAGAGGCCAGATATGAGGATGGAGATACAGAGGCCAGGGGGGGGGGAAAGCCTAGGAAAGGGGAAGGGGACCACATACACCAGAGAGTGGCAGGAAAATGTTCCCTCGGAGCAGGAAATACACCCATGAAACTTAGGATACTGGGATGCATGAATTCACAGAAGCTTCCTCCTCATTTTGTAGGTGAAGAAATGGAGACAAGGAGGAAATGAACCTACCAAGACTGTGTAGCAAATTTTGGCAAAGTTGATGTGATGTGTGCACGCACTCTTTGAATCACAACCCAGCTTGCAAAAGTAAAGAAAAAATGAAATCTACCCAAAGTGGGCAGTGAAATAAACATGACTCTTTTTTCAAAAAAAGAATAATACTTTTTAAATATGTAAACACAAACTGGAGTATGCAAATGTGATCATGAATACATGTAGCTCCATAAAGGAGGTGGGAGGGGTGAAAATATGTGAAGAGGTTGGCCAGATCAGAAACTTAGCACAGTTTTCAAAGAAAGCTCAACAACAGCAGAGAGCCTAAAGCTTTCTTTCAGTGATTGGAAAGATTAGGTTCCACAAACCTTGTTTAATGTGCAGAGAATCTGCCCACTTTCAGCTCAGAAATAATGGGAGATTGAAGGTGGAGAGTAAATTTACAAGATGAGAACTTTCTAGAATTGCCACAGCTCTATAAGTAGGGCCCAGAGTCCTTCTCTGGTCACAAGCCAATTAAGTTAAGTGCTACTGAAATTGCTTTTAATCATCTAGATAAGAAGCAATTTGCAAGTGAGATACAAGGCTTGACACACACAAAAAAAAGCTTATGCATAATCCTGGCCTAGTGACTTAATAGTCACACTAAGACCATGGGACACATTCGAAGTTGGAAATGAGTTGTCAAAGAATAGGAGGGCTCTGGGGGTTCACGTATATTAGAACTGCATAACAGCTCCTCAGTCTCCGTGAAATTGTTGGGAATTACCAATTGCAGCTCTCTTAATAATTCCACCGAGGATCATGTCTACTTACAATGAAGAACTGAAGCAATTTGAATGGCTGGGCTGGTGGAAAAGGTGCTGGGCCAGACAGAAAAACAATATTGTCTCCCAACCTGGAACAATCAGCTGTCTGTTATTGTGTTTTTTCCATCTAAAACCTCCACATCCTTTGGGGGAAACCTCCCTATACTCCTTGTCGAACCTCTCTGCTGCCAAAAACTCACTCTGTCCTTCGGATGGAGAAAGCCCATCTCCAGTCAGAGAGAATGAAGCCAAAAAGAGCGAGTCTCTAGATGCAGCTGCATCTGAGTCCAGACCCACCTGTGGCAAGTGTGGAGGTGAACCTTCAGCTGGTTTTCAAGAGGGACCAGTTATCTGTGAGCGTGTGGCTGATTGTGATTAGTGTTCACAGCCTCCAGCTCATGGCTTCACCAAGGCCTACCAGCCTTCAGACTGAGGTCACACTCTTCTGAGGAAGCCCCAGCCAATGCCTAAGCCAAACAGTGATAGCCAAGTTCACATTCCTCTCCAGAGTCTTAAGGTACAGAGGTCCTAGAACAGAGACCTTCCAACTTTCTCAGTTCATGGCACCCTTAGTATCTCTGCAATATTGTGTGGTACCCACTAAGCCAAAAGAAATGCCTACAGGTTCCTCTATTGACTAGGTAGGTCCAAATAAGTTAACAGTAGTAGTTTGTATAGTGTCAAACATATATTTCTATGTTTTTCTAGAAAATCAAAAACAGTGTCCTGTATGCTCATGATTATAAACTAGAACGTCTCTGCATAATTCAGGAACCAGGGTCTTAGCCATTCCCCCTCCATGCAGGACTCTTCCAGAATAACCCATTGGGTGGCTGAGACTTTGTCAGATCTGCAGACTGACAGCTCTTCCCTGGTCTAAGCCTGCTTCCTTCCTTCCCCTTTCGTCAGTGTGGCAACCCAATCATACTCTTATACTCCTAATTCCTTCTATGCATCTGGTTATGGAAGAAACCATCCTGCAACAGACCTCCTAACTTCAAATTCTTCTGGGAAATAAATTCCCTATTAAAAAAAAAAGGTTTAAACTATTTGGAATTGTATTACTGTCACTTTCGGTCAAAACAGCCATACCATTATGCCAAGACAAGTGGATTGCTTTGGTTGCTAATCAGTATAAATTTAGAAAATGAGTAGAATTGAGAATCCAATTTTCATTATAATTAAGAGGAAAAAAATAGTTCTAAGAAGGGTTTTCTGTTAGCAAATACTCTAAAATGTAGTGCTCCTTATGGCTCCTAAGCCCAGCTTCTAGACAGGATGTAAACCATGTGTTCATTTTGAGCATCAAGGGAGAATTGACATACAAGATACATATGATAGGGAGCATTGCATTGAACAGTAATCAAAAGTTTGCTTTCTCAAGATTGTCTCTGATATTAGAACTGTCAGGGAACGTATATCTGGTACCCCTTAGTCCAGCTGGGGTGTGAAATGTGTAAGGAGATGGAAATTTCGAAGAAATGAACAGGCAATCTCTATAATGTTAAATAGGCAGGCCAAAGCAGGCCATTTTGACAGATATTCACCTTTGTGTCTGACAGTGGACATAGCATCAGCAAGAAAATTTATTTTAAGCAATGTTCTCAACTGCCACTAAATAACTTCCATAGCTTATCATTCCACTCACTTTATTGAATCAACTCCTCCCCCAAACTAACTGGTTCCATATGACTAACCCACCTTGGCCTCCTCAAGTACTTTGATCCTTTGTCATTAATGCCTTTGTAATCTCCTAGAGCCTTGCCACTCTACTCATGTGGTTAACAAGTTTATTTTCATCAAGCCCTGACCACTTCCCTGTCTGCAGAATCTTTGATTTTCGTTCTCCAACCTGGGCTCCCAGCACCTCTTTCCTGGAGAGCTGTAAAATCTTGCTATCAGTAGCCCTTACCACCTCCACCAGATTTTTCCTTCTGTTCAAGGCAACTTAAAATACTTCTGAATATTCCTTACGGCAACATTCCCACCCTGGCCCAAGTCTGCTTCTTTGCCCTCATGCCCAACAAACATTCTGGGCCATGAAATCAGTACTTTGGTCACACAGGGTCTCTCACTCTTTTCTAAGCAATCCAAGCCTTTTCTCACTTCAAGTCTTTTCTTTTTATTATCCCCTCCACCTGCTCGCTCATGTCTCTCTTCTTCATTCACACTCAGCTTCTAAGGTTCACTTCAAATATCTCCTCACCTTCATAGCTCTCTCCAGGTAGCACAAATCACCTAACTTCCTCTGTGCTTCCTTCATGCTTTACATTTAAGCTATTCCCACTGAACTTACTGTTTACATATCTCTCTCCCTCCAAAAGCCCAAGTAACTCCTGCAGAAGCCCATGTATTCCTTAACACCCTATCACTGCTTCTAGAGCAAAGTAGTGTCTCAATATTTTATGGAATGAGTTTGTGTAAGTATTATATTTGCTTCAAAGGCTAAAAGGGTCAACTTTGTAAAGGCTGACTATTACCTGGGACAGTGTAAGAGAACTTCATGAAATCTATTCCCAAAGTCACATTGAATCAACATATTACAAAAATGATAGGAGAGACCATTTACTAAGTAAGATCATCTTCCCCTCTAATCTTATTGTAGCTGTCCATCTTTGAATGAGCAGCCCCCAGTACACTGCTGGTCATGGAGAAAATACTCAATTTTCTTTGACCATTTGCTGATATTTGAGGAATAAATACATCAAATTATAGGTCAGCATTTTAATCAGAGTCTTAAATGAAAGTAAGGCCTCACTACTATGTTCCATTATTCTCTTCTCCTAGAATTCATCTAAATCTTCAAAAAGTTCTACCTACTAGATATAGTTTCCTCTCCAAAACCAGGTCATAAATTGGTAACAGTCTTTTTGGCAGAAAAAAAGAATTTGGAAGAGGGAGCTATTTCTCTACCAAGTGAGCATTGCTTCATTAACATTGAATGCAGTTGGTCTCATCAGTAAGATTAATAATAAGTAGATTGGATTTTTTTCTAATGTATAGGAAACCCAAGTGAATTTCGTAACCCAATCATTAGTGAATGAAACCAAGCTTGAAAACACAACTAGACAAGAAGTTATGTCTGTGTTCTGTACTCTTTCCCTAGGCATTTTATTTCCATATTTAATGCACATTACCATAAACACTAAAAAAGTCTAAGAAGAAAGAGCTTTTAGTGAAGGCAAGTCCAACTTAGGACAAGAATTTCCAAAGAGAGAAGTGTTCAATGCTATTTAACTGGAGAACTAAATCTGAGATAAAGCTCTTTCAGCATTTTCCCAAATGTGTGCCATGTAGAAGCAAGGGATTTCTCTCCCTCGGGTTAGACATGAGAAAGGGTCCCCAGGCATGCCAGTTAGACCTCACCTTTCTGACACTCCCCTTTATCATCTAGAAGCTGCATGCATCTGCTAATGGAGACAGCCTTGGTTACAAGCCAAACCAAACTGCACTTCCATTAGTACTAAATGCTCTTTTGAAGTTAAAAGAAATACAGTAGACAAAGCTCCAGGAGACTCAGTCCTATATTTCTCTTCCCTTTGGTGGTTTCCCTGTGAGCTACTGTACCGCCATGGCCTTATTTAACGCTCCAGTCATTTTTCACACTCTTCTGGAAGCCATTCTGGGCTTGAGCTCAGGTGTATCAGCAGGTGCCCTGGGACGTGGCACTTGCTGTGATGGAAGACATAAACACGAGTTAATTAAGTCTATTGTTCAAACAATTTGTTCGCACTGAGATTGACTCGCTTACAAGTATTCCAGTACAATTTTGTTTCTAGAAGTAGACTTCTGCCTCCCCTGTGTGAGGACTCCCTCTTTAGAAATCCATTCTATTTGGAAGACTCCCAGGTCACTGTCAGAGTAGCACTTAAAAAAAAAAAAAATCTATTGCTAATGGGTGACAGCCATTTTTTTTTTTTTTAGGTATGTGGTACTTGCATTTTTTTTTTCACAGCCATGAAATTTCTCAGAGTAACATCACTAAGGTGAAACTGGAATAAGTCGAATGTTGAAGATTTAGTATTATGTAGCATTCTTACTCAAAGTCAAGACTGAAAACAGCTTTTGAAAGGCTTTCACAGTCTCTCTGGCAGACTGAAGCATGGAAAATGAATAAAAGGTTTGTCCAGAGAGAAAAATGTGGGCAAGAGATACGTAGAGAAGGGTTTTAAGCATGCTGCTCTGCTATTGTACAAAAGGATCAAAGGACATTTCCCACAGTAATTGCTTCTATTTTTACTTTGCATCCATATTGTGTTCCCATTCACCCCTCTAACTGATGTTCTGGAAATTCTTTTGGTCCTTGTTTCTCTCTCGTCACATGCCACGTCATTTCTGCCTTGGATCACCTGTCCTCTCTCTCCAGTGAGGTCCAGTTAGGCAGCAGAGAGCCCACCTGTGTGCTGCCATGAAAGTGTCCCTGGGAGGCAGCTAGCCAGCCAGAGGCTTCACTTCCTAGCCTTCCTAGCCTGGAGCTGACTGAGTTCCCGTTGGAATGTGAGGGAAGGGTGAACTGTGCCGTCAGACCTGGTCCATTAGAGCTTCTCTGCAACCCTCCAGGCTCTTGCTTTCTGTCTCAGACCCTGGGGATGATGACCTCAGAAGCCATCTGTTTAAGATGGCCAAGCCTCTGTCAGACTGATGCCCTCAATGATTCCCTTTTGTCTTCCTTACTCCCATCTTTGGATTTTCTATAAGCAATAAACTCATTTTCTGCAGTGCTATTAAGTTTTCAGAGGTTAGTATTACTACAGCAAGCAAGACCTCAACTAATACACGAGGGCAATGGAAGAGATTAAAGGCTAATATTTTAATTATTCATGCTGCAAGTATTTACTGAGAGCCTACTATATACCAGGCCTTATATTAAGTTTGAGGACTAAAAGATAAATAGATACAGTCCAATCCTTGAAGAGCTTACAGATCATTTACTTCATGTTTAAACCATCTTGTTTTCCTAAGAGGACCTGTTTCATTGACATTCACTTGACATTTCTGAAGCAGGAAAGCCATTTATGCCAGTTTTAAACATTCAGAGACTACAACCCTGGCAGGATGTGGCATTAGGGTGAGATGAATCTAGATGGCACAGTATGTGAAGCCACCAAGAACAGTTGAGTGTTATCTTCAAGAGTCTTTTCTAGTCATGAAGAAAACCAAAATTTCTGGCCACTGAACACCTTAGACCTCAGCAGCTCCTTCAATGATACGCTGTAGATTTAAAGCTCAGGAAGATAAACAGCCAATGGATAATTTGATATACTTTTTAAAGATGGATTATATAGGAACCCAAAGTTTTCTCCTTTACCATCTCTTTACGTAACTTGAAGTAATACTTTATTTGGGGAATCATTTGCATTTAATCACCTGGTTTTATGATTTTAAAAACAGCCTACATAAATAAAGGAGATTTAGCTAGCTCAGACAGGTGACTCTAGGTTTGTGAAACCTGAAATCTATACATTTTAGAGAATGTTTTATGAAAACAAATAAATTATTTCAAAAAGAAAACTGGATACCTGGCCTAGAAAGAGTTCTGGCAAATGAAAGACGATAAAATTTAAGCTTCATTGATTTTTATGGCAAATCCACATACAAGCCAAAACTTTTTTAAATCGGTGAGTAATTGAAAGAAAGGTTGAGGGTTTTCTAGGTATAATCCTGCTTGATAATAATTGATCAATTAGTAATTGATCTCCAACTCAATAATTCATCAGTTATCTATATCCAGATAGAGGAATGATGCATCAAAACTATATGTTCAAGTTCCTATTTTCTGAACCATGTATCATGTTGCATGTTTCCATTTTAAATATGTATACTTTCTGCTTATATGACAGAGGACAACAAGATTTTTTAAATGAAAACACAAATATAAAATTGGATGTCATAAATTTAGGAAGCTTATTTTAATACTAGTTGAAGAAAAATGTTATTCTTCTTGTTGATTGTTAGAAGAATGAAAACCACCATGCCTTTGTGTGTGTAAATCAGCCAAGTATAGTAATTAGAAAATAAAGTCATGTGAAATGAAAGAAAGAAATTTTTCATTTGGTCCTTGATCTCTAGTCACTCCCAACAAATAAGACTTAATTAAAAAGATGTGCCTTTTCTCATCTCCTGAGAGATAGTGACCTTATGTTTTGTTGATCTGGGAAAACTCAGTTGCCAAATGAGAATTGTCTGCAGAGAGCTAGTCAACTTCTAACTTCAGATTATAACCCTGGGAGCAATTAACAGGAACACATGGCTCGTCTTCACCAACAGGGGGGCCTGGGAAGCCCAGCCCTATAAGTCTTCACCAGCTAATTGCCTAGATCACCTTGAATTATCTGCAAGAGTAAATTTGTAACCTAGTTAGAAAGCACATACATTCCTGCAAGTTGTCTTCTTAAACCCCCAACTATCTCAGCTACAAATTTGAATTTACCTGAAGAAAAATTTTCTTCTAAGATACCAGAAAGTGAAGAGCTACCCAGATATTTATTTTCCGGGTCACAATTTTCCCTTTAGTTCAGGCAAAGCTATATCTTTTACTTTTTCTTACAAACTCTTACCACGCCCAAAAGTTTAAAACAATCTATTCTGTTTGGTTAGCACTTAGGAAACTACTTTTAGATTACTTTACCCATTCCTCAAGGAACCTGAAATCACATTTTCTCTTAAAGACTCTACACGTGTCAAACAGGATTGTCAATCTATAAAAGTTATCTTAAAACACAGCCTACTCATCTGATCAATGCTCCAGAAATGCAGGAACCAGAAAATGAACAATGAGGGTTTGATATAAAAGAGGTTTGCAGTCTACTCCATACATGAAGGAAGACCATGCAAACTGAAAGAATAGTCTGCTTTGAGCAGAGAAGGTTCAGAAAGAAAGAATCCACATCACATGGAAGAATTCACTCAAAATTAATCATAGACCTAAATGTACTAGCTAAAACTATAAAACTCTTCAAAGAAAGCATAAGCATACATTTTGTGACCTTGGATTAGGCCCTGGTTTTTTAAACATGATACGGCATCAAGGCACAAACAAATCATGATTAATTGGACATCATTAAAACTAAAAATCTTTTTTTAACAACTATATAACAATTACTTTATTTTTATGTTTATTCTATGACATTTACAAACTTAGAGATATAGTTATGGTTCGTGTAGTGTTTTGTTATAAGTAATACTCTTTTTTTTAAACTAAAAATGTTTATGCTTTAAGGGATACCACAAAGAAAATGAAAAAAAATGAAAAAATGAGAAAAATACTTGCAACTATATATGCAATAATGGACTTGCATTCAGAATATACAAAGAATACTTAAAATTCAACAATAAAGACAAATGACTCAACTAAAAAAAGGATAAATAATTTAATAGATATTTCTTCAAAACAATATATAAATGCCCAACAATCTCGTGAAAATTTGCCCAATTCATTAGTCATTAGGAAAATGCAAATTAAAACCAGGAGATACCACTTTATGTCCACTAGGATGGATAAAATTAGAAAGATAGGGCTGGGTATATGGCTTAGCAGTAGAATGTTTGTTTAGCACGTGTAAGGTCCTGGGATTGGTCCCCCAGCACTGTAGAAACAATAAATAGACCACTAAGAAGTGTTGGAGAGTATGTGGAGAAAATTGGGACACACCTCTTCCTTGGTATCATCTTTAAAATGTACAGGCACTTTGGAAAACAGTGTCATAATTCCTCAAAAAGTAAAAAATAGTTATCATATGACCCAGCAATTCCACTCCTTGGTATATACCCAAGAATAATGAAAATATATATTCACACAAAAATTCCTACATGAATGTTCATAGCAGAACTATTCATAACAACCGAAAAGTGAAAGCACCTCAAATGTCCATCAACTCAAGAATGGATGAACAACAGGGTAATGAAATGGAGCAAATTATTACATGCATTTATGAATGTCACAGTGAACCCCACCAGTATGTATACCTATAATGTACTAATAAAATCATAATAAGGAAAGAATGTACAAGCAACATGCAGAATATTCACATTATGGATTATTATATGGGAATTAGAAGGAAAGAAGTACTGGTTCATGCTATTACATGGGTGTACTCTGAAATCACCATCTAAGTGAAAGAAGCCAGACAGAAAAGAATACATGTAATATTATTCCATTGATAAGTAATGTAAAACACAGGTAAATCCTTGGAGATAGAAAGTAGATTCATAGTTGCCAGGGGCTGAGGGGAAGAAGGAATGGAGAGTGTATTGTTAGTCAGGGTTCTCTAGAGGAACAGAATCAACAGGAAGTATAATTATAAAACCGGGACTTATTAGGTTAGCTTATGTGACCAGAAGCTGAATAATCCATAATGGCTGTCTGCAGGCTGGAGAGCTGGAAGAACCAGTAGCTGTGCAGTCCAAGAGGCTGAAACCCCAGAACAAGAGGAATCAATGGTGCTACTCTAATCTGGGACCTAAGGTTTCTGGAGAATCACTGGCAGAATCCACTTTGGAAGAGGTAAGAAGCGAGAGTCCAATATCCTCAGCAGCAATCAAGGACCTGTCCAAGAAGAATTGAGCTTGCATCTGCTGCTGCTTCCTTGTTCTTCCAACTTTTATTCCATTCAAGCGATTATCGTATTGGATAGTGCTGCCCATGCTTAGGGAGGTCTCCCTAAGCATGGGCAGCACTATTTCAGTTGGTTATTCCACATGCCAATCATTCCTAGACAACCCCCCATTGACACACCTGTAAACCTCTTAATCCTCAGCATCTCTTAATCCAATCAAGTTGACAATTCAAATTGACCATTACAGGGAGTGACTGGGTAGAGGGTTTCTTCTAGGAATGATGGGACTACTTTGGAATTCAAGCAACAATGGCTACCCCACTTTGTGAGAATCTTAAAAGCCATTGAATGTTATACCTTAAAAAGTTAAATTTATGGTATGTAAATTACAACTTAATAAAACTGCTATTTAAAAACAAAACAAATCAAAACATTTCTGTTCAGGGAAGAGGGTATCCTGATCATGATTCTTCTTAGTAGAGAAAATCAAAGGGATAGATACCATTTTAGCATGTGTCACCAGTCAATAAACAGTATCTTCCAAATAACTCTGAATTTGATTGTGACTTGCCTTCCCATTTAGAGTTTCTTACAGAAAACATACTTTTTATTAGTGGCAGTCAGCATTTCAGTCCTCTTTCTTTTATGTCTTTGATTTTAAAAAAATTGGGAGGTTCTGATGTGCCACCCACTAAAATACACACATGGGCAGAAGAGTCAATAAGACAGATGTGATCCCTGAGCTCATGGTTCCTGAAGACCTGTGCGTGGAGGGACACAAAACAAAGAAGGACACAAACAAGTAGACAGCATTCTTTTTCATTATTTAGTGTCTCAAAATGACTTTTCTCCCTATGCAAATTCCTATCCTGACCTAAGTTGTTATACCTACATAATCTTCATATCTCTGTATAAATATCTAATATATGTACATATATATAATATATTATTTGAGATAATACCTGTAAGCACTTAGACTCTGCTGGCTCATAAAAAGTGCTTGGTAACTATTATTATTACTATTATCATTAATATTACTAAAGAAATCATCATGTTAACGGTGTTGTACTGAACGAAGATTATTTTAGGTCTGGGTGCACCAGCCTCCCCTACGGGAGGTAGCCCACTGATGTCAGTCATCACAGCAAGAGGAAGGCGTCTGTCAGGAAACTGGAGATGTCTTAGGTAGGAGTGGGGGTACTGTGGGGGAGCCCCCACTCTCTCCCTTGACTTCACTCTTTCAGGTTTGGATTTCAAAACTATGTCTAGTTGACATGGAGGAACTTGTTTAAAAGGATAATGTCTCCAAACCTGTGGAGATTCTAATGCAATAAACAAGGGATGAGTGTGCTTAGAATATTCTTGAATGACAGAGGTTAAAGACAGTTTTACAAAGAGGCAGGCCCAGATTCCATTCTCTCCATATTTCTACTGACCACTCCAAGCTGAAGCATGCAATCAGTATCTGGCAAGCCACATTCTCCAATTCATGCTACTCTTCTCAGCATTGCTAAAGCTAATCAAAGCCCAAGCTCCATACCTCCTCAGACCAGAATAAAAGTCAGAGCAATGAGAGGGCAACCACCAGGGACCTTCCTGTGGGGAAAAATGATTCAGGGCTGTCCCTTCTCAAACAAATTCACATCCAACGCCAGTCAAGAACACATGGGAAGAAAGGAGAAGGCATTGGACTGGGGTTTCACTTGCACAAAGTTGGGTTTGGTTTGTAGTCACAAAGATGTATGACAAGATTGAATATTAAAGCTAAATCTCAATTTTTGTAATCATGAATTGGCATCTTTTTTCCTCCTCATTATCATTATTGCAATTATCAATGTTATCATTATTGCAATACTTGTTTTATTCTTAAAAATGCATTATTGTTTTTATTTCAATAGTCTAATTTAGAGCAAATCACTTAACCACTCTGAAGCTCCATGTCATCTATAAAAAATGGGAACAATGATAGTGTTCACCTCAGGAATTTCTATAAGGATAAAATGAGGTAAGTTATTTCAAACACTGAACACAAAAAAAACTAATCAATAAAACATTATAGTAATTATTGGTGGCAATAGCAATTTTTGAGGTAATAATATCATTATATGATTGAACCCCAAAATCTAGGTTCTGAATCTGCCTAGCTCAGGGCCAGACCTCAAGCCATAGTGATTTCACCATGTCATGCCAATCAGTCAGCAGGTATCTCTCTCTCTTAGACATCTTTGTCAAGTCATTAGCTAAGGACTTTAAAAAGTTTTTATATTTTTTAAAATAAAGCCACTAATATTAGTCCATTGTAAATTTAAGGTAAGTTTATTTCTAGGTATAAAATTGAATAAATGGATGAACGATGCTATTACTAGATAGATAGATAGATAGATAGATAGATAGATAGATAGATGATAGATAGGTAGATAGAAAGAAAGAAAGAAAATCAATAGTGAATGCCAGGCATTGGTGGCACATACCTGTAATCCCAGCAACTTGAGAGGCTGAGGCAGGAAGCTTCAAGTGAGTTCAAGGACAGGCTGGACAACATAGAGAACGCCCATCTCAGAAAAAAGAAAAAAAAAAAGTGCGGGGGGGCAAGAATATAATTTGAATGCTTTGGGGTTACCATGGCAACTTTCCCTCATCAACAAATATTTATTGAATGCTCATTACATGCCAGACATTTTACTAAATGCAGAGGATTCAGAAGTTCGCAAGGCCAAGCACGAGCCTTCAAACACAGAGAGATTGTCCAGGATATTAGCCACAGGGCTATAATATATCTATGTAGGTGACCCATACGATGCATTCCTCTCCCACTATATAAATCCCTTATGTTCCTCCAAGAACTAGCATCAAATGATCGCTAGACCTAACCCTCCAGGGTATAAATCATTCCCCACATTTTGGAGATCACGTATTCAGGTTTTTGCCAGATGCCATTCATCACTGCCCTGCAGCAGGAAATTTATGAAAGGACATTCTGGGTCACAGACTCTTAGTTCTGACAATCACTTAACAGGTCATCTAGGCCACTCTCGCTTCCAATGTGGGAATGCTCCCATTAGTATGTCTGAGAAGTGTTCTTCCAGCTTCAGAGAAACACCTGTACCTGCAAAAACACATCCTTCTTTAAAAAAAATAGATTTTCCCAGATGGCATCACACTAATTACTTGGAATGACTTGCCCTTAGTGAACATATTGTCATAAAATGATAAATTCCCTAGGGCTGGCATTTATCATTTCCTGTACTATGGTCACAGACCTCACTGGGCTTCCTCGGTCAACTCCACTAAGCAAATACAATTAGATCTATGACATTTGAAAATGCAGCGTGATTATGATCATCATTTGAAAGAAAATGAGATGAAAGACTACTCAAAAAAAATTGAAAAGCAACAAAAACAAATCCATAAATCCAGCCTCTATCCAATCTAAATGATACTTAAAATAATTCATATGTAAATCATTAACTAAATTAAAGAAATAGCACTTAGAAAATTTTAACTCTTAATTTAAGTTCAATCAAGGGAGAGAAGAGGTTGAAAAAAATGCTCAATTAAAGCAATTGGCAGATATTTGTTAGGATCACAGAATTCCAAGATAAGCCTAATTGCTCCTCCTGCCCACGCTAGACCATCTCTAAATTCCACATTATCAAAACCTCTAGCAAAGAGTCTTAAGTAAGAAAATCCGGGGGTGGGGTTAAACAAACTGTGATTTCACTTTAAAAGAAATCTCCAGGGGCACTTTAAAAGATAGTCTCTATCCTGTCAGAACAAATACGAGTTCTACAAGCCTTTAGTTTGTATTATGAGAAAGTATTTAATTTTTATCACTTCATTTGAATTTCTATCCATTTACTCACAATCTTGATAAGGTAGATAATGATTAGGCCAAACATAAATATAAATGTACTTTCTCAAGTGTAAGAAGTTATTAACTTTTTACATTTAATTTTGCATTTTAACATGCAATGCAGACATTCAAACACCAGAGGACAGTGTGTGAAAGAAAACGAAGTTCCATTGCTATTCATCTAATTCAATTCATTTACTTAGTGAATCAAAGTAAAATCTTAATTTTAAGTGCTTTTCCCCCAAAGACATTTTATGTCATTGCATGCTTCAGAAACTAAAAGTAGTGGTTGATAGAAATGCGAATCATGAGACCAACTAATCAAGTTAATTTGAATCATAATGGAAATTAGAAAGATTAATTTCATAAGCAATCATTAATAATGGAAGCTCTCATGTACGAATAATCAAAGCTTTAAGTATTATATGATAATTAATTCATTAATATGGGTTACATATTTTAAAATAGCTCAACTCTTTCTTGCTTTGGTATGCTTATTAATAGCAATCCTGAGGGAAGAAAAGCCAAAATGTTTCTTTATAGAGGTTTTTCATATGTGTTTTTAAATGGGCAAGAGGAAAAGTTGAATTATGCAACAAATAGATTTGCTCATTGGTAACTTTCCTTCAACCATGGACCATGTCAATTGTCAGACTATGTCAATTGTCAGCTTTTTGCACAAGAGTGGAGAATTATACTCCTGACAAAGAGATGGCCTAAGGTGGAGGATTAATTACAGATTGAGTATCCCTAATCTAAAACTCTGAAGTCCTAAATGTTCCAAAATCCAAAATTTTTGAGAGTTGACACAATGCCACTAGTGGAAAATTCCACACCTGCTTCATATCATAGGTCCAAGTATAAATGCAGGTGCACTAAAAATGTATGAAATTCCCCTCAGGCTTTATGTATACAGTATATATGAAACATTAATGAGGCTTGTTGTTTAGACTTGGATCTCATCCTCAAGACATCTCATTATGTATATGCAAATATTTTAAAGTTTAAAAATATCTGAAATCCAAAACACTTCTGGTCCCAGACGTTTTGAATAAGGGATACAAAGCCAGTATATTATTTTATTGTCCAACATTTAAACTAATATGCATCTGATTTGGGGCTTGATTTAGAAGTGGTCTTGCATGCTCTTGCCAGTGACTACAGTTTACATTCAAAATTTAACTGAATAGCTCTATTTATCATTTGCAGTGTCTCTAGACTTTTCCCATATTCAAACTTATATGCAAAACACTTGCTATTGTTAGTCATCTATGCAAAAACCGAATGGACTTGGAACATACTCTCAAACATTACTTCTTTTTGTTTTATGGAATATTTCCATATTCTAATTAAAGAATTATGAAAATAACTTCAGTTTTTTGATGTGATCTCTAAAATACAATGTTTTCCTATAATATGTTGAAAGGATACTTTATTCAAAACTTTTTTTTTTTAGGTAAAAGATCTGACCTTGTTTTCTACATTTCCTTCTTCCATTTTGCTAAGTTTTCCAGGTAATCTGGATTTGTTTGGGTCTTGATGATAACCCTGATTATAATATTTGACGTCTATAACTCTGAATGAAGCCTAGTAGAGTTGACTCCCTCAAGGGAGTAAAGAAGAAAATGATAAACGTATTCAGATATCACAGGTCTTGGCAGAGCAGGTAAGAAGCTTGGAATGTACTGTAACTACAACAGAAAGTCACTAGAAGGTTTTAAGCAGGGGAATGGTTTGACTTGATTACCTGTATCACTGACAAGGAGGCAAGATTAGAGGTTAATGAAGAGACGGGAGGTGGCTGGACTGAGGCTGTGGCAGTAGAAATGATATGAAGCAGACAGACTTAGGATGTATTTGATGGTTTAAAGCTGACAGGGACTTCTTAGTTGTAGGGTGTGAGTAAAAGAACAGCATCAGAAGGGCTTCTAGCTGGGCCCAGTGGCACATCCCTGCAATCCCAGTGACTTGGGGGGCTGGGACAGAAGGAAGGATGGCAGGTTTGAGGTCACCTGGGCAACTTTAAGAGACCCCGTCTCAAATAAAACAAAATAAAAAGGGTTGAGGATATAGTTAAGTGGTAAAGCACTTGCATTATATGCATGAGGCCCTGGGTTTATCCCTAGTACCATGAAAATTTTTAAAATAAAATGAATTCTAGGCTTTTGGCTGAGAAACCTGGTGATGGAGAGATTTGATTGAGAACCAGGTTTGCTCAGGGTGAGCAATTGGTCACAGAAAATGTGAAGAAATCATTAAATACACAAGTAAAAAGTTAAATTAGTAGCCAGTATGGGAATCTGAAGCTCAAAGAAGAGGTCAGAGCTGGATAGCTAGATAAAGGTCCTCATGAAACTTGTCAACTAATGGGAGGAGGAGGGTAGTAAGCAAATAATATAGTATAAGTAATGCAAATAAACAATATAAATAGTATAGTATAAATTACAGCTGTCTTGGTAAAGACAGTGCAGTAGGAGGGGAGTCATATTTAAACTGAGGGATTCAAGATGGAGCCTCTTTGAGAAGCAAAAGCTCTAGAAACCAGTGGCTTCTTTAGATACATCATATTTAAGGACTAGTTATCTTAGGTTACAAACAGGACCTTTACCTATAAAGTGATAATTGCTCAGGGAAATAGATCCATAATCATGTATATCTTCTAATTCATAGCAGGATCTTAGACCACTTTCTCACCAATTACAAAGATCATCCTTTATAAATATTGTATGGAGCATATGCTCCCACAGTGGATTATGACCAAAGAGATAAGCATTTCTTGTCAACTCTTCTTTTCTCTTGTTTGTAACTCTTTGTGGTTAAAAAAAAAAAAAAGGAGGGGGGGGGAGACGATATCACTGAATAAGGAATGAAATATATTTAAGTAGCCTGTCTTATGTACTTAACCTAATCCCCCTTCTACACATCTCAAAATTTTTTCTTTTTCACTCTGAATACTGATTATTATCATAAATTAAAGCTAATATGTCAAAATTTACTTTCGATTTTTATTCTTGCTTTGGGAGAATTAAGCAAAGCTCTTACTCTGTGATCATATTGATCACAAAGAACAGCACATGTGGCAGGAATTATAAAAAACAATTTGCCAACCCTTATCTGCCACAGAATTCATTACCAGGGTTTTTTTTCCCCCTTCCCACTCAGAAATTATGAATGTATACACACACACACAAAAAAAAAAAAAAAAAAAAAA
>NW_026000005.1:11976525-12099333 GCF_001458135.2 Marmota marmota marmota | reverse complement strand
CATGAAAACAGACTAAAGGGCATGTGTATGCATTCATGTATTAATTTACACTGTCCCTAGAAACTGTCACAAAGAAACAAGGAGAACCGTAAAAATGTTGGGCATGTAGTTTTTTTTTACTGAGTTGATTGAAGTAACTTTTTTGTAGTCTCAGACTCTAGTAAAGTTACTTGGGTGCTGCTTAGCTGGTAAACAAATCCTTTTTTCATTTATTGATTAGTTCCTAACCCATAAAATTGGACCGTGTAAGATTTCTTTCTTTTCTACTGCAATGGATTATACCCTAGCTCTGGACTAGATCCCTTTCCACTTGGCCTCAGGCTTCCCCCCTCTGTTTGATCTGCAGCGTCCAGAGCCTTTCTGACACAATACTTCCTGTCCAACTCCATCGAATTGAGTTTTCAGGATGACTTGCCTCAACTACATCATGTCCCTACTGAAAAAAATGATGGTTTGCTGATTCTTCATAAAATCCAAACTCCCAAATGTGACTCCAGCTGATATCTCATTCTTCTACACACAGACCCTGCAATCCAAGGAAAGCTACTCACCATCACTGAGCCTGATTGGAGAACTTTGCCTCCAGTCTTTGGAAGTGTTAGGCTTCCTTTAAGGTTCACCTCAGATGCAGTCTTCCAAATGATCTCCTTGATCAACAATTTTTGAAAAATACCTTACCTTTTCTGTAACTACTAGTAGTTAGCCTACAAAGTGACAACGATCAGGTGCCATGTGCTCCTGCGTTATAGATCCTGCAGAGCTGTTTTTTGTTTGTTTGTTTGTTTGCTTGCTTGCTTGTTTTTGTAATGCCTTTGTTCAATTGCTCTGTTCCCAAGGTAAAGTAGTGTCCAACACACAGTAGTTTGTCCACAAATTATTGTTAAACCAAAATATAAAGATGTCTGAAATCTTAGTAGTGAACATCAGTATTAACCCCCCAATCTAAGAAATAACTGGGTTTGTTGTTGTTGTTGTTTGTTTATTTGTTTTTATTTTTTGGTACCAAGGATTGAATCCAGGTGCACTTAACCACACCCCCAACCCTTTTTTGTATTTTATTTAGAGACAGGGTCTCACTGAATTGCTTAGGGCCTCACCTGTTGCTGAGGCTGGCTTTGAAATCATGATCCTCCTACCTCAGCTTCCTGAGCTGCTGGGATTACATGCATGTAACAACTCTCCCAGCAAATAACTATTTTTATGTTATTTATATGGACAGAATGACCCTTTATCTTTCCTCTTTCAATATGTCTCATTAATTAAAATATCATGGTGGTTTAAAATATCCTTGAGGTTTTCCTCAAGAACTAACTTCTTCTTATTTCCCATTCTTTATGCTGTGAATTTTCACATTATTGTCTGTTTTGTACATTCCAGGAAAACAAGCAGCCTATCTGTTTTAATTTTTTTTTTAAAAAAGAACCCTGCATGGGAGGATTTTAGAGCACCTCACCCAGCCCTGGCCCCCATTATACCAATGATAGGCAGTACGAGCACAGAGACCTGCTTGTGGGTCCCTGGGCGATCTGCTTCTGCCTACTGCAATACAGGACTTGAGCTGCAATAGGAATTTACCCCAGTTTTCTTAAGAGTCTCTAGCCAATATTATCTATGACATTTTTGAAAGGCTTAAGTGTAATAGACAGAAGTTAACTAGCATCTAGTCATGTCACTTCAGCAAAATCGTGTTAGTAGACCCATGGCCAGCAGGCTTGAAATGTTTACACGAGCGATTTCTCCCTCTGTGTGCCTTTTAGAGCTTTTCACAAAGGATTACTGGTGTCCTATTTATTCAAAGTGAAACCACAGCCTGAGGTTCTGGTAGTGGCCTGTGATCTCCCCCACCCCACCTCCTTCTGTTGGTTACCCCTCCTCCCTTCTTCCCTGTTCCCTCTGTCTGTCACCAGTTAGTGCCACACCACTCCAATTCCATGCAACTACCAATCCCATCATGCCCAGCAGGAAGCAAAGTTCAGACACTCTCCAGTGTTCTTATTTTTCTACAGAGATTACAGGGCTTGTGTGGTAAGAAGGTATAATAAACGAAACAACAATCTAAGTTTGTGAATTTTGAGAACAAGAGATTAAAAACAGTATCCTAGAGGGAAAAAAATTATTGCAATTGTATCAGGCCTTGAAAAAGAGATTGCCATTGTTATGGTGAGTATTGGGTAGCTTGACTCAGGGGACCAACAGGACAGATTCCTGAAGGATTGTAGACTTTCAGTCAAATGAGTACAATCTTTAGATTTTCAAATCTCTCTTTTGCGGTGAGTCCCTTACCTTCTGGGCTCCCACTGCCTTTGTTATTGACACAGCTGTGGGGTTCTCCACGCAGAAAAGGATCTCTGAAGCTTGCTCCAGGCCATGGTCCCTCCACCCACACACTTTCATAAAACATTCAGAATTCTCTGCTCAATTATATGTGCATATACCTCTGCACAGTAACTGTCCTAACCAGATGGCACCTCAAATAACCTCAATGGTGCTATTATGACAGACTGGGGACAAGGCACAGCAGGGGGCGGGGGCCAGCCAGGATTGTGTAAGTGGGTTTTGGCAATAGAGTTCTGGCCTGTCTTGAAGCCAAGAGTGATTATTACTACTTATGATTGCTATCATTTATTAAACTCCCACCAGGTGCCAGCTGCTTTATATATGAAATAATGATGAGAGGTAACATTTAATGAGTTGCTTATTATATGCTAGGTACTATTATGGATTCATTACATATATTTCCCTAACCAAACCCTCAACTACCCTAAGGGGTAGATTCTAATTCTTTAACATGAGGAAACTAGGGTGCAGACAGGTTCTATAACCTGCCAAGGGCACACCAGGTAAATAATGGAGCTGGAACACAACCTGGAAGCCCGACTCTAACAGCTACACCCTTGACCATTGTGTTCCATTATCTGCATTCTTCATCGGGTTTTAGTCATTATAACAACTCCACTTTCCTACCCAGTTCACAGATGAGGGAACTGAGGTTCAAAGATAGTCACTAATACAGCTAGTAGCTGGGGTTCTCCCCAGCCACAGGACTCCAAGTCTTGGCTCCTGGCTATAGAGCTCTATTAACCCAGAAACTTCAGTGGCTGCGTGGTGTTGAGCATGAGTAACATGCAGATTTTCCTCAAGAACTACCTTCTTCTTATTTCCCATTCTTTATTCCCTTTCTGTCTCTGAATTCTCATTGAGACCCATCTCCCCTTTCTACTCTCCCTCAACCCTCCCATCATAAGCCTCTCCTTTATCTCCTTCCCTGGGGTTGGGGGGTGGTTATAAGGGAGCTAACATTATCCCTTGTGGTTTTTCATAGTCTAATACAGTACTTTAGAATGCTGGTCTCAGCTGCTGAAAATGCAAATCGTAAGCCCCAGACATAGTGGTTCTGGTGGGTAGAGCTGGGCGAGAACCAGGGGTCTGTATTTTCAGTAAGCATGATTCAGATGAAGGTATTTAGCTGTATTTACTCTTGTTCCAGTGTGTCACTGTCCCCTGGCAATAGGTTTACATCATGGGGAGGTTTTTTTCAAGTGGAAATTTTGGGCCAGGGTAAATGAGATATTATAGAACTGAAAGGTTTTGTTTTCATCTTCTGCTATTATGTAGGCAGAATTTATGTAGAGATTTTATTTATATAGACTTTAAAGCAAAGGTCTTTCCAATACTCTTGTGTTAAATTTAAAGACTTGCTCTTAAAAAAAAAGAACAAAATTAAAACCTCAGATTTACTGCCACAAAACTTACTAAACCACAATTTTCTCCTTTTTGGTCATTGAATATATTCATACATCACACATGTGACATAAAAAGTGCTGGAGTTCATCCAGTTGTGCTGTTGATTTAAATCAGGCTTATTTTCCAGGTATTTCTCTTAGGATGACATAGAATTTTAAAGTCACAATTTCTTTACCAATGCTGTACAGGTTGTGTTTTGAACAAATTGAGCATATTTCTTTGAACATCCTTCCTATAATATTCAACACGAGGAGGCTAAACTCCTGATGATCAGAAAAATTTATAGAAGAAAAATATAAAGAAATATATAGAGAAAATAAAGAAATGATTCTTAAGGCTAAGGAGGTTGGACATTAAGCATTTTGAACTGTTAGACATACAAAGGATGAAGAGAATCACCCCAGGGGACTTAACAATGGGCAAGGACAGGCCATGGTGTCATAAATAAATTAAGCTAGAATAAATACTAATGTATATACCCTGCCTCTTTTATTTTAAGAGTGCAGAGCTTTCTGGCAAAATTCTGACTAGTAATAAATTCCCTTTGCTACCATGGTGACCTTACCATTTAAAATGTGCAGTTATTTTTTTCAGCCAACTTTGGATATGTTCTGAAGGTTTTATCTGAACTTCTTTCCCAGTTACTCCTCTGGTTGACATTTGCATAGTCATTTGCATAATGTTATTCCTGATAAAAGCTCTGGTTCTCTGAAGAAGAAAATTAGCAATTATTATTTTGCCACAGAATGAATGATAGCATAGGATGTTAGTTACCAACCTCGTTTAAAAACTTTTGAAACAGGGCAAAAAAATAATATGAAGACATATAGGATTAAAAAATTACCATCCCATCAAACTCAGCCCAGGCTTCTCATTCAGTGATTAAGGGTGTCCGTGGAAGGTCTGGAGGGAGGGGTAGATGGGCCAAGTTGTCAGTTGCTAGCAAGGCAAGGAGAAGAGGCAAATTATTCCAAGCAAACCATTTAATGAGGGCTTTGTTAGCATGGAGGGCTGCAGAGCTGGATGACAGCTGGCACTTAAGAGTCTCATCATTAAGGCAACATAATTCTGTCCATCTGCAAGCTCGGAAAAGGGGGCAGTAATGGTTCACTCTAGCCCAGAGCCACACTTGGCTTTAATTATGACTTTCCCTTATTGAAAGACACCATCTACATATATATGCTGCTTACACCCATGGGGGCACCATTTTGGTTTCAAGCTAAGAAAGAATGTTTTATAATCGCAACACTTCTTTTAAATGCTCCACATCTTCTCGCAGCCATTAGGGAAAGCCTGTTCCTGAGAAAGAAGTGCCCAGCTGCGCTTCCTCCCCAGGGTCTGGTGACAACACATCAAGTCACATCATTAGCAGGATGCCACAGACGGTGGAGTGAGCAGGAGGGCTTCCAGCAAAAGCTGAACCGAGTCGTCTCACACATCCAAAATATTAAACAACCTCAGCAGCCCCAGGGGTTTGAAAAGGCCAAGGGTCACAACACTGATTTATTTGTGGGATAATAGCAACCCTTTAATAAGAGGACCCCTAAAATATATTCAAATTTTGTCTTGAAGTTATAGAGCCCTCAGAAAATTAAAAAAAAAAAACAAACACTGTAATTTCATTACCCAGAGATAAATAATAATACCCTTAGAATGATGGTCTTTATCCTATATTATTTGTTTTTATATCTGTGTATATGCGTGTGTGTTTGTGTTTGCATATGTGTGTAAGAGTGTGTGTATTTATGTTTGTTGATTGTGATACTGGCCTATAATCTCATTTTTCCTCATTATAATATTCTGCCAATACATGTTCCTTGTTGTTCAACATTTGACTCTACAACATTATATAACATTATTTGTTTTTCTTACAACATAATTCTAATGGCTATCTAGTATTTCACTTTAAGAGTATACTGTCTTCTTTATTTCATTGTGGGGAGGGGGCAGTGCTGGGGATTGAACCCAGGTCCTCTTGTATACTAGGTAAGCATTCTGCCACTGAGATACATCCCCAGCCCTGTACTGTCTTTTATTCAATCTGTCTCGTAACATTGGACTTTTAGATTTTTTCAGTTATTTTTTGCTATTATGCAAATACTTTCTTTTTTTCTTTTTAATGCAAAGTTTTTTGTTCATTTTGCTTTTATTGGAGCGTAACAGTTATATATATCATACGAGTTTAATTTACTTCATTTCAGTCCTCAGTGCCCTGCCCCCTTTCCCGACTCCACTTTCCTTTATTCTACTGGTCTTCCTTTCACTCATTTATTTTTTTTATTTTATTTTTTAAAGAGAGAGAGAGAGAGAGAGAGAATTTTTTAATTTTTTTTTTTTTTTAGTTTTCATCGGACACAACATCTTTGTTTGTATGTGGTGCTAAGGATCGAATCCGGGCCGCATGCATGCCAGGCAAGCCGCTACCACTTGAGCCACATCCCCAGCCCTCTCATTTATTTTTAATTAGTGCTTTATAGATACACATAAGGGAGGATTTCACTGTGTTGTGTTTTTGCATGCACATACATAGTGTAGTTTTCATTCTGCATTTCCTCTTCTTCCTTGCCCTCCTCTCCTCCCTCTCAATCTCCTTCTACTCCATTGATCTTCCCTATATCTTTATGATATCAATCCCCTCCACTGTCTTTTCCCCCCTACTTTATTCTAGTTCTGCATATGAGAGAGAGAATTCAACCCTTAACTTTCTGAGTCTGGCTTACTTCACTTGCCATGATATTCTCCAGTTCCATCCACTTACTGGCAAATGGCATAATTTCTTTTTTTAATGGTTGAACAAAACTCCATTGTGTAATAGTACACATTTTCATATTCCATTCATCTACGGGTGGTCACCTGAACTGGTTTCATATCCTGACTATAGAGAGTTGCATTGCTATAAACATTGATGTGGCTATATCAGTAGAGTATGCTGATTTTATTTCTTTTAGATAAATACTGTGGAGTGGGATAGTTGGGTCATATGGTAGTTCCATTCCTAGTTCTTTGAGAAGTCTCCATACCATTTTCCACAGTGGCTGTGCTAATTTTCAGTCCCACCAACAATGTAACAGAGTTCCTTTTCCCCCACATCCTCACTAGCATTTATTATTATCTGAATTCTTGATAATTGCCATTCTGACTGCAGTGAAATGAAATCTCAGTGAAGTTTTGATTTGCATTTCCCTGATTGCTAAGGATGTTGAACATTTTTTCAAATATTTGTGGGCCATTTGTGCTTCTTCATTTGAGAATTGTCTAGTTATTTTGCCCATTTATTGATTGGGTTATTTTCTTGGTACAAATCCTTTCCTAAACATAAAAAGAAGTGATCAAACATCTATATAATAGTCATATTTGTAGTAGTTCATTGACAGAAGAGATTTCTAGAAGCAAAAACTACTATTAATTTGGTAATACTTTTCAATGGATTTGTATTTTATTGATCACAATAGCATCAACACATTGACCATCAGTCATAATATACATGGAACAATTTCAGTACCCATAAAATTCCCTCACAGTCTGTAAAGTCACAGAGACTCTGTGGGGGTCTTCAGCCCACAGGTGGAAAATATTTAGTTTTAAAACTCATCTGGGAGGGATGTACTAGGTGTCAGTACAGAGAAGCGGGTATTAACATTTCTTCATATATTAGAACCACGGAGACATCAGTCCCTTAGTATAGAAGGTAGGTATGGATTTGTCAGTGATCTTGGTTTATGTGATGTTTAAGCAAATTCCACAAGCCTCAGAGTTAGAAGTTGCCATTTCAAATTGCATATGTTTGACATAAAGGTCCTGTGAAAGAAGGAAAAGGGGAAGTAGACGTTTAGCCGTGCTCAGTCGAGTGCTCCATTGCTGTGGCCCTGTATGTCATCAGAGCCCAGGCTTCTGTTTGTGTTAACAGGTGATATTCAAGACCAATGTAGTACAAAAAAAAAAAAAACTAGAATTTTCATTCACTAGAAAAATTCATCTATAACCAACTTTAAAAAGAAAAAAAAAGAAACATAGGAAAAGAAATAAACTAGTCTCACAGCATAAGGCAAACTCTTAACCCATGTCTTCACTCTTCCTTCCAAAAGCCAAGGAGCAATCAGAAGATAGAAAAAAGCAGAGTTTGAAGAAGGTAAACCACACCTCTGTTTTATTTGTCCACATTAAAAAGAAAAAAAAAAAACAGATCAATACATGTTTTTTGAGGTTTTAGCTCATTTCTTGCAATTTTACTATTTAAAATTCAAAAGGTGAAATATGGCTATTTCAGCAGGTAGCCATTTGTAGATAGACAATAAAAATTCAATACTTGTCCAAACCTACTCAAATGAATGAAACAAACTGTATAAATATCTTCCATAATCACCCAAAGTAGAGAGCCTATAAAATTTCATCATGTTTTTTTTTTAAACAGGAATAGGATATAACTCATAAAAACAATTTTAAGAATTCAACTTTAAATAGAATACATTTTCAAAAACATGGAAATAAACACATAAAACTATGCTCAGCATCATTGCATTTACTTTTGGTTATATCATGGTAAACCGGATGTCAGCTGATACCTCTTAGCCTTAAGATTTAGATAAAATTGTTTTTGCTCCTTTCCAAATCCCATAAGGAGTTTGAAGCCATCTTCACAGTTTCTGCTCATTCTGGGGTGTACTTTGCCACAGTCACTTTTGATGACAGATTTCCTCTTCTGTTAAACACAATCTCACACAAAGGTCACCACCTGTGGTTCTTTCCTTCCCCACACTGAGCCTGATGTGGAATTCAGCCATTTCCATTTTCTCCAAACACTCACTTGATGCATTAGGGTGGGAGGGAAGACAACACGGATTTGGAGTGACCAGAGGGCTTATGTATCAACAACACAAGTTCAAATGAAGTTGTTTATGGAAGTCCTTTGACTGTCCTGCTATAGGAAGTTCTTATATTTAACTGCCCTGCAGTTGTGCTCTTTTCTCATTTACTCTCTTTTCTCCCCTCTCTTCTCTTCCCAAAGCTGCTGTTTCAGTCAGCTCCCCCTCCCCCATGTGATGAAAAGACTTGACCAGAACAATTGTAGAGGAGGAAAGCTTTTTTGAGGGCTCACGGTTTCAGAGGTCTCAGTCTATGACAGCAGGCTCTATTCCTCGGAGCCTGAAGTGAGAAAGAACAACAAGGCAGAAGAGTGTAGCAGAGGGAAGCAGCTTCTCATGATGATCAGGAAGCGGAGAGAGACTCCACTCACCAGCTACAAAATATATACCCCAAAGCCATGCCCTCAATGACCCACTTCCTCTATCCACACCCACCTGCCTCAAGTTACCACTCAGTTAATCCCATCCAAAGATTAATTCATTAATTGGGTAAAGGTTCTCACCATCCAATCATCTCCCCTCTGAACCTTCTTGCACTGTCTCACATATAAGCTTTTGGGGGACAGGTCATATCCAAACCATACCAGCCAACAGTCCTGCTCATTTCACAAGGAGGACAATTTCACTGTCTTCATTCTAAATGTGCCCTGGAGCCTTATTGTCTTCTGGATGAGAGACTTACTAAGCACTTTCTTTTTTTTTTTTTTTTGAATTTTTATTGTGGGTTGTTCAAAACATTACTAAATTTCTTGACATATTCATATTTCCACACTTTGATTCAAGTGGGTTATGAACTCCCATCCTTCACCCCATACACAGATTGCAGAATCACATCAGTTACACATCCATTGATTTACAAATTGCCATACTANCTTTCTTAAATAACTACCACTACAATTTCATTCTCTGTGTGTGTGTGTGTGTGTGTGTGTATGTGTGTGGGTGTGTGAGATGTATACATGCACAGATAGTCTGGTAAATATTAAAGTTGTCTTATTATATAAACTTACTTTCATAGTCAGAGAACATTATTTAAAGTGCATATTTTGCAATAAAGGCTTCATGGGCTTTTTTCTCTTCAGTGCTCTGGAAACTGTTGGCAAAATTGCTTGGGGAAGGGCCATTGTTAGACTGAATGTAAAATGACAGTAATAAACACTGGTTATTTGCCATAATTCCCTAATGTCAAGAGGACTGAACTCTTACAGGTTTCTTTCTTCTCCTTCAGAGGTATTTTACTCAAAGTTCCTAAAGGTGTTAGATGTGGTTATTTCTGCCAAATTACATTCCAAATGGTTGAGATGGGGTCTGGACTAAAAATAGGATCCTTCAAAGAAATGGCTTTCAAAAAAGAAAACCCATGCACATGTTCTCACATATTCCAAACCATATGTCATAGGCACTTTTGGTTACTCACACATCAGCCATTTTCCCTCCCACTTTTTAAGAGATGACAGCAGAGCCCTGCTTCAATCCTGAGGGTATGCCTCTTCCACATGATTCAATGTGGTACAATTTTCCTTGCCAGTGCAGTTCAGCATGGGTCAGCAATCTGGTACTAGCCAAGAAACCATGAGGAAATATCTGCTCAGGGTCTTGGAAAGTGGTTCTTTTACTTTGAAGAGAAAAAGAGCCCAAAGAAGAGAGAGCCTTTCCTCTGCTGGATGTTTTCATGTCTGCACATGACACCTGGAGATGCAGCAGCCTTCTTGTGACTAAGAGTACAGCAAGCTAGAGGTTGAAACTGACAGGGCAAAATGGCAACATGGAAACAAAAAGTTCTGCATCCTGGATGACATTCGTTTACTTCTGAATTGACCAACCTCGGCACTTATTTTTTTCTGAGAAAATAATTGTTTTCTTTAAGCCAGTTGAGTTTGGATTTTCTTTCTTTCTTTTCTTTTTTTTTTTGGGGGGGGGTTTCTCCTGCCAAAGTCATCCTGATATGCTGTGTTCAAGCCCACTGACTAACACTCAACCTCTTTAAACACTGTTTCACACTTTTGCAGTGTAAGTCACTATCTCAGAGGGTCTCATTTCCATCTATGTGCTTAAAGACACATAGCCTCATTCACAACCATAGCTCTGTGTTTATATTGCCTTTCTGGCAATTAATAGCAGCTATTTCTGCTCAGAAAAAAAATTAGTACTGGACACTATGGTTTTGATTTGTTTTTTCTTCATTATACCAAAGAGTCTTGGGAAGCAGAAGGGTCTATATCTGTGATAAGGAGGTCACATCACCCGGACGGCTCCTCTTCACCCAGAAGTGAATTTATGGGGAAAGGAAACTCCAAGGCAATCAGGAGTCCACAGTTAGATGAAGGTCACTAGCAGCCTTTGTTTATTCTGTCTCCTGTATGATGATCTAAATTTGGTTTGAATATAACAGAAGGACATTTTATACAAAATTGACAAATAGGCCATGGTACATACATAAAAGACTGAATTGTTTCAAAAGAGCCTCTATTACCACCCGTTCTTGCTGTACAGCCCCAGGGGTTTCCGGCTGAGTAACGCAGCTTTGTCGTGTCATGTTCATGCTGGTTTATAATATCTATCTCTCTAGCAACCATGGGGTGGGTGTGGCTAGAAGCCCCCATCATGGAGTCACAGTGACAGAAGGCAGCCTTCTCTGCCTCACAACAGCTGGGTCCCAACCTCTCTCTTGTGGCATGAGCCATGTCGTCTCTTTACTATTAATCAAAAATATTGTATGTTTTAAAGTTTAATTTTCACTTACAAATAATGAAAAAATATGATTCACCCACATTATTTATAAGCCATTATCCTCCCAAATATACAGAAGAAAACAATCTTATGGATTATTTACATATCTCTCAGCTCATCTTCCAAAGGCCAAAATTTGGGAGAGCAATTTTAATGTGTGTCCTGTTATTCTTTGTTCCTAGGTCTCCATTTCAAATCATTGGCATTAATCCAATTTAAGGCTCAGCAACTGGTGGTGTGAACTTAAGCAAGCAACTTAAGCTCTTTAAGCCTTGATATCCTAGTAAAATTAGATAATTTTATTGCCAAGGGTCGGTGAGATAAGGTGCAGTAAGTGAAGTTGGCTTAACGTTTGGCAAGAAGCAAGTGATCAATAAATGTTAACTATTGTGTGAAAAGTCATTGTCACTAACAATTCTGCAAAAGTTTGGCAAAAGAAACATAAATTTGGTTTTGTCATAGTCTCCTTTACCTTACTTAACCATAACATAAAGATGAAATTCATCCTCGTGTTGAAGAACTAAATTAAAACTCATGCTTAGTCTCTAAGCACTAGATTTGGCAAGACAGAATTTTCATACGATAAAGCATTAGATTAAAAGGTTATGTCAAAATACTTGCCGGATTCAGAAAATTAAAGCAAGCATTTTCTTTGATAGTTTCAACAATGCTTCCTTTTCTTGTGCCAAGAAAGACAATGGAGAGACAAGGAAACCAGAAGTTCCCACAGTTTCACTCTCTCCTAAATACTGTCCAACCTAGAGATGAAATTAATTCCACAAGGGGGAGACAGGTTCATGCTGAATTTCCTCGGGAAAAGCCACAAAAGAAAAACCAGGATAAAAATAAAACTAAGATTCTGTTCAAGGACTTCTTGAAATTTCCAAAGACATTTTAAGGTGAGTCGTTTTGTAAAGGAGGTTAGTTTGTTTTCTTTTCCTTTACATCTCACCTTCTCATGGGCCGTTAGAGGAAAGGGTTCTGTGTAGATGAACACAGAAATTGCACCTGGCTCCCAAGTAGACCTTTTACCAAAGACCACAGCCATCTTCCAACATGGCCTGTGACTCCCCTAGTCCCTTCAATCTACTCTTTTGGCTGGCAACCAGCTTCCAGTCCTCTCTGTCACCACCCATTCTTCAGGTCTTCTCTTGTGTGTGTTTTCCACCACTCACTGTGGGCTCCCAACTGGCAAAACGAATGAGAAGACCCAGAGCATGGGAGGTGGAGGAGAGACGCGAATGCCAGGAGATGAGCAGTGACACCAGTCGTGGCTCCCACGTTTGGCCTGTCTCCCCAACAGCTGAAAGTTGCTTTGTTTCTGCATGTCAGAGTGGGCTTCCCCAACATGGGGAAGGATCTGTTTTTGGTTCATTCCCACAGTTCCCAGAAAGCTGCCTGCTACAAGCCACTGCAGCGTATGCCTCTCTCTACAGAAGAACAAGATCGTGTCTTCAGGAAGAATCTTCCTGACCACTTCCTACCCGTGGGACTTTGCCTCAGTCTCACTGTCTGTTATGTGGGCATGATAACAATCTGCAGAGCATCACAGGATTAAACAAGGTCAGGCAAGTTAGTGAATTTTAAATTATGCCTTGAGGAGCCTGAGGGTCTGGAGGACATATCTAAGAGACCACTATGGAAATGTGGAGGGGGGATCCAGGAAGCAGATACCTCTCTCTCTCTCTCTCTCTCTCTCTTTCACACACACACACACACACACACACACACACATACTTCAATCAGAATGAATAGCTGGTTGGCCTTGCACAGAAGAGCTTGACCCTCTCTGCCTGAGTATCCTCCTCTTCTTCATGTGTTCCCTATCCATGTGCTTTAGGGCTGAGGTTTCTAACCACTAATCTTATGCGCCATTTTTAAACCGGGCTTCCCCAAAGCTGCACTGAGGTTTAGGTCCCCCAGTATCATGCCCACACTGCCCCCACCCCTAAGGGCAGCTCTACTTTCATCTGTGTTTTATAATATAATGTCAAGCTAGGAAACATTAGGGAGGGCCTGCTGCTTTCTGACAGTCTGAGAAACCCCTGACAGAAGGCATCTGTAAACACTCAGACAAGCAGCAGAGATGGGGCATTATGCCCAAAAGGCACAGGGACTGTGAGCAAGTATTGGGTGGGTCAGGGGCTGCCTCGACTGTACTCGCCTGGCTAGCACAGAGGCTCTAAATACTTCTCAATAATCAGCATTTGCCAATCTCCTGAGACTGTTCTTTCTTGGCTTCTGCCAGCTTCAACTAGAAGGAAGCTGTTAGGGTTGAGCCAGAATATCACAAGTAGTGGCGGCGGCAGCATAAGGAAGGGCAGATGCAGAAGCCCTCGAAAGTGCAGAGGGCAGCTGCCCCCCACAGCCAGCCCTGATTCTGAAAGTGCATACAGCCAGCTGGTGTGAATGGTGGATGCCACTGTGCCATGTGAATGACAAAGAAGACATGGCACTCATATATGCCACATGTTACCAGGAGAGTGTCTAGATCAGTGGGTACGACTTAGTACAGTAAAACCTACCCTATTCTTATTGAGTAGCAATTTGTTTTATTTTTTGCCTCTTCTATTTGTAAGTTTTCTGTGGTTTATTTAAATTTGACTTAAAAATACATCACAATAGCCAAAAAGCATAAACAAACCAAGGTGTCCATCAACGGATGAATGGATGAACAAAATGGGATAAATACATGCAATGGGATATTGTTCATCTTTTAAAAAGAAGGAAATCTGACATGGTACAGAATGGATGAACCTTGAAGACATTATGCTAAGAGAATAAGGCAGAAACAAAAGAACACATACAGGATGATTCCACTTATATTCAGTCCTAGAGTCATCAGATTTATAAGAGACAGAAAGTAGATGGTGGTTGCTAGGGTCTGAGCGGGGGAAGAATGGGATGTTAGTGTTTAATTGTTGCAGTTGCAGTTTAGGAAAATGGTGAACATTCTGGAAATGGATGATGGTGATAGCTGCACAATGATGTGAACCATACATTTAAAAGTGACTAAAATGGCAAACTTTATGTTATATGTATTTTACCAAAATACATTTTTAATATTTAATTATGACATATTTCAAACATACAAAAAAGTTCATAATTTTAACAGCCACTTGTGTAAACTCCTGGGTTTAACTAATGCTTACAGTTTGCCACGATTCCTTCTTCCTCCTTCTCTTTTTATCCTTCTCCTTTTCCTCCTCCTCCTTCCTCCCCTTCCTGCTCTTCTCCCTCCTCCTCCTCCTCCTTTTTTGTTTGTTTTTAAGTCCTGGGATTGAACCCAGGAGCACTCTATTACTGAACTACATCCCCAGCCTTTTGTCTTTCTTTCTTTTTTTCTTTCTTTTTGAGACAGGGTCTCACTAGATTGCCCCGGCTGTCCTCAGACTTGTGATTCTCCTGTCTTCACCTCCTGAGTTGCTGGGATTATAGGCATGCTCCATCGCTCCTGGCTTCTTTTTCTTTTTCTTTCTTTCTTGCCATTTATTTATTTATTTAATTTTAGGAAGTAAATCATCCCAGATGTAGCTACACCTTCTCTACTCACTCTATCCATTTCACTCCCTCTCTCTCCTCCTTCCCATTATATTTTAGCATTTTACTATATAATAACATATAATAGTTTTTATGTGATATTTAAATCAGGCAAAGGATAAAGTGTTTTGATCCCGACATTTTTGAAGCTTCTTCCACATCGACCTATGTAATCCATTCATTTTTTTAAATTGTTCTAATTAGTTATACATGACGGTAGAATGCATTTTGACACATTATACATAAATGGAGGATAACTTCTCATTCTTCTGATTGTACATGATGTAGAATTACACAAGTCATAGCACATAGGGTAATAATATCTGATTCATTCTACTATCATTCCTACCCACATACCTGCTCCCCTCCTTTCACTCCCCTCTGTCTAGTCCAAAATACCTCTATTTTCCCCTCCTCCCTTATTGTAGATTAGAATCGCATATCAGAGAAAACATTCAGCCTTTTAAGCCATTCATTTTTAACTCCAGAGTCTTATTCCATCATTTGAATCCCTCACTAAAGCAATCTTTAGGTTGCTTCCACTTTTTGTCTATTACTGCCACTGTGGCAGAGAATACCCTAGGCATGTCACCTGGTATTCGTATAAGTTATTCTGGTGCACAGTCCTGACATGGAACTTTTGGTTGTAGGAGATGCACATTTTCCTCTCCATTGGAGATTGTCAAGTTGATCTCCAAAGTATACAGTCTGAATTCCCATCTTCACTGAAAAAGATCTCTCATTTCTGCCCTACCATTACCAAACTATTTTTAAAAAATTTTTCCACCAGACTAATGAGTATGAAATAATATCTCATTATGAGGTTAATCTGCATTTCTCCTCAATTAATGAGATTAAGCATGTTTTCACAAGTTTACCAGATAGTCTAGATTCTCCTTTGATAACTCACTTACTTCCTATACTGTAATTTCCAGAAAGGCAAGTACAACCAGTATTATTCATAGTCATATACTCATTACCCAGCACAGTGCCTGGCACATAATAGGTAGGCACATTTGCTGCTGAATGACAAAATGAACTTCCTGGCACTCTGATAGGCGCTAGGTAAATGGTTATTTTTAAAATTATAAAATTTGTAAAAAAAAAAAAAAAGTTGGTGAAGAGTGTTACTGTCAGGCACATACTGCACACCTACAATCCAGGGTACTCAGAAGGCTGAGGCAGGAAGATGGCCAAGTGTGAGGCTAGCCTGGGTAACATAGCAAGATCCTATCTCAAAAAGGGCTGAGGTTGTGGCTTAGTGGTAGGATGACTCTGAGATCAATCCCCAGTACACCATGCACGCATACACACACACACACACACACTGTAATGATAATGGGTGCCATAATTTCTCCTGACTTTGGAGTTCATGGAGGTTAAATAATTTCCCCAGGACACATAGTTAATAAGTGAGGGAACCCGGACTCAAACCCTGGCCTATCTTCATGCTAGAATGTCCCCCGTTCCCTCAGAACTCAGCCAGAAGACAGAAGAACAATGAACCAATGCAGTAAGGATCCTTAATGCTGTTAAAGATTCTTTGTTTTAACTTAGTTATTTTATCTTGATTAAATCTCCCAAGAAAATAAAAATGTGTTTCAAAGTCTAAAAGCACATTTGCCTTTGGAAAACATCAAAGGATTTTATTAATCTGGAGCCCCTATATCAGAAGGAAATAAATACTCTCCTATTGGAAACAAAAGCTGGTGCCAGCTGGTGCTGCTTCCAGATCGTTTATATCTGCAGCCCATACTTCTCACACACAGTGTAACCTTACACACCCAACTGCCTATGACATAGCTCTTCTTGATGTCCCAAAGGCATCTCGATCTTGCCTCTGCAAAACTGAACTTCAGTCACCACCTCCCCCAAATCTGTTCCACCCCCAGCCTTCCCAACCCAGTTGATGACAGCTCCATCCTTCCAGTTGCTCAGATCAAAAAACCGAGGAATCATTTTCCCTACGCTCTCTCCCAGCTCATAGCTATCTCCTCAGCCAACCAGGATGGCTCTGCCTTCACAATATGAAAGCACCCTCAAGCTCAGGCTCTCCACTGTACTGCTCAGCTCCCCTCACCTTTGACTCTGGCCCCTGTTTTGTTTTTTGACCATTTGTCTACTCATAACACAGCAGTCTGGGATCCTCTTAAAATCCAAATCTTGTGTTTCCTCTGCTCAAAGGCCTACAATGTCATTCCATTGCGTTTGGTCTAAAAACTGGAGTCCTGGTAGCAGTGCACACCTGTGATCCCAGCTACTCGGGAGGCTGAGGCAGGAGGATCACTTGAGCCCAGGAGCTGGGGACCAGCCTGGGTAACATAGTGAGAACCTGTCTCTAAAAAAGAGGAAAGAAGGAAGGGAGGGAGGGAGGGAGAGAGGGAGGAAGGAAGGAAGGAAGGAAGGAAGGAAGGAAGGAAGGAAGGAAGGAAGGGGTGAGCCAGAGTCCTTAACATGACCACTGGCCCACATGATCTAGTTCCCTGTTCATTCCAGGAGCTCATTTCCTCTGCTCCTCCCCGACACGGTCCTCTTCAGCCACACTGGCCTCCCTGCTTCCTCTGCACATTCCAGGAGAATCCTGCTTTGGGGCCTTCAAAACAGCATGAGAGCTGATCCCCAGATAGTCACATGGCTCCTTCTCTCCTCCCTCAAGTGTTTGGCAAGATCTCACTTTTCCAAGAAGCCCATTCTAAGCACCTACTCAAAGACAATTTGACTCCTGCTCTGTCCTAACTGTATACTCCCAGACCCCTGCTCTAATTTCTCTCTTTTCCTCATCATTAATCATATTTCAGCATGATATATCTTAATACTATGTATTTAATTAATAATGCCCATCTCCCTTGATGAAATATAAGCTCCTATGGGCAGGAATAATTTTTTATTTATTTTCTGATGTATCTCAGGCAACTAGAACAGCATCTGGCATAAATTTAGCATCCCATCTATTTGGGCATTTCCTCTCATCTCTTTCTAAGAAAAAAAATCTTCAGGTTCTTGTTTGTTTTGGGTACTAGGATTGAACCCCGGCATGCTTTACCACTGGGTTGTATCCCCAGTTCTTTTGATTTTTTTTTTTTAATTTTGAGAGAGGGACTCACTAAGTTGCTGAGGGTTTTACTAAGATGTTAAGGCTGGAACTTCAGATCCTCTCTGGATCCTTCTGCCTCAGCCTCCTGAGTCTCTGGGGTTATAGGAATATGCTGCCATGCCCAGCAAAACTCAGTTTTGATGGAGAGAATAAACTAGTCCTAGAGGATGGATGAAAGACATTCCTTATTCATCATTCATAGTGTGCACGTGGCCCCACTTTGGGAATTTAAAGATTCCATTCCACAGACAGATGCAGCTGGGATGTCAATCTACCTTGGTTTGATCTGGCAGATGTAAAGGAGTTGGGCTCTATGAATGATCACCAGGCTGACGGGGATGAAATGCTCTGCTACCTCAGGACCAGCTGTAGGGGCTTCTGGTGTAACTCAGCTGCAGAAGCCAGAAGGTAGGTGGCATATCTCAGGTTTATGTTTCATCCACAGCAGCCCTGTGCTTTGCTTGGGCATTGTCCCTAATGGCATTGTACCCAACTCTGCTAGAAAAAATGATTTTTCTGGCTTTCTAAGACATTCTGTCAACTATTTACTATACTTGAAGACATCCTTTTCTTCTTAAATTAACTAGAGTAAATTTAGATGTCTACATCAAGAAATGTCACTGACACAGGCTTTTTTTTTTTTTTCTCTCCCAACTACTTTTCTCCTTTGAGTGCTGTTTGGTAAAGATGTAATACCAGTGTTGTAGCAGCATCTTGTAGCCATGAGGTAACGTAATGTGCTTGAAGAAGATTAAGACCCTGAGGTTAGTGTCACTGAGGACAATGTAAGTTATCAGATCAACCCTGAGATTCATGACCTTCAGACCTCTCACAACACGAAAATCAAGAGTCATAGAGATTTAGTAAATTGTTGGTATATTTTCTGGTACTTTTAGTTGAACACATGAAGTTGTAAGTTGCACTTAGTTCTTTAGTCCTATTAAAGATCTTCATGTACTCTTTTGTTTTTGACTGAGAAAAGTAAGGAACCATATGCATGGCTTGGATGTGTGAGAATAGGACAGAGAGCTGGGTTTCTCTGCCTAATGGAATTAGGACTTGGCATTTCTGCTGACAGCTTGGAACAAGGGAGAAATGAGAGAGCTGAAAAAGTGAGAGGAGTGTCAGGTCACAGAAGGCAGGAAGAGGACACTTCTGCCTCATTCCTAGAGAGCTGGGAAGAGCACCATCACCTCCCTTCCTACAAGAAAAAGCTGAGTAAGGTCCAAAAATCATAATTTTCCTGAACCCAGCTGAAGTCACATGGAAAGCATCTAACCCAAAATTTGAGGACAGGTACATCCAAAGAGATGGGTATACGCACTGGCTCAAGACAGAGCAAGGAGGGGACCCAGGGTATACTGCACACATTAAGAGGAATGCAGCCCAAGTGTTTGATGAATTGCTGAACACCAACAAAGTGGAAGGGGTTAGGGAAGAATTGAGTTACTTTAGATTAGGTAGAGAGGACTGAAGGGAGGGGAGGGGTATGGAGGTAGGAAGGATAATCAAATGAATCAGACATTATTACCCTAAGCACATGTATAACTATACGACTGCTGAGATTCTATACCGTGTACAACCAGAAGAATGAGAAATTATACTCCATCTATGTATGATGCATCAAAGTTCATTAGAGGGCTGGGGTTGTAGCTCAGTGGCAGAACACTTTGCCTAGCCTGTGTGAAGCACTGGATTTGATCCTTAGCACCACATAAAAGTAACAAATAAAGTAAGCGCATTCTGTCTGTCTACAGTACAAAAACATTTAAGGCTGCAGATGTGGCTCAGTGGTTAAGCACCCTTGGGTTCAATCCTCAGTACCAAAATAATAAGTATAAAGGTTTTTTTTAAAGAGAGAGAGAGAGAGTGAGAGAGAGAGAGAATTTTTCAATATTTATTTTTTAGTTCTCAGCAGACACAACATCTTTATTTTATTTTTATGTGGTGCTGAGGATTGAACCCAGTGCCCTGCGCATGCTAGGCAAGCGCGCTACCGCTTGAGCCACATCCCCAGCCCCAAGTTTTGTTTTTTTTTAAGTGCATTCTAATGTCATGTATAAAAGATTAGAAAAAAAATCCACTGATTTTTTGTATGTTTGTTTGTTTTATGAATTATCATTACTACAAGAGATATATTAAACACTTGTTCCACTGAAAGTACAGGAATGTCAAATCTCTGCATGGCTTACTAACAAATATGATCTCAATGCTATTAGTTCACTTTATGGGAAGTGAATAACATGTGTTCCTTATATTTGTTTAAATGGTATAAGATTCAGCTTGGACAAGAGTTCTAGCACTGCTCTGTAGAATGTAGTTTCTTACAAATTACCTATAGTCAGGATTTTATTTGATTTAGGTCCACTTTTCAAAAACAGGTACCTTAAAATTAACTTGTTTTCCTCTGTAAGTTTAAAAAGAGAGAGAAGCCAGACACAGTGGTGTGTGCCTACAGTCCCAGCAACTTGGGAGGCTGAGGCAAGCTTGAGATCAGACTGGGCAACTCAGCAAGGCCCTGTCTCAAAATAGTCAATAAAAAGTTCTAAGGATGTAGCTCAGTGATGGAGTGCTCCTGAGTTCAATTCCAGTACTATAAAAAAGCAAACAAATATAAATAAACAGAGAAGAAGAAGTTTGGTCAAATTGGTTTGGAAAATGGCCCAGCATTTTCCCTTGGTGTTCACCATGCACATCAGCATCCTGGACACCACCAGAATCTTCCAGTAAGGAAGCTCGTTTGACTGTATTGTAGTAGAACATGAGCCCCATGTGGGCTGGAATTAGGTCTGTTTTGCTCAGTGCCCCCACAGTTCCAGTGACAGGAAGGCACTCGCTTAACATTTTTGAGTGAAGTCAGTATTTCCCACACTTTATATGAGCAGAGAACACTTTCTCACTGTAACATCTGTTTAACAGCCTGCAAATCAGTGTTCTCAGGAATTGCTGAGTTAGCTATTGGAGGAAAAAAAAAAAAAAACAAAATCAATGCACAATTTAAAGGAAAGTTTGCATTGCCCAAAAAGAAGAAAACAGGGAATCTCTTATTAAAATGTCAGATGCAGTCTTATCCTTCCTTCACCATTTAGAGATCAGCTAGAATATGGCGAATTTAAAAGTTTTGAATTTGGGGGCTCCCCCCCACACATCAGAACATTCATTCAAATGATATTCTGACTTCTTACCACTTCATTTCATATTTCTAAATGACCAGGGAAAAAAACGTGCACAAATTATATATTTTATAGGGGCTGGAAAAATTCAGCTAATCCTAGTTCTTTTAAGATTAATTTTCATGCCAGGTGTTGTGCAGGTTGTAATCCCAGTGATCTAGGAGGCTGAGGCAGGAGGATCACAAGTGTGAGGGCAACTGGGGCAATTTAGTGAGACCCTACCTCAAAATTAAAAAAATAAAAAGGGTTGAGGATTTAATTCAGCGTAGAATGCTCTGGGGTTCAATCCTCAGTCTCACAAAAATAAAAATTGGAAATGAAGAAGATTGATTTTTCACAACTTATCTGCTCCCAGAAGAATAGAAACTGTCGAAATAGATTAAGGAAGCCCATCTTCAGCTTTGTGAATCAATTAGATGAGGATATCAAAAGTCCCATAGTACAACTTAGTTCTTTTAGAGGTAGGGAGGAGAAAAAGAAGCTTAGAGAAGTTACAAATGTTCTAAAAACACTTTTGGATGATGATGGATGCACTGTTCTGTAGGCATGCCGTTAGGATATGTGACTCCCAGACTTCTCCCCATGACTGTCTTTTGCTCTCAGAGTTAGAAATGTCAACCTACACAAGAAACAGATTCTCCAACTAATATTGCTAAAATGATCACATCATCAAAAATAATCTACAGATTCAATGCACCCCCCATCAAAATACCACTTAAAATCTTCACCAAACTAGAAAAAAAAAAAAGTCCTAAAATTCACTTGGAAGAACAAAGACCCAGAATAGCCAAAGCCATTATGAGCAATGCAGGAGGTATCACAATACCTAACTTCAAATTATACTACAGAGCTATTGTAACAAAACAGCATGGTACTGACATAAAAAACAGACAAACGGATAAGTGGAATAGAATAGACTGACACGGAGACAAACCCACATAGATAAAGCCATCTGATACTTGACAAAGGCGCTAAAAACATGTTGGAGAAAAGACAGCCTGTTTTAAAAATGGTGCTGAGGAAACTGGTTATCCATATGTAGAAGAATGAGACTAGATCCCTACATCTCACCCTGCACAAAAGTCAAAGTAGATCAAAGACCTAGAAATTAGACCAGAAATTTTTCAACTGCTAGAAAAAAAAAAAAAAAAACTTCAGGTCAATATTATATTATCTATGCACAGGTCAATATTATATTGTCTATGCACAGGCAATAACTTCTTCAATAGAACTCCTGAGGTTCAGGAAGTAAAACCAAGAATCTAATCTAAAAGCTTCTGAAAAGGAAAAAATTAAGAGTGTGAGGTGAGAGTCTATGAAATGGGAGAAAACCTTCACCATCTACTGACAGGAGATTAATATTCAGAATACATAAAGAATTCAAAAAACTTAAGGACTAAATCCCCAACATCTCAATAAATAAATAGGCAAATGAGCTAAACAGACATTTCTCAAGAGAGGAGGTACAAATGGCCAACAAATATAGGAAAAACATCTTTAGCCATCGGGGAAGTACAAATCAAAGCTACACTGACATTTCAGCTCACTGCAGTTAGAATGGCAATCATCAAGAATACAAATAATAATAAGTGCTGGTGAAGATGCTGCATATACACCTTTGAAGCTTTCACAAGACTAGGAATGGAACCACCATGTAACCCAGCAATACCATTCCTCATATTTATCCAAAAGAACCAGTCAGCGTATGAGAGTGATTAGTGCACACCAAAGTTTATAGAAGCATAGTTCACAGTAGTTAAGTTATAGAACTAGCCCAAGCACCCATCAACAGATGAAGAGATAAAGAAAGTATGGTATCTATACATGGTAGAGTTTAACTTACCCTTAAAGAAGAACAAAATTATGTCATTTGTGTGAAAGTTGGATAGGACCATGTGAAGTGAAATAAGCCAGACTCAGAAAGTCAAAGGACATATGTTTTCTCTCATATGTGGAATCTAGAAAGCAAAAAATCAGAGGGCAGGGGATCCTCATAAAAGCAGAATGGAGACCAGTAAAACAGAGGAAGGGGATCATGGGAAGGGCAGAGGAGAGGTTAAGGGGAGGTACTGGGAAATTAAATGGAACAAATTATCTTGTTTGCAGATGTGAATACTATTACATATCATTATCACGCACTGATAAAAAATGTTTAAAGAAACAAATTCTCCAAAGATAAGGAATTAAGAGTGTTGAGGATTTTCAGGAATAGCATTGCAATGGGAATAGGCGTGAAATAGTAAAGTGTGTGAATATTCAAGGAGGTTGGCCAAGAGGAAGTTTTTAAAGGCAAAATGAGGACAATTACACAAGTTGTTTTGATATAACAATTCTCAGGTATAAAGATAAATAAAAAGGGTGGCATCTGTCCAAGGTTGTATAGAGAGTTGCTGGGCAAATGTCCTTGCAGAAGTATTATTTTTTTGTGTGTAAGGTTGTGATGGCCTTTGTGCAAGGCTGTGGTTCTGACAGTTTTTCATGCTAGTTCTTGTTAGAAGACACAGGTGCATGAGATCCCCTCCTTCCTATTCTCTCAGCTTTATTATTCATTAGCGCTTAACGCAAATGACTCCATTTTGATTCATTTTCACAGGAACATTCTTCCTCTACCTCAGGTGTCTTACAGGGAGGTGCTGACAGAATATATTTGCCTGAACATGGTAAGAGAACTTCCTGGTTCCTCCTCTGCCACTTAAGCTTCATTGTGGATTGCCAAACGCAGGGAGAGTCAAGCAAATTGAAGATTGAGCGTGAATCACTCAGGTTCCATCAGGGAAGCACAGTCACACTGTGTGCAATAGCAGGAAGGACTTCTGTAAGAAATTAGATCTTCCACAGGTGGGAGAGGAGCTGAGTGAGTGAATGTGTGCACGGTGAGTTGGAGGATGAGAAAAGGAGTCACCAACCAGTCACATGGAGGAGTTAGTCACATTCCAGTGAATGAAGGGGGACATTGGGGGGGATTCCTGGAGAGGTCTGTGAGAACCTCTTGCCTCTGCTACCTCTGTGGATCTGTAGCTGGTGTCTCGCCATGTGCCTGGAGCTGCTGTTAGTCACAGATGCAGAGGAGGGTGAGAGAAGGCTTTGTTCCCCCATCACCACATGTGATTCTGAAAAGAACTTCAGAAGGTAATTAACAATCGCTGTCTTTCTTCCACCTTTCAAATCTCTCTAACTTAACAGGAACTCTAGCCTTATAAAGGAAGGACATTTTTGGAAAAAAAAAAAAAACATTCTCAGCTTTGATAAGTTGACACAGAACAATCCACCACACAGAGTATGTGTACTTGACAGGCTGAAACATGCCATATGCAAGAAGCCCCCGCTGGCCAACATGGCCAATCCAGGTCAGCTCTATGGCTGCACAAGCTCTCTCTACCCATTGGTCTTTGTGCATCCATATATTTCAGAGGACACTGCTCCCAGACAATCAGATGGTCCCTGGAGGTAGACTTGTAGCACTCACGGCAAAAACCCTAGACTCAGAGCCATCAGTCCAGGCCTTGCTTAGCATATTACATCACCTCCAGTAAGTTACTTGGTCACTCTGTCTTGGTTTCCTTGTGTCTAACTTAAACAGACTGAAGAGATGATCCACAAGAACTTTCTAGTTTGACCATTCCACAGTTTTACATCTGTGGAAACTTTATGTCTGGAAAGACAAGTCAGCCATTTCATGTAGAGAATGCAAATCTGCCAAAGAAAACCTCCAATGTGTGGAAAAGAAAAGGCAGTAGTCATCTTTTCTCATTAGCAGTACCAGATTCCGCTACCTCAGCTGGATGTTGTTCAGTCACCTACAGCAATAACCTCCTTTCCCAGCTCCACGCTGCAGCCTGGGCTCAGGCTGAAGTCTCTGTGGTTATGAGTCACAAACTCTGAGAGCCAGGAATTGAAACAAGACCACGACAGGCAATTTGCCTTCCATAACTAGCTTCCTAAGAACAGGGTTCTTCCTAAAAGAGAAAATAGTATTTGTGGTTTATGAAATATCACATAGTATTTCCTCATAAACTCATAGTCTTAGAAACAAATTCCCAGTCCTCTAATTGGAAAATTCTAGATGTTTAGCTTTAGTTTTCAGGTCCACAGCTCCTTCATGGAGCATGAGGTCACAACAAATGCAGTGCTGAACACAATCCAATCACGGATACAATCTGCTCCTATCTGGGAAGTCTGATGAGGCTACTTGTCCTTTTGGCAAGGTCTCAAAACAAGGCTTTGCAATAACAGCAAACCTCTAAGGGCCATGCTTCACACCCACAGGCACACTCACCTTAGCTCCTTGCTGGGCTTCTACTAGTTCTCTCCCTGTTGCTGCGATGAGTAGTCAGGGAGAACCTGAGACCAACCCTACTTTAGATAGAGCACTACACCCAGCACTACTTTAGATAGAGCACTACACACTGCCTAATTTCAAAGCTTGAGAGGAAGCAGGAACTGCAATTTGCAAACTATAAAAAGAGCTTTAGGGGGATCAAAGGTTGGATAGAAATGGAAACCCAAGTGCTGTCTTCTGTAGAGCGAACACAATGGGCCCCAGGGAATTGGGGGAAGAGAGTGACAGCATAGACGGTGTCGATATCATAGTTTGACCAAGGGAGAAAAAAGGTGAGACCAAGGGTGGGAGTATGATCTTGGGAATCCAAAATGACTATAGCAGAGAATAGAACCACAGAAAAGAACAAGAGAGGAAAACAGAGAGACAAGAGGAGGAACACAAGGAAGCACCGTCAATTCAAAGATTAAGCAAGATACTGTGTGATGCTCTTGCTTGAAGCCTGGGACATACTGTTTCTTCTAAGACATCCCATGGGAAGCAGGAAGGAATGGGAAGGTTTTTTCAGAAGAGCCACTTCCCTTCTAACTTCCCATGGGAGCTCACATGTGAACGGATCTAAAAGGCTGACCTGGAGTGAGTTCATGAAACCACATAGGCTGTGAAGCCAGATTCTGAGGCCCATGCACAGCCCCACAGCTTAATGTCATCTTAGGCCCAGCTGTGCCTCAGTTTTCCTATCTGTAAAGCTCATTCATTCAACAAATCTTTGTGGAGTTTTACACTGTACAAGGCAGCTTTATGGTGACAAAAACCAACAGGAAACCCTTCTCCCTGTAGCTTAACTTCTAGCCAATGATAATAACAATATCCACCTCATCATGAAGATTAAAGAGTGAATACATGTCAACCACACAAAACAGGTACAGCACATAAGAAATGTTCAACAGATGCAGGTGGGCAAGAAGGGTAAAGATATTCCAGTCAGAAAGAATTCAGTAAGTATGGAAACTGCAATAAGCAGACTCTCACCATCTTGGTGGACTCCTCAGGTCGAGATGAAGTCAGACAGTTGAATTGGGGGCAGCTGTGCCCTGACCACTCAGCCATTTCCTATGTATTTTGTGTGTGTGTGTGTGTGTGTGTGTGGTGCTGGGTATTGAACCCAGGGCCTCGTGCATGCAAGGTAAGCACTCTACCAACTGAGCTATATCGCCAGCATTGCCTACATATCTTGAGAGGCAGCAGAGCTCAGCTCTGGAGTTGGTTCTTCTCAGTTGCTCACCAACTTGCTTAGCTGGAGCTCTCTGTGCCTCTATTTCCTCATTTACAAAATAACATCTACTTCACAAAATCAAAGAGAGGATTCAGAGGTTAATATTTGTTAGGCTCTTAGAACCCTCTGTCAAAACTCAGGAAGCATTGAGTAAGTCTCATATGCAGTTATTTCTCCTCATTAATGCCATTTCTAGAATATTCCTCAACTCTCCAGTCTACCTATGTGTGCCATGGTAATGTTTTATTCTTGCTCTTTGTCTTTCCTTCTATCCCCTAGTTTCCAGGAAGCTCTACTGCGTCCTTGCATTGGGTCTTCCCAATACTTCTCTTCTTTCTTAGGCTTCCTTTTCTACTCTAGGCCCTTACTCTTTGTTCCAAGGATAGAACTGCAGCTTTCAAATTCACCTGTCTTTCTCAAACTACCCCTCATCCCAGTCTGTTTCTCACGAACTGCCAGAATGATCGTTTTTATACAACATTGGCCACATGTTCATGAGTCTGTGATTTCAGTTGCACATTTTTTTTTTTTAGTTTTATTTTGTCATTTGAGATCATCTCATTAGCTCTATTCACCCAATCCCATCACCAATATCCTACACCCCAGGATGCCAGCTCAGGTGCAAGGTAGAGAAAGGCACCCAGTTCTAATGATATTTGACTGCCATCTGCAGGGAAATTGTTGCTATCAGCCAGGGTCCCATCAGGAAACAGATGGTGTGTTCAAATTGGGTAACTTAAGGACAGCTTAATGAAAGAACTATTTACAAAGTTATGGGCAGGATTTAGGGAAACAAATAATAGTACCTCAGGACTCCTAACAGTTGGAAGCCATTATCACCCACTGGGCATGAGAGTTCAAGGGCAGAGCATAGTACCACAAACCAGAGAATGGTGGTTGAATGCAAAAGGCTGTTTGACAGGAACTATGACCTTCAGTAGAGGGATGTTGGTAACCCGTGGTAACCCAGCAAAGACAGAATTAGGGTAAGAAATATTTCCTCCTCACATTCCTTTTGCCCTCTGATCTTCTCCGAATTCAGCCTGAAGCCAGACAGCAAGGCAGCCCATTGAGATAGTTCATTCAGGCAACTTCCTGGGCCACAGAAAAGGAGACAAGCCAAAGGGGTGGATCAGGAGAACTAAATAGGAAACACTCAGCATAATTATAACTATAATAATAAATATAAATCTATGATGATCCCACATTTGTACAATGAGCAATATATATACAATCAAATACAGCAGCCCTGCCATCAAACTCTAATCATGATCACCTCTATCTCCAATCACTGTCACACTCCAACCCCTGACCTTCATCACCATAGCCGGATGCCTGACCCAAAGGAAATTTATGCAAGTTAGAAAAAGGCACCCCTTCCTCAAGACGCTTGACTTTGAACCCACGGGCACTGTACCTCTGAGCTATATTCCTAGTTCTTTTTATTTTTTATATTTAGACAGGGTCTCACTAAATTGCCCCGGCTGTCCTCATACCCTGTCTCAGCCTCCTGAGTTGCTAGGATTATAGGCATGTGCCCTGATGCTTGGAAAAACACTTCACTTTTGTCTTCTGAAAAATTATTGGAACATAGTATGTTTGAATAAGACATCTTACAACCGTACACCAGAAAGTGTTTTTTATTATCAAGATAGAAATCTACTACAGCTACAATGTGAATGACGCCCATGACTTTTGGATGGCAGCATAAGCACTGCTAAAAACAACATTTAAAGTCTAGAAATTATCCTAGAAGCTTTTAGCAAATAAGGAAAAATCTTAAGAATATCTACTAAAATTTGATTCCAAGAACGGAACATTCTGTAACATTTGGGCCATGATCAGCCTGTTCTTATCTTCTCCTTCTTGCAGCTCAGCTTAATGAAAATTCTATTCAGGCTAGGTGTGTGATCTCCTCTCTACAACCAGCCAAGCGTTTCCATACCTCACCAGAAGGGGCAGACCACTAACATTTCTTAACCAGGCAATTCTAAGTTAAAGAGCCTAAATCTCTTGTTAGTGGACAGAGAGGTTATGGGCTCTCTCCTGTTATCCAGCCACCACTCATAAGACAGAGACCCCAGGCATGGAAGACCAAGAATATTGAGACCTGACCACCTTTGCCTAGTTCTTCCGATAGAGCAGAGGTTCTACTCAGGGGAAGGGACACCAAGAAGAACAGAGGTACACCTGGCACTTTGGTGCACACCTGTAATCTCAGCAACTTGGAAATCTGAATCAGGAGGATCACAGGTTAAAGGCCAGCCTGGACAACTTAGTGAGATCCTGTCTTAAAAATCAAACTGAAAAAAGCCTGGGGATATAGCTCAGTGGTAAAGCACTTTCACAGATTCTTGAGTTCAATCCCCACTACTCCCAGAAAGAAAAGAAAAAAAAAAAAAAAAGACCAGAGGTAATGACCACACCCAGCACCCAAAATAACTGCTTAGAGATTCTGACCAGGCAGAGAGGAACCCATAATAAAAGGGAGCTCTAATGCTTTCCCCCAAAGAAAGGGGGCTTATTTTATAACAACGTATAGGGAAGCTTGAATAGAATGGTGCTCTTGATAATAATAGCTTCTTTTAATTAAAAGTAATAAACGAAACCATAGACCACCTCATTTAGCAGAGAGGACTAAGAGAGAAACAGCTAAGAAGACCTCTTATGGGGTCATAATAAAGAACCTCAAAAACTACCATTGAATATGGCTCTACATTTAATTAGATCAGACTACATAGCAACTTGTGTATCACAGCATTTCATAAAACAATCGAGCAATTAGCCAATAACTGAATTTAACAGCAGAGTTTGAGACAGAAAACTTAACTGATAGATCAAGGAAGGGGAGTCGCATAGAGTTCTGCTCAACCTGCTGCAATCCCAGGGTGACTGTGTTCACACCCCAGGTTGGGCCTTCTGAGGAGCACCACCAGGGGCTTCACATTGTAGGAGAAAATAGACTTCACTAAAGTGCTCTCTCCGAGTAACTGAACAAATGAGCAAACACTAAAGCAAGCTCCAGATATAAGGGAGGGGAATCAATATTCAGAAGTGCTAGAATATATTGCCTAAACTCATCTTTAGCAGCAACAACAACAACAACAAAAAATTACAAGCCAGGCAAAGGAAGAGAAACGTGGGACCCAGCCATGGGGGTGGGGAGAAAGACAACAGGAACTTCCTGGGACAGAGCCCAGATGTTGGATTTAATAGGCAGACTTCAAAGCCACCATTATAGAGATGTTCAAAGAACTAAAGGAAATCATGCCTAAAGAAGTCAAGGAAGGTATGATGACAACATCTTATCAGATAGGAAATATTAATAAAGAGATAGAAGTTATAAAAAGAACTAAATGGAATACTTCAATAAAAGTGGAATAACTGAAATGAAAAATTTCCTTGGCGGGCTCAGCAGCTTTGAGCTGGTAAATTAGCAAACTTGAAGATAGCTGGATAGAGATTATGCGATCCAAAGAACAGAGAGAAAGTTGAGTGAAGAAAAATGAACAGAGCCTCAGAAAAATGTGAGATATCTTAAAGTGCACCAAATACATATAATAAACATGCCAGGAAAAAAAAAAAGTAGAGAGCAAGGAACAGAAAAGGTATCGGAAGAAATAACAGCTTAAAAACATGACAATGTGAATGACCTCACTTAGGAAGTGATGCTTTTGTGTGGCATATGATCTGCTCAGCTGTCCGTGGTGGTCTTGCGTTTACCACCACAACTACTACCAACACCACATTGCTCACCCTTTGTCTTCTTCAAAGGAGTATGCTCCAACCAGCTCGGTTTCCACACCGTCACGTAAACTTGCCTTTGCTATTCTGATCCATGCCTTTCCCCTAACATTTCCTATTTCAGGACAACCCTTCTAATTTCTTCTTTTCAGCACAAACCTATCATTTCTCCCAAGTCTGTGTATTTTTGTTTAATTGTTCATATGAGTTACACAATTTTTGGTAGGGTGTGTGTGTGTGTGTGTGTGTGTGTGTGCATGCTTATGTGTATGTGAGTATGTGTTGCTGAGGATGAAGGCCAGGGTCTCACAAGTGCTAGTGATCTACTATTGAGCTACACTCCAGCAGCTACCATTTTCTTTAAATGTCCAAGTGGCTCTTATGTTTCAGGTGTTACACTAGGCACTGACAAAAATCAAGACAGAGACCTATAAGCCTACCCACATTAGCTTATATAAAGTAATCAAATAAGTAGTATAATTTTAGATAGGAATTGGCACTATATAGAATAGAAAGCACAGTTATAAAGATTACATGGAAGAGGAAAGCAATTTAGGATGATGTTCAGGGGGATTCTGCTGATATGTGAGCAGAAACTCTCTGGCAGGAAGCCAGTGAGGTAAGACTATGAAGAAAGACTTTCCAGGAAGGGAAAAGCAATAGAGAAAAGGCCTTGAGGAAAGAATGTTCATGGTGGGTCTACAGAAAAGCAAAGGACAGTGTGACTGGAGAGCAGTAAACCAATAGGAAAAATGTGGGAAATGGAGTTGCTTGGGTTGAAGGAGCCTCCATGATGTAGAGCCATCTTGGTGTACCTGTCTCTCCCTAGGAGGTCAGTCTAAGGCCACTAGACACTGGCCACTTCATGAAATATTCAACCTACCTTATTCCCTATCCAGTCCCTATTTATCCAGTGAAGGAAGGGCAATTTATGAACTCAAGCCTTGGAACCATTGTTCTTGAAACCAAGGACCTATACAGCAAAGGTGGGATGCCAGATCCATGTGGGGAGATGCTTATCCATGGGCTAGAGGTCAACAATAACCTGCAGAGAATATGACCCCAGCATGCCAACAGAGAGAAGTACGTACTGTGATATTAGTTACTTCACACTTAATCTATGTAATTTCCTCTGTTTACACACCACCATTTAAACTGGACCACACCCTATGAGGGGTTGTATATGATCACCCTTTTTTTAAACAAGAATAAACTGAGAGATGAAGACGTTAAGAAACTGCATCCAGTTGGTGGTAAAACTAGGATTTTTATCACAATGGTTTGGTTCCAAAGCCCAGGCTTTTAACCAGCCACTACTTTGATTACCTGCTTGGGAGCTCACAAGTTAAACAGAAGGCCCACCAGGAAGAGAGAAGAAAAAAATAAAAAGAACAGGAAGAAGGCCTCTTGACCTCAGCATGCTTTGACATCAGCGAATAGGATTGCCTCTGGTCAATTCATTTATGATTAGCATAAGCCAGCAATCAAATAAGAATTGACTTGAGAGTGTAGGGACCACATCTTAAGAGTTTTTATTTTAAAATTTTTAAAAAAGCTCCTAAATTTTCTTCTTGCAAATATATTGATTTATTTTAGTTTAGTAAAGACAAAAAAAAAAAAAGAAAAGGAACAAAGTAAAAATCATCTAGAGAACACTCATTTAGCTTAACCGCTACTAAGACTGCCTAAAATCTTGTAAGTCCTCAATGTAAATTCTCAGAAGAGTCTGATTGTTTTAGCTTGGATCGTGGGTGTCTTTCAATCCAGTCACCTGTAGCCAGGGAAAGTTGAGATCATACAGTGATATCATAGTTGCAGGAAGCCACTCCTTTGGGTTTTCAGATCAGGAGGTCATTAAGAACCCAGCTGGGTCTATTAAATCTAGTTTGGAAGACTCTATAAGTAAGTGCGGGGTGGGGGCAATTCTGTTGCAATGGGACTATAGACAACAATGAGCTGGCTGTTACAGTGATCTAGGCAAGAAGAGACAGGGTCCTGATCTACTTAAAGGCTGGGGACTATTAGCCTTTCTTACAATAAAAAAGCATTTGAGAAAATTAACTTACAATGATAAAAGGTTTATTTCAGCTCACAGTTGAGGCAGTTCCAGTCCATGACTAATTGCCCTCTTTGTTGTGGGGCCTGTGGTGAAGCAGCACATCAGGACACAAGCACATAGGAGAGCAAACCTGTTCACCTCATGGCCAGGAGCAAAAGAGCAAGAGAAGGGGTCAACATCCTGAACTCCCCTTCAAGGGCACTCACCCAATGATCTAAAGACCTCTCACTAGGCCCCACATCTTAAAGACTCCTTCCCCTGACCCAATAGTAAAACTATGGGAGCTAAGCCTTTAACACCTAGGTCTTTTGGGGACATTCAAGATCCAAACTATGACAGGGATTTCAAGAAAATTAAGAGCTAGGGTAAATTGACTTTGGTGATTGGTTCGATATTGGGAGATGAGAGTGGGTTTCATTAAGAGGATAAGGACTGACTAATAAGATCATGATTTTGAGCTGCCTTGGCATGTTAGGGTAAAGGCGTAGGCAGTTGTTATGTGTGTTTAAAGCCTGGCAGAGTGATCGTGGATAGAACAAGACAAAAGCTACAGCTACAATAACCAGGGAAAATGTGTCAAGCTAGAAGAAAGGTGAGGCCAGAATCCAGGCAGGACTAGATATATAAAGGAACAGGTAAATTACAAAAGAGTCACCCACAAAGGAGCCTGAGGAGTGACCAAAAAGGTGGAAGAACTACTGAGGAGTTAACAGGAAATGTGCAATAGATAGATCTCACAGCACAAGGCCTAGAAAGAACATATGTGACCCAGAAACGATGTAGATTCAGTGGAGGACAGACTTCAGGAGGTAATAGGTAGGCCTCTCAGGAAACCTGACCATTAAGGGAAGATGAGAGGGTAAGGGTAGAAGCTAGAATGAAAGAAATATGGAGGCAGATGTACATGCATATGTGTGGGTATGGGTGTGTGAGAAAGAGACGGAGACAAAGACAGTTAAGGAATTTAGGAACCCCAGGAAAGAGTAAGAGTCAAAGATGCAACCTGAGGACAAGAGAAAAGGATATATCCAGAGTGCTAAACAGAGAGAGCACAGCTTGTTTTACTGTTGTGTAACTGAAGGAGGCAGAAATGATTCTGGGTCCAGGTCAGTGTGGAGACAGAGCAGTAGCACATCACGTGACCTCTGCTGGGAGGCCTCCATTCCCCATCACCAGAGAGACCATGTCATCTGCAGAGACAAAGTGGGGAGGAGGTGAGTAGGGCTTGAGGAGCATGTCCCTTTTGTCATATGGGCTATGGTCGTACAGGGGTATTCCCAGTTCATGTTGGAAATGACATTTTAGTGATGCAAATCTGGACAGGGGGTTTTTCTCTGTATAGCTCAGTAGCCAGGGCAGAAGAGAAAAAATTCACATATTGATATGTTTTGGAGGTTTGTTGAGTTTGGGGAGAAAATATGTCCAAGGAGAAAGAGGAAGAAGGTAGGAAAGCTTTAGTAGGAAATGGGAGAGGAGGTATAAAGGGGCCACATTTGACTTAACGGGAATAACACTTACTTGATGAAAGAAATCTAGAGACTAGTAGTCTTTTTTCTGGTATAATAACAAAATACCAGCGGCTAGATTCTTTATAAAGAAAAGATGCTTATTTAGATTACAGTTATAGAGAATCAGGCTCATGACACTGACCTCAGTTTGCCTGGTGAGGAACTCATGACAGAAGTCATCACGAAAAGAAAGGGTGCAAGCAAGAAGGAGAAACCATCTGATGAAACAGAGGTCTCACAGAACTATTTCTAATCCCTTTCAAGGGCACACCCTCAATGACCTGATGTCACCAGCTAGGCCCCACCTCTTAAAGGGGCTATTACCTCTCAACATTGCTGTACTAGGGACCCAACTTCCAATTCAAGAATCCTTGGGCAACACAAACCATATCCAAACCACAGCACAGAGTTCCATCTCCCAGGTACACTTATAACACTGCAGCCCATGAAACCTTGACTCGCTTTGTATTTTAGTGTTGTTATTCTTTATATTAGGCTCAGTCTCAGATAACTAAGAGCTCTCCAGCTCCCGTGGATAATAACTAAATAATAAACTCATCATAAAACAAAATTGCAATAAATTTAGAGTAAATATCTTAATTGGCTTTTACTCAGGATTCTAGCCATAGGCAGCTTCAGAACCAGAAGTTCAAAGAACTTCAGTGGTACAACATGATCCAACCACATGAAGTATAGAGACAGCCACATTGGTTCCAGCTCAATGTTTTTCTTTGAATCAGCTGGTAGCCAGTGACTGACTGATGTTCAGTTGCTATGACTGACTAAGAATCAGCCACTTACCACAAGAGCACACTTCTAAGTTACCCGTCCAGTTAGTCTATGTACTGAGCCAGGTTATACTTGGCCACATAAGGTTTTAAGCACTGAAGCATCCTCAGGGTTATGCTGAATATAACAATCAAATAATAAACATTTCTGAGCTCTTCAGGATATTTGTGCCAGGGGCTTCTCTTGTTTTATATCATTTAATTCTCAAGACAATCTTGTTTTTATGTTTGGTATTACCTGTACTTACAAAGGATATTTGGCGTAGAGGTAGCATATGAGATTAGCTGTTTTATAAATAGCCCCTTCCCCAAAATCAACTTCAAAGGAGATGTTTGCTTCATCTTTTGAATATTCAATCAGAGTTCCTAACCTAATCATGTGTCTCAACCCAAAGTCATCAAGAAAATAAGCAAAGAATATTGGTTTTAATTTCTATGAGCTGGAGGAACTGGAAAGAGAAGTAGCCCTAAGGCTCATGAGCCAGGCAGAGTGATGGCAGAAGAAGGGATAGCATGGTCTCAGGACACTGAGAATCCCCCTCAAACTGCAGAATCCTGACTGAGGTGTATCTGGCAGGAAAACCCCAGAGTGGCAAAATCCTGAACCCTTTGATCAGGCTTTTCTGAAAACTGTCCCTCCCTCTGCCTGCCCGACATGTGGAAGATTGAAAAATCCTATTAAAAGCCTTTCGAAAAAGCTCCATGCCATTGAGCATCTGTTTCTGGTGTGTGAGAGATTACACACCAGTGATGTTGGCCAGGGGGACCCAGCCAGCTCCAGGCTCCATGGGGAGACAGGACTTCAAAAGGGAGACGCTCAATTAAGGAAACAGCCTTTTCTGGTTGTGGCTCTGAATCTCATTTCCAGCCCAGGCTCCTCTGGTTGATGATAAGGAGCCCTGGATAAGAGCCTGCTTGTCGCCTGAATGGCTTTCTTCCTGAGGGAGGAGGGAAAAAAAAAAAAAAAAAACGAAAGAAAAAGATTAGCACAAGCATCAGCCTGCTGATTTAGCTTCCTTTATGGAAAAATAAATAAATAAAAACAAACAACAAAGAGCCTTTTGCCATCTGAGGTGGTTCTGATTTCTTCTCTTGCACTGCCCCACTCAGGTTGTATTTTATTTGTTAAGGTGGACCCTCTTCATTGTGGGGCATTGTGTACTTTTTCTATAGAAGGCACTTAATGGATTAAATTTGCAGAGTCAATGGCAACCAGACATCTATTAGAGAGGTCTATTTACATGCAGCCGCTCCTACAGTTTTTCAAAAGCACAGAATCAAAAGGAAAAAAAAAAATGCTGGAAAATACAATCATTGGAGCCCCATTTCCCTCCTGGCTCCACCTCCTTCCTCATCCTCCATCTGCTGAGGGGGAGGGGAGGCGCTGAGTCACCTGTGGAAGGATTTCCCCAGCCTCCCAGGACTGGGTGTGGCTTCCAGAGTGAAAAGGACAATCAGTGACAAGGAAGCACACTGGCTTCTGGCTCTTGGAGTGTGTTCCTTTAGCCAAAGGTCTTTCCCTTGTGGGATCACGAAAATAGCCTTGAAAAATTTAATTTAGAAATTCTTTCTTAAATTTTTTAAATTAACAATTTAATTTTAATTTTTTTGCAGGGGGAGGTACAGGAGATTGAACTCAAGGGCACTTGACCACTGAGTCATATTCCCAACCCTATTTGTATTTTATCTAGAGACAGAGTCTCACTGAGTTGCTTAGCACCTCGCTTTCTCTGAGACTGGCTTTGAACTCACTACCCTCCTGCCTCAGCCTCCAGAGCCACTGGGATTACAGGTGTTCACTAAAGTGCCCAGTTTAAAATTCTTTTAAAAAAAGCAAAATAGCCCTAATTGAAACTTGAGATTTCAACTCTGCACTTCAAATTAATAGAGTCCTAGACCAGATAGTAACTGATAAAGTACTTCAGGAATTTGGCATCTCCTACTCCAGGGAGGGTTTGCATCAGCTATCTTTCCATGGAAGGACTATGTTATTATTTGTAATGGTTTTAGAAACTACACATTAAAGACCCCATTTTTGTTTTTAGTGTGGTCCATGATCTTTACTTGATCAGCACTATTGTTAACAGGGCACCTTTTACGCACTAGTGGAGAAAGCTAGTGGCAAATATCAGATTGATATCATTTCCTGGATACAGAACTAGGATATTTGCCTGATATATAGAAAGCACACAGGTGAGAGGAAATGTGGAATCCAGATTCTCATCTCAAATCACTTTTTAAAGGACAGTTCAAGTTATTATAGAATGTAAAATTTTTTTGTTAAGTTTTGTTGACAGCCTAAAGCAAAATGAAAATCAACTCAATAATATTTATTGACTATGCTAGATGCTTTTGGGAATGCTAAGATAAATTGAACATAAATAAATGTCAAATCCTATATTTAGGTTTAATCAATTGTGTAACTCAGAATACATGATTCACGGATGAATTAATTAGGCATTCATGTGAAAAAGCCTTGAACTAATACTGAAACAGGAAAATAGCTTACTAGGCTGCACCATTGGAATACAACATGGAAGTAAAAGGAGGCCTTGCTTCAGATCTCTGCTCTGAAAGCACCATATCTGGAGTATTACCTTCATTCTGGACATTGTACTGGACAGTCCACTGTATCATATTTTTAAGTGGGCTTTGACAAAACAGAATCCATGTAAAACAAGGCACATGTGTGATTAAGGGTCTTGGAAAACATCCTATATGAGGTACAGTTGAAGAAACAGAAACTCTTTAACCTTGAGAATATCATGCTCAGGAGAGACCTAGAATCCCAGAATCACACAGCTTTGTAGGAATCCCAACATAAACATAAACTGAGATATTTGGTGGATGTATGCATGTGAAAATTTTGTGTTTTCCTACATGGCTCACCTGGGTGAAGTCTTCTGCATTCACCTAATGTCTCTCACAGGTGAAACTGCTTGTAGCAAAAGTGAAATTTGTGCAATGCCCAAAGTATTCACTGTTGTGTTCACCATGTTGGAACAAATTCACAATTGCAAACAAACTGTTGTGGCAGAACTGACTATATTGAGCTTGAGATGCCCTTTGTTGTGTAAGTAAATTTAGAGGCATTTTTCTAGAATACAAGGAAGAGAATCAAAGCTGGAGATACAAACCAAGAAGCCATCAGTTTATATACATATATTTAAATTCATGGAATCATCCCAGGATTGAGTATAAAGTATAGGTACCTCAGACTATGCCATCCCAACATGTAGGGGTCAGAGAGGTAAGACGCCATTAACAAAGGAACCTAAGAAATATCAACCTTTGATATGACAGTAAAACTAAAGATAGTTCTAGAAACAAAGCAGGAGAAAGGCAGTAACAGCTTTGTTAAATGATGCTGATAAACAAGATGAGAACAGGAATTAATAGTCATGCAGAAGTCACTGGTCGCCTTGAAAATAAAAGTTTGGGTGGAATATAGGAGCAAAAGCTTGATTGCAGAAGGTTCAAGAAAGAAATTGGAGGCAACAAGTACAGATAACTTCATCAAGAGGAGTGGAAACTTGGGAAATTGCTGTTATGAGGTATGGCATCAAAAGAGGTTTTTTTCCTCAAGATGGGAAAAAGTCCAGTAGTCTTGAATGCTGATGGAAATGGTAAGGGTAAAGGGGAAAACTGATGATATCCCAGGGAAAGGAAATAATGGCAGGCAAGCCATCTTTCTGTGTGTGAGAAAAATAGATGGGATTCAGGATCCAAGTGGGCGGTTGGCTACAGACAGGGGTGTGAATGGTTGATTGATTCATAGTGACAAGGGGGAGGGCAGAGAAGAGAGGCACAGGTATGCATAGGTAAGTACAAAGGGTACTCTCTCTCTCTTTTTTTTTTTTTTTAATCTTAACTCCTACCAGTTGAGTTATGCATTTACCAAGAATCAATTGCATTTGTTCCTAAACCTGTTTATAGTTTTGTTATTTACAATAATTGTATGCCATTATGTGTGTTATATAAATTGATGATGTATGAGTGTATAAAGAGAGCTGTGCCTATAAAAACCAAGTCAAATACTTTGGAAAGACTTGATAAAAGCAAAGTATTACACAGACTTAAGTTGCAATCAATTTAAGTATAGGCAAGAATACTTTAAAAGATTAAAAAATCATGATAATTTAGATTTAAAAGCATCTGCAAATTCTCCCTCTACTATAAAGAAACCAAACCTAGAAAATATAGATAATACACTATAAACACACTCAGAAGTCTAATCAGAGAGAACTTGGGCCTTCCTAAAAAGAACTTGGCCCTTCCTCTATATGCTAAAGTGCTTTTAGTTAAAATAAAAGGCTTAGGATGTACAATATGATTTTTATGATTTTATGCTTTAATTAACTTTTCAGTTTACCTGCCAATTTCCAATCCTGATTCCATAGGATAAATATGATTCCACAGCTATGTTTAATAATCCTGTGTTTCAAATTCACTAGGAGGGAAAGGTGGACATTGGAGGGCTCATTACTTAAATGTCACATGAGGGCACATGTTGGATGGGAAGGAGAGACTTGGGTCAAGATGAGCCAGAAGTCCAGCTTACATGGGTAATGAGGGGGTCCTTGACATCCTTGTAGATCAAAACAGAAAAGAGAACAGTTTGAAGGAGTTTAGTTGGAGCAGGAGGACAAGTATTTCCAGAGATGGTAGGTAGTCACAGGAGGTGGAACGGGACAAAGAACAGTCCAGAGTTAGGATTCTTGAGTCAAGCAAACAGAAAGCAGCAGGGGAGGTGACCACTGATCCCAGGGGAGACACATTTTGCTGTCAACTCCATTTTGTGCTGCTAACAGGGCTTGGATAACTCTGGGCCTCAAGCTGCTATCCAGAGGCAGGATAAAAAGCCTCAAGGTAAATTTTGACCCAGTTCCAGGAAGAGTAGAGATGCTGAGGTTAATTCACATTTTGAAAGATTTTGACATTAGTTTGTAGCGTGTGGGCTAGTCTTGTTGAACAAAATTATTTGAAGTAGGAAAGCAAAATATTCTCTATTTTCAAAAAATTATTCCAGGCATGATTCATGACAGAAATTTTTCTGTACTTAAAAACAAGTCCATATATATTAAATGCCAACAGGCCTAGGAAAGAATTTTAATTTCTCTTCAAATACCACATCTCAAAAGCAAATCTTGCATATCCACCTCACACTTAATTGTTGTCTCCTAAAGCAGATACTATCACAGGCTTTGGATCCTCATTGCTTTGTACTAAAAGTCAAAGGCCTGCTTTGTATATTTTGAGAATTTTTTTTTTTTTTTTGAGAATTATGCCCTAAAGCTTGATTGAGCACTTGTACAACAGAAGTCTAACTTGAATGTTTTCTATGTTCAAGATTAACTCTCCAGAGTTTTATGAGTTTTATTTGCTTAGACAATTTGACTACTACTTAGGTGTAATTATACTTGGCAATCAACCATTATTTTTCTGAAGACATCCACTTGCTATGTATCAGAATTAAATAGAAACTGTGTAATCTGAATTTCTTCTATTTCAATAAGTAATTTAGCAATTGCATATGCTCCATTTACTTGAACAGATGCAACCTGCTGAGACTCTCATGTTATTAACACCTATTTAGCACCCTGAATAATATTTGTTTAAGGTTCTATGAAAATTTCTTCATCTGCAGAAGAAAGTGATTGTAACAAATATACAGAAGATCTGGAAGTGTTAGAGTCTAACTCTTTCCAATGTGTTTGAATTTGTATCTCAGTGGAAAGTTGACCGCATAGTTCTGCAGACAATGAACAAGTTCAACTCAAGGAAGCTTCTCAATGATCTTAAATTTGCAGTTGAACCTATCCAAAGCAGTTAAGTTTTGATCTCTCACTCATTTGTTGGTTTTCTTCCTTCAACATCAAACATATCTGAAGGTTTTATGTGGAAGACGTAAAGATGAAATAGAAAATGCTCATGTGGAAACTGAGAACAAAAGTTCAATGACATTATTAACAAGTAGCAAAAAGGCGGCTCATTTCTAGTTGCTATTTGAGAGTTGTTGGACAACGAGTGTTGCAAATTTAAAGGAGGAAGGAGTCCTCATAAGTTAATGTGCATTACATCACCCAGGGAAAGTATGGAATTGAGCAGGGTCCTGAGGGCACACTAGAATCAAGAAGGTAAGGTGCATAGGATAAATGAAAGAAGCAGGGGGGACAAGAACAGGGATGGAAATGACCATGTTTATTTGGGGAACATCAACTAGTCCAGTCTGTCTGAACACAGAGCTTGAAAGGGGGAGTTGTTAGTGATTAATTTGGATTCATACGGTAGGTACTTAATATAATTTTTTGTTGTTGAGTTTAATTGGAGGCATATTGGAGGACAATCCCTAATGCCAGCCTTCAAGTAACAGAAAGTCTTGGAAGTCTCTTAACAAAGGCCTGGCGGGATGGCATTACATCAGAGATTCCTGCTGTAGTTGAGGAATCATAACAAGGGCCTGGATTGTGCCAGTCAGTGCATTGGCCACAGATATTGACCTAGGACAGTAGAAATTTGTGTAAAATTTATCCAAGCAAAGTGAATCCCTAGATGCCTGGGAGAAAAATAGTCCTCCATTGTGACAGCTTACTGGGCCATGAAGTTTTAGAGTGAAGCTTCCAGGAAAACTCCCTAAAAGTCAAACTCAACAAGTATGTGTCATTTTTTCTCTTTCTGAAAAAAATGGAAGGGCTGACCTGAGCCACGAAAGAAGGGCCAAGAGACTTACTAAGATCTTGGCCTCGATGACATTGATCTACCCAGTCAATGCCAGCAAGTATCTGGCCACTTCTTACTTATGATGCGCGAAACACTAATGCCTGTCTTGTTTTAATCCTATTTTTTGGATTTTCTGTTATGAACAGCCAACACAACTGGTGCTCACCTCTCTACCTTCATTTTTCAACCCCTTTCCCCAGTCCTATACCTTGTCTCCCTTGCACTTTCTGCTCCAGCAATAGCAAACTACCTTCCACTCAACAAGCCAAGTCTTCTCACCCATTGGCCTTTTGTAGATTCTTTACTTTCTCCCTCAAACTCTTCTCCCTGTTAACTGCTATTCAGCCTTCAGGTGTCACCATAGGTGGCACTTCTTTCCTGGAGAGGTCATTTTCCCTAACCCCCTCCCAAGAGCACTATTCCTCCTCCATCAGGATAGAAAGCCTTCCTATGTATTCCAAAGCACATATCACTCTCCTTTAGGAAAGGAATACATCAAACAGCTCTTCTGAGAATGCCAGGCCTTCAGTAAGCTCAGCATATGGGAAAAGAGCCGTGAGATAGCCAGGTATACGCACCCAGGTTAGCTATCTAGCTTCACTTTCCCAGAGAGCTTCACTGCCTGACAATCTGCCTGACAGTCTGTCAGAGATCATTGGAACTGTTGGATTCCATGGCTCCCAAGAGAAAATCTTTTATCTGATAGAGTTGAGAATGGAAAATGAAGCAACTTCATTCTCTTTTATTGCGTTGATCTGATAGTCCATTCAAAACCGGGGCCAGACTTGGCCTGTCCTTTTTTTTCTGGTAATTTAATTCCTATCTTGCTTTATCATGCTGTGATGTAAAAGAGCCAGCAGAATCTGCCCTCAGGCTTATACTGATTCCAACTTTTATAGCAGTTTATTTTTCATTAAAAAAAAAAAAAAAACGAGCAACGGTGGGTGGCTGATTTTCTCCACATTGTATTCTTTTTTTTTTTTTTTTNTTTTTTTTTTTTTTTTTTTTTTTTTTTTGCAGTGATGGGAATGGGATGATTTCAAAATGTTGCCTTAAATGTTGCCTTTGTTTCAAACATTACAGTACTCAACTACCAAACAAATTAGGGCCTTTGGGGAAAACATAAAAACTCATCATTTAAAGGCACATTAATTCTTCTAAGTCACTGGGTATCATTAAGTTATTGGCCCAAGACATCTTAAAGTGCTTTTGGGGATCTGAAAGAGTACATGCTTTTCTCAAAGAATGATCAGATCACTGAATAATGGTTGGCCCCTCTGCCCTTCTCCTCAGGAAAATCAGGATTAAACTATTTTGAACTCATGTTTAATTCTGGATCTTGGTTGTTTATCAATGCCAAGAACCAACTTTTGCTGAATTGCAACCGTGCATTTTTACAAGAGTTTAACACAACTGACTCTTCACTCTAAAAGGTTTCTAGCATCAGATCAATGCTTCTCAACCTTTTTATTTTTTTCTATTATTGCTCCCATAAGAAGACCTTTTAGACTTTTTTCCCCCTAATTGCCACTACTCTTCCCCAGGAAATTAAGCACGAAGGAACTAAGGAATAAGATTTTATCAATTAGGGTCCAGCCACAGACCGTTTAATTTTTAACTTACTGTCCTTGTTGGGAATACATGTATTAGACCAGGGTTTGCCAATCCTGGAACTGTTGATATCTAGGGCCAGATAAATTTTTGTCATTGGGAGCTGACTCATACACATAGTGTGACGTTTGTGCCAAGCTGAATAGAGTACCCCTGGTCTCTACTCACTAGATCCTGGTAGCACTATCCCCAGCCAGCCGGGATGATCAAAAATATCTCCAGACATTGCCAGTTGTCTCCTGGGGGGCAAGCATTGCCCCCATCTGAGAACCACTGCAGCAGGAGAGGTACATCAAGGTGTAAGTAAGAATGGAATTTTTAATAAAATGCAGGAAAAACTATTTTTAAAACAGGAACTGAGGGGAAAGCCAGGGAAAAGAAGGTGAAATGCAAAGACAATAGCAACAGTGAAGTGGGAAAGGCATGGCTGTGTGGGGGCAGTGGTTGCGAAATCAAACCCACTGTCTTGTCCTGGAAGCAGACCCAGTGATCTCACCTCCTTTCCAGTTCTGCCCCCTCTGCCCTCAGGGCTCCCAACATGTTGAGGGTCTGATGGCAGTTTGCTCACTTATGTTTTATTTATAAATCTGCACATTGGTTTCTTGACTTTTAATCATTAGCTCTGCTTCTTTTAGTTGCAGATTCTTGGGGAAATACTGGCAGGGCTTGTCCTGGTTTGGGTTGAGTTGCTAGGCAACCAGACCCTGATATATAGCTGGAATTACTGAAGTGTTTGCCAACCCCTTTCATAATCAATAACACTCATCTCCTCCTAATTGATTCTCAACGACTGAAGGATGATGTAGACCATTCGTTTATAAACAGCCCCACACACAAACACACACAAACTACAATTGTGTTAGAATCTTTTTGCGATATATTTATAAGAATTTATTTTAAAAAGAACTTCTCCAGTTAAAATTAAAATATTGAGGGGCTGGTATTGTGGCTCAGTGGTAAAGCGTTCACCTAGCATGGGTGAGGCCCTGGGTTCGATCCTCAGCACCACGTAAAGATAAATAAATAAAATAAAGGTATTGTGTCCATCTACAAAAAAAAATTAAAACATTAAAATTTTGATCTTTTAGGGACAGTTAGTGACATCCTAGAACCCTAATTTATATTCAACAGTGAGCAAAGAGCTAGAGGTATAAGAACAGATACAAATCAAATACTGTACATTCACTTTATTACATCTTATCTCAAGGAATTGTGTTGATTTAAGCAATACAATTTAAAATCAGTTATCCAGATGGTTTTTATATTAGGATACCCCTGTCCTGATGACAGGCCACTTAAGAACAGGCATCAATAGCTTAGCATCACCAACAACAGCTCAGTTTAGATTTGTAGGTTTAGATTTCATCCCCACCTATAATAGCTGGGGAAGACTGAAAAGATTTAGTAAAATACAGCAGAAATGTGTAAGAAATAAGATCCAAAAGAAATGGATTAAAGAATGTTGACTTGTTTTTATCAAAGGGAAAGAACAAGAGATGATTTAATTCAGAAAAAGAAGGAAGATAGCTAACTGTTTAATTTTAGACATCATGAGTCCCATAAACATTGAACATTTATAGCTAGAGTAGAAAGCTACTGTTTAGCCCCAAATATTGTTTGTTCTCTTTTCTTCTATGGTAATGAAATTTTAAGCTGGATCAATAGCCATGAAGAATAAACACTACATTTTCTAGCCACCTTGTATGAAGTCTTTTACCTAAGTTCTGGTTATTGAGATAAAATTTTTGGAGTGGATTTTGAGACTTTCTTTATTGAGGCCTATTAACTATACAGAACAGTGGGTTTCACTGTAGCCTATTCAAACCCACATGTAACATGACTGGGTCAATTCTACTCCCTTTTTCTCTTCCCCTCCCTCTACACCAATGGTCTCTCCTATACATTCATGACTTCCTTTTTGGTCCTTGACTTTGAGACATTTTTTTCTCTGCTTCTTTTCTCCTTGCTGCTGACTGGAGGATAGAATAGCAGCTGGAACAGGAGCAACTTTATTGGAATTTCAGGTGACATTGGGAATGAAGGATACTAAGAAGATAATCCCAAGATGAAAGGAGCTTTACTCCCTACAGGCATAGCATGCCAACCCACTGCACCTGCTGAGAGTCATAGCCAAGTTGGAAATGACGTGTGGCATTTTTGGGGTGAAATTGTTCAGAAAGGTGACCCTGCTCAGGGATTAGGGTGGCTCCAGGTTTAGGGTGGATCAGCTGGGAATAGGGCGTATCCTGCTGCCTCAGGTGCCTGCTCCTTGAGTTCCCACTGAGTTCTCGCGGGGTTCTGAGAGAACTGGTACGCAGAGCCCGGTGGAGGGAGTGTATTTTTTCCCAGAACGTGCGTGTAGAGCAGGTGAGAGTTGGGAATAAAGAGTTGCTGTTGGAATCTACAAGTTTGTGTGGTGGCTCGGTTATTTTGTGCCCAGCCAGACTGCGGCATGCACCAAACTCCCTACCTACACATAAGATAAACAAAATTCTCATCTGTTTGAACTTACATGATTTGGAATTTTTCTGTCACTCTCAGCTTTATCTAGTCTTAAATAATAAGTCTGGATAATGGCCCTTATCATCTTCTCTAGACAAGAAAATTGAGGCTCAGAATTGTTTTTAAAAAACAAAACAAAACAAAAAACTGAGTAGTTAACATAGGAAGTTTTTTTTGCAAATGCCACAGCCCATGCACTTTGTAGTATAACTGTGTTTAAATTACCATATAAATTTAGAGCTGGACAGTAGAATGAAGCTTATTACAACTGTTGTCCATTTGGGGGACAAAAGGACATAGGTTCAAAAGGACTCACTGTAGGAGTGTGGGAAACCTATCTTATTGCCTGATCTCTAATTAGGAGAAGTTAGTTCCATCATTGAATTTGTATCTGTGGCTTAAATATAGACCTGCCAAGCAAGAGGAATGACCCATATTTATTCAATCATCTTCACACAGATGTGTAACAAGCATCTTCTGACTGCTAGGCCCTCTTCTCACACTGGGGAGAGAGCAATGGACAAAGCACAAAAACTCTTGCCTTTATGCATTTATTTTTTTTTTCCAGTGGAAATAGGTAGACAATATATAAAATAATATTCAACTGATAATAGGTGGTGGTAATTGTTATCAAGACAACTAAAGCAAGAAAGGGAGATGGGGAGGGTGCCAGCGGTAATACTGAGAGAGAAGGAGGTTGTATTGTTTTTGCTTTTTTAAAAAAAATTTGTGGCACTAGCAACTGAACTTAGGGCCTTGTGCTTGCCAGGCAAGTGCTCTACCACTGAGCAACATTCTGAATTTTATACAAAATATTAGGGGAAGGCCTCACTGTGAAGGTGATACTGGAGTCAAAAACCCAAAGCCGGTGAAGAAGGGAGCAAGTTGGAACTTGAACTCATACCACACACAAAAATTAATTTGTAATTAATTATATATCTTATATCTTATAAGGTATCTTATAAGATATTGAATAAGAGTCCACGAGTTTATACTGATATAAATAATTACATAATTTATTAATAAATGACGGAGAAGAGAAAGCTCTTCTATATAGAATACTGGCAACTAATACAGGTAGAAGGAATGGTGGAATTAGAAAGTCATCAATGGGAACTAAAATCATTGGTTGAAATTTAGTGAGGAAAAATGTATTTACATAGTTTTAAAACATCTCCCCACAAAGAATATACTAATTATAAGGGGAGAGAAATAACATTGAAAAATCACATAACTACTACTTTAATCAAGTGATCAAGGTTCAGTAGAAAATGTGTGTGCATGTATTTGAGTGTGTTTGTGTGGGTATGTTTGCGTAAGTATTTGAGAGAAGAAAAAAATATGAGAGAGAATGATAAAGCAATTAGAGGAAAATGTAACACATTGATGCATCTGGGTAAGGGGGATTTGGGGGTTCTTTGCATTATTATGGAAACTTTATATGTTTGAAGTTACATTGAAATAAAAGAAAATGATGGCAGCTTGAACCACAGTGATAGTGGTTTATGTCATAAGAAACAGTCAGATTTCTGAATATATTTTGAAAGTAGAAACAAAAGAATTTGCTGATGGATTGGCAATGGCATGAGAAAGCAGAGAGCCTACAAGAGGATCCAAGATTGGAGATCAAAGCAATTGGAAGTAAGAAGTAAGCATTTATTAAGATGGGAAAACTGTGGGTGGAGAAAGTTTGTAGAGGTGGACATCAGGAATTTTTTTTTGGAACTTAAGAAGTTAGAAAAGTATATTAGCTATCCAAGCAGAGCTGTCCAGCAGGCCGAATATATATGTGGAGTTTAAGGAGGAGAAATCTGGACAGCAGATATAAACTTGGTAGTTATCTGTTTATTTAAAGCCATGATGAGGGGCTGGGGTTGTGGCTCAGTAGTAGAGCACTTGCCTGGCACGTGTGAGGCACTGGATTCGATCCCCGGCACCACATAAAAATAAACAAATAAAATAAAGGTATTGTGTCCATCTACAACTAAAAAAATTTTTTTAAAGTAATAAAGCCATGATGACATAGGAAATTAATATAGAAGACTGACTTTTTGAGCATTTTTGACTTTTTGATGAAGACCTTTCTCTCTAAATATATTAACAGCATGAAACCCACTGTATAGACTTAGATGTTTGCATATTCATGGAGCAATTCAATATGTCCCAGTCTGATTTATTCACCTACATTTCAAAAGACCAGCATTTATTGAATACCTTCTGTAGGCAAGGCACCATCTCCATGTACTATGGTGCAAGCATCCATATACAAGCATCCATATGTCCAAAAGATTCCACCTAGGTGATATAAAATAATAGGTACCATAAATAAACAATCCAGAGTCATGTATCATAGAAACCATTGCCCTGATACATTACAGATGTTTTAGGTAATATTAAGCAATGCCTTTGCAAGAGAAAACACATAACTTTATTTTCTCACCACTTCTGCAAGGCCAAGGGACAAAGCTTATCACAGTTTTGTTTACTTATTTTTTAAAAATAACCCTACTGCTCATTAAAGGTTACAATAAATTGGAGGAAATTTAACCCCAAGTCCCTGGAAGTGAATTTGCTGTTAAATCAACCCAGAGCCTCTGTGAAGCATTGCTTTCCCAAACTGAAGAGTTATGGAAATATTTACTTGAGTTTGTGGTTGTTTTGTCTTCTTTATCTTCTCTTTTTAATTTTGTTGTAAGATAAAACACTAATACAGAAAACCACACAAAACAAATGTATAGCTTAGTGAATTATTATAAAGTCAAACCCTCCAGGGTCATTAACAGAACTTCAATCACCAGTCACCCCAGATGCCCCAAAATAATCCCAACCCTTCTCTTCCTCTTAAGGAACCGGACTTGTCTCTCTAGTCTCTGTATTTCCTGCAAGTTGGAAACTACATCTAGAGATGAGGTCAGACTCTGGTTCCATCCCCTTATCAAATCTATAGGAGGTGTTTTTAAAGACAATAGAGGCACATGATATCTAGTTGTCTCTCTTCTTGTGATTTTAGAAACTTTTGATGCTTATGCCTATAAGTCACTCATTGGATGTTGCAAAGTGGTGACATTCTAATTCTATCATTTCTTTTTCATTTATTGCTTGGATTACTTTCATACAGACTTGTCTCCTTGTTCAGTATTTGGTTATACAATGGAACAGTTCATATAACTAAGGGAGGATAAATGCTTGATTCTTTAGGATAATGATTTGGTTTCTCATCATCCTCCCAAATTAGTCATTACTGTTCATATTGTTATGAAACCATGGACTTAAACATATTTGATGAATTTTAATTCATTGCAATTATCCTACTAACTCAAAAATTTCCATCTTGGGCCAGGGAGCACCTCTTAAAGTTGATTCCTGAATCCTTTAGGCATAATTCTAGTAGTTGTTAACAGTGTCTTTGCCATCTGTGTGACAGACATTCCAGGGTCTTCTTGTTCATTGCCTGTCTTAAGCCTGGCGTCACTACAAGACCTGGCCCCTTGTGGTGATGAATGGGATCGCAAGACCACAATGTGGATGCTAGTAATGCTCATTGCTATTGTGTAGGTTATTTCTAGGTCTTTGCAGTAGATATGTCTTTAAATAAAATAAGATAAAGTACCTCATGGGTTTGTATTAATTCCATTCAGTTTTGATTTTTATCTTTTATTAATTCAGTGTCACCTTCTTCCCTACAAAGAATCTGGATTCACAAGAACAAAGGGAAGGATAGAATTGAATATCTCATAATGATTTATTTATTCTGTTCCATATAATACACATAACAGAAGAACAATATTAAGACCAATTCTAATAGGATCAATGAAATTATTCCCCCTCTCCACTTTAAACAATTACTCAGTAGTTATACTATCAGAGGGCACAGCCACAAGCATTCTTTCTTACTTCTAGGGAGCTGACATGCTTGATGCTTGCAACAATCATTATATCAGTCAATATTTGCATCATTACTTTTTCATATGAAACTCACTTTACAGATTTCTCAGGAGGGATTCATGAACACAATATTCCCTGGGTTCTCTCTATGCCCATGTAACTCGAAGATTATGCTGGATATAAAATCTTTGGTTTGGGGCTGGGGATGTGGCTCAAGCGGTAGCGTGCTCTCCTGGCATGCATGTGGCCCGGGTTCGAGCCTCAGCACCACATACAAACAAAGATGTTGTGTCCACCAATAACTAAAAAATAAAATATATAAAAAAATTAAAAAAAAATCTTTGGTTTACACTTGTTTCCTTGGCAATCTTAGATATGTTACTCCACAGTTTTCTTTCAAAGAACATTAATGTCAAAAATTATAATAATTTCATTTCCCTAACCTTGTAGATCACACATTCCTCTCCTCTATATTTTCAAGGAATATCTTCTTTTTCTTTAAATTTGAATGAGTTTTCTAGATTACATCTTGGATATATTCTAGAATATTGATACCCTAGAATCAACATTCTCAGGATAGGTGTTCATTCAATATCTAAATTCAAATCTGTTTTTGTTTTTAATTTTAGGAAAATTCTCATATTATGTTCTGTCTTATTTGACTATCTTGTCATGTTCTCTCAAGTCCTTTGTGTATTTATTTCCTTTCACTCCTTTATTTAAAAAATATTTTCTGCTTATTTTTTTTTAAATTTTGAAATAATTTCAGGCTGTCAAATAAATTACAAAAACTAGTACAAAGAACACTTTTCTACTGTTCACCCTGTTTCCCCAAATGTTAACATCTTACATCTTCATAGTACAATGATCAAAGTCAGGAAATTAACACTGTTATAACTTTATTATCTAGTCTCCAGAACCTTATTCAAATTTTGTCAGTTGTTCCACTACAGTTCTTTTCCGCATCCAGGCTCCAGCCAATATCACACATTGCATTTATTCAGTGGCCGCTGTGGTGGTCTCCTTTAGTTTGAACAGCTCTTCTGTCTTTCTTTATCATCTATGTTTTTTAAAAGGGTTGATCAGTTGAAATGTACACTGTCCCTCAATTTGAGCTGATCTGATGTTTCCTCAGGATTAAATCTAAGGCAGGGCCTCTCAATTTCAGCACTATTGATATTTTGGTCAAATAATTCTTTGTGGTAGGAGGATGTCCTCTGCATGTCATTGACTGCATGCCAACAGCATCCTTGGCATTTATGTACTCCAGTCTTGAGAATCAAGAATATCTCCAGAAAGAGTATTTTTTTTTTTAAATGATGCTAGGAAAACTGTATATCCATATGTAGAAAAATGAAACTTGATCCCTATCTCTCACCCTGCACAAAAATCAACTCAAAATAGATCAAAGACCTAGGAATTAAGCAAGAAACACTGCAATCACTAGAAGATAACATAGAACCTACTCTCCAACATACTGGATCAGGTACTGACTTTAATAAGACTCCTAATGCTGAAGAAACAAAACCCAGAATCAATAAGTTAGATGGCTTTAAGTTAAAATCTTGTGCACAACTTTTAAAGGAAAGGAAACTATTAAGAGGATAAAGAAAGAGCCTGCAGAATGGGAAAAAATCTTTGCCATCTACTCTTCCAGCAAGTAACCAGAATATGTAGAGAACTCAAAACACTTAACAACAAAAACCTCATAAATAACCCAATCAATAAATGGGCAAATGAACTAAACACACATTTCTCAAAAGAAATGTAAATGGCCAAAAATATGTGAAAAAATATTCAACATCCTTAGCAATCATGGAAATGCAAATAAGAACAAAACTGAGATTTCATTCCAGTTAGAATGGCAATCAAGAATACAAGTAATGATAAACACTGGCAAGGATATGAGGGGAAAGGTACACTTACACATTGTTGCTGGGGCAATGAATTAGTACAATCACCTTGGAAAGCACTTTGGAGATTCCTCAGAAGACTAGGAATGAACCCAGCTATCCCACTCCTTGGTATTTATAAAAAACAAACAAACAAACCCCTAAAATCAGCATTCTAGAGTGAAACTTGCATGCCAATGTTCACAGAAGCACAGTTCACAATAGGCAAGTTATAGCATCAGCCCAGTGTCCCTCAATAGGTGAGTAGGTAAAGAAAATTTATTTTACTCAACCATAAAGAATGAAATTATGTCATTTACTGGTAAATGGGTGGAACTGGAGAACATTATGCTGAGTAAAATAAGCAGATGCAGAAAGTCAAGGGTTGAATGTTGAATTTGCTTATATGTGGAGAGAAGGAATTTTTTGAAAAATCTGGGGGCAGGTGGATCTCATGAAAATAGAAGGGGGAACAGTGGAGTAGAGGAAGGTGAACAAAGGGGATGGAGGAGGGATGGGAAAGGGGAGGAACACAGAAGGAAATTAACCAAATTATTTCATGTGCATATATGAGCACATCACAATGAATTCCACTTTTATATATAAATATAATGCACCAATTACAAATAAATTTAAAAACATTAAAGCAAAAATAAAAAATGTCTCCAGAAGTTTTTGAATGTTTCCTTGATGTTGGAGGGAAATCAATCCAGTAAGAAGCACTGATTTAGGTTATCTATTTTTGGCAAAGATAATATAGAAGCAGTATGTGTGTCCTTCTGATAACACCATATCAGGAGGCATAATTAGTACTATTACTGGTAATGTTAACTGTAATTACTTGGTTAAGGTGATTCTGCCAGATTTCCTTATTGTAAATGTGATATTTCCCCTTTATTAATAACATGTGTCAAGTATAATTATACAAATATTCTGCTTCTCATTGTATATTCACCTACTAATTTTGGAATCCATTGGTGATTTTTTCCTGAAGCAATTATTATTATAGTTTGCCAACATTTCCTCCTACATTTATTATTTTTACTTTTACTTTAAGAGTTTTCCTTTTTCCTCCATTTATTTCTTCATTCAATTAAATGTTTATAGTAGTAAGGACTAATGCATTCTCTTTTTTTTTAATTTATTGCCATCATTATTTATTTTGCTACTCAAATGGTCCCAGGTATGTCCATTCTGAGATACTTGATATTAACTGTTTTGTTGTTGTTAACTTTGCTACTTTTTTTGATATGTAAAGTGCAACCCAAGTAACAAGACAATTTCCAATCCTCTTGTTGAATTGTTGCCTCCAAATATCCTGTGTGAACATTCTGGAGCTACCCTGATGCCAGGCCTTTGGATCTGGACTTTAATTAATAGAGGATAATGATTTTTATACTCTTATTAAGAAAAACAATAAAAAAAGGCAAGAGTGAGTTAATATGTCTTCGTATCAGAAAATATCACTCTGAGAAAGGCTGAAATTTGTAGATTGGAATAGCTTAGGTACCCATATTCTCACAGGGCCTTGAGCACAAAGAGGAGGTGTAATAAGGTTCAGAGACCTGTGACCTCATGTAATACCTGGAGAAAATGTGTGGAGGGCTTACTTGGTGCCAGGTGCTATGCCCAATACCATTCACCCCCTCTTCCAGGAAATCTGTGTGGTGGGTATTGTCAATGCTCTTACTAAGCCCTGCTGCTTGTCCTTGAACCCTGCACTATAGCTCCCTGCTGCAAATAATCTCTAAATGACTTTGAGATTTTTATCTCTCTCTGAAGACCAAAAATTCTTGGAACCAATCAAAAACAAAAAAGTTGACCTGAAAGCAGAGGAAGGACTGTTAGTGACTCAGCAGGGGGCAGGGACATGAGAGAGAGAGAGAGAGAGAGAGAGAGAGAGAGAGAGAGGAGTAAGGAGGGGATGGTAGTAGAAGAGTAAGTAATCATGATCTATGCACATATGAAAATACAATGTGAATCCTCTTAATTTGAACAGTTAATATGGGTTGATAATCATGATAATAACAAAGAATTGTCTTTTGTTTAGGGGCAGTCAGTCATTGGTCTATTAAGACCTTCAACTGGTTGGATGAGTCTTGCCCACATTCTGGAAGGCAGTGTGCTTTATTCAAAGTTTATTGATTTAAATATTAATCTCATTCAAAAATGTTCCATGGGAACATCCACAACAATGTTTGAACAAGTATCTGTGCACCATGGCCCAGCCAAGCTGACACATGGAATTCTCTATAACTTAAGTTTGTGTTACTTGCAGCCAAAAGCACTTTTGTTAAAAAGTGCTTTTAGAAATCTCTGAAAGTGTTAGGTGAAAGTTCATGGACAGAGAGGTAGAGACAGGGTAATAGAAAGAAGCCACTGGAAGACAAGACAAAGAGACAAGTTCTGTCTCTGTTTACAATAAGTTTCATTATCGTGACAACTCCTGCTACTGAGGACTTATCACCATGACAACTGCTGCCACAGGTTTGGTATTTTAGAATGACCAATGGGGGTAAAGTGGGCAGTATTCTAATTAGGTTTCTTAAAGTAATCAGTGGGGGAAAATTGGGTAAGGTCTTCAATCAGGTCCGTTTAGGGAAGAGAATGCCTCACAACTCAGCATGTAAAACAAGAATTTCCAGACATCAGGGCTTGAGCTTCTCTCTCTCTCTCTATTTTTACCTCCATCTTTTTCTCACTGGGCCCACTCTGCTCTACCTCACCTTCAATCAATCTGTATTTTATCTATTACTTCAGTGTGTCTTGCTCAATTCTTTGTTCAGTTCACCAAGGACCTAGATCCCAACTGGACATGCTGACAATAACAAAAGTACCCAGATGTTCCAAACATTGATCATCCTAATCCTTCTCAGTCACAACCACATAAAGCATTTCCCTGCTGTGTCTTCATGCTTCATCCCACATTCTCAGCCTAGATCTACGCCTCTGAAAATCCTACCTCTGCTCTGTATATCAAAGTCCCCAGGAAACCCTCATAAAGGTTTACAAAGTTTTGATAGGATATTTTTACCTCATTTTCATTCAAATGTTTGCCATGGTTGGATGTATAGTATGTAGCCACTAGCAATAGGTGGCATTGGGCTAATTTGAATTGAGAATGTGCTGTAAATTTAAAATACATAGAGAATTTTTAAACCTTTATGCCAGAAAAAGGAATGTAAAGTATCTTTTTTTTTACACTGCTTTCATGTTGAAATAATTTTGGATACTTTGGATCAAATGAAATTATTTACACATATCATAATTGATCTTACTTGATTCTTTTTATTTTTTCCAGTGTGGCTACTAGACCATTCAAAATTACATATGTGAATTATGTTTGTAGATCACATTATTTCTAGTGGACTGGACTAGTACAAATGTAGAATTTTTAGAAAAATTCACTTTTCATAATTAACTTATTAATATATGTACAGTTTATTAGCTGTTTAATTTTTTTCAAAATTATAATTTGATTTATTTGTTTTTTAAAGAATTAGCTAGAGCACTGTTAGGAGTTCAGGGGAAAAAATTAAAATGAAAAATCATATGTGCAATGAAAGGGTTATAAGAGAATCAGCACTTACTTTTTGTCCAAAAAGTTTAGCAATTTTCCCAGCTCACAGAATTGTGGGAACTCAGCTTTTCCAGGGAATAAATATGCTATTTTTAACATTTTTATTATACAATTTGTCACAAGCTGTCTCATGAGAGTATCAACAATCAGTTTCAAACAGAATCCTACCACAAACACTTCCCCCCAAGTGACTCGGAACATCTGGCGGGCTGGAGTCGTCCTCCACGTGGGGCGGTGCCCGCAGCCTGACTTTGATTCCTGTGCTCCTAACAGGCTTGTCATACCCCGGACAGTGGGAGAGAGTGCGGTGAAAACTGTCCTGGGGAGGCCGGCCTCAGGCAGGACTGTGTCCAGCTTACATCCCATTTCTGCTGGAGGCGTGTGCTGCATTCCCTGTGTCTCACTGACTGATGATTTATGTGGCACGTGCCCAATTACAGGTTGAAAAGAAAGTTTTGGTCTCCAGGAAAATCAGCCAGCACCTCCCAGCTGAACAGATCATAGTACCTGCCCCGAGCACCAAGCACAGAGTGGCAAGTTTGCATTCTTCAGAGCACAGGACCATCACCTGATGAGGGAAAGCCCGCGGGCTTTCCCAGCCAGGGGCACCAAAGCAATGAGACGCTGAACCAGGGTGATCCAGTGGGATGTGAGAATCACCTGAAGGGCCCAGGAGGGTCTCCTCCCCTTTCAGCAGTTTCAGTCTTTCTGAAAAGTTGGAAATTGAGTATTAAAGATCCACTGTTGTTGGCTACCTACGCAATCTTCACGGGAAATTCTTTCCTAAAGTGAAGAGATCTTGAGTGGAACAAAAACTATTCCTAAACTATATTAAGTCAGAGTCTCAAGGGCTGGGGTTGTAGCTCAGCGGCAGAGCACTTGCCTAGCATGTGGGAGGCACTGGATTCGATCCTCAGCACCACATAAAAATAAATAAATAAAATAAAGGCATTGTGTCCACCTACAACTATAACACAAAAATATATATTTTAAGAAAGAATTTCAAAAACAGTTTTCTTTAAATGAGGGACACACATAGAAAGGTCCAGTTCATAAATGAAGTGGAATCTTCAGAATAGCACTGTTTTCAAGGTAGTAAGTGCTGTTTGACATTGGCATACCCATATTTAGTAAGTAGACACTGGGCTAATTTACACAGGCGTACTGTATGCACACCCCAGGATTCTTAGCAAAGATAACAAGACTCAAAAGAAAGCGTTTGCCTCAGCAGGAAACAAATTTTGTCTTTAAAAGGTTCTTTATCAAAATATTTGAAAATATTTAAGCAGAATTGATATGAATAAAAAATTTAAGGTTAAATGTCTTTGATTGAACATATGCTATTCTTCATTATATTAAAAATTAATGTGTTTGATAAGCATTAGTGTTGCTTTTCGACATACTCGTTGTACAAAAAGAAATGAGAAAGAAGATAGTGAAAGTTTCAATGCAAGTCTAATTTAGAGTCATTGCCTCTATGATGTTAATTTCAGTCTTTTAACAACAATGACAATATGACATGTAGCATATGTGCATATTTTGTACATAAGGAACAATTTTGATTTCCAGGCTTTCTGAGGGAGTATTATACACTTTTATGCTGTTATGACATAGTTTTCATAATATTCCTTTCTGTGACTATTTGATGGATGAATGAATAAATGAATGAATATACAAGTGATAAAAGAGAGAACATAAAAGGAATTCTGCACAAGCAATAGAGTAGTTTTATGGGGAGGAAGTTCTCACAATATGCTTTTTTAGTGCCTAGTGAGAATCCACGTTACTTGTGGAAAAGGTTGCCTACTTTTTCTAGTTGGTAAATAATCTCCCCCACCACTTGGGGGTAAGAGATGTTTGGTGAAGCCTGTGTAAGGCAGACAACACTGATATGTTGCAGAGTCATGATCAAGTTTGACCCTCCTGAAAATGATGTTGTTGGGCAACTGAGTAGATAAAATATTTATATTTTTAAAAAATAATAATTAACACTCTGCAATGCATTAGGTTTTACCTGTGCTGAAATCCTCTCTAAGCACACAGACTGTATTTCAAGAGGTAATTTAGTTCATTGTTAGAGACTATGAACATCTTTTCCCATGAAACTTGTTCTAAAGGATGGGTGGGTTTCTACACTCATTCCCAAAGCCTATTCATGTTATACTATGGCTGACATGCCTCATGCTAGCAATGACAAGTAGTTGGAAAGAATACTCTTATAAATGAGTCACAGAGAGAGAAAAGTAATAAAGTATGTAAGAAATATTTCCATTTGTAAGCTAGCACTTTAGGAGAAGTTTTAACTAGAAAAAAATAAGGAGACAGACCTGATGTATATTTTCAGGATTTTAGAGGTTAATTGGACAGATTCTTGATGATATCTATTTTCAATCGAAATGCTTTTAAAAATTTTAAGTAGAAATAATTGGATCTGTTCATCAATTGTGATGTTAGCTCCAGGAGCCTAGGGACTTGCCAGTTTTATTTGTCATTATATCCCTGGCACCTAGAACAGCAACTGACATATAATAGGTGCTCAACAAATACTTACTGCTACGTTATTCAATAATTCAGCAAATAATTGCTGAGTGCCTGCCACTATAGAGAGGCTGGGAATAGAAAAAGAATAAGTTGAGAAAAACCAAAGACTTCGCTTTTATAGAGTTACTGTATTGCAGGGGAAACGCATAAAAGAATTTCACAATATAAATAGTTGTCTACATGCTCTAAAGGAAAGAGTTACTTTGCCATGATTAGTACAAATTTTTGGCTCAAAATGCAGTGAAGAAGAAATAAATTCTCCTGAGAAAACTGAGAGGCCAAGGGGCAAGAGGGAAGGAAGATGTGTATGTGCACCCAGAAGGGAAGGAACTTTCCAGACAGGCAGCAAACTGAGCTGAGGGAAAGACAAGTGAAGTACCAAGCAGAGTCTAGGGCAACACCCCCAGGTGGAGCGAGGGTGGAAGGAGTGAAGAGATGCCCTGGCAAGGCTTGCAGCATCAATGTCCAGAGTGGGAGAGGCTGGAGGGTGGGGGGAGGCAGAACACAGCTCCATTCAGATATATGGATGTTTCATGATCTAGAAAGATCCCACATCGAGTCTTTTTGAAAAGCTAATTTTATGATTTAGACAAAAAAACTTTTAATTGTTTTTATAATTGAGTTCTAGAAGACTAATGGGAGGATAAGTGCAAGGATACAATTGAACACTATTAATTGCAGAGCATGTTAAGGTGTCCAACTCCAACAGCCCTCTTGCCTTTGTAGAATGAGCCAACCACTTACAATATCTCTACTCCAAAACCCTCATTAGCCCTGCTTTGCCCACTGCCCTGTTCATAAGCTTGGCCACTTTCCTTTCTCCAGAATGATATCTCATTTCTCTTGTGGCCTTGCTGTCCACCTGTCAGAGTGACCTAGAGCCTCCTGGGCTAACTCCACTCTATTTTGGGGAGAGCAAGGGAGTATCTTTCTGATGGCAAGAAAGGAAGCTACATTTTTCCAATAGCAGGGAAGGAATTAATACTGACCTCCAGTATCTGGGCCTTTGCTTGGTTGAGGATGGCAGCTACAATCCAATCTGGGATCATGAAATTCCAGTTTCTTCTTTGGCTTTTTAAAAAAATTGTATGATATTTAAAGTTCACAACATTGTTTGTAAGGAAGAAAGATGCAACAATATATTGCAAAATAGTTACAAAAATATCTCCAGTACTTCCTGGTTAGATGCATCACAGATGAGGAGATCTGCCCATTAGCAAGATGAGGTTAAAGTTCAAGGAAATGAGCACATAGCTAGGATTTTTCTATGTATACCGTGTGCATACGCATGTGTGCACACGCACATTTGACATCCTCAGAGCTGAGGATTCTGGACACTATTTTGGAAAACAAGAGCCACAAAAGAGACCGAAGCATATCATTCTAAAAGAGGAAAATATATTTATTTTTAAATGTCTATGGGATGGAAATCTTATGAATAGTACTGCTAAGTCAAGAAAAACCTCATATCTAATATTTAAATGCAAACCAGGCTTTCCATGTTAAACAAGCACCAGAAATAGAAGGAGTGAGAGTCTATGCAGTTGGCTTCTTCAGCATCTGAGCTCCCAGGCTTTGCAGGGAACAGTAGTAAACCATTCCCTTACAAATCTTAAATGAAGCGTAAATAAAACTCTGTGGATGCAATTATTCTCTTTACTATCCAAAGTACCAGCTGTGTAAGTTCAAGAGCCATTTGGAGCTCAGGCAACAGCTTGCCCGTCTGTCTCTTCTCTGTTTAGCTGTCATTCCCACCAAGTGCTGAAGGACATGCCCAAGATGCTAAACCCACTGCTCTGACTCTAAACTCCAGTTATTGAAACAATGTTTTCTAGGCAGTAGCCATTTTTGGTTGGACACACCAAACCTGATCATATTACTCTGACGTCTTCTGTGTGACAGAATTGTTTTATTAAAGTATCTAGAAAATAGGAAAAAGTCCATGAAAAATTAATAGCCTGTTTAACTCCTCCACCCCTACATGCTATACAGGATAGACTCATCAACAAGATCTATCCCATGGGATCATACAAACATAACTTAAGGCATGTTCTGAAAGTTTAGCATTTTTGTGAATTTTATTTGTCATCATTTTGCTTTGTCCTCCAATACCTTGTTTTTAATTTTTCTGTAACTGGAAGTGGCTTCAAACTTGTCAGCTTCTCGAGAAACAGAGAAGAATGCAAGGCTGGGACCTTGGTGAGCACCATGTTTAATTCTGGAGGCTGCATCTTCAGAGGCACACTGACTACCTTGAGGGTGGCAGGCTGGCCAGGGCAGGAATTCACACCACACATGGGTAAAGAAACGAAGGTATCAAACCCACCCTTTTCTGAAGGCAGACATAATCCTGTTGTAATGTTGAGGACAGAAGGCGACTCCAGAGTTCTTCAGAAGAGAACCAAGGTGCAAGTTACAGTTGTAGTTTTCATATAGTAGTTCTTCAAATTTTCATTGGTAACACAATTCACTGTGTGCCATTTTAATCTCTAACAATTTAATTTTCAGTTACTAGTTTTTCCTGAGAAGCATGCCTGATCTCCGTCAAATATCTGATCACTTCAGGGTTAGACATAATGCCAATAACTTGGGCTCCTACTTTGTACTTATTCTGAGATGGAGCAGGAGGCAGGCAAAAAGACACAAAGGGATTAAGAAGTTGAAACAAGTGAGAGGAACAACAGGGCAGAGTGAATGTCAGTTAAGGTTTGCCCTTGAAGAACAAACCATGTCTACCTGTGGGTGTGCTGTGGAAAGTCTGAGGTGTGTGTGTTTACAATAAGGATCAGGATCTAATGGAAGGAACCTCCAATCTATTCTAAAATTCTCTCCTTAAAAGATGAAAGATATTGGGGCTATTAAATTTGGACAAATCCAAACAAGTACCACCTCGTTGTTTTGCTCATGGGGGTAGCTGGCATTGACCTTTGCCAGCTTCACGATACTCAATCTGTTTCTCCTGACCTTCCTATTAAATGACTGATATGGGGACTGAGGTTGTAGCTTAGTGGTAGAGCGCTTGATGGCATGTGTGAGGCACTGGGTGCCGCAGTCTGGCTGGGCACACAATCACGAGCCACCACACAGCTTGTAGATTCAAACAGCAACTCTTTATTCCCGAACTCACACCAGCCGTCTACAATCACGTTCTGGGGAAATCCACGTTCTCTGCCCAAATCCACTCCCGCTGGGCTTCTGTCTCCCAAAAAATACTGTCTGAATCCCGTGAGAACTCAAGGGGAACTCAGGCAGCAGGATACACCCTATTCCCAGCAGGAATAATCTTAAACCTGGAACGCCCTAAACCCGATTATCCTAAACCGGGAACACCCTAATCCCGGATCCGCCCTGGTCCTTGAGCAAGGTCACCTAACTGCAATGTCACTGCAAAATGTCCTATTTCCACGAGTCCTTCCACTAAGCAACATGGGGTACGCTGGCAAGGAAATTGTCATACCTACTTGGCTAATGGCTCCCAGCAACTGGGTTCCATCCTCAACACCACATAAAAATAAATAAATAAAATAAAGGTATTGTGTCCATTTTTATAACTAAACATATTTTTAAAAAAATAAATGGTATGTGTGGCAAGGTGCCACAACTGTCCTAAAATAAAACAATGTCATGAAATATCTAGTTTTCATACAAGCTTAAATACTATTTATTGCTTTGATACATGGGCACTACCAATTTAAAATAACAATTTTCCTCTAAGAGCTGAAATATCTAAATGCCATATGTCTTTTCAGGTAGCTGGAGGTATCTATTCTCTCTTCTTTGCTTTGGGAGAAATTAGAAGAGCACAGCCTCACCTTGTCTGAAAAATCCCTGAATCCAGGAAAGGGCCACCTGAACCAAGGTCCAGCTTGGTTCACAAACCACTTTTCTACATGTGTGAAATTAAATAAGCAGGAGACCCTTAGCCCAAAGTTGTCTCTATACAAAGGGAAACTTACAAGCATAATGTAAAGAGCAGAATCTCAGCCTATCACAGGCACGTGGATTTCAGCCTATCACCGTGCCCGAATACGGAAAATAACCAATGGCGCGGCTGTTCAGACAAGACAGAGGTTAGCAGAAGCCAATCAGGAGATTTCTCTATTTGGCTTCTGTGCCAGCCTATAAAAGTTTGCTGCACACAGTACTGGCTGGAGCTCTGAACCTCTTGTGGTTCTGAGTGCTTCCAATTCAACAATCTTTCTTTGCTTCAAGTATTCTGCCAAGTCTATTTGTTTAAAAATTTTAAAACATGCAATGGGTTTACTCTTCCTTAGACATCTATTTGCTTTTCCACAATGAGTTCTGTGGGACTCAAGTAATAATTTCATGGGGATGGAAGAGACTCAAATGTATTTTCTGAAATGGGTGTTTGTATTGCAGAATAATTTATATTTAGGAGATAATGACATAATTTTGTTTTGGATTATGTAGCATCTTAATTGCTTAGAGATGATTTCTAAAATACCAGAAAGAATGAAGGAAGACCAGGGGAAAATTGCTTTTTGTCACTGTTACTTTCTTCAGGACAGACTTCAAAAGAGTTTCTGAAACATTTGCTTGGGCTTAGAGAATTGTGAACAACTTATCAGTTTGTGCCCACTACCTGTCGGAGTGATGGTCGATAAGAACAGAAGATAAATCTTTTATAAACAGGGATTATAAAATATTGTAAGGGCAGGGAGAGTAAAGGGGAATGTAACAGTAATATTTTGGGAAAAGAAGACTTGTACATTCAATTGGATAATTTGGGTGAGCAAGAACATTGAAACCTTCATGTTTAAGGGAACTGGAATGCTCAGCAAGGGCAGAAAGTTAGATATGGAGAAGTTATACTGCTGTCTGCTCAACATGTTGAACAATTACCTTGTGCCAGGCAAATTACCAAATTTAGCTGTCTTTTCCTAATCTGCCTCAGGAAGCCTCTAACAGTAAGAAAACATGGATTGCACTGTAGTTCTGCTAGTAACCAAAAAATCTTGAACCAGATCATTGAACCTCTCTGGGTTGAACTTTTTTCTTATTTATTAAATGAAAGAATTGATGTGTATATATTTGTAATTTCCAGATTTTGGAGTTTTGCATAGGGTTCAGTTCATGAGTTAACATAGATAATCAAGAGACCAACAATTTTTTAATATTGTTTCACTGGTATTCTGGAAACCCCACGTGCAAAGGAGAAATATTCTTTCTAAATAAGAAAGAATGTCCTTCACTAGGATAAGAGTGTCCTTCACTGGGACACCACTTATTTCCATATTCTAAATCAAGATGGCAAACTCTAAGACACTTGCAATGCACCTTTATCCATCAACTGTAGGATTTCTGCTGAGCCACTGACAAGCTTCTTTAGCTAATGACATTTTTGGCAAGACTAGTTGAGGCAAAGTCTAAGTCAGAGCTCAAAATGGTTCAGTATCAGTATCTGATTTCAGTTTAAAAGCATTTTATTTGCTCCATGAAAAGAAGAAATGACGATATAGTTATTGGAAAATATGTGAGTTGATCACATCAGGACAGGACATGATGGCAAAATTGGGAGAATTTAAACCTCTATAATTATCATAAAGCAGTTCTTATTACAAGAATATAACATTCTTTGCATAAAATAAAATAAAATCCTGAAGTGGTTGCCACAGAGATGATGTGTTCAAAGATTGGTTTGCTCTCCCAGCCAAGTGGTCACCACATGACTAATGGTGACTTAGTAGCAATGAAGAATAAATAGAACAGACCTCTATCAGTTTTTCTGATTTGCCACACATGCTTATCAGAAATGGCATCCTTAGACAGGGACACGAATGATGTGCATCTCCATGTATACATATCAAACCACACTTCTGAAATAAATTCAAACTTTGCTGTGTCTAGTGTGGTTTGGGGACAATTCAAACACCACACATGGCATCTTCATCTGTAGTTTTTTTCCTAGTGGAAAGAACAAATTGGTGGGTGGATTTCCTTCCCTTCTAATAATGTTTCAGCAGCAGCTCCAAAGTGCTTCATTTAATGTTACCAGATTTCATTCCTTTTTCAGATCCAAGTCCAACTTGTGCTAGGAAATAAAGACAGCTGCTACCAAACAGCTTCCAAGATGACTGGACAGACCAGATTCCAACTATTGCCATTTCCTGGATCTCTGTATTAATCTGTCCCAAACACCAAGCAGTGAGAACTTTTGCCCATTGATAAAACTAGAGTATAGTGAAGGCGTTTTTAAGTGAAACAAACAGATCCCTATAAACATATTCTTTTTTTTTTCCTGATGTTGATGATCTCCCAAATATTATAAAATGCTCAAGGAAGGAGTAAGCTTTCTCGGTGTCTCTGTAAATCGTTTGTGGTAGTATTGAACTTGTAATTTTGGACTTGGTTTTAATAATGCGGGATTGGCCATTTGCACAGAAACTTTTGATTTTCCCCCATCATGAAGGTAGTAGGTATTAATTTGAAACAAACAAACAGACTCCCATGCTCTGAGAGTTTCTGTTTTCAAACTTCAAGAAATGCATTTTCAGGTCATTTTAGGGAGACTCTGGGAGAATGAGTTTTAATAATTGCTCTGCTTCAATATAACACCCTCTTTTTCTAGAAGTTAGGAGTTAAGAGACAACAGAACAACATTATTATCATATCCATTACATTTGTTAAAATAAACCAAGAAGGTAGCAGGCAGCTAAAGATGATTTTTAAGTTTCTAAAAAACAGAAGACAATACAACCTCTGTTTTCTTCTATGCCATACCTCTATAACTCCATCCTTCTCCCTCAGTATTTGTTTAGATTGACACAAACTTATACAAATTAAGTTAAATATTTTTGCTTTTGTCTATAGTTTATCTTCCAAAAATAGAATATATACCTTTAACACTATAAAAAAAAGAAGAAAAGAAAAAAACAGTGCATGTGCTTTTTTGATATTGCTCTTTTCTGTCAATTAAGTTCCAACTTCAGCAAAGTTGAGGACGCTTAAATAGGCAATTCTGAATTTATCTTGCTCAGAACTGCACACAAGAGAATGAACTGGGTGATTGATTACTGGGACATAATTTAGAAGAATCTTTTTTTTTTTTTTTAACTTAAATTAGTAGATTAGTAGAGAAGCCAAAGAAAGACCTGGATTCTACTTCTGGCACCACCTGGCTTCATCTATAAACTATTATTACTGCACAAGAAAATCGACTGTAACAAAGAATTAGAAAACCCTTGAGATTCTCATTATTCACTATTAAAGGAACCAAACCTAAGAGAGGAAAAACAGCAAGACTATAAACAAAAGAAAATGTTCACATGCTTTTATAAAAAATAGTAATTTTAGGAAGATCTTAGGGAAAATTTAAATGACAATGATTAGTAATATGGGTAGAAATCAATGAGTCAATGGAAAATAAAAATATCACAAAGAATCAGAAGTTGTTAATTTACTTCATGGAAACATCTAATATTTTCCCCATATAATCCCATTAGAAACTCACATGCTCGGGTTCCTGTGGCTAAAGGAAAAGCCTTATTTGATGCTCACATTTTTAGAACTCTGATGAACCTATTGCTACTCCCCATACACATAACTGACACAATATTTAGTTTTATGTAATTAGTTCACTTATTAGTTTTAATGCTTCCTATCACAAGAGCTTAGGATGGCTAAATGAATTTCATTTTTAAAAGTGCTGTGCCAACATACTGCAAAGCAATATAATTAATGCAGTTTAATGTTGACACAAAGGTCAAAGTAATAGAAGAGAGAATCTAGAAACACTGCAGAGGGGCAAGGCTGGCCTTTCACTACCAGGTGTGGGATCCACTGGATATCTACATGAAGGAAAATAAACAAATCTTGTCTTTCTACACCATTAAAAAAAGAAAAAAGAAAAAAATCAATTTCAGCTGGACTGAGGATCTAAATGTGAAAAGTAAAACAGTAAGGCTTCTGTAAGTAAACACAGGCAATTATCTTCATAAGCTTGGGAGAACAAATATTTCTTAAAGAGGAAACAAAACATAGTAATAATAAAAGAAATAACTGATAAACTGGACTACACTAAAATAGAATTTCTGTTTATCAAGACACTGGTAAGAAATAAAAAGATAACCAAAGACTGTGAGAAGACACACACCATACACATAAAGGTAACACTTATAAAACGCAGAACTGCAGATCAAAAAGAAAGGAGACAACAGAAAAATTGGTAAAATACTAGAACAGGCACTTTATAAAAGATGATATCCAAATGGCTGATATTGAAAGATGATCAAGTTCATTCATCAGCAGCAAAATGCAGATTAAAGCTAAGATCTACCAAAAGGACCCAAATTGAAAAGACTGACAATACCAGGTCTGTCAATTATGTAGAGCAACTGCCAGTGGCATATAAACTGGTGGTTGCTTTGGAAGTCAGGTAGATGGAATTGACTGGAGCTGAGCATACATTTATCCTACCATCCAGCACTTCTACTACTAGGGATACATTCAGCCGAAATGTGTGCGTACATAGTCACCAGCTGATGTGTACAAGAATGTTTGCTGCAGCTCAATGTACAACAGCCAAATGGCCATCAACAATAAAAATGGATCACAAAATTGTAGTCTATCCACATGATGAGTTACTATGCAGCCAGGAGAACAAAACACAAACAAAAAACCACATAGCTATATGCAGCAAATGGATGAATCTCATACTTATGTTGACTGACAGAAGCCAGGCAGGAGACTACATGTATGACTCCTTTTAAAGTTGTATATAACTTTAAGTAATCTTTGTGGGAGATTATAACTGAGACAGAGAAAAGGATTTCTGAGTGCTGTGTTGGGAATGTGTGTTCTGGGTGCTAATAGTTATGTGGATGAGTTCACTTTTACGTGCACATTTCTGATGCCCACATCATTTAAAAGTATAAAAGGCTAGGGATGTGGCTCAATTGGTAGAATGCTTGTCTTGCATGCACAAAGACTTAGGTTCAATTCTCAGCAACATACACACACACACACAACACAACACAACACAAATAAATAAATAAAATGCTGTTCTGGGATAGCTATTTTTAAAAAAGTATAAAGAGAAAGTGCCAGATTTGTTAACTGGTGAACAAGAAAAAAATAAAAATTGAGTTGAAAATGAGGTAAATAGTAGATCCTTGTTCTCTCAGTACTGCTAGGGTATAGGGTGGACATGGAATTGGATTCAGTTCCCTATTCCCTCCTTAAAACACTTAGAAGCTGAAACTGTTTTCCTTGGTTATAAAGTTAGACTTTTGTTGAATTTTATGGAACTGGGCGGAGGGGATCTGGCCACCATGCCAGGGGAAAAATTAATGAGGAAGATTGTGGCTTTGCTGAACTGTGATTAACTCCAGATTTTGAAAATGATCTTCAAACCAAAGAGAATGAGGCAAACTTTCCAAGATTTGGAGGAACCAGTTTCAAAAGCAATTTTCTCCTGTGTGGCTATTGACATGGAGCTGATGAGACCTGCAGCAAGGGCCAGCTCACGAAAGGCTAAGCTTCCTAGGGTTTTGATGGTGAGAACCTGAGAACCAGAGAGCATGACAGAATTATCAAAACGAGAGGCAAAGAGAGCTCCTCTAACGATGGCGAAGAAACCAACAGAAAATCTCCAAACGATGAAGGAAACTTAATGTTATTTTTCTCACAGGAGCAAAGAGGAACAAGACTACTGCCCTTCCTTCTCTTCCCTCTCAGTTCTGTGACAAATTGCTTTAGGGAATGAGTGCAGTAGTGTTCATGGAGAAACAATGCCCAGCTTAAAAACGAAGGCTCTTAACCTGATGCATACTGGTCAAAACTTAGTGGAAGAACAGAAGAGGCACATGATGGAATCTACTAAATCCCCTCCCCCCCAGCAACACACATCTTTTTAAAGAGAGTATTTCTATTTGAAGCTTTCATCAAGCCTAGAAAGTATCAACCTATTGTATGAAAACTAATAGATATGAAACAAAAGTGCTTGTCTTTTATATTTGGCCTAAAAGAATTTTAAATCAGGCTCTGATTATCATAATAATGCTCAATTACATGAACTCAAGTTCTCAGCATATTAATTGAGATGATATGATAATAAAACAGTTCGTTTTCTTAGACTTCAGCCAAACCCTTAATACTGAGGATATGCTTGTGATTCTCGGAACTCTTGGCCTGGCTTTTTGCCTTTAGAGACACTCCATTATCTCTGGGGGCGGTGAGCAAAGGTATTCAAAACTTGAGCTGAAGTCTCAACATCTGAGTTCTGGGTCCAAGATTGTGAAATACAAAACTAACCAGTATGTGAGAGAGGAACTATTCCTACATTCCTCCCTTGTACCGTGGTTGCTGAGAATCAAAGTCAAGGGCAATTCCACTAATCACTCTGTACGCCCTGGCAACTACCAGTCTGATTTTTGATATTCATTATCTATTTACGTTTTTCTCAGCACATCAACTCTTAAGTCATTCCAAGGGTTCTGGATCTGGGTAATTCCTAGTCACTCCCAGACTAATCCAGGAGTCTACGTCCTGGGTAACCAGGTCTTATAACTCCAGTTACTCTAAGAGGTCCCTCCCAGGGCTGCATAACCTAAGCCATTCCTGGAACAAGACAGGCTGTATGACCAGACCAAGATACACAAGAGTTCTGGAGTGTCATCAGTACCTTAACTCTATAGCATGACACTGAGAGAAATTCATAGATAAAGGGTTATTAGTCGCTTGTCTACTGATATAGAGTGAGATCAGTAACCACTAATTGGGCATGGGGTTGGGGTATCCAGTAACCACTAATTGGGCATGGGGTTGGAGCAGTATCGCAAATGCAGCCAACAATGCCACAGGCAGCTGGAAAGAAGCTCTAGGGCAGTGGTTCTTACCACTTGGGCAGAATCAGAATCACCATAGGACTTTTAAGATTAGTGTGTAGACTAGACTTCTGTGTGTAGCTAAAAAAGTAACTCTGTTTTTCCTACTGGTTCTCAAACTTTAATGTGTGCATCATCTGGAGATCCCCCAGCCCTCTTTGTTGGCAGTGCTGGTGAATGAACCCAGGGCCTCACACATGGGGCAAGCCCTGGTGATCTTCTTTAAAATGCCTATTTTCAGACCCTATACCTGATTCACTGGTATAGGACATGGCCCAGGAACCAGCCTCAGATATTTGCTTTTAAAATATTCTTTCTTAAAGAAACAGGCTTTCCCTATGGTTTTGATCCAGGCTGACACTCATTGAAACACTGCTCTATGGGGTCAGCCATGGTTGCTCTCCCCGCAGTTCTAGTGTGGTCAGGTTACTACTGCTCTCCTTTATGGGGAATGTGAGGGATTCCAAAAGGACAAGTGGTACAGTCAATTTTAACTTCAGGATTCAGAAACAAGGTTTCATATCTTGCTTCTAAATTGAAAATCTCTAAATAATTGCCCTCAGCAATTACATTTTCCTTAATCGCTTGCTCCATGGAAAAGAAAGGAGGTCCTCACTATATGTATTCCAAGTATTAACAACTATAGGAAGGCACATTTGCAGCCTGGTACACAGAAAGCCTTCTGGATGAACTTCAGCCAACTTTTCCCACCAAGTAAAGGCAACAGCTCATGTAGAATAAGCTCCATGCTCCCAAATTATTGGATATTTCAGTGACAAAAACTATAAGTGACAAAAGTTATTAAAATAAAATTCTCACTTAAAATCTCTTTGTGGACATTTTTTTTAAATCCTTGCATAACAATGCAGTTTAAGATTATATGATTTCTCCATTGAAAAAAATACTTTGGAAAATATGTGGTAACTACTTGTGGCTAACTCACAATGAATAATCTGCAAATAAGATATCTGGGAAAATTTAACAAAATTTAGACCCACAGAACATCAGTCTTTTCCATGCTGACTTTCATTCAGGACTTTCATCCTGAAGCTCCCTTCAGGAAGCTACCAATGATGATAACTAGGGACCTGTGAATAGTTATAACACATCTATACCAGTGAGGACTGCCTTGGTAACCAGAGCGAGTATCTCTTCATGATCCTCCACTGGGAGAGAAAAGCAAGGCAACACATAACAGCTTTTGTCTGCCAACACAGGGGAAGATAAGTCTATAGTCTTATTTCTTTGCAAGCATTTGCAAAAAGTAGTAAAAGCAACTGAAAACAAGTTTAACTTTTTGCGGGGTGGGACAGGAACTGAGCAGATGGGTGACTGATTGGATGGAGAATTTGTATTTTACACCTTTTTGCACTAACTGGTATGTTGAACAATGTAAACGTGTTCCCTATTTAAAAAAAAAAATTAAAACTACTCTCGGTCCCAAATTTCTATTCATCTATTACAGGAATGATCAATCTACCATTTTAGGTCCATAGTGGAAAAGAATGAAAACAATTTTATCCTCTACCTGCACCAATAAACACAAAGACTCCTGAGAATTTCTTTATGTGAGCAATTTTTTTTTTGAAGTACAAAAATCAAAAGAAAATCCTTAGAAAATATTTTCGATGATTGTTTCTGGTTTATAAAAGATTAGTGAAATTCAATTAGCACAGAGAACACATAATGTTTGGATTGTAAAGCCATTCTATGAGACAATACATTTGACACACAACATACGAAAATAGTTTGAAATACAAAAATACAGTTGTGATCCAGCAAGTGGCACCAAATTAGAACAATTTTATTATTTAACATGATACCAAGATATGTACATTATCCTCCCAAATAAGAAACAATTTGGTTTCAAAGTTTAAAAATGTAGTTTCCAAAATGAATCCTTATTGTAAATTTGAAAGGAGAGGAAAAAAAAAAAAAAGCCCCGCAATTTAACACCAACTTACTTTTGATCCTTGACCTGAATATGCACCCTGTGCCAACCACCTCTCTCATACAAAAATGTATACTATAAATAAAACTTTCAAAAAAGATCTCGGATGTTTATTGCACATCATACTGAACGTCTGCCACTCTGTAAGAGGCTTTCAGCCTAACTTCATGTGTTAGCTGGGAAAATAGCTATTCAAATTCCAGTGAAAACAACACTGCAGATATTAACATACTAGGATCCTATATGATGTTCACCAGAAACAGAAACAGTCTTACCAGACTCCTTCTGTCACTTTTTCTAAAATAAGGACTTCTGTTTTCTACTGTTAAAAGTAATTACAGGAGATCCAAACAAATAAAATGTCCTGTTCAAATGTCAGTTTTCTTTTTTTCAAATAGAAAAAGATGGAGAGGGATTTCACCCAGTCATATTTATATTTCTTCTAGGACCAGCCCTTTTTGAAGTGTGTATTGTTTGTGATCCTGTTACAGGGATCCTACTAATGCTGTCCATCATTAGCAGTTATTATTTTGGTCCCAGTCTTGTGAAACCTTCTCAGCTGTTGTTAAACCAGCACAAACCAGCCAGAATGCAATAGCCTTAAAAGTAAAAAGACTCCTAATAAGTTTCTATACCATTTAGCACAGTGCCCAGCATAGAGTGGGCATTCAATAAATATTTGATAAATGAATGTACTATCTTTTAAGACCGTTTCCTACACTTACACGGGTTAATGATTTATGAATAATACGTTGATTTAGGGGTACACAAATCTAACATGGTAACTAAAGAGAAAACACATATGACATTAGAAACAGACACTGTTAGTTTCTACAATCCTGCCCCAGGACAGAATATGTAGTGTAGGGTTAAACTATTCCAATAATAAAAATTGATTAGTCAAATACTTTTATTTTGCCAAGGAACTCTAACAGTTAGCCTTTGGCAGTTCCCAAACATACAATGAACCCCAAACAAAACAAAACAAAACAAAATTGCACTATTACAAGGAGTCCATGAAAGCGGAGAGAGGAGGCGGCAGTTAGGGGACAGCAACTTCAAGGAGACGGTTGTTTTTTCGTTTGCATGTTGGGACACTCCCATTTTTCTGGCTGCCCTGAATGAACTTCACACATACTTTGTCCTGCCTGAACTGTACCAGGAACCTAGGAGAAAAGAATCAAACAAATTAAGGTATATACAAAACAGATGGTAATTACAGTAACATTAGATTTTGTTTTTTAATGGGATATTGATCTTGACAAGTATTACCCCTTCTCATTAACACCTCTTACTTAACACAGAATTGTATTACTGTCTTTTACTTCCAGTAGCCATTCAGCCCTATGTAAGTGGGAGCTCATTAACTAAACATATTCCAACAAGGCAAGAAGAGCTGAGAATAATTATTTCCATGTTTCAAAAAGAAAGACCAACATGTTCTATCTCTGTCTTGCTTCTGGCAAAAACATAAACTGGGGAGGGGTCCGATTAAATTACCAACAAACTGAGAAATGAAACTGAGAATTTCAGAACAGGAAGGAACCTTGAGACCCTCTCCAAACACTGGGTGTGCATATATTTCCTGCACAATTTTTGTCATATTTGCACATGTACACTATGTTAATATTTATTTATAGCTAAAACTATTACAAAGTAATAGTGACTATAGAATGATAAAGCCATGTCACTATGATCTGCCATTTAATAATCATTAAAATATTTATATAAAAGCCGGGAATGGTGGCACATGCTTGTAATCCCAGTAATTCAAGAGGCTGAGGCAGGAGGGTCACAAGTTCAAATACAGCCTCAACAACTTAGCAAGATCCTGTCTCAAAAAATGGAAAGGGCTGGGGAAGAGGCTCAGTGGTTAAGTGCCCATGGGTTCAATCCCTGGTACCCCCCCAAACAAACAAACAAAACAAACAAAAACCATACACACACAAAAAAAAAAAATTTAAATTTTAAATTTTAAAACATTAAAAATCCATTACTGTACACCCAAAACTACCTCCTACCCCACCAGTGGTATATGTGATACATTAAAAAAACATATTCTAGTTCAAATCCTTCCTTCTGCAGACCAGCCGGGGACAAGTGACTGTCTACAAGTTTGTTGTTTGCACCTAGCATTGTGAAGGACAGCCAGCTGTATAAAATGAGGGTCCTGCTCTCAGGGACCGCATTAGAGTAGCACAGCTGGACCAGGTCTTCCCATCTCAAAACCATTGACTTTTCTCTCTACCACATCAATATCCCATAGCAATGTTTTCTCTGTTCTCAGGGAACAGTTTTTCTGGGTTGCTGGCACATTACTAAGTGAGTAACAGGTATTTGGCAGATCACTCCTCATGGCCATCCATAGCAGTAGCAAGGGCCTGAACAATTTCATTTGGATATGTCAACTTAGTTTCGTGGTCTGAAGAGGCTGTGTTTTGCAAACATCATTTCTGGAGCTAAATGACACGAAAGCTTCTAATTCATCAGTTGCTTTACAAGGATAGCATGCTGGCCTTTCAAATGGGTTGTTTCTTTTCAACTTGAAAGGACTGAAAGAAGAGCTGTAGTTCCACGTTTTCCTATCTGAGATATGTTTCTGGCCTGTATGCTTTTATTCATGTGCCTCAAAGAAAAAAAATGTTCAAAAAATTCAATAAAAATTCATATGCTTCAAAAATCAAATATTTTTCATTTTTATTTTCAACGATCATATGTGGTGTGTTCAATGTGTAGGACCTTCTTTTCCTATTGAATTTAACTTACATTTAACATCTCCATGTTCATAGCTCATGACCAAGATTCATATTAGAAATATCAACAGCTCAAAAGTGTTGGGGACCATGTATACTGTTCCTGGCCACTTACTTGTGTTAACTCAGCTGTAACACAATCTAAGGAGGCGATGACTACTATTCATCTCCATTTCAAAGAGGACAAAACTGAAAATCATGTTCCAGCAAACAGTTACATGGAATGCATTATTTTGCAGCATTAATACAAGTTAGAATTTCAAAGTAAAAACAACATAGACTAGTTGTTTGGATTTAATATATTAAATGATACATATATTTAAAATATTTGGTAGAACAAATTCACTGTTGTTTTCACTATATTCAGGACTTCATTTTTAGAAATTCTGTACACCTGCAGGTTATCCTCAAAATGCAATGTTTACCAACTAAACCGTTTGTGAGTTTAAGAATTAGGAATCTGGGGTTGGGGTTGTGGCTTAGTGGTAGAGCACTCGCCCGGCATGTGTGAGGCACTGGGTTCGATCCTCAGCACCATATAAAAATAAATAAATAAAATAAAGGTATGTGTCCATCTACAACCAGAATAAAACATTTTAAAAATTTTTTAAAAAAAAGAATTAGGAATCATATAAAGTGGTTGAGTCTTTCAATGAATTCAATTCTCATTTCTACCTGGGCAAGTTAAAAACTGCACTAAGATTGGACTGTCTTCCTGAAGACCAATGTTCAGTTTATCTATAATGACTACAGAAACTGGGCTTGTTAGAATCACTACTTCTCCTTCCAAAAACGATGTGACGAGGAAGGGGTTAGTCACTGAACTGCAAGCTCTTTTTGACACTGCTTCTCTGCAGCTGGTAAGGAAATGGAGTAAAGTCACTGTCAGCTGAAAACACAGACCCAGGCATCCCTGACCAAGGAGCTCCCAGGGTTTTGAAAGAGCTGCACTGGAAACTTCTTCCATCAGCTGCTTTACTTTTATCAGAACACCCAATCATTAGGAACCAGAGGAGAGGAGTAACAATGTTGTCATGTATCTGTGGTCTTCACGTGGCCATGCTATACCATCAGAATACCATACGCCTCTCTGACAGGCAGAGTTCCTGATGCCCAGAAGTGAACTCATCTCGAAAGCATTTCCTGAGTGATGTGCCTCTGCACACAGCCCAGGAGATCCACCAGAGGGCTTCAGTGGTTGACTACATTTGGGAAACACAGTACATTACATCTTCCAAAGCCCCTCCAGAGAGTCAAAGTGTGCAACTAGATTTCAGAGGTTCTGAGAAGTCGTATGGTAAGACTGCTTTTCAATTTTCACCAGAGAACATTTCTTTCATAGCACATTTTCCTTAACATTCTTTAAGAGTAGTGTTCTTAGAATATCAATATAGGAAGTGCTTAAAAGTACCATCCTTTGAAGTCTGGATTAGTTGTGATTTCTTGCCTCTGTACAGATAACCCTATTAATGCCATGGGCAACTATGAGACTGCTTCATCCATGTATCGAGGGGGAATATATCAATCTTTGAAATAAATATGATCTCATGATGAGCAGGAAATGGCAGGAGCTACCAAGCCCAGAATCCCAAATTAAGAAAAACCTCTACCAAAGGGAGTTAAAAGCTCGAACATGCCCTGACAGGTTAAAACTTTAATTAAATTGGAATTTAATCTGCCATTATCTTTTTTTCCCTAATATTCTTTATTTTGTTTTTATAAGAAAGTAACAAGTTATGTAGTCCAAACATCCATTCCCAGTGTAGTGTACCCATAAAGCTCCATCTCCTACCCCATCAATATCCCTAGTGTTCAGGGAGAACTGAGGATGAACTAAAGATATCATAAATCCTAACATCACTGAGAGTGTGATTCACAGAGGGGCTGAGATATGTATAAATTTATTTTAAACAAAAACAAAACAAAAACTTCTTTTTAAAAACTGCAAAACTCTTGATTTTTTTTTTTTTTTATTATTGGGATTGAACCCAGGGCCTCACAAGTCTCAGGCAAGTACCCTGACACTGTGCTACATCCCCACATCCCCAGCATGAAAAACTTTGAATTATAAAATAAAATCTTCAGCAGGGCACAGTGGTGCATGCCTGTAATCCAAAGGTGCAGGACGCTGAGGCAGGAGGATCGTGAGTTCAAAGCCAGACTCAGCAAAAGTGAGATGCTAAGTAACTCAATGAGACCCTGTCTCATAAGATACCAAATAGGGCTGGGGATGTGGTTCAGTGGTTGAGTGCTCCTGAGTTCAATGCCTGGTACTAAAAAAGAAAAGAAAAGAAAAAAAAAATCTTCCTATGTTATCTGGTTATCTAATCTTTCTAACATATGCAAAGAAGTATATAAGTTGTTGGTGAATTATTAATATTATTAATAATTGTTATTATTGATAACAAATAATCAGTTAAGTATTAATCAATTTAGTCACTCAAATTCATTCAAACACCTCACATGTGTATATTTAATATATGGCGGGATGTCCCATCCTATATGCAAATAATTAGCCTTTACAATTTGAACACAAATGTGAAATGAAGAAAAAGCAAGTTTTAAATTTACACCAGTCTTTGCACTAATACCCCCTTGTTAACATGGAAGGCCTTTACTCCAACTCTAGTTACCAATGTATATTAAAAAAAAGTCATCTCAAATCTAACCATTCAGAATCTCCCTGGCCACTTCTAAACCCCTCATCCCTCAATATCTACTTCTGCAACAAATGCCTAATGCCTAGCACCCAATCTGTTAATACACTTTGTTTTCCTTCAAATTACGCTCAGAAGCTGGCTATTTCTCACCATCTCACTCTAGCTTAAGGCACATCACCCTTGCACTAGACAGCTCAGAGTCCTGCTTCCATCCCTGCCTCCCAGTAGTTACTGTCCACACTGCAACCAAAGCCATCTTTGAAAATAAATCAGATCCTGCCACACCCTTGCTCAATACCAAATAATGGTTTCTCATCATCCTTAATAAAGTCTCAACTTAGCTCAGATACCAAGATCTACATGTGTAGGCTATGTTTTTCTCTTCAGGGTCTTCCTACCTTCTGCTCTGCTACAAAGTTTGTTCCCATCTCAGGGCCTTTGTACCGGTAGCTGCTCTGCACTGTAAAGTCTCTCTTGAGATTGCTGCCCAGCTCGCTTCCTTTCTGGAGTCACAGAATCAAAGAGGACTCCCTGACCTTCTTGTTAAGAAGAATACCCTCTGACTATTGCTTTTTTCCCTCTACTACAAGCACCCATTACTGGCCCAAACCCTGCCACCTACTTATTATTTTATTTGGGTATCTTCTTCTTTCCCACTAGAATGTCAGGTACCTGAGGTAGGGACTTGGACAGTGCCATCCACTGCCTGTCCTTTAACCAAAACGAATACTAGACACATACTGGGTACATAAGTAGCTGCTGTATTAATGAATGAGATCAAAGAGCTGAACTAAAATTATAAAACTAAAAGCAAAAAGGTGCATTAAACAATATATGAACATACTCATCAGAAATTTCAATATTGAGCTTCTGTTTGGTTTGGCTGAGAGTTGTGCGATACAGCTTGGTGGCCATTTCAATCAGGTGGTCACTACTGAAGAGAAAGTCTCCTTTACTAGCTGCTTCTGAGCCCTGAAAGGACAAGCCAAGAGTCAGAGATAATTAAAGACAGCTGAGGAGGAAAATGTTTACAGGGTTGGCTGAAAACCTATTTACAGTCTCCTTAAAACTTCACACACGGGAGTCCATTTCCCCAATGTAAACAGTAAGGACAAGAGCCGTACTTCTTCCAACTGACCAGGGCACTTGAGTAAGGTTATCTGACCCCTTGCTACCAAAGCTGGTTGACAGACCAGCAGGAGCATCCAAATCATGTGGGAGCTTGTTAGAGAAGCAGGATCTCAGCTCTGCTACAGCAGCCACTGAATAAGAGTCCACAGCAAGATCCCTGGGTGGTGGGTCTGCACATTCAGGATCAGGGAGCATTGACCTAGCTTATGACTCAATCTGAAAAAGCTATTTAAAAAACTCCTCAGTGATTTGGTGGAAAAAAAAAATAACAACAATAACACTTGCAACAAATATCCTACAGTAGCAGCTTTCAACCTAAGCTGCACAAGAGAATCATCTGGGGGAACTTTCCCAAAATAGGATGCTTATGTTTCATTCTGAGGGTATGGTCTGAAAGTCAGCATTTCTTAGAGTACCACTCTGCTTTAATGTGTACTTGAGGTTGATAATCACTGTCCTGTGACTCAAAACACCCCCTTTATGTTAAAATGCATGGTGGGGAAAACAGGCTAAGGTAAGCTTTGGGGTTTTTCTGTTAGGAGTCGGTCAGTGTCACTATATTACCTAGATGCATAACCTTAAATATGATTAACATTTGTTGACATTTGTGTATTTAGTAATGATATTATACATGAGAGGTACTGTGCTAAGCACTTTACATACAGTATCACTTAATCTTCATAGTAATGCAATGAAGTAGGGAAATTATTATCCCCATTTTAAAGATAAGAAAAATTGAGATGGCTCATGAAAGTTAAATGACATGGCGACAGGCATCACAGTTAATGAGAACAAGTCTAGCTACTACACTTAACCATTCCTTTCAAGCTAGGAGGTCCTGGTTAAGCAGAAAGTATGAACATTAGAAAACCTTTAGGTCAAAATTATTAGGCAATGGTTTTAATGCAGTTCTGTCCTTTGATTAAAAAACAATAAATCAAAAATGAACAAGAAGACATATGTAAGTTGGTATGCAGAATAAAGAACAGGAAGAGACATAATTTAAAACATCAAGTGAGCAAATCAATAAAAGTGACTAACCTTATTCAATTATTGAAAAACCGAACATGAGATTTTATATAGGAGTTAACATAGCCAAAATTTGTAAATCAGTAGGGAGGACATCAGGCAATAGTACTAGTCTGATGGAGAAAATTTTAAATCCATGGCTGAGAAATTGGACAAACAGAGAAACACTCTCGTTAAGTCATTAGGTGAACTTTTACCTCCTTGAGGTGGACAGCGAAGAAGCCGTCATTTTGTGAGCTCATCGATACCTTGGTCACATCCACCAGGGGAACCTCTGACTTGATTTGTCCAGACTTTTGATCAGCGAGAAGGAGATTATTATTTGTTAAGAGGAAAATTCGGGATGTACTCTAAAACAAAACCAAAAGAGATGTAAAACCAGTGAACACAAACACCCCCAAATGGTCCATGAGTTCAAAGCATTAGTTATTTGCAGAAATGAACATTTTATTTCATCATCTTTCAGGAAGCATATCTATGTAAACTGAGAATAGGTCAAAGGACATAAATAACATACTTAAATTCATAGAAATTTCAGAGAGTAAGCAAAATTTTGCCTAAGCCTAAAGGTGAGGTGAAATCCCCTCAAGTTAACTCCACTGAGAATATGAGATGTAAATATTCTGGGGGGTTACTAGGGATTGAGTACTCAGGGGTACTCAACCACTGAACCACATCACCAGCCCTATTTTGAATATTATTTAGAGACAGGGTCTTACTGAGTTGCTTAGTGCCTGGCGATTGCTGAGGCTGGCTTTCAACTCACAATTCTCCTTCTCAGCCTCCTGAGCTACTGGGATTACAAGCGTGTACCACCACGCCAGGCAAGATGTAAATTTTAACATTCAGAAAACTAAGGAAGACTGTCTTGGGGGCCTCTCAATTCTTCAAGGTTAGCATTTTTACCTTCCCATTTGCACGGTTAATTTTGTTCACAACTTCAGCAATGATGATCTTTTCTTCAATGGAATCTTTGAGTTTCTTGTACTTAGGGTTCTTGTTGATTTCCAGGTAAGCTCCTTGGAATGGTTGCCCAACACTAAGAAGAAACAATTCCTGCATGTTAGAAATGGTTTCAATGGAAGTACTGTGGGCAAAAGGAAACAAGTCAGTTACTTCTAAGGAGTACCTGACAACTTCATGAAAAGTAATATCAATTTATTTTGTATATTTCACTTGCACCTGTCCTAAACGTTAAGTTGAAAATGAAAACTTAAAACCTGTTTCAAATATATTTTAGATGTGATCACGGCATTTGGTAGGTAGGATTTTGATAAAAATCTTATCTCATGGAACAATCAAGATAGAAATCACTAACAACGAGGGCCAGACTCAAGTACATGGCCTCGTGTGAAGGAAAAGGCAATTTCTTCTAATCTGTTAATATAAAGTTAACAGCTGCCCACAGAAGCTTTACTAATGCCTTTAAATAATATGTGGCACTGAAAAAAGAACTGAAATCATTCCTATCACCCTCTCTAAAGAGAAATTTCATTTTCTCACAGAGAAGAAGAAAATCAATAAGTCTTCTGGGGAAGAATGGATTTGGCGTAATCACTACACAGCACTTAGTACACCATGTAGCTCTGGTTTTAAATAGGCAAGGTATGAAAGGAAGGCCAGCTGAGATGCCTAGGATGTGCCTCCAAGTGGTCAGAGTGGCCAAGACCCACATTCAGAATCAGAGCAGTTTTCTTTCAAACAAATTACTCTGGCAAAGGTATAACCCTGCATGTGTCACTAAGATGTCAATTTCCCTAAAGACTGGGGTGACTCTCTTAGGGCAGTTTCTTCAAAGACACCAAGGAAAAAACTGCAGCTTCAAGAGATCTACCAGCTTCATTTTGAGCTATTCAATTCTGGCAGCGTGCACACACAACTTTAAATGCTTGCATCGTGGGTGGAGGATCAGGGAAGAAAAATCCACGTAGGTGGCCAGTGCTTCACAGCTCCTGGGATATGAAAGGCCAACGCCCATAGGAGCTGCTGTTTCACAGAGAGGTGGGAGGGCTAATTATTCCATGTCTCCCACTGCTTGTGGTGTGAGAGCACCACCACCGTCCCTGAAAACTGACAAAGTCCCTGAAAACTGACAAAAACTACCCAAAAAGAGCTTGGCTTGAAGTGAACTTTTTTTGGTGTGTTCCTATTCAAGCATGTTTTAAATAATGAAAAGTGCTAAGAGCCTGCTAGTTTGCCTCCTCAAAAATGTACTCTCCGGCCTCCAGTTTCTAAGAGTCATCTACAGGGAATGTTCATTAAGAAGGTGACTCTAAGGGTATAAAAGGAAAGTTGAATGGCATTAGTTGCCGGAGAAAGCATCCAGACAGTTTTTCTGTTGAAGCAGGCTTCACAGAGCAGGCACTTGGGATGACTCCGGATTCAGGCACTATGTTGGACGTAAGGGAGTAAGTACCAGTTGGAACAGCCACATCAGCTAACAAGGAAGCTGTGCAACTTAAAATATTTAAAGCCAATGAGACCGGCAACTTGCATTCATTTAGTCCTTTAAAAAGAAGAGCTTTCGGGGCTGGGGCTGGGGCTCAGTGGTACAGTGCTTGCCTTGCATGTACAAGGCACTGGGTTTGATCCTCAGCACCACATAAAAATAAATAAGATACTGTGTGTTCATCTATAACTAAATAAATATTTNGCACATTTTACCAATAATATATATATATATATATATATATATATATATATATATATATATATATATGAAGAGCTTTCAAATAGGCATGAAGATGGAGACAGTATATGAAATACATGTGAGTATTTAGAATAAAAATGTTTTTTTATTTCTAAGTCAGTCTTTAGGAGAAGTTAACAAGTTGTTACTAAAACAAGTTAGAAGATTTTTGGCTTGAAATTATACAAGTACTTTTTTATAAGTGCCAGATGAAATTAGTAATTGTGGGGGGAAATGATGGGTGCAGGATATATACAAATAATCAGATAAGCAGTCTTCACCAAGGACTTCACTTGCCAAACTTGCAATTGTGTTCCTTCTTTTTCTGAGTATGTGGTGTTGATAATAAAGCAGCTGAACTTGCTGCACAGGCTACTGAAGTCATGACCGATGAGTTAGCTGACCGAAGGACACCACAAACCCATGCTTATGCAACACCCAGAGACTAACACACTGTTTCACTTTTGTTGATCTTATGAATGAGTTTCTGACCTGGCTTGTTAGGGCAGGAAGATTGGGATGGTATTTACAACATATTGCAAAGAGAAATCTGAAAATAGGAATTTAAATGCAAGTTTATCTTAATAGCCTATATATTTTTATTTTATATGACTTCCAATTATTCAGTAAAGTATGCAGGCTAATGTCAACAGAGTAAAACCACCTGTAATCTCATTTCATCAAAGAATACTGTGGAAACTATCGCTTAAGTGTGTTTATGTGCACTCACATCCAGCTGATTAGAAAATTATACACATAATTAATAATTGTTCATCTAGTACTGAAATCAAAACTTCACTAGAAAAGACCTTCATATGTATTGGAGAACAAGTTTTAAAATATTGATTTTTATGGGTAAAGCAAAACCAGAATACCTAGATGGGTATAAAGCCTTCTTATCCTTGAAGAGCTCACTGGCTTCTAGTTTCTCTTCATAAATAAGTTTCTGCTGGTCTGTGAATTGGTCCCTGTATTTTTTACACTGTGAGATACGAGGAGAAAAACAACAAAAAAGAAAACATCACTTATATAAATGAACTTTTACTTTTTCTTAAATATGCTAAGTTAATTTAATAGCAATAAGAATAAAAGTGAAAGTGAAAAAAACATTCATTTTAAGAGGCCAAAACATTTTTCCTTCCTGATTTTTAAGAAGTTGGTTTTGGAAAAGTACAAAGGTTATTATTTTTCTTGTAGAATGTGGAATGCTTCTTCAAAACCCACCAGGGCCCAACTGGCATGTGCCCTGTGAGGGGCAGACTCATCCTGCTGTGATGTCAGTCCCTAAGGATCCCGGTCCTGAGGCTCAATTCTTTAACAGAGACACAAAGCAAAAAAAAAATCTGGACCTCACAACCCAGTGCACACATTTACATACACAGAGGATGACGAAAAAGCTTCGCAAAACAATATTTAATTCTGCATGTTGTGTACTCTGCTATTTTCTATTCTCTACTTATATTATTTAAAAACCCTGGTAGTAAGCTATTAAATTGATTTCAAGATCCACAAATATGCTATGATGTATAGTTTGAAAAACACCAGAACAAATCCTTCTACTTCCACTTTACAATGTGCATGGACACTTGAGAAGTCCCCCTTCATCCTGACCCTAGGGACACAATGAAAGGAGACTGGGATGGCCAGAGAAGCAGGGACAAACTTTTAAGATGAATGTTCCAAGACATTCAGTTGGAGGTGAGGGGTTGAATACCACCGCTGAAATAACTTCATGCAAAAACATTAGCATTGCTTCCAATTCTTCCCACAGAAAGGCTCCCTTCAGGAGGAAACAGGCTTCTCAACCCCCATCTCCTGTCCCAGGTAGGTCAGGATGGGGTTGGGAGGGAAGGGCAGACCCCTGCATTAGTAGCTCCCTGTTGTTCTTTCTGAAAATAATTTCTATGTTACACTCAATCAGGGAGATGAACAACTGAGAAGTTGTTGAATCTCTATTACAGAACAGAACTCATAATTCAGTTCCACATGTTGAGCAAGTCCCACCTGTCAGGCTAATTAGCAATAATGTCACTCTATACACATGTGATTCTTTTACATAAAGGACAAGGCCTACACTGCTAGGCAGGAAAGAGCTGCCTAGAAAATATATCCACCCATGATTCCTTGACTAAATATAAACTCTTCCACCTAATGATTTTATTACATCTGATAATTGCATATATTTAGCATTCCACATACCTGGTTAAACCAAGTTTCTGAAATAAAGTCTACATCTATAACAAGTACTCCATGTACCCCAACACCTAAATTGCACGTTGTGCTTTCCTATGAAATTAGAGTACTAAGATATAAGGCAATATAAAATAGATTTTCAGCTTCTCTTTATTTTAAGTAGAGGACATCTTGTCTTTTAGGGACTTCAATGCCTTTTTCCAGTCAATCCAAGTGTTGTGTTCATAAGTGGATTGTATGTATTCAACAGATCTGATAAACTCATACAACTGTAGGATTTAACTATCTTGTTTGAAGACATTAAAATTTCATAGTTTCTATTTCCTGTAATATCTTTTCATAGGAAGAGAAAAACACAAACTGGACCACTTGAAAGCAACTGAAACCTAGAACAAAAAGTTGGTACAACCTTTTGCTCCTCTAACCATGGCCGAGAGGAGACCTCACAGGCTTTGCCTTGGCTGCTGAGGGAGCCCCCAGAAAGTCAAGTACAGCGAATGCAAAGTTCAAGAATACCAAAGTCCTCAAATAAGTCCCTCTGAGGCAAAGGAAGAATGTGTTAAAAATTTGATTTTAGGGGCTAGGGTTGTGGCTCAGTGGTAGAGTGCTCATCTAGTATGCATGAGGCACTGGGTTCGATCCTCAGCACCATATAAATATAAAATAAAGATATTATGTCCACCAAAAACTAAAAAATAAATATTAAAAAAATTTGATTTTACATAACAGCTGTCAAACACTCGAAATATATAATAAATCTCTGAAGAAATGCAATCATGACATTTTTTACCCTCCACAAGTGGAAAATTCTTTTTAGTTCCTTGTGAGTGGAATCCAAGAATAGATAAGGTCTGGATGGCCAATTCTTGTCTATTGGCGATAAAGAAGGCATCTTAGTTTTCATTTCCAAGAAGTATTTTTGTACCTGTGTTGGGTTTGAGAGAAGATACCAGATGAGGAAAATATTTCAGAAAAGACACTGTTTTACATGCTCTATGATCAAATGAACCTCAGTCTTCAGTAGAATTTATCAAGTTTTAGCTCATAGAACTTTGTAACTCCTCTAGGAAGTCTCTAGTCCATTCTTTCATATCAAGCAGAGAAATCTGAGCTCTACCAAATGGTTAATAGAAAAGAAAACTAACTCAAACAGTCACACGAACACTAGTGTTAACATCAGCCAACACTATGGAGCTATACTGTCAAATAAGTAGGTACTAGGTATGTGTGGCTATTTATATTAAAATTTTTGGAAATTCAAATAAAATAAGATAAAAAATTGGGTTCCTAGTCACACTACCACATTTCAAATGCTCCATAACCTCATGTGGCAAGCAGATACTTTATGTATCTCAAAGTTATAGAACATGTTCATCACTGCAGAAAGTCCCAGTGGACAGCACTGCTATAGAGAACACATGGTCCCCAACCTAGCAAAGGTTCAGCTTGTGTGTGTGTGTGTGTGTGTGTGTTTTTAAACTTTACCAATGATGCAAAAGCAATGTAGATTCAGTAGCAACTATTCTTTGAGTTCTGGTCTTTTTCTGGACTAGTGACATGTGGCTCAAGTTTCTCGAGATGCTGGGCAACAGTAGTGAGCACGGCATCCAGTCAGCCGTGCAATCAGGAGGGTGCACAACTAAAACCCCTCAGTGGGGTGTGCTGCTAGGCTATGTTTGGTAGGTTTGGCGTACTCAGTGTATTATCTATATCATATTTTCAATATATGATGAATTAATGGGAGTCCTCCATCGTTAAGTGGAGGAGCATCTGTTCATAACATGCCAGGCATTGTAAGAGTTTCATAGCATTACTCCATTTCAATCCTCATAACAGCTTGGAGGTTACTGCTATTATTATACCCATTTTACAGATGACCAAACAAAGTTTGCAGAAGCTAAATAACTTGCTAAAGTAACAAATCTTAAGCAGCAATGCAGGCCAGTCCCAGTGTTTGCACTCTTTTCCCCACTGCATTCACTTCTCTAGAAGCAAAGGGCAGGATCCAGCCTCACCCAGCCTTGCTTTCCTTTACCCCTAACTTGTTTGCCCTGTTGCAGCTCTTGAGGTTTAACAGAGAAAGAGTCTGACTTTCCTGATGAATCACTTTCCTCCAAGTTTTTTCTGTCAAAGAAGATGACAATTTTATGAATCATGTATAGGCACCTACATCTTTCTGACACAATTCTACTGAATTTGGGGCATGGGGAATGATACAAAAGATAATTAACTCTGTTCAGTTATAATTTAAAATCGTTACCAAAAAAGACACTGTCACTTAAAAAAATTCACAATTTACTGAGTTTACTGAGTTGGTATTAGCAAGTTCTTAATCCAATAAGGTTAATTAGCCATACATATAAAGTGTCAACTTACAATTCTCTGAAGCGTAAACTCATAGATTTTCTTTCCAGCATTAGCTCTGAAGAACTTCCTGTATTCTCTACGTACCTTTAAGAAGATGAAGCAGATCTGTGGTTACAGCGTGGCCAGCATGTGATCACAATGATACACCTCTCTTTTAAAAAAAGACAACTTGTGAAACAAGCAATTTATAAGTGTCCTTTCTGGATTGAGTAAACTAATGAAAGCACACTCAGATGGTAGATCTTAAGTCAGAGAAAAAGAAATTGAGAGATGCAAAATGATAATATCAAAATGAATGGATGTTTTAAATCCTATTAGTAAGTTTTTTAAATAGATGATTTGACAAGAAACATTTGTGCAAACTTGCCACAAATTAAAATACACTTCAGAAAATATTATATAAGATAATCTCCCTTCAGTTTTTTTTAAACAAATGGGGGAAAATATCTGAGGAACTATATTGATATTTCCAAAAACCTTGCATATGAAGACAGAATTTACTGAGAACTGAATGTGGCTAAAAATAAGTATTTAAAAAGAAGCTTTTAAACTACCATTATCCTCCGTTTAATTTACACTTAATGTTATCATAGCACTTAAAACATATATTATGGTTTTGATTCACTCTCCCATGCTACATTGTTTTAATTTATTCTGTATACTGTCTAACGAAGAACAATAACTAAATGAGGTGTTTGTGAATGAATGATACAGCTAACTTTGAAATTGAGAAATATTATATTTATTATCATCCTAATATAAATGGGAGAGCCAGGATAGAGCAAAATATTACTCTATTTGAATAATCCGGAATTAAGTAGCTTTTTCTTTTGTTGCCAATTTCTTAGGTTTAGATGCACATGTTCAAAATATTTCTACATTAGAAAGCTACCAACCTACTAACCAAACTCAGTTTGTACATAAATATCTTACTAGTTAAGACTGTAGATTTCTTTTATAATTTTCTTGGGTTTAGCAACAGTGAGCCCCATTCCTACAAGTAAAGGACCTGGTGGGCCAGAGTGGTCACTGTTGAAGAGACAGGCACGTTCCAAACTGCCTGAGTCCTGCGGTCCCATGCCACCTTCCACCTGCTGCTTCTCTGTCACTAGGTTGGTCCCTCTGGGCATCTGAGCCCCAGACCCACTATACACAACTGAAGATTATTAATATTATTATTATTTAAAATTTATGCCATATGCCATAAAGGGAGTTCCTCCTTGTATTTATATTCCACTTATAATTTCCCTTTTAGCCATGGAATTGTTAGATTCACAAATATTTTGAATCTCCAACTTATGATGCTAGAAGGGAAATGAAGAAATTGAAAATTTCCTGAAATTATAATAGTACAGGAAAGCACACAAATTAAGGTGGAACAAGTTGCATGTGAACATCTTTAAACAAGGGATTAGAAGTTCTGCTGTGGTTAGTTCTATCTAGTTGAAATTCATTATAATAACTGAGCTCAATGCAACATGCTTTTTGATATTCTACAGAATAGGTCATTTCTCCCCAAAACATAGACAGTAAAAGGCTGGTGACAACATGCTGGTATATACAATGGAGACCTCTCGTGGGCACCAGGAGTCCTAAAAGGTCCGGGTTCAGTGTACTTTGTAATCATTTCCAAAAGAAAATCCAATCATTTCAAAGGGCAAAGCTATTGTTCATATCAATATAATCTGCTTTTAAGAAAAAAAAAAAGGTAAAATTAATCTCATTTTTGGACTCCAAAGAAGTTTAATCTTATTTTGTAACAATAATAGTGGTAACACATTAAAATATTTTTGCCTCATTGGAAACTGGGGGAAAAGCTATTTAACTTCTGCTAAAATGACATTTAATATCTACAAGCTGAATTTGTATAGCAGGTTGCTAAATGCACACCTTGAATGCAAAAACATTTTGAAATAATATGCAATTAAACCAAGAACTGAAGATAAACATATTTATTACTGATAGAAATTATTACAGAGTAAGAATCCTGACTCAATGTTGTTTACTTCCCTTCTTTTTATGAAAATTACAATGCAAATTAGAAGATGTAACTAAAATAGAAAAATGTTTAGTTTTGTTTGGCGTCTAAAAAAAAGCAGTTACCGAACTTTTTCAGAATTCTTCAAACAGAACATCTGTTAAATTCACATTTAAGTTACTTCTTAATTACTTCAAAAATTACTTCATGAGTCATCAGGATTAATAAGCACATTTTAAAGTTTATAGGCTGAACTTTCAGGGGAAATTGTAGAAAGTTCAAAGATTCAGGGATATTTCTAAGGGTTGTTCAGATTCAGAGTCAATGATTTCTCAGTTAATATTTAAATGTTTAGAATAAGATTCAGTGTTATCAGATTAAAGTAAAAATAATGAAGAGGAATACAGTATTAAAAAAAAAGGGGGGGTGTCTAATTATCCCCAGTAGGCACTATAGATAGATGATTTTGGATGATTCCTTGAGGTGATTAGTAGTTGAATATTAAGAAGGCCAAATCTTCACATTGTCTGAAAGTCATTGTGAAGGTTTTCAAAGCTCAGTCGTATTTACATATTTAATTATGTGTACCCTTGTCCTACTGCAGCAATAAGCATCTCTCTGGAATAAAACCCTGCCCTAATCACAAGGCATTTGAACTTAAAGTTCTCATTAACTGCAAGATCCACTGATCTCTGTCATCTCATTCATGAAAATCCGTAAGTTTACTGACACAAAACCCTTTTGTGTCTATGCTGAACAGTTAAGATGATGCTTGCTTTGAAGAATGCTGGACTCCAAGCAGCCTTTAGAGGAGCAGAAGAGGCAGATGCAGGCAAAGGAAACCCGCTATGCCCAGGCTGGTGACTGTGAGTGGCTGGTCAGCTTTCAGCTCCACCATTGTGCTCTGTCTCATGATTTAAAAAAAAAAAAAAAAAAAATATATATATATATATATATATATATATATATATATGCTCAAAAGATTAACACAAAATCAAACTCAGGTGACAAAGCGTCTTTCATAAAATATGCCACATTGTGTATGACTTGACACCTATTAAATTAAAATCACAAAAATACTAGCATACATGTTTCTTCTCAAAAAGAAAAATCAGGCAAGATGACATTTTATAGACTGTGCAGACCATCAGCAAGCATTATCAGTAGTTCTTTCAGGGTTAGTAGGTGCTAGGCTTTACAGAGTTCACCCTGGGCAGAAAGAAGTGGTAGAGGAAGTACCTTCAGTCCAAGCCAGTAAGCCCAAATGACAGCAACCGCATGCTTACGCCTAGCCTCCTCCTTCAAGCGTTTCAATTCCCTTCGAGCCTAGAATGTTTTAGATAGTAAATAAAAGAGACAGCCCAATGCAGACAGCACAAATGACCAGAAAAAGATACCCCACCAAACAGAAAAGCCAATTTATGAATAGGATTCCAGAAAGAAAGAGGAACAGAGCAAAACCACTTCAACCCAAGGGATTGGTGTCAAGCTGGTGAGGCTGTTCGTGATTCTGCTCCAGAGGAGGCAATCTGTGTAGCACCCAAGGTCATCATCCCTCACTCCCCTGCCCATTCTTCTCCTTTTTCCCCCCTCCTGTTCTGGCTCTTTCTTTGTTTCTTTCTCTATTCTCTTATTCCTTATTGAAGCTTTAGAATGGTGAGTGACACAGTGACCACTAGATTTCCCTTTTGCTGAGAGTACATGGGGCCACAGAAGCTGTGAACCTCATTTCAATGAGTAAAAAGGCAACTCTCATGAACAACAATTTGCAAAACTGAAAAGAATAAAGGTTGCTTCACTGAAGTGCAAATTAAAAAAAAAAGAGAAAGAAAATTTAAAAACTCAAATAATTTTTTCCAGTTGAAAAATTAGAAGTAGTATGTATAAAAATTAAATGTTAGCTAAGGTCCCAAACAGGGAAATATATTGGAGATTGAAACAAGGCAAAAAGTGAAATAAATACCTTTCAGGTTTGTAAATTAATCTTAGGGAAACATTAATGCATGCTATCTTAAATGAAAAAAATAGGCTTAATTTTTTAAGACATCATATATCACATGACTTGGAAATAAGCTTTATTAGTGGAGAAATCTCAGCAAAAAAACATGTAAAAGTCCTTCTGCCCCTGTGAGGACATTTCCCTTAGATGACGAAAGGAACTAGTTTGTTTTTCACAGATGTTTTAGGAAAAACACTAATGAACAATTTTGGTTAGTTTTTGGCAAACTGAGCTCTTTATGCAGGCAAAGGTTGACTTTTCTCATTTTTTCTCACAAGATGGGCTCGTAATGTTGACAAGGTAGACTTAAAAACAGAGGACTCTGTGGATATTTGTGTCTCTAACTGGAATACACATTTTTAGCAAAGATGACCTTTGGTTTTCTAAGTAACAAAAACATCTAAAAACCTTGTCCCTTGGGGTATGTGAAATGTTCACAGAGCCCACGACTCTGCCTGGGGATTAGGGAGAACATTTCAGGAGGCCTTTGTTTCTGAAAGCAAACAGCTGATGGTGAAATTCCTGGGATTCTTCGGTGGCAATTATAGCTAGCTTTGCATGAGCACAATTTTCTGTGAAATCAAAGATGATAACTCTTTTCACATGTAATATTTTGCTTCTAATAATCAATAGCTGCCACACAGAGCCAAAAAAATCACAATTTCATTCATGGATTAATTTTTAAGGCATGCATTAAAGGCATTTTCATTGCCAACACATTGAGGACTAATTCAAGTCCAAATCTTAACATTCCCAACATGCCCCCTACCCCCACCCTACCAAAAAAAAAACCCTCTATAAACGCTGCCAGCATACATCAGTGGAGGGGTGGGGGGTGAGAGGGAGAAACCAAGCATGCAGGTTACTGAAGAGTTTTTCAAAATTAGCAACTATACACTAATGCCTTATTAGTAAGCAATTAGTTGTTTTGGTCTACACATGCCTAAGCTTCCTATGCACACTACTCATACATCTCCAGGTTTATTAAATCTGGCTGCCAGGACATGCACCAGGCTGAGTCACTACTGATTATAATCATTCATCCCCTCGTATGCTAGAGAGAAAGATTGATTACTGCAGAATGGAGTAATGGGACGCGAGCACCAAGTACCTTAGATCCAAGCCAGTAAGCCCAAATAACTGCAATAGCATGTTTATTCCTAGCCTCCTCCTTCAGCCGTCTCAGTTCCCTTCGCGCCTGTGATGCATTTGAAAAGGAGTTACAGAAAAGTTTAAGGCAGGAAAGGTTACTGCTGCTCCCCAATGGAGAAAGAAAAAGAGAGACACACCAGTCACCACCAATGGTAAATGGGTAAATGCAAAAGCATGTGCCACCACCCCACACCAAAATGTTGGCAAGAGTGAGAGGCAAACGCGTGCTCAGTAGCTTAAGCCAGTGAAACATGTTCTGCCCCTTGAAGCTGAGGGTCCATGGCTCTGTGCACGTCACTCCTGGCCCATCACCTTCCTCTGGGCCTCTGGCCTACCTGGGTCCCATGCCAGTAGGCGGCAATGGTTGTGGCTGCCTCCTTACAGCGTTTCTGATGTTTCAGTTCCCGTAGGATTTTCCGAGCCTAGGATACAGAATTACTCAAATAAGGGAATGTTAAAATAAAAAGAAAGAAATTCATAGTAACCAAGAGAAAATTCTGGAAGAGATGAAAGTCCTAACACCCATAACCCAGTGAAACATCAACATCTTAAAGAAAGGGAAGCCCAGAACAGTCTGAGACGGTCAAAAACAACAGCATTGAGCCTGACAGGGCAGTTCCACCCTCCCCCCGCCCCACACCAGGTAAGAACAGCAGCCTCCTGGCCTGAGAGGCAACAGGAAAAAATCTAACCACAGGGATACAAGCTGACACACATCAGAGGAGAGGAGAGTTCTCAGAATGTGGTCAGGGGAACTTTAGAGATAGTACCTCTTTGATCATGACCTGTCTCGAATATAAGTGTAGCTATTCTTTTTATTTAAAAGAGGTTTTTAAAATTTGCTAATAACATTGCCCACACTGATCCCAAACTGGTGGCTTCTTTTCAGTAATGGCTGGGAACGGATTTTATGGAAGCCAGGGAAGTATCCGGATTGGAGGTGGACTCCAGGTCCTGCCTCTGCAGTTTCTAGCCTGCAGACTGAATCTGAAGGTCCAGTAATGAGGTCAGGGAAGACCCAGCAGGCAGCAGTCACTTACTCTGCGTGCTCAGGTCTGCATTTTGACAGTTTTCTGTGGGACAACCAGGGCCTCCATGGTCAGTTTAGACAAAGGTCCACCAATGCTGCTGGACTCCTGGCCCAGGGTATACTCTCTGAAGAAACCCTAAGCCTGGACACACCCGGAGCCTCAAAGTATCCTGTCTAGATCCAGACTATTCCATAAAATCTCCCAACAGCAAAGTGGTCAGCACAGGCTCTGAGCAGGAAGTTCACAGACTTTTTCTGTACTGGGCAAGATAGTAAATATTTTTGGTTTTGTAGCTGGATGGTCTGTACAATGAATGAATGTGACTATGTCCCAACAAATCTTCATGGCATTAAAAGCTATATTTTATATTAAATTTTACATGTCATGAAATCTCCTCTTTTGTTTTTTCTTAACAACAGTTTAAAATATGAAAGCCATTCTTGGCTTGCTAGTTGTATCAAAACAGGCCACAGGTTAGATATGGGGCATGCGAGACACAGTTCATTGAACCCTGAGCTAAGCTATGGAGGAAGGACTGGAACCAGGTTACCCAACAGTGACCACTCCTTGTCACCCTCTCTCCACTAGACATGGCTAGAGTGAAGGATCTTTTAGTCATGACAGGGCAATCTGCAAGATGGTCATATGGAAATTGGTAGGCTGGGGGTGCTGAAATCACACAGGACTCACAAGCATGGAAGCAATGGCTGTAAGACCTCTCTGGGCCACAGCTTCCGTCAAAAACCTGGGGTAAGGGAATACTGAGATCATGTCCAGTATTGTTTCAAGAACTTCCTGCTTGGAGAACAAAGCTCTCAAAAAGAAAGCTGGTTAGAAGGAAGCAGCCAAGACATGGCCACCAGGGCCCCCACTTGGCCCATAATGTTTATTCTTCCCATTGGATTGTTTACTGGGTAGGCAGGAGGCAGAGGAGTCCTCCCCTGCAGCGTAAGCCTAAATACATCATCCTGGGAAGAACCCAAAACCCCCAAATAAACAAAGCCTACTTCTTTTAGACTCACCTTCCAACCCCGGATATATGACTGAATTACCAAGGCAGAACTCTTTATCTGCTGATACCTCTTTTGTTGCTGTAGGATAAAAGAGGAAGATATTAGCAGCTGTATTTATATATATATATCTGTGATGCGGACACTGCAAGGCTGAGAAAGGATATTCACTCACTTAGTACAAAGGACCCTATATTATTCACACTTCTTCTGTAAGCAAACATGTCAAGAACCAAAATAATGAAGTCTAAAATTACTACAGTAAATTCAACGTACACATCAAAATAACAAAAAAATAACTTCCAAATGGCTTAGGAGCCACCCCTGTCAACACCTATTCTACACTGTTCTAAGGCTGAGCCTCATATTCTGACGGACCCATCTGCTTTTGAGTGCTCTCTCTTCTTGGTGTCACTTGTCACATGCAACTTATTGGGCCCACCTTGAATCTCCCTAGTTTCCTTTTGTTGTTTTCACCCTGCTTCCAGACAGGAAATAGGGTAAAAATTTCTGTACACCAGTATCAACTGATTGAACATTTATATATGGAGCCCCCATTAGAACAAAACCATGAAGTAAAGGTGAGCCTGATTTCATTCTTGCCTTCAAGGACTTGAAGAGGACACATGTCAACAGCGTAAAGGATAAACAATCCCTGGGAGTGACAGAGAGCAGACAGCTCAACAAGAGAGCTCAGAGCATCAGAGTTTCTACAAGTAGAGGAAGGTTAAACTGGAAGACCCAGTAAGATGCCATGCTTTGGCTCAGTACTCAGAGACCTTGCTCACTTCTAGGGCTGATGCCTCATATTAGAAGGTCCTGGAACGCCCTCCCTAGAAAAGTGAGCTCTTACAGCATTTAGTTTGTAGTACATGCTGAGACATGGGCATCTCTGATGGAAATTTAGCAATGCTGTCATCTTTCACTCTGGAAGCACTAGTTGCTCAGCTCCTGTTTGCTGAGGTGAGAGATGCCTTCAGGATCCTAGACTCCATTTTGGAAGATCAGATGAAATGGGGAAGATGGGCAGCAGAACAAGGGGGAGCCAGCAGGGAACGCCCAGAGATGAGCTTTGGATGAGCCACTCACCTTCTCTGGGCTTCAGTGCTTCAGTGGTCAAATGAGGAGCTAAGAAACATCTATGATTCCTCAAAGAGTAATATTCCAAGTACACAGGGACAAATTAAATCTACAAGGTCTACCATCACTTCTGGCACCCATTTGGTACTTCTATATTTTCTTTTTCAATCCCTAAATTCTTGAGAGTTTCTTGAAATTATTGATAAATTCTTGAAATAACTATATCTCACTTTAAAATTTATCTCTATGAAATACCACAGAATATGGAATATTTTAAAATAATCAGTAAATGAAGACAAGAGTTCAGAACATCTTGAGTTACTCCGTTGAAAGGAAATACTGAATTGATCACTGGCTTGAATAACACATAGCTAACTTCTTGAGGTACTTAGTTCAAAGTTGAAACAGATAATAACTCTAGAGAAAGTTAATCCTTTCTCTAAAAATGGGGTATTGTGAGGCTGAGGTTCTAGCTCAGCAGCAGAGTGCTTGCCTCACACATGTGAGGTACTGGTTTGATTCTCAGCACCACATAAAAATAAATAAAATAAACAGACATATTGTGTCCATCTTTAAAAAACAACAACAACAACACACACAAAAAAATGGGTATTAGGCTGGGTGTCCTGAAGCATGCCTGTAATCCCAGCAGCTTGGGAGGCTGAGGCAGGAGGATCACAAGTTCAAAGCCAGACTCAGCAACTTCGCAAGGCCTCAACTTAGTGAGATCCTGTCTCAAAATAAAAAAAATGAAAAGAGCTGGGGATGTGGCTTGGTAGTTAAGCACCCCTGGGTTCAATCCCTGGCACCACACCCAAAAAACTGGGCTGCTGATTTGTTTCCATTCTGCAAATTAATACTGTTTATAATGTCTACCATTGTGAATTAATGATTTATGGTAACTTTTTTCACCCAATGATATAAAAGCTCTCTACTGGAGGGAGGTTACAAATACTACTTGGTGTTTCTGCTTCTCTGTATTGTCTAGCCACTCCCAAGAAGGTCCTCCTCCACCCTCCCATCTAGTTATATCTCATCTCCATTATTCTTGATCTTGGTTCTCCATTTCTATCTCACAATGATCTGCAATTGTCCTAATTATTTATTTTCTCAGATGCACCCTTACTAGGTGTAACTTTAGCAAGTCAGTGATCAGGCTATTTTGTTTACCTTGCTATTTCCAGAGCCCAGTACATTTGGTGTTTCAAAACTATAGAATTAAAGATAGATGAATTCAGTATTCTCTTAAACTTGGGGTTTTTATGATGATTGCAAAAAAAGGAATAGCAAAAGGGCCCCTTGCAGAACAATTATTTGCTGGTCTTCCCTTTCTAAGCCAAACAGAAAACAGCATTGTGAATCTGTGGAAGAGTTAAGTAGTGCAGTGTGCATACAGAAGAACCCAGTGCCACCCAGCTAGGTGATAATAATTCTCAATGCCTTTGTAGAATGCACATGAATGAATCTGTCATTCACATAGCTAGACAGGTTCATACTTTAAAACTTGTACTGCTGGTTGTAGTCTTTTTTTTTTTTTTTTTTTTTTGGTGGCCCTAGGGATTGAACCTCTCATGCTTCTGAGGCAAGTGCTCCACTACTGAGCTACAGCCTCAGCCCTTTTTTGTCACAAGCCATCCATGGGCTGTGTGTGAGCTATGTGCATTGAAACTATATGAGGGGACAGGTCTGGCGTTGCACACTGATTGGGCTGTGCGATGTAAGTGTGCCTTTCCTCTCGCTCTGCCGGTGATCCCTCACAGCACCTGAGATAGGTATGATTTGCCAAGATGTCAAGCAATCTGCTGACCACAAAACATCACAAAGCAAGACTCCACCTTGGAAAATTATCCCCTGACTTATTTGGTGAAGAACATTCCATCGAATCTCCTTTGTGAGTCTCCCCTAAAAAATAAAGAGATTCCAGGTGTACACTCTCCCTTTCCAGCACTGTCCAGTGTGGAAGCTGACCCTTAAGGTTGCAGAGCCATCCTACCCTCAACATGAAAACTACTTCTGTGGTGCATGATTTCTCGCCGTTTTCTTAACTTAATGTTGCAGACAGCTCTTTTGAACCCAGCTCATCTCGTCAGTGTGGACAGCTGGTGAGACTTTTATTTTATCATTAGGCAGAGTCTCATTAAGTTACTCAGGCTGGCCTTGACCTTGACATTGTCTTGCCTCAGTCTCTCAAGTAGCTGGGATTACAGGTGTGTGCCACTGTGTCCCCAGTTGGTTGTGTGTTTTAACAAGGGTAAGCAATTTTAAAGATACTTAAAAACCAAGCACATTTTCTTTGGTTTAATCATTTAAGTACTTCACTAATTTCCAAACCTTGGAAATAATACACTAAAATGTATTACACAAGAATAAGTAACCATTTAAAAAAAAGCCTTATAGCAAAATCTCTCTGTCACTGAAAAAAAAAAAGAATAAGCTGAGATTTGACTCCAAATTTAATCATTTCCCAACTCACTCTGTAGTAAAGAACAATAAAAAACACTTGGAAGAGGTGTTCTTATCACTAAAATTCATTTTTCAAGAATACAACTCAATTTCAATCTAGCCTATGGGTAACCTCAGGCTTCTTTAAAATCTGTGTTGTGCCTCCAACAAATGTCTATAAAAAAAGTGAGAAAGAAAGTTCCAAAAAGGAATTCCATATTAATCAAGTAAACATACTTTATTATTGAATCTTTCCCCAGAGTTAATATGGCCAGATATATGAAGACTGAAGAAAAAAACAGAACTCTACTAAAACACAGCTTTGGCTTTCTGGAAATCAGGCCATCTTAATGCTGCTACAATAAATATAGAAAAGTCAGTCATTTTGAAAAACTGACCCAACCTGAGTGCAAAGGTTAATGACATTGTCTTACCCAATCGTATGTCCAAACTAACAAGGTAAATTTCTTGCTATGTATAAATTGGTATAGTCAAGCTTGGAAACATCCTTGGACTCAGCTCCCCATTCTGCCATTTGCAGCCATATGTGGCCATGGGGAAGTTACTTCACACCTCAATGCTTTAGTTTTCTCAGGCCTAAAAAAAGGCATCTTAAGAACATCCATCTTAAAAGGTTGTTGAGAGAATTAAATATGTAAATACTACATACATAGTAAGTATACGACAACTGTTGGCAAATTAGCATCTCTATTTCAGATTACAATTGACTGAGACTCACCGCATATCTCCTGTACCAGGCGGCAATCACAATTTGACTTTTCTTCATTAGCAGGAAGTGTGTGCGGCATTTCCAGCCTCGATAAATCTTCTGAATGAGAGTGGCCAAGTCTTCCAGCCTCTGCTTCCTCAGATCTTCTAATTTGAATAACTAATGAAGAAATTATAGGTGGACTTATCAAAAATCCTCCAAAACCTCATGGCATACATGACAGTAATTCTCAGAAGGTAAAATGGCAAACTGAAATCAACTACATTAACACACAGGATATGGATCATAACTCGCAAGAAAAATATTTGAATGGATTCATGACAGATGCAGTTTGTATTCCAGTGATCAGCATTTATGACAAATCAGAGAGAAGCTGAACTGAGTTTGTTTACCTTTACACTATGAGGACCCAAACTAGTTTAGATTGAGCATCCACAATCCCAAATTTAAAATGGTTTCAAATCTGAAACCTTTTGAATATCAATGTTGATGCTCAAAAGTTCTGGATTTTCGGGCACTTCGGTTTCAGATATTCAGATTAGGAATTTTAGCCAGTAAAATCAATACAAATATTAAAAAAAAAAAAAATCCAAGACCTGAACCCAGTCTTTTGGATAAGGGACACTGTACCTGTGATAGGAAGTGAATGGTGCCAAATTTTCTCTCCTCAACCATTTAAACCCTCTTCAAGTTCTCCAAATTTCCAAATTATCAAATCAACTATTACGCTAATTGAACTTACTCTAATCCATTTATGAAAAAGCTCCCTTGGAGTTCTATATGGTAGAATTTTAGAAATGTTCTTTTAAGTTTTAAAAATTTTCAATTTTGTCTTTGTATATCTCTAAAAGTAGAGTTAATAGTTTCTAGTAACAAAGACTGGTTTTACTTCCCATTTGATGTGAATCAGGAAGGTTTCATCTGGTTGTGACAATTTCTTTATGGTTTCTTAAATGGGGCACAATCTTTTGGATTGAAGATTTGATGTGTCTTACATAACACACACACTCTCCACTACCCTTACTCGCACAATTTCTTGGACATGCACAGATAAACATAGGAGTGAAGCACTCATGGTAGCATTTCAGGTAATGTCATGAAGTCAACTATTCTTTTAAAACTTGTCTATGAGGCTCTAAAGTTCAGAGCATAAAGGTTTGATTACATACTGTTCTTGGGTTTCGGATGAATATCTTTGATCTACCAAAGGAATATTCTTCTACAGGAATCTCTAACTCATTAAACAGAACCTCCACACCAGACCTAAGAAAAATAAACAAAAATTTTTATTACAATAAATAGTTTTAGCTTATGTCATGATATCAGGTTTTCAGCTTTGTTTCTAAGTAATCATTCCTCCTGAATGTTCAAGACTAAATTCCACAACTTAAACCAACTCTACTAAATACTAAAAAAGTAAATTTGTGTTCAAAACTATGTATTCTAAGAAAAAGTGGTATGAAAGCCAATTTCTTGATTACATTCAGATAATACTTGTATCAAATAGACACACATTGTTGTATCAACCAGGGCCAAAAGGCTGTGCAAGAAACTCAGATCCATAGTAAGTCTACTCAATTGATTCCTGAGACATTTTAAACATTGTGGCTGTCACCAGAGGCCCAAGGGATAGTGCTCAGAGCCAGGCCAATGGATGCTAAAGAACATGAGCCTTACATGGTGGATCAAGGACTGGACCATGGTCTCAACTTGAGTTTTCAAAACTTACCTCACTCTCCCAACCTGTATACTAGGTACCAGACAGGTACTGTATTCTGACACTTGTTTACCATAATACCCAAGAAATCGGCAGTGGGAACTGAAATATTACCCAGATCCTACATTATTTGGATACTGAATTAGGTATCAGAGACAACACCACGACTGGATTTTTTCTATTTTCTTATAACATAGGGTGTGTGTCTTAATTGCTTTTGATGTTCCTGTGAAAAGCCAGGCCCACAGAGAATGTGGAGACAACATCAGTTAGTGAAATAAAAACCCAAGTGCTGTCCTTATCCATAAAGCAGGAATAAGGCCTCCTACAGTATTCAGGAAAAGGGACATTCTCTGATTGGTGACAGCAGAAAAAAGGCCACTACAGAGACGAGGCCTGATTTTTCTCCTGCAGCAGCTGCCCACCAGTGCACAAGTTCTCTCTGCATGTGGGAAGCTGTTGGGTGATGGAGATGCTCAGAGGGCTGGACTTGCAGTATCCAGAACCCTGTCTGGGACTGGAATGCAAGCAAAATTCATAACAGTCCAGCTGAAAGCCATACAGTCCAAGGACCAAGCCATGCTCTCTAATCCAGCTGGACTAGCAATAACACGAAAGCTGAATTCTATCTGCTCCTGGCATTTACTTCTCAACTGGGGCAGAAACGGGCAAAGAGTGGAAACTATACCCCACCTACCAACTCTCTCTAGAGTTAAATTCCACATGGGAAAAGCAAAAAGATGAGAGTGCTGATCCTCAATGCCTCTAACTCTACCCTTTAATGATTTTATACAAGCATACATGCCAAGTATAAATTGCCTCTTACAAATCAACCACAGGCATATTTTAAAAATTTATCAAAATGTGAGTTCCGAATGTGGATTTGGAAGGTCCTGTTTTGACCTTAAAGAAAACTGAGACTCTATGAGAATTAGCCAAAATGGTATTCTAATGAAAGTCTACAAACCAATTTTTTATACAATTCTGTTTTGCTTAATAGCATATGCAAAAACAAAAACAATGTTATTTGTATTCTTTAAAGATTCATTATTCCATATGGTCAATGAACTTCTTACCTTGCTGGTCCTTTCCAATGAGGCCATGTTTGTTTACAAAGCATTTTGTATCTTTCCAGGCAAGGTTCATAGGCCTGCCTGAAGGCATAGCCTGCCCGCCTTACTCGGACATTCTCCAAAAGACCCAGGTATCTGATCTGATGACACACTAGATTCTCATTGAAGATGTGTGCTGCTTTTTTATCATTCGGCTTGATACACCTAAAAGATTACAAATATTTTAGGTTTTAAACTCTCCCTCTGTGGTTACAACTCTACCATGTTTTACAAAATACTGTGTCTAATCATTTCCTAGCAAAACAACTCTTTGTTATTTGTGGGAAACCTGGTCATTTCTTTAGTAATTGTTTCAAATCATTATATAATAAACTAAAAGTAAATAAAATACTACATATGTAGCAATTTTTAACAAAAGAACAAACCACTAGTATATATAATGTCATGGAAGAACACCAATTACATTTTGTTGAGTGAAAGAAGTCAACCAAGAGTAGGATCCCACTGTACCAAGTTTAAGCAAAACTAAAGCAAGTCAGGACTGTTATATTTGGAAAGAGGTAGTGGTGGAGATCAAGGTTGAAGGAGGACAGGGAGCCTTCTGGGATGACATTTAGTCTGGGAAAACATTTTAGTCTGGACTGGGTAACACACATGCATATATATGTAAAAATTCAACAACAGGCGGAATTAAGACTAACAAATATATATTATACCTCAATGAAAAGACAAAGCATGGCATTACCTCCATATATATGTATATTCATGATGGTGGTGGTGGTACTAGTGATTGAACCCAGATCTTGGCACATGCTAGGAAAACACTCTACCACTGAGTTACATCCCCCAGCCTTTTTTAATTTTGTTTGGAGACAGGCTAAATGGCCCAGCTGGCCTTGCACTTTCAAGCCTCAACCTTCTGAGCAGCTGGAATTGAAGGCAAGCACCACCATGCCTGGCTCTCTGCTCCTTTTCTACAGGGTATTTTGTTGCTTAGGTAAAGACTACATTCCTAGCCTCCTTTGCAAGTAGTTGTGGCCACGTAAACAAACTCTGACCACTAAGATCAGAGCAGAAGTAATGTTTGCCATTGTAATATCTGTGTCCTTAAAAGGAAGGGACCTGATGTCCCCTTCTTCCAGTTAAGCTGGACTTCAGCTTACCACTGGATGTGAAAATTGATATTATGCACAGCCATCTTTGGTTATGGGAATGAAGAATATACCTGGAAATGGCAGAGCCACAAAAGAGAAGGAGCTATCCTTTTAGCCATGGTGTTCTTGCACTTAATAGTTACACACACACACACACACACACACACACACACACACACAAAATAAATGCCAGTATTGTTTAAGCCATTATTAGTTTTGGATCATATTGCAGCAATCCCTCTGTCCTAATACAATGGTTAAAAATTCACAATTATGGTTGTCTAACTAGTTTTGTCTTGGTGTTTTATGCTTTCACCATCTATAAACATAATGCCCACTCTTTGGCTTAAATAAGGACAAACAGATCAATGGATCAGCTTAGTAAGTTCAGACCTATACCCCTACCCATACATTCAACTAATTATCAACAAAGTCACCAAGACAACTGGATGAAAAGAGGGATTTTTCTCCCTATGAATGTATGGTGTCAAAACAACAGGCTATTTATATGGCAAAAAAGCAGTAAACCTAAATATGAAATCTGAAACTATGAAGATTCTAGAAGAAAACATGTTATCTTCGAAACCTCAGGATTTATTAAGATTTCTTAAATCTTAATATTAGAAAAATCACTAACGGAAGAGAAATAAAAAATGTTTATGCCTTGACCTGGGTGGTGGTTACCAACTTATATGTAGAATGGTTAAAAAAATAATTGAACTGTTCACCTAGGATCTGTACATATCAATCAATGTCAACAACACCTCGATAAATCAGAGTTTTTTAAAAAAATCTACTCAATGGACAGTAACAAAAGCAATTGATCACAAAAAATTTCCTGGTTGTTTTTTGGAAACTAGATTTTTCTCCCAATTTATGCTCTAAGTTGATGACAATCAAACCAGAGTGATTTTTGCCTATGTATGTTTCTTCTGATACAAATATCAGGTAAAAAAGTCAAACACAAAACTCTTTATTACTCTAATTTCCTCATAAGTGAATTTTCAAACTGGGCGTGGGTAGGCTCAGGTCTGGCCCACCACAGAGCATCCTTCCTATCTTCTAGTTCACACACATGGTAAACTCTCATCCTAGTTGGTCTTTCCTGAATCTTGAGGTGAGTACCTAAGATGTCCCAGAGACAGGGAAAAAAGAAATCAGAGGTTTAAAGGATTCTTTCATATTGACTTGAAAAACTTCAGGCTATTTTAGGAGTCACTGGCTCTCCTGGTCCACAACTCTGCTTGGAAACAAAGCGTGCGACTTCCTAACACAAACCAGAGTTGCACCCCAGCTCCTCCTGCCTCTTGCCCTCAATAGTAACATGGCTATAGTCATTATCAAAGGAATCCAAAATAACAGCAACAAAAAGAGCTTTCTGCAAACTCTGATCAGGAAAACCATTTTATATTTGTTCCTTAATTGGTCATTTAAAAAAGACTAAACATATAGAAAGTTGAGAACCCCTATGTGCCAACCACCTAGTATCATGAAATATCTATCATCCCCACATAATTTTTCCCCCCTTCCTTATATTTGGGGAAAGAAAGGTAGTGGAGCATTATGCAAGTCCACCCCAGACATCATGATATTAGATCTGAACTGTGTTAGTTGTCCTGGGCTTGGGCTACTCTCAGAATGAAGCAAACAGGAAAAAGATATTCCTTGAGTGTTCTCACATTTGTATTGTCAAAGCATTTGGTTGTGCCAGAAATACCTGATATAGTTTGGGTTCTTGGTCTGTAGGTTTTTCATTAGCGTGGCCACGGATGCCTTGAACTGTGACCCTGCTGTTGGCGGCCTTTTCAGGTTGATCTTGGCAGGGTTCCCTTCAGGGAACAAAGACTTGATGAGGGCATGGCCGGCCTTCCACATGGCTTGGGACAGGTCTCGATAGAGAAGGTCATTGTTTTTGTCAACAAATCCCTCCACCTGGTACAGCACCTACGAGCAGCACATGGGACTCAACAGTGGGCTCGATGCACACAGTAACACCAAGCGGCTAATCGACATGGCAGCTACTTCCTTCCCCTCCAAAAGCCCCGTTCATCAGGCCCACTGATGCCAAACTTGCCTCCAAGTTTAAATTCTGTTTCGTACCAGAAGAGATCAAAATGAATTCTATTACCTTTCAAGATTTAAAAGAATTAACTCTGCAAGTGTTATCATAACGTTTTCAAAGGAGTTTAGATTTTTTTTGAGCCGTTTTAACATAAATCTGAGGTTTGATTTTTATTTTTTGGTTTATATATGCCAATTCTAGTCTCTTTAAAAGAAAGGAAAACAGAAATAATGGTATCATTTTCAGAGATATACTGGAGCAGCAGAAAAACTAATCAGGAACGTACCTTTTAATAACATAGATTAATGGAAAAAAATAAAGTACCAAAGTTGAAATGAAATATTTCAGATACCACATTTATCTATTTTTGACTAAACACATAATTAAGGTTTTTCTTTGAAAGTATGTGATCTTAATTATAATAAAGAAGGTATTAGCGCCAATTAACCTTTTTTATACATTTATTTATTTATTTATTTATTTATGGTGTCGAGGATCGAACCCAGTGCCTCACTGTGCAAGGCAAGCGCTCTACCACTGAGTCCCAGCCCCAACCTTTTATATTCTATAATCAATAATCTAATTTTTAGGATTTTAAATTAACCTACTATCAGAATTGTTTTTAATATTATCTTTATGGATTTAATGACATAAAATTAATTTCCACAACATTAACCAAATAAATAAGAGCCTTTTTTAAAAAGGCAGATATCTTTTCTGGTATTATTTCAAAATCAATCTAAGAATTCATTATTTTTGCTAAATGGTTTGTGCTTTCAAAACCTACTCTAACTCTTCAGTGATTTCCAATTTTTATTGATTACTTTCCTTTATTAGTACTGTTAGGTTTTTTTGTTTTGTTTTTAGGAGAGCTTAGCATTTGAAAATAATGAAGTCGATTTTAAAAATATGTTTGGACTGTTCATTAAGTCCACTGAATTTGCTTTCGGTTCTCTGTATTAACAGGATTTTATTCTGCATGGACCAGATCCAATTTCTACTGAACACTGATCATCGGATTGGGGGTGGATTTATCCTCAGAAGTGAACAGTGTCCGGAATACCTGTCTCTGTGGTGCACTCTCTCTGTGGGAATGCACTGCAGGCCTGGTGGGTCCTCCCAGCCCCCATACCTTGCCAGCATAATGCTGGATTCTGAAGCAGCTGTGCGGTAGAGATGTGTCATTGAGGAACCGGGAGCACTTGCTCATCCTGCTCTCAAAGTGCTGATGGGTAGCACACACTTGGTTCAGCTTTTCTAAGAAGGTCTCATCAGTGACCGTGCCGGGCCTCAGGCACTCTTCATCCAGCATGGCCAGGATTCCATTTGTGTTCTGGGAGAAAGGAAATAAAAATGTTTCCTTCCTTCCTCATGGTATTGTTTTAATAATTAGTCCTGATTACTTTCAAACACAATCAACTTAGTCACAAGAAAATTCTGTTTAGTTATAACAAAAAAGCAGAGAATCAAAACAACTAACAAAAACCAGGGAAGTCAGCCCTTTCCCAGTGTCCCAGGTGTGTGTGGGTGCAAGTGTCTGTATTAGTGTCTCCCTCCCCCAACAGAACAGATCCTGGGAGTCAACTCTGCCACATTTAGTAGAACTGAAATTCATTAGACCTCCAGGATTCAAAAACAAGTCAGAAAGTCAAAAACAAATGTGATGATGCAGTCTCCATAACATGTCACAAATCACAAAGCAGCCTCGTAAGGCCATTATCAGATTCACACCTTCAGAACTTTAAATTGATTTCATGTTTCCAAACTGTTCATGTATTCAAAATAAAATGCTATGATCTGGAATTCTGCTTTTAATGATCACTGGAATCAAGCTGTTTTCAAGACTGTCTTTTAGAATAAAATTCTTATTCCATATAAAATATCTAAATGGATATTAAGTATGTGTGACAACTTACTTGCTGTGTATTCAGACCCTATGATCATATTTACTTCAAGAAAAGTCAGTGCTAAGCTGAATCAGGAATTAGCAAATCTTCTATTTTGCTAAATAGAAGAAGTTGTTCCTTGCATTGATTGCCTCTACAGGGCCCATAAGTCTTAATTCCAAAAACAATCCTTTCCACTGACCATCAACCCCACCCACTTCCACCAAGGCAAAGGCTCCCATTCCTCTTCTTTTTTCCTCACAAGGCCATGACATCCTGTGACCAGCATGTATTCATTCCCGACAAAACCCAGGGGAAGTGTGGACTCTTAGGAATCAAGTGTGTTCATAACATCCCCAGAATAAACATTATTGTTTAATGGCTCTGGAAGGAAGTGCTTCCCTTACGTACCCAGACTCTTAAATGAACATGAGTTTCTTCAATCATATATGCAAGGGGATTTGGTGCTGAGATGATCTAAGTTAAGCATATTACCTTTCTTTCCCACTTCCTAAAGGGAACTAATCAGTGCACTGTGTATGGGGAAAAAAGAGTTACTCAGGAATTTTGAAAGTTATCAAGTTCTCACAGCAAGTTACATTGGTCACAAAATTTACGAGGAAAAAATTTCAGGAAATTGACTGATTTTCTAGATTTTGGACTATAGTTTTAAATACATTATGTGGACTACTGGTGTTCTCATTCTAACACTGGTCAGATTTTTAAAAAAATTTTTTAGTTATATATGGACACAGTATCTTTATTTGTTGTATTTATTTTCATGTCGTGTTGAGGATCGAACCCAGTGCCTCACATGTGAGAGGCAAGCACTCTGCCACTGAGCCACAACCCTAGCTTCTGGTCAGATTTTAAAAAATAACATTTATATTTCATTGAGAAGTAGTCATTATTTTAATTAACTTAATCTAAGATGCAGCTTTCAAGAATATTTTGAATACCACTGGAAAAATCACTGACTAATTTAAGTAATTTCCAAAAGGACTCACTGACTAGAAATGGTTTGCTGTACTTTCAGAGCCTGTGATGGCATTCCTGAAACACAGCATTCACCTGCCCTGACAGCTACAAAGACTACAGGACAAGTGCACACATTGTTTCAAATCACTTTTTTAAGATCCAGAGTATTAGTAATCCTAAGCATAAAACAAAAGAGTTTCCTGTTTTCACATACAAATAGGTCTTCCTAAAATTAATCCATTAACAATAAACCATAGAATATGAGTTAAAAACAAATATAAATACCTTAGATTCAAAAAGTTTTCTAAAAAATCATCTAATAGTTTTTCACATTTGGAGCTTTTTCACATTTGCACATGAAAAATCCCAGGGTCCTCAGACACCTGCAGTCACATATTACTCTCTTGCTTACATTCCCTGAACCTGAGCCACTTCTAGGTTCCCACTTAATTCAGCTCCAGAGGCTGTCCTTTGCCTCCTTTATCTTAGCTGGAACAGTACAATAAGGTCACTAGAGCCAGGCGTGGTGGTGCATGCCCTGTAATCCCAGCAGCTCAGGCAGTAGGATCAGGAGTTCAAAGCCAGCCTCAGCAAAAGCAAGGTGCTAAGCAACTCAGTGAGACCCTGTTTCTAAATAAAATACAAAATAGGGCCGGGAATGGGGCTCAGTGGTTGAGTGCCCCCTGAGTTCAATCCCTGCTACCTGCCCCCCTCCCAAAAAAAAAAAAAAGAGGTCATTAGAGTTTTAGAAATGAAATAGATTGCTTTGAACCTTTCTGATCACTATTCACGTTCCCAGGAACCATGGGTTAGATCTGGTTTCCAACCACACAAGAAAGGATGGTGCACGTAAAGGTCTGACCTCTGAAGTTCATGAAAGGATTTTGATACAGCGACAGGATCAGCATGGGGGATTCTGGCTAAGTACCAAAAGTCCAGCTGCCCATTTATGTGTTTATGAACTGTGAGTGATCTCTGAGGACTACAGTAAAGCCTCCAGAACACAGGAGCTCCTTCAAGAAAAGCGTAAAGTAGTGAAAACATGGATGCTTAACATCAAAGGCAGCAAGGTCATTTTTATGTCATGAATTATATTACCATAAATTTCTTGAGAAAAGTACTCACATTTTCTATTAGGTCACAAATGATAGCATTATTGAAGTAGTCAATGTGAGTCCATTCTATGTCCTAAAAGACAAAATAGAACAAAATCAAATCTGAATGATGATGCCACAAAACCACCATCCAAAAGAAAACTTCATCCATCTAACCAAATTTCTCTTTCTCTTTGAATTCATTTTCTTTATAGAATTGATGCTGCAAATGTCATCTTCTGGTTCCCTTTTAAAACTTACTTAATGCAGCAGTCCACCACCGACATCATCTGATTGCAGCAGACACCCTTGACCTGTTCCGAGCCCGCCTCCCATTCCACTCTCCCATCTGTGGCCATTTCCCATGCACTTCACTGGCTCTGGGCCATATTTACTCGACAGGCTGCTGGGTCAATATTACTTTGTGTATATTTACAATGTTTATAAGGAAATAAGACAGAACTTGATCCCAGGAATCCAAGGCCTAGACTTTTCTGATCTTTATTTGTCATCACAAAGAAAAAATTAATTTTAGAGTCAATTTAAGCTGTAGGGCAGTTAACCATTTCTAGTGTACAAAAAAGCCCAGTGCTAAGACAAAGTATTTTCAACATATGGAAAGACACAAAAACCTAAGCACTGGCTCTACCACAAGCTACAAAGCCAAATCAGCAAGGCCAAGTGCAATCCGTGTCTGCTTACACTTCATCCTTAAGTGTAAACATTTATTTTTCTTCTAAAGGATAGAAATGTAATTAATAAAGCCAGCAGGGGTCTTCCTATGCACTCTAAGAAGTGTTTTAGACAATCTGTACAAACTATTTTTAAGATACACATCAATGTCTGGGTATTCAATTTACGATGAGAAGACAGAAAGAGCACAATTCTTGCTTTTAAGATATTCACATTACCCAACGGTGCCAGACAAGTCTGAAACATTTCTAAAGTATAATGATCACTCTCAAAGATGAAATATTGCTGATTTGTTGTAAGAGTAAATAGATAGTTTTACTAAGTCACAGGATTAATAATTACATTAGAAAAATCTATAACGAGATTAAAAAATAAGGATTCAGTGTCCTTGATGGCTTAAAATAGCATTATAGAAAATGAAGAAAAACAGGTGACTTTAGTAATGGTATAGCTAAAATGCTAATAAAGCAAATAAAAGGAAATAAAATAAGTAAAAACATAAATACAATAAAATAATTCTTTCATGTTTTGAAAGAAATAAGTGCATATTTGGGGAAAAAAAGGCTATTTATAATATTAAAGGATGAAAACCAAATGTGTGTTATAGCATTAAAGATGAAAAGACTTTGCTGATCTATAACACCATACCAACAACAAAAAGACAAAGGGGCTTTGCAAACGTTACCTCTGGTTATTGTTAAATTACATTAAATGAGACAACCCACATGTAGCACTTAATCCATTACCTGGTATATAGTAACCACTTGACAAATGTTACTTATTTTTATTATAAATTTTGAAAATCAATGCTATTCAAGATTAAACAAAGTCTCAAACTATTTTCAAAACTACTTAAGAGTGATACTGACTTTTTCTGGTATACAGTTCTCAAAGTTTTGGCAAATGCATATTGTCATGTAACCACCACAATAAGTCCCTCAAATTCCCTCACACAGTCCCTTTGCAGTCACAACCTCTCACAATTTTGATCCCCTCACAGCAACCAACTCTGTGGCCTTCTACAGGCCAATGGCTTAGTAATATCATTACTAAAATCACCTATTTTTCTTCATTTTCTATAGTGTTATTTTATGGCACAGTAACAGTACACTGTATGGAGGTACCACAACAGTTTGTTCATTCATCTGTGACTATTTTCTTAATATACTATTATTTCACATCATTACACTGGAATCCAATGAGACTAGAGTCCATCAGCTGATACTTATTGATCATCTACTCTGTGCCAGCATTGTGCTGGATACCAGCTGCACAGTACCTAAAAAAATTAGCCTGGATGTCATGCCAAACAGATTTTTAGAAGACACAATATGATTAAACTTAGATAAACATGATTCTGTGGTCAAGTTTAAACAGTTTTCTGAATCCAAAATTTAATTATGAGTAAGACAGGTACAATATTTTAAAGAAGCATTTCTACATTACCTCCCGTATGTACTCCTCCTGCTCTTCTTTAAGAGTAAGCTCAATGAAGATTTGCTGTAGCTTTTCATTACAATAATTAATAATGAATTGCTCAAAACTGTTGTCCTGTGTGGAGAAAATGAAGAAGACTTTTAAACCATGCTCACTGGCTCCCCGTAACAATGACACGCAGACGTCTCAATCCATGAGAAATGCCACACATTGTCTTTCAGACTTAACCATGGTCCAGCACAAAGCTCCTCTGCAGGCACGTGGGCAATGGCTCACGAGTAAGTGAATGAATGAATATACACAAATGATGCAGCATTGGAAGGACGAAGCTTTTTAGTTGACAGAGAAGCACTCATGGTTAAAAAAAAAAAATTCCCTCTGACAATCAGTAAAGATAGTGAGCATCACAATCTGTCACCAACTTTTCAATCTTCCATTCTCAGGTGAGCCTTCAGAGAGCAACAGAATCCTCCTGAGTTGACCTGTCAGTCCCACCCTGGCCCCCAGTCCAGGTTCAGATATTCCTTAGGCACCATGTTGCATGAATATGTGTGTATACATGTGGACATGTGTATTGACCTGTTTCACAGTCATGTCCCCATGAACTGCATACTCCTTGAGGGCATGGGCTGACCATGCTCTCTTGTCCACTATGTTCCCAGGCCTTTCCTGTGCCTCCCAGTATTCATCATGGACTAGATGAGTGAGAGAATGAATGAAGCGCCTACCAAATAGAGACCCAAGGGAATTAAGACACTGAAATGGTCTCCCTAGCAAGAAACAACCTCTCTCTTCTTAGAAGGTCGACACTTCATTACTTTTGAGTCTCAGCATTTTCTCCTTCAGGCTAGGGTTCTCTACTGTGGATTCTCCAATAGAAACCCCTAAACCATTTGGAACAATTGTCAGGGCTTAATATATGGCTGCACGTATTGAAGGCACAAAACACACCTTCTGTTGAAGGAGTACACTTCACCTAGACCCACACCTTCCAAGGAAGCAGTGGATCTGACTACAGAGCTTCTCATTCCTGCCCTTTCTCACAAGGGACAGGAAGACTCCACCCCATGCAAACCTAGCCACCGAGGTAGCCAGTCCTGGTGTAAAGAACAAAGAGGTCCACGTGTAATGGTGGTAGCAAAGCTCACTGCTCATTGTGACTCTGCAGAGCAAGGGCCTTCACACCCCTCCATGAATGACTAAAGCAGTGAGTTAAGGAGTAATTTGAAAGCCCATCTTTTAAATTCAACTTTGTTTGTACCTCTTACAAATTTTAAGATGATAATTTTATGATGCAGCATGTGACCACATTCTTTCCTGGAAGTCAGCTAAGGACTTCTAGTCACTAGTGATGACCCGATCTGAGGAAATGCTTGACTCTAAACCATAAATGACACATGTAAAAGCACTATCATTGACTAATCTTCTTAATGCTAAATTTGTTTGTTTTTTTTTCAAAATCCTGAAGGTTCTTGCTAAAGGACAAACATCTGCTTTTCAATACTCATTTTCACGCAAAGTTTTTAAAACCTCAGAGCTAATGATTTGAGACTGAAGTCAGTCTAGTCCGAATGTCTTTTTATTATCTTAACCAGCATAATGCCATTTTATATTAGAAAATTAAGCATTCTTGGTTTGGTAAAATATGTCTTGATATTATGCTACTATCACAAATGAAAAACACAATTTTAATGGCTAATACAAGCAGATCTTTGGTTTGTTTTAAAAAATAAATGCATGGAGCAAATCCTTTTTGTTACTTGCAGGTCTGTGCGTAAAGAGCTATTTCAGCACAATTATGCTAAATTTTCAAATGGCAAATAATGAGGAGAAGGAAGGAGAAAGCGACTGGTGTCCTTAGATGCATTATGTGGCTATGAACAGTTTGCAATACACTTCTAAAACAGGATCATGAAGAACACACAGGAAGATTAGGGATCAGAGGCAAAGCTTCACAGTTAACAACACAAATTAAGAATCAAGTTAGAGCTAAATTAAATTTGCTATGAATCTTTAAAAACTCCTTCACAAATTCTGTATTTTATAACCACACAGTTAATCAACAACCATTTACTGCAAAACTCACACGGCTAAGAGGCTATTAACACGGGAGCATGCGACAGACTGGCACAGCACACGGTTCATACTTACTGCATTCTGGTGCAGAGGGACAGATCACACAAAATGCAGTCAGTTCTTAATTAGCAATGGACTTCTAAAAGTAAGCACTTACTGAGAGTTATTCATTGCTGCAAAGGAGTGCTTTTATCACTCAGACTATTATTTTTGATGGGTGTAGAACTTTTTAGATCAAGACTCATGTCCAAACAATCCAAAAGACAGGGCAACCATATCTACATATGGTGTCTCAGGGATGTTTATCCAGGGGAGAGCTATTCAGGATAAAAAGTTTGACTAAAATACTGATAAATCATATAAACTGCCTGAAGCCCTAAAGCATCAGAATAGAATGCTTCTAATTCTAAATGATAAGGGAAAAGAAACATGCATCATTTGTAACCAAGTCCCACATCTCTCTAAAGAAAGAGTCAGAGGTAGAAACAGCTGTCAAATCACTGATTACTGAAGAGATTCAGCAAGAGGCAGAAGTACCCTCACTTCCAGTATCCCTGAGACCCATTCCTGTAAATAACTTGCTAGGCCTTCCTTTCAAAAGCAAATAAGATGGTAAGGAGAAAGTATTCTCCTGGAGATGACCCAAGAACAAACACTTGACTTTCCTACCTTATTCTGTTGCTAAAACTCAAACAGCAAAAAATTCCCCAAACAAAGAGGCTACCACGACCACCAATGTAGAGGTTAACATACTTCCTCGAGGAAATCAGCATCTACTATGAACACAGTTCCAGACTCCCAAATGGTCAGGGCAATAATTGCTGCCAAAACTGAAGGCTAAAGACCCATTTCTTGTGATAAGTTTCAACTGTTGGCACTGTCCAAATTTGGGGGGAAATGGGACTTTCACACAATTTAAAATTAACTTGAAGCGAAGCGGGATGGTGCATGCCTATAATCCCAGTGGCTCAGGAGACTGAGTCAGGAGAATTGAAAATTCAAAGCCAGCCTCAGCAATAGCGAGGCACTAAGCAGCTCATTAAGACCCTGTCTCTAAATCAAATATAAAAATAGGGCTGGGAATGTGGCTCAGTGATAGAGTTCAATCCCCAGTAGCCCTCAAAATGTAAATAAATGAAAAATAGCTTTCAAAAACTTAAAAAACAAGCAATAATCTGCAAAAAAAAAAAAAAAAAAAAAATCAGCCTGGTATCCATTCAAAAAAACTCCAATTTGTACAAGCCCAACACATCTTTCCATTTATACAGGTGTATAAATTATAAATTATACATTTATAAATTAACATGACCTTTTCAACATGAGTTACCCCTCCCCCTTTATAAAATGACTACACTGAGTCTAGAAATCATCACATGAATATGAAGGCCCTGAAGCAGCTTTACAATTGAATGCTTTTTTTGGTTTGTCAAGAACTGTATGAGTAGCCAGCACCTCTCCCATTGCCAGTCTCATGAATCAAAGTCTCCAAAGGAGGAAGCAGGCAGGAGCTGACCCTCGCTAATGACTCATCTCTAGTCTCCCGTTTTCTACCCATGCTCCATGCATGGAATTTTTCTCTACTACCTTACCCACATTTATCCACAAAGACTGAGAGATAAGACTAAAACTTTTAGAAGCATGTGCAAACAAGTACATAGTAGGAATTTTATTTTATGATCCTTTGAGTGAAACTCAGAATAAAGCCCACCCTTGACAGAGAGCTTCAAAGAATACAGGGAACCTCAAGCTGTGGGGTTCTATGCTTTTTCATGCTGTATTTACCCTGCAGACAGGGAGAGAGAGCATTTTCTATATTTAGAAGTATATAATATACCAAGATTTTAAATTCTAGGGTTTCTGTTTCAAAAATTCTAGACTACAAGTCCATCCTTTCAACATCAAAGAAACAGAAAATCATACTCCCAGCTGAGTTCATGACTAGTTTATACTCCTAAGTATCAATCATGAACTTCCACGTGAAATGATTTAAAAAAATTATCAAAAATACTGGCCTATTTGCACATTCTTCTTGGCAACAGAACAGGCTCGGGGTATCTTATATTCTTTAAGGTAGATATTTTTTAAAAGCTTGTAACAATAAATATTAAAAGGAAGAGATGAATATAGGAGGCAGCTTTGTCCCATTTGTGTTTGAAATGGTCACAGAAGAAGAATTTGGCAGGTGAATATCATGTGTTGGAAACAGTGAGCAGTTCAAACTCAAAAGACTGTGACTTATTTAAGCAAAAACTACTGTGAATTAAAAATTTAACTGATGTTTCTTATAATTCAGCATTTCCATTTTAGGTCAAATCTTGGATATAACATGTCAGATGCAGTTCTACAGTTAACTATCATGAAATGTCCTGCATAGTAAATCAAACAGTTCATTAATATATGAAATTATAGAATTTTGAGTGCAATGTCAAATTTAGAGAAACTGGGTTATAATAATGCTATTAAATGTGCTATTGGTCCTAGCAAAAATTCACTTGATGTAAAGTCTTTGGCAGTCCCCAATTATATCACTGATTTTAAACAACAAGCACTTAACTACGACCCCCCCCCCCCTTTTTTTGGTAGTTGTAGATGGACAGAATGCCTTTATTTTATTTGTGTATGGTGCTAAGCATCAAACCCAGTGCCTCACACATGCTAGAAAAGCACTCTGCCACTGAGCTATGGCCTCAGCTCAACTATAATCCATTTTTAAGAAACAGGTACCAAGGCAAAAACTGCTTTTTAAGAAAGTAAACTTAAAATATATCCTCAAAATTTAAAAGAAAAACATTTAACTTTAAATATTGTCTTTTAGTTATTCATAAATTTGAATGAGTGGCTGAAGTTTTAAAAAACTTGCCTTTAAATATGTGACATTTTTCTTCTATACTCAAATATGGTAAATTAGCAAGAAAAACAATACTATCATGACTTCTTAAATATTTTTAAATAGGCTTTAATTGAAAAAGTCAGAGCAAGAGTAACTATATGTATACAAAATAAAACACACACACCTCTCCATAATGTTTCCACTTTCATTTTCAAATCTACTTTAAACTTTGTCTCCTTCTTCAACTATAAGCTTTCTGGCACATGAAGGATAAAAATGAAGGTAAAAAACTAGAACAGAAGGCACTGACTATAGCCAGAATTGAAACAACTTAGAAAACAAGTTCTATAATCATGCAACAGACGTATTAAGCTACTATCTCTTCCCAAGTTTTAGGTTGTTTTATTTGAACAATCATTATATTGAGCCTATTATAATCTTATTATACACAAGTACTTTTAATTATACACAAGGTGCATTAGGGCAACATGGTAAGAAGTACAAAATTTAAAATAACTAGCACTCTGCCTGGATGAAACCAGCTCAACTCTAAGAAAAATGAAATAATCAGTTATTGCTGTCTGCTTTGGTCCATGGAACATTAATGATTAATTTGACTTTCCTAGTGAACTACTTGCCAATTTGATACCTATTAGGTTAACTACTCAGAAAAAGAGCCAAATCAATTCAGAATTCTCAACTTACTTTTGAACATAATATCATTTTTTAAAGAATAATATTCATTCTTTTATGGAGATACAATAAATATTTCTCAGAAATCAAAGACCATCTTTTCAGTTTTAAGAATGTGTGGGGTGTTTGGATTATAATTTCTACCTTTGGAAAGCTGGATCAATGTTCTACCAGGATTGACAGCTAGGTTCTTTTCTTCTATGAAAGGTAGTTCACGTTACCCTATTTTCAGTACCAACGTTCCATAATCTGTTTTCTAAACTGACATCAGATCACATGCAGCTAGCAAGGCAGAGCTTATTCACCCAGCTGGTACCAAAATGCCGGGCAGTCAAATCCATGTGTCATCATCCCATGGTTTAATGCATCAGATTCCCCTTTCCCTTTAGAGAGGGACCAAAGGGAGTGAAAGGTTTCCACCAGCTCAGCTGAAAAAGGTTTCCATGGGAACTGTCAGTGAGGTCACTGAGGCAGAATCAGACACGTTAAAAACTGTTCTGGACTCTTACTGTCCAAATTTTAAAGTGAAACCCAGGGCATTCTAAAAGGTAGAGCTCCTAATTTCTATTGTTGTTTTCTGCTGAAGAACTAAGGCAGGTTTTGATTTATACTTTATCAGTTTATTTTCACCCAGGTAAAAAATATAGAATTGTTCTTTTGTGCACTGGCATATATTCTGAATAATTCTCCTGTATTCTGACCCCTTATTCTTCAGCTTGTGGTACTTATTTAAGTCCTTAATTAGCTGGGCTTCCTAGAGTTCAATATTATACATTTCCTTACATTCCCACATCTTCTAATATTGCTGAGAATTCAGGAAAAGTGTAGGCTGCAAACTGGGACATGTCTGTGAATAATTTGTTAAAAAAAAAAAAACAACACTGCAATTCAGTATCAAAAAGCAGACAAAAGTATCTAAAAGTACCCCCATTCAAATTCTGTTATGAATTTCCCCCAATAAATTTTATTTATAAAAATAAAACATTAACAAGTTGTTTATTTAAAAAATCAAGATTGATGATTAATCTGAGAAGGTTTAGACAGAAAAATGGAGAGAATAATTAATCAGAAAAAAATGGAGAGAATAATTAATTATTGAAAAAAATCAAATCAATTCTCTCAAGGAACTGGGACGGGGGAATGGAAAAAAAATAAATCATTTTCTGCATGAAAAAGAAAACTTAATAGTTAATGATCTTATGGCAACCAGAAGATTTGCTACTGACATAATTGACAGGTTTTTCCCACCAGCTGAAAGTTTAGTTTAAAAACAGTAAAAATGGGGCTTGGGTTGTGGCTCAGTGGCAGAGCACTTGCTTTGCACATGTGAGGCACTGGGTTTGATGCTCAGCACCACATAAAAACAAATAAACAAAATAAAGGTATTGTGTCCATTCACAACTAAAAATACATATATATTAAAGAAAAAAAAAGAACAGTAAAAATGTAGCCTGTGTGGTTTTAGGTATATTACAAGCAGAAATTTGATTTCGATATTGACAGACAAGGGGTGAGTCCTGATGTCTTTCATCAGGGCACTTTGCACAGAGGCTACACAACTTGTACATCACAGGTGTTTGGAACTTACAGTTTTCTCTGGAGATTACTCTCCACCAAAGCAATTCATCTCAACCTGGACTGCACACTACAATCACCCAGGAGCTTTAAAAATACTGTTGCCATGGCCCCACCCCTAGAGATTCTGATATCATTGCTCTGGGTACAGTGTGGACATCTGAATTTTCAAAAGTCCCCCAGGTGATTCCAATATGCAGCTGAGTTTGAGAACTCCTAAAGTATTCCTTCTAAGGAATGAAAGAAGAGAATTATAAATATACTGCACTCATTTTCATTAACTGAAGTCCCTGGTGGTACTGAAAAAAGCGATGATGAACCATCATTTGCAGAGGGAAGGCAAGTTCATCAAGACACTGAGAGAGACTTGAATTAACCATAAGTGAAAAATATTTCTGGATTGCTGAAAGGTATTCCACCCAGTGTCAAGTTCAAGGATATTTTACCCAGGAACACACAATTTCTGTTCTGATTAGGTTCAAAAGCAAACTCACTTTCAAAAGAGTAACCTAGTGTCTTGATTAAATCTCCCTATCCAATAGGACTTGTCTTCAGGGAGCAACAGTCCTTCGGTCTTAAGGCCAAGACAGGAAGCTCCAAGAAAGCCAGGACATCTCTGTCTTGTTTATCATTTGGTATCTGGCCAAGAAGGCACTAAATAAAACCTTGAGAAGTGATTCCAGTTGTTCATGATGTCTAACTCATTTTCCTTTGAGTGCTATTAGGTGTCTTTTCCCATGAGATGCTAGGACACACTGAAGACAAAACAAAGTGATATCCCATCATAACCCTATTATGTATTTTTAAGTTTCCATGTATTATGTTAGGACATAATAAGCACCTGCTCACTGGCTTAAGATCAATAAATCTTTTTATTTTCCTGACAAAATTAAAATCAGTATCTTTGATTTTACAAACAGTATTGACTATATGTTTTTTTCTACTTTCTAGTAAAATCTCTAATGTCTACCATCTGTGCTGCTCATGAGACCATTTAAATTTAGATCAGCTCTGTACCAGGTAAGCAATCTTTTTCCCTGCCAGCTATGAGGAATGACTTTGACGTCCTGCCAATTAAGTGACAGTAACCTGGGGTCTTGCTAGCAAGAAATTAATTTGGGCAGAGGGATTTCTGAGTATACACAAGCAATTCTTCTAACTTATAAACCTCAAATTCTTCCCTTTTACCAAGGGACTGGCAGCTTTTCTTTGCAGATTCTGATAAAGGGGCCCCAGTACAAGCAGACATTGTACTGAAGAGCTGTGTTCTGGGAACTCTACAGGGGGTAGCCGCCAAAATACACTTCATCTGGGACAGCGCCCAACCTTGGCCAGGAGCTGGGGGTGATGGGGAGGGTAGAGCAACAGGGGAATCACAGACTTATCACAACACTTTTTTTTTTCCCCCTTATTTCCAGATACTGAGGAACCTGTGAGTTAGGGAATAATGGTGAAGAAATGGCCCTGATCTCAATCCTAGTAGGAAAGAAAATAATAAATAAAAATATTAGGTCTCGGGTGTAGTTCCTGTGTCTGCTGCCTAGTAGCCACGTTCCTGTAGGGGAGTCACTTGACCATCAGGGTCTTATGTTCTCATCTGTAAAATGGGGATAGTAGCAGCTGCTACTTTATGAGTTTGTTCTGAAAATTCAATCGGACAATATGCACAGCATTTCCAAAACGCTGGTGCACAATCAGCCCTTCGTAAGTATTTAAGCCCAATTGTTAAGCATGGAACATGATTTAGGGAGAAGGTACTATTATCAACATGAATGTTACCAGAAAAAAGAATTTGCTAGGAAGGCCTGGGTTAGCTTAAAGGAATTCAGAAATAATTACTTGTAGCGGAGAGAAATGAGAGGAGGAGCCAGATCTACCTGTCATTTCCTTGACTCAAAATAAACAATACTCCTAAAAGTGACAGTGTTTTAATAGGTCCATATTGTGTTTCTCAATGTCAAAGTCAGCAAAAAGAAAATTTAAGCATTTAATGTTTAAATATTTAATTTGTAGCAAGCATGGAGCTTTTTTTAATTAATTCTGAACTTGTGCAGAAATTATTTTGACTTCTATAGAATTCCTTATTGCAAGACCACCAGATCATTCAGCCAGATGAGACTTGAATGACACTCTAGGAATCATCTGATCCAGACTTTCCTCTGAGTCTGAGCTGAAGTAACCAGTCCTACTCAGGCCAAGACAACACCCAGTTTTCCCATTCCTGGCTTTTTCATTATACCAACCTGCCTCGATTTCTAAACAACCTATAAATGAATGAATAGCCCCAGGTGTAATGGTCATGCCACTTATTAGAAGTCTCAAAGTAAGAATTTTAAATCTGCAACTTCAAAAATCAAGTACTAATAAGAAATTCTGTTTAAACAGCAATGTCTCCAAATGATAGCTCCAGCACTTATACACATACCACCAAATTTTGTTCCATTTGCAAAGTTATAGTTATTTATCATAAATGCTGTCTATAAAATATAATTTGCAACTGTTCTACTTTAATAAAAATATTACTAGGAGTTTTTAAAACCTTACCTCAAAAATTTCAAAGCCATAAATGTCCAAAACCCCCATGACCTTCTTTCTCACTTTTGTTTGTGCCTTAAAAAAAATTTCAAATTAAAGAGTTAATTTAGGCATAATAACACTATAAATGACATATATGACATGCTAATTGTTTTTCTTTTTTTTTTTTTTCTTTTTTTTTTTTTCAGAGTACAAATTAGAAGTTTATTAAAGGACAGCAGAAAAGACTTCTCCCGGAGGAAGAAGGGGACCCAAGAGGTGGAATCCCTGTTTTTCTTAACTAGAAAATTTAGTTGTTTTTTTTAAACAGAGGATTTAGGAATGAAAATTTTAATAATAGGTGACAATTTTCAAAAAGGTATTAGAGGTATTAATAAAGGAAGGGAAGAAGAAAGGAGGAAAAGAAAGAACATAAAGAAGAAAAAGAGAAAGAGAAACAAGTAAAAAGAGAATGAGAGAAAGAGAAACAGAAAGAACAAAAATCTTACAAAAGGTATGGTCTTTAAAAATCACCTCGTCCGATACCCTTGTTTAAAACAACAACATATCAATTCCCAGAAAGGCAAAGTGACCTTTTAAGCCAAGTCTGTGCAGCTAGCTAGCAAATGAGCCAGGACTGGGACCTAGAATTCTGACTTTGAGTAACTCTTCAAAGACCACTGTCCTACTTACCAGTGAGATAAAACACACATGGCAAGACAAAATAAACAAAATCCCTAGCAAATTTTAATCTTATGCAGGTAAAGTCCTTTTAAGGAATAATTGTTTTAAGTAGCAATCAATTATCTTGATTATAAAACTAAACTTTCTCCAACTTAATGTTTACCTTGTGAACAGCATTTATTACAACTGATTTCTTTGCTTATAAAGATTGAGTACCTTAATGCTTTCGTTGATTCGATTTACCAACCATGAAAACAATCTGCTGTAGAGGTTTTTAGCCAGTGCATCGCGGGCATAATAAGCCTATTTAAAAAAAAGAAGAAGAGCTTAATACCCACAATTACCATAATGCTTAATTTCCACAAAGTAATGAAAATATTTTTAAAATATTTAAAGCCCTCTTATTTCAAATTTCTTTTAGAACTAGTTTTTATTTTACTCTAGATGGGAAGTCAAGCTGTTAGGAGAATTAGGCAAACTGTTTATCACAGTCACTTTCCCTTTTTGCATCCCAGGAAACTAAGTCTAAATATTGCAAGTTTTTGCCATAAAGATATTCATCTCAATTTAGAGAACAGAGAAAAACCAGAGGCAATTTAGAAGTCCAACAATAAAGATATAATAAAATAAATTATGATGTTATACAGTCATCATAGAAAAATGGTTATGAAATTGAGTAATGAAATGGAAATGTTTCATTGTGCGAAAGTTAAAAATTTGCATATGTAATACAACAATTTTTAAAAATTCTACACATAGAAAAGGAAAATGAAAGCACATTCAAATGGCTCAAACTGATGGAAATCTAAATTTTCTTGTGCCTAGTCTTTTGAGTGTTTTCTAAATATTCTCCACAGTCCATTTGTATAAATTGGTACAGTGAAGATAAAAACCTTACAGGCTTATTTAAAGATGTTCAGGGCTATCTGACAAAGAAGGAATAAAGACACAAAATGTCTTTGGGTTTTTTTAATTTATTTTTGTTTTTGCAGTACTGGAGATGGAACCCAGGGCCTTGCACGTGCTAGGCAAGTGCTCTACCACTGAGCCACAGCCCAGCCCAACATGTATGTTTTAGAATCCAAACGCTGGAAGGGGTTAGTGCAGGTGCCCAGGGTGGACAGTACCAGTGGTGGGTAACACTTGTTCTCTTGGGGTGGTTGGGGCTGGCCCCCTGAGAGGAAAGCTGGAGATTCTGCCTCTGTTTTTAACACACCGGCCATATGAGTGAAGTCTGCTACTTGTAAGTAGAGAGTTGGGTTTTGCTGTTAAATGAAACTGGTACATTTGTAGTTTTACAGAGAGCATAGCTTGTCAGATTGTGTGGGAATTCTTGTTTCACACTTCTAGCTAAATGAAGCATAATAACATTAATAACATACTCACTTCCCTGGGATCACAGATGAAAAGAACTGCACTCTTTCCCTTCACTGGACACTTTGTTGTCAACCCCAAACCTCCCTCCCCATCTCTCAGCTGCTCTAATCAAGAATAGAAAATATACCTGGAAACTGGCCAAAAAAAAAAAAAAAAAAAAGCAAAAAGAAAAGCAAGGGGGTGTTGGAAAAGAGGGGGCAAAGGTATGATTCAATAGTAGAAGATGCATGTAAAATGCTAAGACAGAGAAATGTAACTTGGATATACATCCTTTCTTCAATACCCTTTCTCCTAGTTTTCACTGTATTAAATAGGTAATTCAAGTGTTTACAACAGAGCTTGGCACAGAGTCTACAATGGATTTTCATTATGATTTTTGAAGTATCCATTTCTCCTACTACAGTCTCATGAGCCTCTATCATTTCTTAATCCTTTCCCTTCTTGTAAATTTAAGTTATCTCAAAACACCACACAATCCCAAAACACTACGTATTTGTAAATAAACCCTTTTTCATCTTAATGTCATCCAGCTTTTTTTAGTGGTATGCTATCTGCTTCCTACAAAGCATCATTTCAATGTGCAACAGAACAACAGTGACAACTTATTCTGGGAAACTGCTTTATGGTGTTTAAGGTGTATTCACAGCCAGTATTGATCTTCTTTGCTTCTTTCAAACAAATGTCCATTGAAGGGACCTCAACTCAAATGTTCTTAGGGACTTGTGATAAGAATGAACAGGAAGCAGTGAGGAGACACATTCTAGGTCAAACTCAACACTGAAAAAGAAAATAATCAAAACAAAAGCAAAACTACCCTTTAGTCAAATAAGACATGCCTACTGAGCTATCTCTGGCCCCAGGGGCTATCAATTTGCTATCCCTCACTTCTGAGTCCAATTCATGCCACCTAATCCCCACAATAACATCCTATAAAGCAGAAAGGGCAGAGATGTTTATTCTAAGGAAAGTAGAAACGAGGGGAAAGGATCTACAAGGAATCTACATGGAATGTAGAAATGAGGGGGAAATAGCAAGCACACTGATTCACCCTCAGATTCTGAGCACACTGCACAAAAACTAAGCATTTCTGTGGCTGCATGAAACTCACAGAGGAAAACCGCAGGTGGCATCTGCTTGTGAGACGGTGGGAGATGGTGGCCTTGCATGGAATGAGCAAGGTGGAGACCCAGAGATGCACAGACACGGAAACCACTCTCCAGAAGCTTGCAGTAGAGCGAGGGAGATCAAATGGACACAAACAAAACAATCACAGGGCCAAGACCCAATTGTAGAGAAAAAGAGTTCGGAGAAGGGGAATCTGGGGGTCTAAGTGATCAAGAAAGGCTTCTTGGGTGGGTGCAAGTGGGTGGCTATTCAGACAGGCAGAAGGAATGAGCAGTGACATGGGGGTGATGGACAAGCAGGTAAATAAGTACAGCACCTAGAGAACTAGAAAGCAATAAACTGACTTTATTTAATTTTAAAAAATTATTAAAATTAAAAAAAGGTTGGGGATGTTGCTCAATGATTAAGGTCGTGTAGGGTCTGGATTATGTACACAGGGAGGCCAAGGAGAGAGCTATGTTGTAAAAACTAAATGAAAAACTGTCTTGGGTATCCTCTATTTTAATATTAGGCATCCTATCTGGGAACAGATCTGAATGCCCCGGGGAAAATGAGGCACGGGGGAATAACTATGACCCTGAGGTCCAAGCAATGAAACTGTGAGAAAAAGCTAATAAGACCAATCACTCTCGTAGAAATCCAACTCTGCCAGGCAGTCAGATGGGTAGAAGCACACACTCAGACCACCACATCAAAAAACCCACACTCAACGAAGGTGCTGAAAAACTGAGGATCTCAAGCCAAATTCTTTCATCCACAGGTTAAAAATTTGTGGAAAAAGTTCTACCAGTGACAATAAGGTAACTCAGATAAGCTTATCGAAAAGAGGCGCCTGAGTCAGGTTTTCACAGAGGATGAATAAAAAGCAAAACACAATAAAAACAGATCCAAAAGACACAGATCCTCAAAGGGGCTCCTTAAACAACACAGGCTTTCTCATGGCATCACTGTGTACTAATCGACCTCAACTCTGGCCACTAAAACATCCACACATAGTGGCTCTCAAAATGTGATCCTGAACCAGCAGCAGTAGTAGTGGTGGTAACTGCACTTAGAGGAAATGTGGATCCTTCCAAGTGGATCAGGAGGCTGAGGCAGGAGGACCGCAAGTTCAAAGCCAGTCTTAGCAACTTAGTGAGATCCTGTCTCAAAATTTTAAAAAATTATTAAAATAAAAAAAGGTTGGGGATGTCGCTCAGTGGTTAAGCACCCCTGGGTTCAATCCCCAGCACTACACACACACATACACACACACACACACACACAAAAGAGA
>NW_026000005.1:11859008-11976513 GCF_001458135.2 Marmota marmota marmota | reverse complement strand
AAAAAAAAAAAAAAAAAAAAAAAAAAAAAGGTAAATTCTTTGGTCCTAACCCAGGCCCACAGAATCAAACACTCAAGGGGTATTTAGCAGCCACCCAGGTGATTTTGATGCATGCCTAAATCTAAGAACCTCTGCTGGAGACGTTCCACTCTGACCCCAAATTTAACCTTCCCAGCCACACTGCTCTGAATCTTCTCCCTGAATCTAAAGCTCCAGCCCAGCTTGACTGATCCTGTTCCTGATATGTGCTCCAAAGCTGGCTTTTCTCAATGCTTTCTTTTTGAAATGCCCTTTCACCCATTCTTTATACATCTAAATCCTTCAATCTCTCCATGAAGCCTTCCCTGATCCCTTACTTCCCTACCAAGGGCCCAAGTGGGTGGGTGTGCTGTTCAGGCTCTCAACATCTTCTCCATGCAGTCAGTCTCCCCCATCTGACTTTGAAAAGTAGGGCTGAAGTAGACAGACATGACAGCAGCTGCAGCAATTTAGAAAGACAGACAACAGTACAACCAGGGAAGGACTGCTACAAACCTAATCTCCATGTACATAAAATGATAGTATTTTCCACAATCCAAGTAACTCATGTAAAATAAGATCTCAGTATTGAAGGAAAGCAAAGGGCGGCAGGCATTCTTGGGTTAGCAAGAAAGTCTAACTCTAATTAGAACAAGAGAGAGGCTGAACTCTACCCTACTGTCTTACAAATGCTTAAAGCTAGTTACAAGGAGGATCAGACAAAAAAAAACAAACAAACAAACAAAAAAAACCATAGTTGAATAAACAAAGTAGGCCTGAGTGGGAAAAGTCCTGGTAGGAAAATTTCTAAGCCACAGCACAAAGAGTTTTACATTGTAAGGGGCTCCAGATGCTGCCTGGTTCTGCCTACACATCCATCCATGCAAACAGATGTCCATTTAACTTCAATCAACAGGAAAGAAGGTTGCAGCTCAGATTTGTGTCTTAGGAACACTTACTCTACCTCAAAGTGGTACAGTAAGAAAGGCCAGGAGTTCAGTTTGGCCATCTGACCACAGAACTGGCATCTCACATGATCTTCTCCAAATCAGTGAATGGCAACTACTGAGTCTCCCTTGATTCTTGTTATTATTCATCAAGGCATGAGCAAGCCCTGCTGCCTCCACCTTCAAACCAGACCCACAAAAGGATCACATCTCACTTACTCAGCTACTGCAACCACACGGTCCAAGCCACCATCATCTCTGGGTTAAGGAATTCTGCTGCTTGTTTCCCTCTCTCCCCTCCACAATCAGCCAGAATGACCCAGTGAAACAAAGGGCAGATGCTGTCACTCTTATGCTCAAAACACTCCCACCTCCCCCTGCCAGAATTTTAAGCTCTCTGAAGGCAGGGATCCTTATCTACTTAATTTTCACTATCCCTAGTGCTTAGAATGCCTGGAACATAGTATGACAGTTACTAGCCTGCAAAGTAAAGTTTCATACAGAAACACCATCAACTTTTAAAACACTTTCTGTCCATTATGATTTACCCACCTGAGCCACATTCAGTGTGGTTGAAACTTTCTCCTGCTTGGCTTCAACTGTTCGGAAACTGAATGCTCGTTCCAGAACAGACTGATCAATACCAGTCAACTCGCAAATTTCTTTTAACTCTGTTAGGGAGCAGGGGAAGATAGACACAAAAGGTGACTACATGTATATTGATAATCATTACCAAGGCTTAGGCTATTCCTTTTAAATTGCACTCAAACTCAACAATCTAACCTGTATAAATTAAAAGGCTTACAATTTAACTACAGGGCTGGGGATATAGCTCAGTTGGTAGAGTGCTTGCCTCGCATGCACAAGGCCCTGGGCTCAGTCCCCAGCACTACACATACACACAAAAACTTAACTGCAATTATATTTCTGTTGAGTTTCACTAGAAAGCTTTTTTAAAGCAATGCAAAACAAAAATTTTAGTTTCTAGATTTAAAACTGGGCAGCAAGTCAACACAAGTTTCCTAAACAAGGTGATTCTCCTTTGACTTACCATTTTTATCTTTGATTTTGCTCTCATCTAAACCATTTACTCGTGATTCAGGCTTGAACTCGATGTTCCCTAGTTTCAACACTGCTGCCACCACTCCCAAGACAGACTCGGCTTCATGATCCATAAAACCCACAATCTGCATGGCATTCTGGGAAGAGGAAAAAAGCACCTAGTTTATTTCTGTAGTTCTTTATTGTTGTTTATAATGAATCCTATTACAGATTTATTTCTGGGGAAAAATCCCAAATCTTAAGACAAGGCTGTTACCTTTCTCAGTGGCACTCTGTGACTCAAGGGGTACCTTTCATGCCGTGGCAGGTGGGGGAAGGGAGGATGCAGACTCAAGACAGAAGAAGCTGCCAGAATCTTGGGTCCCTGTCCCCACTTCAACTGCTGCAACTTGGTTTCTACATCTGTCTATTTTACATGGGGTTCTGCTACTATAACAAAACCAAACAAGAAGCTCCTACAATCTTCAACAAAGAAAACCTCTCATTTATTTTACATGTGAGAAAAACTGTGGTTTGCAAAGGTAGGTGCCTCATCCAAGACAGGATGGGTACAAGGAATAGTCATTCATTCCTAAATTTATATGGAGTGCCAACTATGTGCCAGGCAGAATGATTACAGAACTGGCCTTGGACTGAAGTCTTGAACAAAAATCATGTCCAGGAGACAAATGACTACTACTTCCATGTAAGGATGTTTGCACAGTTTTAAAAAGTGGTATACTCTGAGATCTGTTTCCTTTTTAAGAACAGCTGACATCATTATGATGATGATGATGATGATAATGATGATGATGATGATGATGATGATGAGTACAACTAGGCTATATGGCAGCGGGGAGTAATATACATTTTTATGTTATGAAAATTTCAAACAGACACAAAAGTAGAGAACAGAGAAAGAATCCCCATATCCTTTTCATTCATCCACAAGGATTAGTTGATGCCAATCCTGTTTAATCTACAACATGACCTACTCCCTGTCCTCCCTACAACCCCAGCTGTCTTGTTTGGAAGCAAATCTCGGTTACCACATCAGATCATAATAGGAGTAATTTTGACAGTATGTGCCAAATAAAGACAGAAAATAAGAGTACTATGTAAAATCATTTCTTTTCTAATGAATGTGGAATGAAACTGAGCAAAATGAAGATTTTCTGTCTCAAAACCAGTTCTGATTTAATAGTATCCAAGGGCAGTTTTCACACTTGGAAATTAACTTTGGCTATAAAACTCTGCCTATAAAAACATTTGGAATTTAACTATAATATTACAAGACTCAAGCTCCAGGATAACATACGCAAGCTCCTTTTGATAAATGGTAAAATAGCTTGCTAAGATGAAGTGTGGGCCAATATAACCTGGTGTGATTCTTGAGTATTGAAAACCCAAACTAATAAAAATGTAACACATTCTTGTAAAATTCTAAAACCTTAGGGGCATGAGTCACACTTAAAAGAAAACTCAGGATTGTCACCAGTTCGGATGGAGCAATCAAGCACTAGCCATTTTTAAATGTAATAAAATCATTCCGTCTTACCCTAACGGTTCTGAAATTGGCTGCATCATCCACTCCATTAACTTTGGCAGAGTCCAGACTCAGGTAGTTGTATCTGCTGAAATCCCGCTCAAGCTTAAGTTTATCTATTGAGTCACACATACAAATCAGTAAGTTGCTTGAACAAATCTAATTGGCATCAGTATTTCATTTTTAACCCTTCAGAGAAGATGACTTTCATATTATGCACTAAATCAACAGAACAAAAGTTAATACCCAATACCAATAACGCATTTCTGTAAAACCTCCTTTATCACTATTGCACATACTCAAACTCTGCCTTTTTACACTGATTCTTACTGGGTAAGTCCCTTTCTATATCTTTATAACATAAAATGTCTTCAACATACTACTCCATGATAACATATGATGCCCATCTAGGAATTCATTCACCACTGCATATTTTGGGTTGTTTCTAGTTAATAAATAAATAAATAGGGTGGGAGGGAAAGGGAGGGAGAAGGGCAATAGCAAGGATAGGGGAAGGAGATGGTCATCCTTATAAAAAATTCATGTATGAAGATGTGAATTTGGTGTCAACATACCTCATATACAAACAGAGATTTGATAAATTGTGGTTTAAAGGTGTATTAAGAATTGTAATGCAAAAAAAAAAAAAAGAGAGCTCATTTATAGTGGTATAATTTGGCAAGAACATATTTTATAATCAGAGTTACGAAAAATTGTGCTGTGAATGGATAATTATGAATGTAATGCATTCCACTATTGTCATGTATGTAAGAAATTAAATAATAATAATAATAATAATAATAATAATAATAATAATAATATAGGGCAGTGATAAACATTCTTCATGTAAATTGCTTTTTGGATTCATTTAAATTATTCTGGTGGGATATATTCCAGAAAGTGGTGTGACTAGGGAATAAGTCCTGATCATTTTGACTCTTATTTGGCTAAATAAATCAGTGATAATGGGTCCAAGTCCATAAGTAACACACTCTGTTGGTTTTATCTTTTTTTACTAACTTTAGCACTTCAGTGCTATTACCAGGTACATTTATTGATTATTAGTGAGGAGAATTTTTCTCTCCAGGTGTGGTTGGCTTCTTATAGCTCTTCTTGTTCCAACTACTTGTTCAATATTTTTATCACTTAGCTATTTCCTGCTGGATACTGTCCTTGTGGGACTCACATTCATTTTCTAAAATATCTGAGGGTCAGGTTGTTAATCTCTTGTATCAACTGCCCACAATTTTTAAATTCTCACTGAGCAATTTGCTTTTATATAATTGTTTTCATTTACTGTTCTCCCCGGGTGAAAATTTACATTCTTCTATTTTACTTTTTATAGTTGTGGTTAGCCCCTCTCCTCGACATCAGGCTTTTATAAGCCATCTAAGACTGAGTCCCTGGTGAGGTATGGGATATGAGACAAATGCAGAGCACAAACAGGCACACCATGTTCTCCACTTCCACCAGAGTCATGGAAAAACTTCAAGAAGGAAGGAGAGAAGCATATGGAATGCATTTTAAGGAGGATGCTTTGGAAAACATCTAAACTGTATCTAAACTGTAAGAATAAGTATAATCAGCTGTAACACTAAAAATTATAAAACAATAGACACAGAGACTTACGAAGGAGCTCTTCAGAGGCACCAGAGAGCAGCTGATAGAACACATGGAAGTTTCTTTCACCTCTTGGCTGCTTAACGACACGAGATTTCTCTAAAAGATCTAAAAAGAAAAGAATTAACTCATGTTATAAAATTCATTTTGCTTTTAAATCCACCATACTTCTTTTGTCCCTTTCACCTTCTTCTTAATCTCCTATTTTCTATCAATGAAACAAAACAGTAAAAGAAATTATGTTTTCAATTCTACTTTTAGAAAGTTGCACAGTTCTACCAAAATCACCAAATTAAACACACTAGGTTCTTTTAAAACAGTGAATATGCAAAGTAAGTTAAATTCAACAAGCTACTGAGATACTAAAATTTTCTTTTTTAATGATACTTAATTCTTCAAAGTGTAACACATGCAGCTATTCAATTGAGTCCACTTAATTATAATGATAAAAATAAATTTTAACATCTCATTGTGCTAAGAGCTTCACAGACTTTATCTCATTGAGTTCTCCTACTTTATGAGATATTTTATAGCTGATGGCCCAAATTTAAGTAACTCATTTGGTAACTGGTAGAACCAAGACTTGAAATGAGGCCATTGGACCCTAGAGCAGCCTGTACTACATATCCACATTGCCTGCTACCTGTGACAAGTAAACTAGATTTTCCAGGATATCTTGAAATCTTGGAATTTGTTATTGGTGGTATGTTTTTATTAATTACAAATTTTTTTAATTTCACAAATTTAAGGTCTTATCAAATTTTCAGACTTTACAGTAAAAAAAAGAAACCAGAAAGAAAAGGAGTCATTGAATAGTATATTGCAGATAGTACAGCATTAGAGGATATTCCAGCCCAGAACCTTGCTTACCCCTTGCCAGTGATACAAAAGAGGTCTGGACTCTATGAAAGGCCAATTTTAGCAATAAAATATCAAATCAATAATTTCATTACTGAACACTAATTTTAGAGAACAGGCATTTGATTCCTCATCAGGTTGAAATCTAACGCAATATAAAAGGAGGGGGTATACAGGTGAGAATGATGTACGATCTCTCTGGGGATGATGGCTGAAGATGTTTATTCATATTTCTGGAATCCACACCAATATTTGAGGAAGGAGCCTAGGTCAAGTTAGTGGATTTGATGAAAGAGAAGTTCTGGGTATTCCAAATCTGTTAGGTTGTTTGTCAGAACAAAGAGATGGGGGCTGGGGATACAGCTCACCTGGTAGAGTGCTCGCCTAGTATGTACAAGGCCCTGGGTTCAATCCCCAGCACTACACACACACATACACACACACACACACACACAAAAGAGATGGTTGTAAGAAAACATGAAATCAAGCCAACTGAAAAAAGAACAAAAATATATAAACACAAAAATTATTAGAAACAAGATGCTGTGAAATTTTTATTTTCATCTCTACCTCTTACATGACATGGAAAACTGCCCACACGCTCAAATCATAGATGGAGAACAATGAAGTCTTCATATTTAGAAAACAGAAGGAAAATAGAAACGTAAAGTTGCACGTAGGATAAAACTTAAGGGGGGGGGGGGGAAGAACTGTATATTGATCATCTCCAGAGAAATGAAAGTTTCAATTACTAAGTAAACACTGATATGAAGAACAGAAGATGGACTCAGGATAAGCATGCGCTGTGCTTTAACTTACTAAGTGTTCAAGCTTCTACTAGGTCCTAAGAGTAGGAGAGTTTTAGAAGGAGAGTTTTAGAAGAGTAGGAGAGTTTTAGAAGAACTAATCCTTGTAGGAAATTCCCCAAATCTAGAAGAAAGTAACTCAACTACATGAAAAATATAAACGAATACTACAGTTGAGTCCATTCATTCATGCACATATTCCTTCAAGTGCTCACTCACTACTTGCCAGGAATGATGAAGGAAATGGGCCCAGCACTGACTGCAAATGTGAAGGCTTTCTTTCTCTTCTCTTATAGGAGTAACATATGTTTCCAGCTCATGCCACCCAACCAACAGCAGCGGCTTGTTTCAAAGTGAGATGACAGGGTGTTTATGAGTAAGAAGAAGATGAAGTGGGGGAGGTAGACAGGCCAGGAAGCCCTGGCTCTTCCCATAGCCCTAAGAACTGTGCTGCCACTCAAAAGCACTGAGCATCTTGCAAGCCTGCTGCTCTTTCACCCAACAGTGACACCTTCATTATGACGACAACCAGCAACACCTAGATAGCCACATTCCAAAAGCAAAGGGATATTCCCAGACATCAAATAATGCCTTCAAAAAGCAGCTACAACATGCTACAGCCTAACACGCAGCACTTTTTGAGCAGATGATAATGGGCAATGGGGGGAACGAAGTGGCAGTAGCTGTTAAGATTCAGCAGAGAACAACCCTGAGTTAAAGAACAACATTACCTTGTGCATGCTGTGAAAAGGAATGTTGGCCAAATGCACTTCTTGAACCACACGCGCTGATTATAATCAGTGATGACTACCATATCCAAATATGAAGCATAATACTGTGTCTAAAAGGAAAGGTACAAAGGGGAAGCAGAGAGGGAGCCTGCACTGACCTTCCACTACACACTCCTCGCTTTCCATCTGTTACCACATTCAGCCCGGAACACCTCTGAGATTGATTTTATAATCCCTATTTTACCAATGAGAAAATGAGGCTCCCATCACTCTTGGTAAGTGACAGAGCCAGAACTCAAAAGCTTTGGGTGACTAGGGTATCAAACTTATGCTCTATGATTTTCCAGTAAAAAAAAAGAATGCAAAAATTCTTAAACCCTTGGAAATGCTGTACTTTATATGAAATACATGACTTCATTAAGCAACTTCATCACAAAATGAGGAATCTTTATGACAAAGCTGTTGAAGGTTTTACCACTTAGAATGCTTACACTATTACCCCAGAGCCTCCTATTTCAGTTTATGACTTTTCTCGTAAGTCACAAGCTTCCAGGTAGAAAAGTAATTAGGGATAATGTTTGCCCCCAAATAATTTACTGGTGCTTAAAACCATTCCCTGTTGGTGTTTTTCTCTGCTAAATGTGCATGCACAAACATAACCTAACAGCATGAAGCCATATTAAATAATTACTCAAAGTAGAGAATATAAACTCAATTCACCATAGGGACATATCACCTGACCACTTTAATTTACTTAAATGTGCCCCTGAATTAAGTCAAAGCAGAACACTGGCACAGCCTTCTCTTTCTGCCTTAGGTACTTCTGCCACTGCTGATGGAGCCTCTGCTAACGAGATTTAGTAAAGAAGGATGATTACTAGACGCCAGATATTTAGTACAGGAGAGAGTTCCAGAGTCTCCAGATAGCTCAATGCAGCTGTATCCACCCCAAGATAAAAAGCTTATACTAAATTTAATATAAATTCACATTTTAAAGGAAGAAATAAACTTCAAGGCTTTCTAAAGGAAACATTAAAGAAGCAGGGAACAAGAAACAATGAAATCAGAAATTGCCCCTCTACCCCACCAGGCCTGCTGTTGCCACCCAACTGTTGGCACACATGTCATATTGCAGGGCTTTCTTAACTAACTAATTTCCAGCTAATCCACGACATGTACATGTGCATGTGCATGTCACAGGACAGCCTCCCCAAGGCATAACTTGAAAAAAAGAAAACGTCCATGAATGCACCAGCTGGCAAATGAAAAAGACCTTTAATTGAGGAAGGAATAAAAATAAAAAGGTTGGGAAGAAAAAAAAATCTCATTACTTTGGTAAAGGAAGGATTAGATAGTTGATAAGAATTTATTTTATGCCTCATCTCCTCTCCTAGAAAAATAAATAGTGCGAGTTCCTGATGAAGGCTTAAGAAAGAATCAACTTTGGCTCAGTTTCTCAAGTGAGGTCAGAATGACAAGGAAAACCCCACTGAGAGTCTATGACTCATAATGCTGGCCCCCAGGGTGCACATCTTCTCCAATAGCTCCAAGGCCAATATTTGAAAAACGCACCACAGGGGCATTTAGGTTCTTCCAATGGATTTATGCCTCTTCATTAATGCAAACGAATACATTAAACAATAGCATGTGCCTGTAATGTAAGTAGCTATAATTTTCCTACTTTTTTTTTTTCATCAGATAATAAACCCCCACCCCTGCCCAAAAGTGCTAAATAACCAGTGAGTTACTGGGCATAACTCACAGTACCTTCTGTGAAAAATCTTTTTTTTTTTTTTTTAAAGAGGGGGGGGGAGGGAGAGAGAGAGAGAATTTTAATATTTATTTATTTTGTTTAGTTCTCGGCAGACACAACATCTTTGTTTGTATGTGGTGCTGAGGATCGAACCTGGGCTGCACGCATACCAGGCAAGCGCGCTACCACTTGAGCCACATCCCCAGCCCCGAAAAATCTTGATTATGAACTGATGTTTACTTACCAACTGCAGCTGTATTCTAAAATCAACTCTATGTTTTTTGGAAGTAGACAAGATAAATCCTCAAGAATGACAACTGGGAAGGTTCACTAGTGACAAATTTTAAATATTAAAAAGACTGGGCAAAGTCTTTTCAGGAATCATTTACTATGCATGTTTATTACAGTTCTTTAAAAAAAAACACACACAGAAAACAGGATGTGATGACCAACTTCAGGCCTCTTGAACAGCAGGTCTCAGGTGGCTCTCTAGCTGTTTGCAGGACAGGTATTTGAGAGATCTAAACATCTGGCTTTCTGTGACATCACAACCCTTCCTCATCTTCCATTGCACTTTATAGCACTTTGGTTTTAAGGAATCAGTCCAAAGTTCTTACTCAAAAGTCAGTTTTCTGAAACTATAAAAATCAGCACTGAAGGTAGCTGTTACATGAAAAGTTCTAACAGGATTCCCAGAGTTAGCCTGAGATTTAAAGCAGTAAGAAAACTTGGCTTATTATTTACCTAATAAACTACTATTTATTAATAGGATATGGCTGCATTCACTGTATATATGTGTTTTCACAAGAATGTTTTCTGATACAAATTTAAGACCTAACTGAGAATTTACTCATGCATGTATCTAAATCTAAAATTCTAGATTCTAGCAGGTTACAGTTTCCTTGAGGAGGTGTCGTAACAGTTGAACAGGTGAACTAAAACTAATGAAATATCTAGAACTTAATGTTATTATGCATATTATTTTAATAAACACAGATTCATTCCTTAGTACAAGGTTTAGATATATTTGAACACGTGGTCTCTTCTTTATTTACATATAGTCTTATCTCATGATAACCATGGACTTTTTTGTGGTAAACTGATTTTTGTTAAAAATTTTGTTAAAAAAAATGCAAGATCAAGACAAAAGCATCTACTTTTATCTAAAGACATGCATGACTGAATAACAGAATTATTCTTTCAGAATGTCAATTTTATTACTAAAGATACTTCAATTTATTTGTTTTCTTAAGGAGTTTTAAAAATCAAAATGCTAAAGGGGAAAAAAACAGTTTGATATTTAAACTAGGTAATGTATTATCTTAGTTTTTTGATGATGTGTGACCATAAAGAAGACAGATTAAAAACAGATACCATCTACTGGTTAAGTATTTGCTAGTTACTAAGAACTGACTCATGTACTGGCAGTCTCTAATTCGACCTCAATGCTTATAGTCTCAGGAAACAAAGCAGGTCACAGTTTCCTTGAAGAGGTGTCGAAACAGGCAGTTTCACTTCTAATCAATGATTTGCCAACAATGAAATCAAAGATATGATATAAAAGAAAGGAACAAAGTGATAAATCTCAAAAGAAAATTATGTCCTATACCCTACAAAATAGCATGATTGTGCTCCATACATAAACAACATGCACATAAAAATATGAGACAACTGTATCATAAATTCAAAAGAAACATAAAAGAAAAGGAAATTCAGAGCAGTTTGCTCCATCCTTCACCTCCCCTAGGAAGGGAGTGGTCACCTCCTTCTGCTATAGTTTCTCTGGGAAGAATTTTCCTTAGGTCACTCCCCAGCCTCTCCCCCTCCTCCCTCCTATTCAGGCAGTGAGGTTTGGAGAAAGGTCTGGGCATGTACACATGCTCAGCTTTCTGGGGTCCTCATGCTGCCCACATAACCAGTTCTACTCCTCAGTGCTGAGACAGTGGGGTGATGTACACAGGAGAGGGCCAGCAGTGCTTAGTGCTGTGGAGGACCACCTGACTGCCAAGCTGCCAGAGGACTACTGGCACACCTATGCACTTAGGTGACAACACCAAAAGTCACTTTCTTCAACTTTGACTTCAACAGTAGTAACAAAGCCACTTCCTCTACAATTTAATTCCCATGCCTATTTTTCACGTATTTCCAAACAGGGCGAAGGAAAGGATATTATTATTAGTTAGTATTAGTTAGTTTTGGCTGCATAACAAACCACCCCAAAACTCAGTACTTTAAAACAATTTTTATTAGCTCAGAACTTTGGGAGTCAGTTGGGCAGTTCTGGTCTGAGTCAGCTTGGTTGATCTCTGCCAGGCTTGGTCAAGGGCTGGCCAACTGGCTGGCAGCCAACCTAAGATGTCCTCTCTCACATCTGACAGTTCATTCTATGTGCAGAATCATTCAGCAGACCATTCAGATTCATTCACATGGCGGTGATGAGAGAGTTCCCAAGAGCACCAAGGAAGGACAAACTCCAATGCGTAACCAACGTTCAAATCTCTGGTTGTGCTATATTTGCTAACTATTCCACTGAGTAAAACAAATCTCATGGCCAAGGCTGAGTCAGTGAGAAAGGGAATTACCCAAGGGTGTAGACATGGGGTGAAAAATTATTGTGGCCGTTTTGAAAATCAGCAATCAATTTGTAGCTATTTAAAATAAAACGGTCATAAATTCTTTGACACTTTCCTATTGAGAAATAGGATTAGGAGCCCTACCAGTGAAAGTGGGTGAGTCTGTACCCACTTTGACTTACAGTACATAGCAGAAGGGACAAGCCACAGAGTCATAAGCTACTTCAGGCTTCCTTCTGATTTTTTTCGGAGCACTTGCTGTCAGGGTGTTCCCTTCCAGAACACAATGTGAAGCCACATGGAGGCAGCTCCTGTCTACAGCCCCAACAGACCCTGGCCTTACAATTCTACCAGCTGGCCTGACACGTGAGTGACAAAATCTCTAGAGAGTTCCAATCTCCAGTCTTGCAAGTTGCCCCCAACCATTTGTGTTCCCAGCTGAAGCCCCATACATGGTGAGGACAAGCCATTGCTGCCATGCCCCACCTGGGTTCTCAACCCACAGAACCCCAGAGCACTGAAAAGGGCTGCTATTTTATGCTACTAAGTTTGGGGAGTTTGTTGGGCAGCAAGAATAAGCAGAATACACACCAGTCTCCACTTCTGCCTCCCTTCACCACTCACAGGAGCATATACTTTTTTCAAGCTGAACAAAACACAGTAAAGGGTGACGTTTCACTATCAATAATTTTGTTTGCTAAAATTTTTTTAAAATGAGTAGCATAGATTATTCACACAAAACCATCCAATAAAAGCAGAGGCTTTATTTCTTAACAAATTTTTCAACTTACATAATTGCTTATGTGATTATTAATTAATTAATTCAACAAATATATATTAGATGTATACTTTGGTTGCTGGCAATTCAGCAATATATCAGACTAGGTCTCTGACCTGATTAGCATATATTCGATGAAGGGCTTAGTCATTTAATAGTGAAAAATACCAACACTTATTGTGTGCTTCCTACATGGTAGGTGAGGACAAGCCAACCCTGCTGTGAAGCTAATAGATGCTAGTAAAAAATTGATGCCTCATACAAACCCAGTTCAGAACTATTACTATTCCCATTTCAAAGATGAAGTGGAGGCACAGAGAATTAGGTAACTTCCTGTCTTTTTGTGTAGACACTGGAAACCACATGATTAAGCCAAAAAGAGTTACACAAGCAGGCTCAGGAATGTGCCCTAAATAATGAAGCAGGACCTATAGGGCTTTCTGTATTTAACCATGTCCATATGGACAGCCATATTCCTTTGTCCTTCATTTACACTGGTACATACACACTTAACATCATAATGTGTTTTCCTAGTGTATATCTGTTATTTTTCTTTAAGCAAATAAAAAATCTCTGGATATTTGCTCCAGGCACAATGTTGCCTGGAGATGACTTATAATCCCAATGACTTGGGAGAATGAGGCAGGAGGACTGCAATTTCAAAGTCAGCCTCAGCAATTTAGCAAGGCCCTAAGCAATTTAGCAAGACCCTGTCTCAAGATAAAAAATAAAAAGGAGATGTGCCTCACTGGTTAAGCACCCATGGTTTAATTGTCAGTACCAAAACAAACAAACAAAATAAATAAATAATAAGAGAGACTGCCACCAAGTGCCACAGATATAAGAAGCTGCCTGTGACTACTGATAAAAGCAACAGGTTTCCAAAGCTTCCAATTTATAACACTAAACACAAAATCCCAAAATATAAATGTATAAATATTATAAGGCCAATAGGCCTAAACAAACTAAGAGAAGTGTTATTTCAGATCCACTGAACATCCTGATGCACTTCCATATTTTCTTTTCTATTGAAGCAAATGTTTGCTGTCTTCTATTTTTTCCTTAACAAGTCTTTTTTTAATTGGAACACTGTAATTACTCATAATAGTGGGATTCATTATGCCATATTTGTATATGCACACACATAATTTGATCGATTATCATCTTCTATTTTAGTAACTCCTCTTTCCTACTCACACTAACTTCAGGGTTATGCAAATTTTGAAAGAATTTCAGACTTAAATTTGATACCACAACTCTTATAGAAAGAAAGATGAGTTACTGGGCTTTCTTTTCCACTGTTTGGGCATACACAACTAGTTGGAGGGATCCTATAACTTTTTCAGGGTAATATTTTTAGTTAATAATAATCTGCTTTTACCAGGTGGCTGCTGGAAAAGGAGACAACAGATACTTCATACAAAACAGAAAATCTAGTTTTCTTTTACAGGTTACAAGAAGCTAGAAGCTTTTGCAACTTGGAGAGAACACAAGTGGGTTTACCCCACATTGCAATCCACCCCTTAAGCCAGTAGGCAGCAACTCCCAGCGGCCAGCTATGAGTCAGTCCTCCATCTACACAGGAAGCAAAGTCCTGCCTCACCACTAATGTGCACCTTCCCTCTCCAGAGCAAAGGACACTCCTGAACACCAGGGTGTTCCCGCTACCACAGACTTCAATATAATTTCATTGTGGGAACAAACAGTAACAAACACCATATGAAACCCATTCATGAAGATATATTAATCTTAATTGGAAAAGAACTGAATGTTTAATATTTATTTTCCATGGATACTGTAAGAATGAGGGGGCAGGAAGACATTTCTGTTCAAAATTTACACTTTTATAAATTTAAAACTGAAGTTACTTTCTCATACTTAGAGTAATTTCTAATTATTATTACTAATAGATAATACTCTGTTATACTAATAGATAATACTCTATTATTCTAATAGAGTAATTTCTAGTTACTTTCCTAGAATTCTCAAGGGCTATAAGGGTTAAATCATTCCAGAATGTTCAGTTACAAATTCTGTAATTAAAAAAGACACCAAACTTACCCTCATTTTAAAAAGAGTATTATTGATTTAATAAATAGTTTATTTGCCTTTTAAAAAGAAAGCACTAAAGAGTCACGAACACCTTTCAGAACAAAAACTGATCATTCTTGAAAATGGTGGTCTTTGAACCAAGGCATCTTTCTCTAGATAGCTCTCATCAGCTGACATACGTCATGAAAGGAATGTGCCTAAAAAGTTTGTCAGGCACTACAATCATTTGCTTTTGGTTACCTCATGAGTACTTTTATTTCCATATTTGGCATATAAAGTCATCTAACCTAAGCAGCACTAACCTAACTAGGGTTTCTAAGTTATCCATCTCTTCTTCCACCAGACCAGGGCTCATTTTACCTGTTTTATTTGGGGTTCAGCAAAACATTTCACTTGAAGAAGAAATGTCATCTATTGAACACACTCAGGATACTTGTTTTTTTGTTTTTTTTTTTGTTTTTTTTTTTTTGTCATTTTTCAGCACTCTTGGGTAATATGGCAGCCAGGGACAATGGGCGATTCAGTAGTGTGACCCTCAAAACATGCAGAAGGCTTCCAAAGGATAACCAGACAAGGTGCACAAAGCCCTATTTGGTTATATTAAAATTTCCAAACAAATCAGATAACAGGGTAGCACCATGGGTACCTCAACCCCCAAAAGCTGACAGCCACTTACAGACACTAACTATGTCATGTGGCACTCTTGTGCCCACTTCAGAAAACTCCAGACCAGACCTAACCTGATTATGTTCACTTTTTACCTTCACTTTAACAAGAGAACACTTCACTTCTACAGTCCCAAAGCATGTCTAAAGGAGGCTAATAAGTCCATGTTTTATCTAACAGACATATCACATTTTAACCATTTAAATATAAGGAAGAGAAATAAAACTTCTCAAAATAACATTTGTAGTACAGGTCCACTCCTTTTGTTTGATAAATGTTTCCAAAATTTATTAATTTTAAACTGACTCTCTGTACTTTGCTTTTAATCATAAACATTTTGTTAAACAAAATAACCCTTAGAGCCAGGTGTGATATTGCATATCTATAATCCCAGTGGCTCAGGAGGCTGAGGCAGGAGGATGGCAAATTTAAAGCCAGCCTTGGCAACTTAGTGAGGACTGAAGCAACTTAGCAAGACCCTGTGTCAAAATTAAAAAAGGGCTGGGGATGGGTTTATGCCCCTTGGTTTCAATCCTGGTTACCAAAAATAAAAAAATATATATATAACCCTTAGATCTTTTCCATACAGAATTGGCTTAAAGACTTATGGAATATAAAAAACAGCTGGACAAAAACTTATTTCTTTAGCAGACTTCTAAAAATATTTTCAAAGACTATTAAGTGATCTTTAAAAAGACTTACAAATTATATTATGAAGCCATGTGAAATGCAAAGGATAAAAGTCTAAATATAAGAAAAGGAAACATATCCTTATACCCATCTCTTAAAGGTCAAGTATTTAAAATACTCTATTATATGTTCTACCATACTGAACTTCTCTTCAAAGATTTAAGTAAAATACTCACAGTTACTTATCACTCCTCCCAGTGGATCACCCTTAAAGTCAAATTCAATATCCATATATTTGCCCTGTCGAAGAAAAGAAAGGCTTGGTGAGTTTTCAAGTCTACCTCAAAACAGTCAGTCAGTGTACTTCTTAGAGAACATCAAACTAACTTCTTATGTTTATGCACTTGTTTAAATGTAATTAAGAAAATCAGTTTATATAACCATGATGTAAAACAATATGCTTCCATAAATAATTCATACTAAATACCCCATTAGCTCAAAGCAATCTATTCTGGCGCTAATTTAAGAACAGATCTTCTTGGCCATTGTGTCACTTTGCCACTTCAGATATGTGTTCCAAACTCCTGAAGGATGCATGTACTCAATTTAAGAATAAAAATCAGGGAAAATAAAGTAGTCCTTACATACGCACTGATTTGGAAGATAAATTACTTTTCAAGGCAAAAAAGGTTCAAATCACGGCTATAAACTCCAAAGATATTGGACAGTGGGTAAATAAACCATTCTGTTTTTATAACTATTCAGATCAAATACACAATTATGTGGTGTGACTAGCTCAGAATCAAAGACTAATAATCATTATTACTATTTTTGGCTTTTGACCTAGATTATACAGCAGTATATAACCCAGGTTCATATTACGCTTTACAGATGGTATCTTGAGACACACATGGAGTTCAATTCTGTGATTTTTAAAGAAATGGTCTATAATTGCCTAAAGAGTAACAAGAACAAAAGAATAACCCCGACATCTGTTTCTTGTTTAGAAAAGGATGTGTTGATCTGGTATGTCAAATCCTGGATTTTGTTTCAAGTCCTACATTAGTAATAGTTAGATTGGTTTATAAATAATTCTCCTTAAATATTACTCTTTCTAATTTTCAAAACGATGGGGAGGGAGAAGAAACACGACCACATGGAACTCGGTCAACAATGCGCTCTGTGACTCTCTACTAGCTGAGGCACACTGTCTCACCATCTCCTTTTCGTTGTCATCTACCCTTTAAATCTTCTACTTATGCATTAAGCAACTGTCTATTGAGTACTTCCTCAATGCCAACGTAGGAATACAGGAAAGCAAAGCAGTCTCTGCTCTCAGGGAACATATACGCTCTGGAGGGGACTTGACAAGGGAAACAGTTTGTTCTGGTGTAGGATACACCCTACCATGGGGTCATGCTGCTAAGCATGGAAAGCAGGACAAAATAAGAGCAGGAGTCTTTCCCAAGTGAAATGCAAAGTCTCAGGAGAAGTGAGTAGGAGAACAGGGATAGTGAGTGGGGAATCGGGGGTGGAGGGGAAAGTTGGAGCACACTGTGAAACTGACATGTCCTCCTGACAGCAAGCCACGTCACTGAAACATCTTAAATAAGGAGGCATTTAACAGACCTGCCTGTTTACAAGATCACTTGGCTAGTGGGGGTATGGACTAGAAAGGAGCAAGACTAGATAAATCTGATGGCAGTCAGCTGTAGTGGTAAGGGAGGAAATGCTGGAGGCTGCAAGCAGGAGCAGCAAAAAGAGAAAAAAGAGTTGAGAGCTACCCAGAGAATCACAATGACAGGCCTGGGTTGAAGAAGGAAATAAGCGAGGATATAAAACATCCAGGGATGTGGTCTAGGCAACTGAGTGGACACCAAGACCCTCTACAATGGTGGGGACACAGCAGCTACTAAAGAGAGATTATAATCCTGTCGAGGAGGTTAGCAGTTGACCCTACAGGAGAGAACAGAAGTGGTCCTTGAGCACAGGTGGCAACAGATCTGGAGCTCGGGTGGAGGGATTAGTGTAAGACATGCATGTGCAGGGACGCACATACAGGGGAGGCACAGGATGCAGAATTAATTCAGTTAGCGGGGCCTGAATGATGGCAGTGACCATATGGTGGACCATGCTTTTTAAAAATCTTTTATCATAATTTGCTATGTATGATAGCAGAATGCATTATAATTCATATTATCATGTTTTTTTTTTTTAAAGAAGGTATGAGACTAGGATGGGAGATTTGAAAAGAAGAAACACTGTAGAGAAAGGAAAAGGAAGCCAACCATGGAAAAAGAGCTGGTCAGTAGCGAGAATTACGCTGATGATGGAATGGCACCCTTCTTGTGCAGCCATATCCTGATTCTCTGCCAGAAGCTTGGTTTTCTGATCATGCGGCTAGTCTACTAGCAATAACCAGCAACTTCCAATCACCTGAAATTAAAGTGTGAGACTCTAAGACTGACACTTGAAGCCCTCCAGCTGGGGCCTTGACCCATCTTTCCAGTCCTGTGTCCTGAGGCTCATTTCACGCACCCTCTGGTCCAGCAGCCAGGAACTCTGGTACATGCAGGTCCATGTGGCCCCTCTCTTCAGGCTTCCTCAGGCTGGAAGACTAGCTCCTCCTGTCCTCCACTCGACTGTGACACATTTAAATCTTTGGGGCCTCCCAGGACTGTCCCCTGCCCCAGATTCCTCCAGTTTCTCTCTTCTGGATGTCTGTATAGTCTCACCTATACCTTTCATGGGGAACTTGCTCTTTGATGTGTTGTGTTATAATTATTTTTAGATATGTCTAGTTTTTCTAGTCCATAAGCTTCTTTAAAAACTGGTGCATAAGAAGGTACTTGTTCCAATGGCCCCTATCATTGTTGTGGTGACATCAATGAGGTAAGTGAATACATTGACTCCAGAGATGAAAAAAAAAAAAAGTCTTCAGAAAATAAAAACCAGTTGAAGTCACAGAGTTTATGAAAGGTGTCACAGAAGTGACATTTGATGTAAGACACTGCTAGTGATGTGAAGGTCGAGGGACAGAGCACAGCATACAGAAGGATGCACAACTTCAAAGGCCTGAGGCTAGAAGGTGCTTGGTGTGCCTGGGGATCACACAGGCCCATGTGGGCAGAGTGAAAGAGGGCAAGGAGCAGAGATGAGGTCCCAGAAGGGCAGGCCTCAGCTCAGGTGGGGACCCAGGAGGCCTGAAGCAGCACATGCTATAATCTAGGAGCAAGAGGGCACCATGGAGCCCTTCAGTAAGGCAGCCAGGGGAACTTCATTCTGTGGACATGATTCCAGCTGCTGCTAAGGAAAGATTGCAGGCTGCAAGGTGAGGTGCAAGGAGGCCGATTATTAGTTAAAACAGTTTTAAACAAATGAATCATTTTCATACAAAAATTTTATTGCATTGGAGTTTGAGTAATGAAATTTCCCCAACACTAGCGTTTCTTTCTAGTGCTCCCAGCATCTAGCTCAGCACTTTGCACATGGTGGATGCTCAATGCGCTGCCCACTCCCAGGAAGACTTGGTCAAGCAAGAAAAAGACTTTCAAAATATTTTTTTCAAAACCAGTTGATTCTCTTTCTTAAATGAAGTTTGATATGTCAAACCAGATCTGCTGGGATGGAGAGGAGGACACCATGGGGCCGTCCTTGGGTACACTGGTCTCCAATGTCAGTTATGATGAGCATGTAATTAACTGCAACACAGCAGACTTTTCCCAATTGTTCAGAGAAAAGATTGAGGAATTCATTCTAGGTTAACTAAACCCAGCTGAAGGAACTGCAAGTTCCCTGGAGTAGAAATACATAATACATAAACCACTATTAGGTTCAGCAGTAACTTTAAGTACTGTAGCATCCTACTACAAAAAATTATAACATATATTTGGGCGTATTACTAGTCTAGTCATAGACCACAAAGCAGAGAAATTACTAAAAACTGGGCATGAAATGACTTAGCCTATAATCAAGCGTTAATCTCACATCCTAATACCTGTGTTATAATAGGATTTCTCTGAAGCTACTTAATAAGCTAAATCTCCTGCCAAGCCTTTCGCTAGATTTCAAATATTACTAAATGGTAATGACCTTTTAAGCAATATGGCTTTATGCATTTATACTGCCTAAATACTAAATATTTTTGTAAATATTTAAAAGTGTGTGTGCACATAATTGGTAAACCAAATAAAATTTCTAGCACATAAGAAGCCTGATGGTTGGAATTGCTTCTATCTGCCCATACTTCACTTCTAATTCTATTTATGCAATGAGATTAGCCGTGTTTCCACAACAGGAGAAGGCATGGCTCAAATCAGTTATAACAACTTAACAGACTAATCTGATGGAAAAAATTCACAGCCTTGGAATTAGAAATTTATTTAGCCTCCCACTTTCTAAACTCTCAAAATTGCCTCACCTGAGGTCATTCTCTTCCTGAAGCACTAGAAAACCCTAATAAGAAAAAAGCCAAAGGGATCTAAAAAGAAGGGGGAGAAAGATCAGGAAGAGCCTTTGGTAGAGAGACATAAAAGATCATCAAAAATGGTCTCCAGTGGCACAAGTAATGTATATGAGAAAACAGTTCAGAAAGCAAATGATTTTTTGTCATAAAAATGTATAAACTTGGTGAAACTACAGAAAAAAAAAGAGCCATTCTGAAACAGCACTATCACATGTACCCTAAACCCCAGCTGTCTCCAGGCAGTGTTGGTGTCTCTGTGAAAACCAGGGGCATGAAGGAGCCTGGCACAGCTGGAGGGGCCCAAATGCCCAACGTAGGGGGCACATGCTGGAGTAAGAGAGGACACCAGGCTGGAAAAGTGACATGGACAAGTGTCTATTAGTGGAAATAGCATCTACTAGATCAACCAAGCTCAAGACATCAATCAGCTTCAGCTCCCCCTGCCAACCCACACACCCTTGGTATTTCTCATCAATCGTATTGATTATACCTCTATCAAGATTTAGAATAAATTCTGGGCCCACTAAATAAGGGATAAGGGTGACAGACTACACAAACTTGAGAGTTTTTCTTTCTACATAATTTCTGATTCTTAATTATGATTAATAATAATACCAAAATTCAGATAAGTAAAAAGTTTTCCTAAATAGTCTCATTTAAATTACTCATGGAATTTTATAGTAGACTATGACAAGAAAATATGATTTTTAAAAAAACAGCTTATCACTCCAAGAATTATTAAAAAAAGAAAATCTTAGAAAGCAAAAATTGTCCTTATAGAATTTTTGGTGTCTCAATAGGAATGGTGCTTTTCGTATTTTAAAAAACGTGTGTATTAAGAAATATTAAACATCTCCTGGTTGTTTAAACATACATAAGCTAAATATTAGTGTTAACACTTAAGCTTATACAAATACTTACAAATCTAGAGGAGTTGTCATTCCTTACAGTTTTGGCATTTCCAAAAGCTAGTAAGAACAAAACAGATGCATGGTTAAAGTTCACAGGAAAAAAAATAATTTCAAGCAGAAGATACAGCAAATATAACTGCTGGCAAATACAACTTGTACCAATGACATTTCTGTACAAACTTTCCATAAAAATATGCTTAACTAAAGTTTTTAATAAGTTGCTAAAATTTCCATGTCTTATTATAAATTCATAGAAAAACAACAAGTTACTCCTCTGATTCATGGAATTTTTGTGAGCATTACCATAAACTTAATCTTACCTAATTCAACACCTTTTAACTCTTTTCAAACAGGAGTCAAGTGAGTAGCCAGTGAGTGGCTTTTATTCTTCTACTATTAACAGGCTATTTCATAATTACTCTGAATATCAAAAGTTTGATGGAACTGGATTAGGTTTCCAGATCAGAGAAGAAAGCATGTGGCACTTCAATTAATTTTAAAACAAAACTACTTATTTAAATATGATCAGTTATATAACTCTGAAACACCAAGATTTGGGAATGACAGTCATTTCCAATAACCTGAAAATGCTACACAGCTTCAGTAGTTTATGTCCATCAGACCTAAGTAAAACTTGTCAGAAAATAAAGAAAACAAAACTGATCTATAATGCAAAATAGGAGCCTGTTTCATTCTTAGTTGCTTTGAGGAGACAAATCTCCCAAGGGACTCCTTTTCAAATGAGGGTCCACAAGAACCATGTGGCTGACCCTCACCAGGCACAGAATGCCCCTGTTTAACTAAGCCTGGGCACTAGAGAGTGGCAAATTAATCTAGAAAAATGGTAGCAGAGAAAGAGGCAGTATAAGCTTAAGACATATCTATCAGGAGAGGGAACCCCCATTTGAATCTTTGAAAGCCCAACAGCGCATCTCAAACTTCAATACGCAACCCAGTTGCCTAAGGATCTTGTTGAAGTGTAAATTGGTCTAGTGAGCCTGAGAGAAATAGGAGACTATGGATTCTACCAAGTGATCCATCCACACAGACTATTGTTGGGATCCAGAGGTAGCTAGCAAGGAGAAAGCATGATAAAATGGCCAACAGAAATGATTTTTGGAACAAGAGGCTGGACATCAAATATCTGGAGGCCTCCAGAACTTATTCAAGATAAGCAAGGAAAGAGAATTGGAGCAATCATTGCTCAAATGAGCCCTGAGGCTAAAAACTGGTTCTTGTTTTCAAAATAGTCATTTAACAAGAAGTGAGGGAGCACATTTATTAGAAGGTAACTCTGAATATTCAGCACCTAAATGTGATGTGCTCTAATTCACACACTAGGTGGCTGGTTTTTTTTTTTTTAATTAAAATAATTAATAATAGTTGGCTTGAGATCAGTTAAGACAAAATTTGCAAAATCAACACAGAAAATGTTCTTTGTTTTAGGGATGCTGCCTGGATGGCTCAGTTAGTCCCTAACACCAAATTCTCTCTTCAACAGAAAGAAAACAAGATGCTGTGTTGAGCAAGGAAACCTGTGCACTGGAAATACTCAAAAAAGGGAATTTTCTAGGGAGGTTCCCATGCTTATCCCTTGTTCACACAGGCCAAAGCTTTTACAAGTGTGATCTTGATAATGGCAAATGTTAACCAAGTTATCATGAAAACTCGACATTCTCAAGCTTTCTTTGCTAGGCCTTTGTGGTGGGTGCCAAGTTAACTAACTTAAAAGCCCCAAAGTCCAGCACAGGACGCTGTCACATAAAGGACAGTTTATTGCAGCTTGAAGGTCAGGGCCAAGTGAAGGAATTGCTTAAAAAAAAAACTTGATTTAGGGCACCCTTTGCAAGCCACAAGCCATCTTTTCATCAAACAATTCTGAGTTGCACATTACTAAACACAATCCTAACACTGAAGTCCTTTATTGTGAGCCACAGAATCCAAAACAAGTGTTCCATTATAAAACACTCGAGACACATTCCTCGTTTGTTTTTTTTAAGTTCATTGTTCTAAATGTTCATTTACAGTAGCAGCTCCAGTTCAAAAGTAAAGCATTCCCATAAAAGATAATACAGGCCCACAGTAGACATTTCTCCCATTTCCCGCACTGCGGCCTAGATTGAAATACCACTGAATAAAGAGCCAGATTCTAGTCACAGATGCAAGCTATAACATTCCTTAGCAATGCTCCTTTAGATCACAGCATTCTTAAAATAAGCATCTACAGAATAATATCATATGAGGAACTCATTAACTTAAAAGCAAAAACGAATCAACAAAAGTCAGATATTACAATAATAAAATGAAGAGATACCACTTTCTATAGCTTCTTTCTTGGTTAAGTACTGAAGGGGAGGAGAGGTCAAAAACAACGGAATAGATGATTTGGTCTCTGCTTCTCTCATATCCTACCATCCAGGATACAGATGCCAAGGTGTCTCCTTATAATAAAATGGAGAATATGAAGCACGGAAGTGTTTCTTGGAGTCAAAGGGAATGCTCAGGGTTCAGGAGCATCTCCAAAAGGGAAGGAGGAGCTGGGCCTGAGAATAAACACAATAGGGCAGGGCTGCCTTCCACACTAGCGGGGTGCCCACCTAGCCAGAGCAGTTGTGCCATAATCTGTGTTAAATCTTGTCCTTCCTGACTTGGAACAAAGAAACCAAACTATTTCTCTAGCCCAGAGATTTTAATGTGTTGTGGTTCTGACTTCCCAGGCAGTGTCTGAAGACATTCTTGATTCTAACAACCAGGGGTAGGAGTACAAATGACATCTAGTGAGCAGAAGCCAGAGATGTTGGCCACAGGACAACCCTCTACAGCAAAGATGTGTCTAATCCAATAGTGCTACGGTGGTGAACCCTACTCTACCACCAGTAAATGTGTTGCATGACAGTAAAAGCATGCTTATAATATGAAGTGCATTGAATGGCTTCCCATCGACAGGGAAAGGCTTTGATTTACTGTGGGAAAGAATGGTTTATGCTGATGGCACATGCCATCCTTTATGGAATTAATGGAATTTTTCCCTGGCTTCATTTTCAGATGGTGTCTTATAGACTAAAATGTTTGTGTTCCTCTATATCCAAAATCATATGTTGAAGTGCTAATAACCCTTGATGTGATGATATTGGGAAGTAAGGTTTGATGCTGTCATGAGTGTGTGACTCCCAGGAGGGATCAGTGCCCTTTATAAAAAAAGAGATTCCTATTGTAATATTGTGTGCATGTATAAACATGTAACAACAAATCCTACCACTATGTGCAACTATAATGCACCAATTAAAAAAACTGGGGGGAAAAGAGATACCACAAAGATCACTCTTGCTCTCTCTCCTGATGTACACAAGGAAAAGATCACACATACATACAGCAATGTGACAGCCACCTACAAGCCAAGAGAAGTCACCTCAGGATGAAACCTACCTTGCCAGCCCCTTGTTGTTCATTTCCAATCTCCAAAAATGTGAGAAAATAAATTTCTGTTGTTTAAACTGTCTAGTCTGTGGTACTTTGTTATAGAAGCCTGAGTTAATACAGGGAGCCAACCTGAAAATCTGTGAGCTCTACAGTCAGGTATAGGCTTTTTATGGCCCTGAAAAAATTGGTCCTTAAATGTTTCTCTGATAGAGCTCATGTTTCTTTAACAACAGAAATAACCAGGCATAGGTATTCTCTTGAAAAATAAAAGAGTGTTACACCATCAATTGCAAATACCAGTTGACTCTTTTAAGCAAAATTTAAGTCATTCAAATAAAAATCAAAAGGGGGAAAAGGATTACAAGTGGGAGTGTTCCTTTTCCACAAGTCAACCACTTCCTCCTTCAAGTTCTTAGAGCCAAGAGTTCCTAGGATGCTTACTTGCTCAACAAGTTTTGGCTTGAATCTCTTTCCTCCTTTTCCCCTCCCAGAATGCCAGATACCTGAAGTGCCCTCAACCTGAATCTACGTTCAAGTGACACTGACCTAATGCACACAGAAAATCCTACCTTCCAGGACCGGGTTGGACTGTAAAAGTTGCTCTTTGACTTGATTAACTTCTGCTCCTTTTCCACAAACAGCGGCCACATAGGACATGACAAGCTTGCTGGCCTCTGTGGATGAAAACAAGCCATATTAATTCATTAAGCAGAAACCTTAAAACCTCTTTGGGGCCATGAAATTTGGGAAAGAAGACTCACTAAATGGTGTTTTCAAATGCTTTACTCGTGGGGTTGAATGATGCTTCAGAAACATTTTTCAATGTGTGTGCTTTCTATTCAATGACATATCACTGATTCAGGTATAACAGAACTTAGTACTTGAAGGTTACTGCTCAGCTATTAGAAAGAACACTTAGAATGATGGCCAACAAAATCCCAGGAGAATTACATTCTCACAGCAATGAAGTACACACAATTATTGTATTTTTTTTACAGATGACTCAAGCCAAAAATAACTTGGTAACCTAAGCATCTTCACCAAATGTATTTTTAGAGTTTAAAAGAACTGATCTTCCTCAAAATATTTTCTAAATCAAATTGGTTTGCTCACAATGAAAACCAACTGATTATTCTCCAATTCAATTAAAAAGCTAAGCAGTTAATGTGGGGACTCGCTCCATCCCTTGAGGATACGGTCATTTTCACAGACTTCAGCAGTATCCCTGAAAGGTAAACTGGTAAGAGCAGCAGGTCACATGGGGCAGACAAAAAATTCTTAGCTCAAACTGGTCAGGTGAACAAAATTTCGGTTTTCGTGGTTCTATCCTTCCTCTGATCTCTCTTAGCACCCGCCTCCTAGAATGCGACCCTTTTAACAATGAATTAATTCCAAGGAAGGTTAATGGGTGTTCAAAGATAAAGCCCAAAGTCAAATGAACTTAAGGCCACAGTGAGATGCAGTGAAACAAATGTTCTTATCATCGGGCTTCTGAGAGCCTTTTATATGAGCGCATGCATTGAGGAACTCTGAAAGAGGTCTAGAATGCTTCCTTTCCACCAGTTATTTTCCATGGAATTTGTTTGTCTCCTGTTGAGCTGTCCAGTTCTGCCCTTCCATAATCAGCATCTGGGAAATAGTCAACTATTAAGTGTTGGCAGAATAAAACATATGCCCTGCTCTGGGCAGTTGAGGTAAGGACACTCATCTCCCCAGATCTTGTTTTGTCCAAGTCTTTGTTCTAGTGCCACTGTGCATGGGCATGAGGTCTCCAGGTATGAGCGAGGTGCCTCTGCCTCAGGGTGTAAGAGCAATCTCAACACTGCTACTTCTTCAGAGGAGGCCTGCAGGTGGATTCCAATTCTACCTCTCACCACTGAGGAATAGTAAATGAACAACTTTGGTGCATTCCTCAACATGTACTTCAGAGCCTTTAAGCAAACTAAAAGATCAATGATAACATAGGGAGCATCAAGAATCCATGCACCAAGAATTGCGTTTTCGAGTCCTAATAATACTATTTTTGGAGCTGTAGCTGTAGTATGGTAAAGGGGAAATAAACATTCATAGAGCTCTGAGAAGTTTGGTCGGAGGTTGGGTACTTCTTCAATGACTGCAGTTTCCCACCAATTTACTTTCCAAGTAATGAAAATGGGTCCAAACATATTCCATGGTGCTCTGTGATGGTCGACTACTGCAATCTCCCTGAAGCCTTTTTCTCTTTGTGCTGCTCTTACTTTAAAGGACACTGTCCACATAACACATTCTGCATTGTTGAAAGTTCCTGACCTCCATTTTCCATTGTTCTCAGGGTTTTACTATATAAAAGCTGGTAAACCATGTGTACCCAGTCCTGTCTCTCAGTTCAGACTGACCTGACCTCACTTACAGTCTATATTCCATTACACTGCACTCAAGTCTTTAGTGCTCATTTCCTCCACCCATCCATGCAGGGTCAAATTCTGCTGCTGGTCACATTAGGACACCTTCTTTCTAGGCCTGATGTCTTTCCAGTTGAGGTGAAGCTGCATGCCCAGAAAGTTCCTGGCATTCTGTGCTATCTGGTTCTCAGCTCTGCACTCCTTTCTAGAAATCACAAGTGCATTCCAACTCCAGGTTCTAGTCTCCAATTCACCTCCAGGCTTTCTTTCTCACTGTTCAATCTTCTCAGCAGTATTCTGTGTCCCCCCCAGCCCCACCTATACTCTCACATACAATATGGATATTCTTTCTTGACACAAATTTCTGGCCTGTATTTAAAACTAGAAGACTGAAAACATGCATAGGTAAAATAAACAGAGGCGCGTGCGCACGCACACACACACACCACACTTTTTTTTTTTTTAAGAGAGAGTGAAAGACAGAGAGAGAGAGAGAGAATTTTTTTAAATATTTATATTTTAGTTTTCAGCGGACACAACATCTTTGTATGTGTTGCTGAGGATCGAACCTGGGCCGCATGCATGCCAGGCGAGTGCGCTACCACTTGAGCCACATCCCCAGCCCAACACACCACACTTTAAATAAAGTAAGTTTTCTCTTAGGTAAACTGATAAGGTATATAATAAGTCCAGGCCAGGCTATTTGTTTATTCTGGTAACTATGGATCTTTCCATAGACAAACTTCAAATTCATGACCACATTGAATTCTCCGCAAATCCTGTTCTGGTCCACGATAGACTGAGAGGAAAACTGCCTTATGGGAAGTGGTAGGTGGCAAGCAAGAATGAGAACATTTTGATGACTGCTAAAATTGATTTGGCTTCTCAGAGACCTCATAATGAGCTGAAAAAAAAATTGGGATCAAGTTCTCTAAGGGTCAAATCTGTTTGAAAATGGCACTGGGAGCAGATCTCTTGGGATTGAATTGGGATTGGGCTTATATTGTCTAGCTGTTAAAACTGTTTATAAGCCAACAATACCTACTCATTTAAATTAAAATTAGAAGTTACTTTTATGAACTCTATTTAAGCAAATTCAAATATTTTTAAATATAATTCAAGGACATAGTTCAATGACATATATCCAACAACACATGTTTTAACAGCATATATCCAAGTTGATAAAAATCTAAGTTCAGATTCTTAACTATCTTCAGGAATTATATTACTAGGCTTGTTTTAATAATTTTTGGAAGCTGGGGTTAAGAGTAATTTTGTTTTTTCCAAAGAAAGTTGGAAAGAAGAGACAAGTTCTATAAGAGATGACTTTCCTAACATAATACTTGATCTTTAACTCAAGCAGTTCATGAGATAGTTACTACTTTAGAAAAATAAGTAAGGATGAGCTAACTACAAGGTCCAACACAGTTGAGTGGACTGTTTCCATAACACTTCACCATGCTGGAAACAGAAAACAATGGCTATTCTCATGAGGCTTTCCATTTCATTTCCTTTTGGCTCTTTAGTGCTAAAGTTCAAATAAATTTGAATCTGTATTCAAATATTTGTATGTTTATACAAACTTTTATGTAATAACTTCTATAAATGAAAAATATTATATATCTCAAGAGAATCAAGAACTGAATATCACCGTCCATATTTCCAAGTCCAGTTTTTTAATTATGTTGACTAAATACTGGCATTTAAAATTGACAAAATGTATCAGCATTGCGCAGAATCAATTCCTGGTTCATGATTTTCTCTAACTCATAGATACTTTACATATGCATATGTATGTGTACATACATGTTTGTCTGTCACTTGAATGTTAAAATTTGTTAGCAGTTGAACAAACAAAATGTAAAGTATTGAGTCAAAATCTCTTCACCAGAAAATGGTACAACATTTAGGACTGTACAGATATTTTGCACTAACAGACAAATGACCTGTAACAAAATAGTTCTGGATCACAATATCTATATCAGAATTAATTTCTACAAAAAATGGAAAGGGGTTATTTACAGATGACAATTTATAATTCTTAGAATTCTGTAAGAGTAAGAATAACTAACTTAAGTCTTTAGACATTTGAAATCACGTGGATAAAAGCATGGGAATCCCACTCCCAAGATATTAAAACCTACGCATGTTAATTAAGCAGGCTCCATGTGGATTCAATCACTGAATGTATGGGGGTGGTAATAACTAGAAATAAGCAAGCCTTAACTTAAAAAAAAAAAAACAAAAAACAGGGCTTCTAATATATTTATTCAGGAGTTATAGGTATCTATGGATGTATTCATAGATAAATGCAATGTCATGTATGTCACATGTTATATAGCTTACAGGAAGAGCCACACATTTATACACACATTCACAGATACATTTATCTACTTCTCTATCTCTTTAACACCTTGGTTAAGACACCCAAGTTTTTTCAGGGACTGAACTTACAAAAATCTAGTGATTCATAGACCTAAAGAGTAAGACTGCTTAAACCCACAAGGACCTGTTTGCGGACAACGAAGCAGTCTCTCTGCCGCTTAGCAGAATACCCTTATTAGCAGTCCTGAGTCTGCAGGGCTGCAATATAACCCAGCCGCAGCATGTCCAAATTCATCAGTCAGGCAGTCATAAACTGTTCCAAACAGAGATCAAAAATCATGGGTTGTGCAGTAAGAAATGTAGCCTTCCCTATAAGAGGAGTACTGGCTGGTGACTTTTTCATTGAAATAAAACCATTTGTCTGTCACCCATTTTTGAAAGAGGGCCACAAAACCTGTGATAAATTCTTACAAACATGGATCAAGAGGGACCTTCCTCAGATGGGGAACACACAAAACAATAGCTCACTCCACTTGGCCTTGAGTTTGATTAGCCACTCTGCTTCAAGGTGGACCCAGTCAGTGGCATAGGACACCCAGGGATGTTGAGGCTACAGCAGATCAATGATACCTGTCACTAATGTAGGAGAACTTTTGTGGACATAAAGTAGGACGAGGTCATTCGGGGTTTAGCACCAAAGGTCTTAATGAGCAAGGCAGGCTACATAACTCTTCTAGCAGACGGCTGATGAGTTCCTCGAAACTGATGTAACCGTAAAGTTAGAAACCAAACGATTTATAATGTTTTCTTCTTTCAGGATCATCTTCTCAGGCACCAAGATTTATTCTGATGTCCTTGGAAAAATGTAGCTCTGATGGTTCCCTCATGTTCCTTCCTGCCCCAACCAATGCCTGAATGGCTCTCCACAAATTGTCTGTATTCACAGTAGTGAATTTTGAGCTCACTACCTAGAAATACTTGGGCACTTTTATGAGGCATGATGAATTTTTTATTTAGCACAGCAGTGATGAATTAAATAGCACCCCAAAGGGCTCAAAAGAGTTCATGCCTCTCCCTAAGTGCCCATGTTATATAACCTTGCAGCTTAAGACTATCTCTAATGTTTAAGACCAATAACATCACCGTCTGCCAGGGGTGGGGATGGCCTACTTAAATCAATTACTTCTTATAAAATAAGCCCTCTGACACTGTATGGTGATTATCTATATAAACTATTAAGTACAGATTCTAAATGAAAAGAGATATTCTACATAGAGTACACAGAACATTCCAAGTTCTCAGTAAATATCAGTTCTCTTCGTGTTTCATTTACTAACACAGAACTTTAATAACTATGCATACTCAAAACTAAAACTGTCAAACCGATAAATAAGGAGATGTGACATTTCAAAAAATGTTCTAGCATCCCTCTTCCCTCAGAGCTGAGTTAAAGATCCCCCTCTACAAACTCCTCCTCTTCTGTGCAGCAATCTCTACATTACTGTCCATCATTTCATTTCCCCACAAGCAATCTTCATGAAGCAGAGAATTTTAACAACACATAAATCCCTTACAGCCCAGGGACTAAAATTTAAAATCATAGTCAAATTTGAATTTTTCTACCACTGGTTTGGAAAAGAAGTCAGCAAACCTTAGGTGTCTCTTTGGAGACCGAGTAATAGTGGATGGTTTTGAGATCTATAATCAGAAAGAAAAGCTCCTGAGTGTAGCCAGGTGGTTCACAAAAGCAGCAGTTCTCCGGAAGAGCATCCCCTGACAGCACAAGATTTAGTGATAAAGGACAGCTGAAGCATTCAAGACTAGAGCTCATCATGAGATTCAAGAGGCACAATAATAGCTCAAACACAAGACAAATGCTTCAAGTGACTCTAAGCAATGTTACCTTAGGGTATGGTCCAAAGGCTAGCACTGCTCAAAGATAGCCAGTCCATGGACTGACACTAATCTACAGGTAAAAACAGGCTTTTAAAAATTGTTGTAGCAATTTGACAATTATTTTTGTCTGCTAAAATTTAAGTAAATATTAGTGCTTATATATTCTGCCTGTTCTTGTTATTTAACTTTACTATCATTGGCCAGCAACAGATGAGGGTATGGCCCTGCTCTGGGTGTCTGTGGGGCCCTCCTCCAGCTCTGGCCTGGAGCAGTACCTATCTTGTGTGCTGCACATGGAACAGTATCCCTGGAGGCAGCTCTCCACTCTCCAACTTATGCTTAAGAGCAAAGGGATCCCAGGAAGGGCTAACTCCAGGGGAGATGATGGGGGAAAGGATTCCAAGGTGTTATCAGGGCACAGAAACAACAGGACAAGTTATTGAGCAGAAAAATAATAAAAGAGAAACCTACACAAAAAGGATGACAAACTCCATGCCTCTGAGTTCTACCAGAAGAATGAGGTGTTTTGCTGTTTGAGTTGTACTTTTCCCCTTATCCGCATGACCACCAACCCTCTGGAATAGCATCAGCCACCTCCGTTCAGTTTTTAAATAAGATACATGAGCCCAGCAGGAGACAGAATCTGGCTCTAGAAGCAAGTGGTATAGTTAACTCTGAAGAAGGAGGATGTCATACCCTGACAGTGCTAATTAGTGGATGTGCTGCCTTCTTGGAACATATGCTCCAGAGGACATGAAAAATTGGCCAGGACCAATCAAACAAGTGACCGCAACCCACTTGTAATGACTCACTTAGGAACAAATTGATATAATGAGAATGCCCTTTTAAAAAATTATATATATATATATATATATATATATATATATATATATATGGATATACACATAATTAGTCATAAAAAAGATTGGGTTAAACAACTNTGTTATATAGCTTACAGGAAGAGCCAAAAGACAGAGAACCATCATCACCCACTGTTGTGAGTGGTTCTCAAGAGAGTTATGGCAGGTAGCTTGGACTGATCTCCATGTGGACACAAAGAATAGGATAAATAGTCTAGCAAGAGATATAGCTTAGATGTAGAACTGTCCGAATTGGAAAGTGGATTTGATGTGTGAAATACAGGAAAGGAAGAAATTGAGATGACCTACATTTCTAGTTTGATAATTAGATCAAATGGTGGTCACGTTTACTGAAATCACAAAGTTTGGTTACAGGAGGGTAAAGACAGAAATCAAGAGTTCCATTTCGTACATGCTTAGATTAAGACATATCTACTCAAGCAGAGATGTCAGGAAGACATTGGATATACTAGCTGGAAGATCTGTTAAGAAGCACTGGCTAGAACAGAAATGTAGAAAATATAAGCATGATCAGGGAATAGTCGAGACTACCTAAAGAGACACAACAGAAAGATAAAGAAAGATACCCAGAACTAAGCAAAACAATCAATTAACTGTTACTAGGAGAGATCTATATGTTAAGTGAGACTGGGCAAAATCCAGGATCATTCTTTGGCCTGATGTTTTTCACGTTTTTTTTCCCCCCTAGTTATTTAAATATAGACATAAGGCTGGCTCCTTGAATTGGGAGTGATATTCATTCCATCATTTATATGTAGAGAGAGACAAAACAAAAATCTCTCCTTTAAAAAACACTGGTGGTTAGTGGAAGGAGACTTACCAACACAGGTAATGGTAGTAAGGTACTCAAAAAGAACATGTTCAAGACATGAAGACATGAAGGATAGGAAAGGAGAGGAAATGCAAATGAATGTGACAAAAGTATGCTCTGTGTATCTATAAATATACCACAGTAAATTCCATGTACACCTACAAAACACTGATTTTTAGATAGATAGATAGATAGATAGATAGATAGATAGATAGAAGATAGACCAGTAGAGCAGAGGAAGATGAATAGGGGAAGGAGGAGAGAATAGAAAGAGGGGGCATCAGGGACTGAAATTAAATAAGTTAAATTCCATGCATGGATGATTAGGTCAAAATGAACCCAACTATTATGTATAACCATAATGCACTAATAAAAGTATTAAAAAAAAGAAAAAAATAAAGTGGATAAGAGCAGGGACTCTAGAACCATACTGCCACCACTCAAACCCCATCCCAGCCACTTACTATATAAGTTTAGGCAAATTTCTTAACCTTTCCAAGTCTTAATTTTCTCATCATAAAATGGGGATGACAAAATACTAACCTCCTACATGTAATAGGCTAAAAAAGCACAATGCCCAGCACAGGGAAAGTGCTTGAGGCAGGACAGCTACTCTTATGATTAGTAGATGACAGTGGTCCTAAGGGAGGGGCAGAATCACATTTTGTCAGTTTCTCAAGAGATTCTAACAATAGACCAAAATTAATAAAAATAAGCATGAGATTCTACATGTAGGTTTAAAATAATTTTGTCAGTCCATATTAACTTGAGAAGATTTGACCTAAAAGATATTACATGCAAAAACCCTACAACCTCTTGCCTGATGAAAATACAAGCCTACACATGTGTTATATCAATGGAAGCCCGGGGTCCACAGAATGACAGATGACAGTGCCACCACAACTGAGAATAATCCTAAACTTTTGTTTACTTCCTAGTATGCCACTTGAAACAGCACACTGACAGATTTAGATGTTTCCAGAACAAAATGGCCATGACAATGAGGGATTTGAGAATAAGATCCAATTCTCCTTTAACATTAGCTCTCATAAGCACACTGCACTTTTCTTTCACTACCTTTATAATCTGAATGCAATTTGTACATGTACGTGCATACATACATATGTGTATGTACAGTACAGAGCTCTTTTTTTTTTTTTTTTAAACATATTTATTTATTTATTTTTTTAGTTATTGGCAGACACAACATCTTTGTTGGTATGTGGTGCTGAGGATCGAACCCGGGCCGCACGCATGCCAGACGAGCGTGCTACCACTTGAGCCACATCCCCAGCCCCAGTACAGAGCTCTTGTTTCTCTCCACTACTAGACTGCAAACTTGGTAAGGGCCAGGAAGGTGTCTGCTCGACAATGTATCACTAGTACTTAGCAGAGCACCTTTCAACAACTAGGTAATCAGTAATTATTTTTTCCTGATGAATAATAAATGAATGTATATCACATGAGAAATTTTTGAAGAAAAATAACTTTTAGCCCAAGGAAAATACGATGGTTGACTTAAAATAATTGAGTGAGTGTCTAAAGAAGAAAAATCAGAAAAACTTGGGAAGGTTCCAAAAGGCCGAGTTAAGACCCCTGGATAGAAGCAGAATTCAATTCAACTCTGAGAGAGGAAGAACTTTTAGATGAACCCATCTGACAAATTCAATGAGCCATCTTACAAAGTGGTAAGCCCTCCATTGCTACAAAAGGAAGAGTCTGGCTGTCCCATGTGGAAGGTCTTATGTGAGACCCGTTCCAATTGCAAGATGCCATGCTTTCTATTACTAAGAATTTTACATGCCAGTCCCTTTCCCTCCATTTTGTCCATCCAAAGCCTAGAATGTGCACAACCCTGCTAAGAAACAGGGCACCATGTCTCCAAGCTCTCAAGAAAGAGAACTGGACACCTGCCTAACCACTCTTCTTTAGGTACACAGTGGGCAGGAAGGGGGTACTCCTAGAGGAAGTGGAGGAAGGAGTCCATGTAGTAGAAGGAAAAGCCATGTCAAAACAGAAGGTGAGGCTTTCAAGTCACAAATCTAAGAGCTTTTGAATGGATTTAGTCAGGTGACTGCCCAGCTAGGGCAGGTTTTCTTCTCTTGATCAATGGGCATTCCAAATATTTAAATCTGATAACTAAACAAACATGCAAAGCACAAACACTTAAAATACCAACATTTACATACTAAAAGAAATGACCAATTAGGAGATTCTTATTTATACAATAAAAAACATTTTTCAGATAAACATATGAAAATACTTGCACCCTCAGCCTCCTCCTCCACTACCTCACCAGTTCCATCAACAGCAATTTTAACATTTCCAAGTTCAGAGTCAGAGAGGACAGCCCTTTTGAATCTTTCCAGGTAGCTGAAGATCCTACGGAAAATCAATCTTCACACTCAAAGCCACAAGTCAGATGAAAGCACAAGACAAGAAACACAACCCCCTCCTTTGGGGGCTTGTTTTATGGAGAGGTTGCCAGATATCTAAATATAAATTGTGTGTGTCTGTGTGTGTATGTGTGTGTGTGTGTGTGTGTTCTCCAGGGCTCAACAGGAGACTTGAGTGAAATTATGCATTTTCCTGATGCTTTCCCTCACTTATTAACAAAAATAAGGTGCGGTGTGGCCTTTCCAAACCAGAATAATTTGTTATTCCTTGGGGAAGTATATCAACTCTGTAAGATCACACAGGCTGTGGAGTCTTGGAGAAAAGGTGAGGCTTTAACATACCCAGAGACCGTGTTAGCAAGGATCAGAATCCAGCAACAGATCCCCACAGTGTTTGGAATCCCAACTGTTATCTGGCTTCTTCAGGTGACAGATGCAGTGAAGTCTTCTCCTGAAACCCAGCCTACTCTCACCAGCAGCCTCTTGCAAAAGCAAGGCTCCTGGGGCTAGGAAGGTCTTGCTGAGGAGGCCCTACATGCCCTCTCCACTGTAGTCATTGAGCACAGTGTTGACCTTCCACTGAGGAGAAGGTCAGGTTGTTAGGTGGTGGCCTCACCTGTTTTTCCTGCTCCACTTTCCCCTGTAATGAGAATACATTGATCTTTATCTTGATCTCGGAGGGATCTGTATGCTTCATCTGACAGAGCGAAGCTGCAGGGAAAATGGAAAAAAGTCCTTAGAATTCAGCTCATTAGAACGCTTTATCAGATGTAACTCTGGATTCTTTAAAGGGCCACTCCAACATGCTTCAGAGAGTGAGCCAAGACATCACATTTTATTTCCTCCAAATTCTTGAAACAAGTCAAGAAATGCATTCTTTGTGGCCCATGTTACCCTTTCCCATGCATTCTCTGTTAAACCAAAATGGCACTGATTTATTGGACCCTATTGATAGGTTTTATTTACCCTCCATGCTATACTGATGACTCTTTTTATTAAAATCTAGGTAATTCAGAGAACCAAGGAGAAAACATTATGCCCCATGTCTACACTGAATAATGTTGAGAACTTCCCAGGCAACACACTAGAGTTTCAATATAGTGAGGAAACGACCAATATATGGGAGTTGAAAGATAATGGGAGGAGGGGGTGGAGTTGAAAGATAATGGGAGGAGGGGGCAAAAGGACAGTCAGGGTAGGTAATGAATGATGGGGTCAGGAAGATGGGTTAGGCTGATTCAAAAGGAAATAAAATGCTAATACCTCCAGAGCACTTCCCCCTCCTCCAACCTGTTGCCAAGGTTACCCACCTCCAGAGAACTGTTCCTCCCTACAAGGAGTCCTTAATGAGTAGCCCCTGGGTGGCTCCCTTCCTGCCTATACCCCTGAGCAGTTTCATTCCCACCCTTGGATCACTCCATCTTTTGGTCATGCAGGAAGGATGGGAAGAGGGGGCATGAGAACAAAGGAAATCTAAAACCTATAAAAGGGGCAAGACTCCTCCACTCCCTCAGGCACCAACTTTGGACCCCCTCCTCTGAGGAGGAGTCTCTGTCTTTCCCTCTCTGTTCCATCCTTTAAATAAAACTTTTTGATCTTGCCCTTTGTGTTTCTCAGGTGTTCAATCTTCAACACGGGGGAGACAGGACTTGGAACATGGTATCATCTCTGTGGCATTTCCGTCATGAAGCTACTACATTTACAATAAATGCAATCTCTTAAGACCCATCAGGCACTATAGGATTTGTTGTGGTTCTTGTCCAGTCCTAGGCTCCTCAGTTCCTCACTCTGATTATCAATGACAAAGGGCACCTCATCAAGGAAGAAGGCCAGTCCTCTTGCTGACCTCTCCTTCCTCGAAATGTACTAATAAGTTTTGATCCCCCTAGCTATTTGAAAAATACTTCTAACAATATGGATAATGTGTTTACAATAGATCTTCCTTTAATTCATTTGTTCACAAGTACTTACTGAGAGTCTACTATGCATCAAGAACAAGCCGGAAATGTGGTGATTAATCAACATTCAGCCTCTTTTATGAGTTCTCAGTCAAAAGCACAGGAGTAATTAATAGGAAATATCTAGCCAAGACTTTGAGCCCAATAAAGACAAGCAAAGCAGTGTAAAACGAGGCAAGGACCTCAGGGGGTAGAACCTGGAGGAAAAAGAACCTTCAAGAGTTAGAAAAAGGTGGTCCTACAGAATTAATCAGCAATGCCTGGCATGGTGGTGCACTGCTATAATATCAACAACTTGGAAGCTAAGGCAGGAGGATCACAAGCTTAAGTTCAGCCCCAGCAATTTAGCAAGACCCTCAAAAACTTATCAAGACCCTGTCTCAAAAAATAAAAAAGGACTGAGGATGTAGCTCATTGGAAAAGCTCCCCTGGATTCAATTCCCAGTAGCAAAAGAAAAGAATTAGCTGGGCACAAACAAAGGTCTAAAATATGATGATAAGATGGAGACAGGTCAGGGAGAGCATTTATGAGCAGTTCTATTGTGCTGGAAGGCAGAACATAAGGTAGAGGGATGAGAGATGAGCTGTCGAGATAGACAGGCAGATTCCAAATTAAGAACAATAGAGTCACATGGAGCCACACTGCAGGACTGTAAACAGGAGAGTAGCTAGGTTAGAAAGTCATTAGAACTAAGAACAGCAACATTTACCATGTATTAGAATTGTCCCCAAGCCCTTTATGCTTAAACGCTTTAAATCTCACAAAACTAGCACAAAGCAAGAACATAATTTGCCAGGGTCACACTGGCAGTATGACACAGTGGAGCCAGAACTGATCCCGGCTCTTGATCACTGGCATTGATCACTTGATCAATGGCACCTCTACATTTGGGCTAAATCACAGGGAGACAGGGGAGCATGAGAGGGAGGGAGACTGGTGAAGAACCAGGATGCAGGGAGAGGTCATATTTGGCCATCTAGACCACACAGGGCTTTCCCCACCACTTTTCTTCTGAAGGTGCATTATATCTAGTACGTACCTCCAATGTGCCAGAAGCTGAGGGAGAGGGAGATATCCTTATGTTCATAATGGAATTTAGTATTCAACAAAGCTCTTCAAAGTAAATGTCAGGCATCTTAAGGAAAAATCATCCTGACACGTAACAGGAGAAGCCCAAGATCCCTTTCTCAGAAGGGTACTTGCTAACTTGAACCCAGAAATACTAGGAACTACATTCTTCCCCATCGCACGTGTTCTCTTACAATGATTTGTTAGCATATCTTATCCTCCAGCTGGATTTCGGTAAAAGCCTAAAAGACAGTTACCCTGAGCCTTGTTTTGTAACCTTCACATCAATGAGCCTATGTCCCTGCACATGTAATAAGTAGATTCTAAACATATTTTTGAATGAATGTATGAATAAGAGGAAAAGGAGAGATAAAGAATATAATGGTGAACAGGGTCTTTTTAAGCAACAGGTTACTCTAGCTTGCTCATTTGAACAGTGTACCCCTGACTCCTTCAGTATCTCAAAGCCCTCCAAACCATTCTCTATAAAACCAAAGCCATGCTTGAGATCCAAGGCAGCTCAGCGTTCTCAGTCTTCTCTAGCATTCTCTGATTCCCAGGGCAGAAGCAAGCACCCACCTTGTGAATCACCACATAAGGAGGATGGTAGGGAAAAGCGGAAGATGGAGGCAGAAAACATCTCAGATGTGACTCTTGGGGCCCAGATCTGTATGGCCACCTATGTGACCTCCAGCAAATCACTCACCCTGGCAGAACTTGTTTCTTATCAGCCACTTTAGCAGAATAAACAGAAGTATATGGAGGTGCTTTAAAAAGTATCAAGCCCAGAATGAATGTCAGAACATCTTTGTGTATCATAATTAGTTACAAAACCATCCTTCTATCCCCTACCAGAAAGAGAAGCTTCTAGTGGATTAGGGGCTTTCTATCAAGGTGCCATTCACAGCACCATAAACCTAAATCATAATCAATACCAAGAAACAAATGATTGAATGGGTGGACTTTCTCCAAGCAGGGGCAAAGTCAGCACTGGAGTGAGCTCTGTAAAGAACAGTAAACCCTGAAGATTCAGTTCTCCTATGGCCTTTATGCAGGCAAGGAAAGCTTTGCTTACGTATCTTATTAGCCTTCCTCTCGTCCTACTCCTCCAACTTCTGGACAATAATTCAGAGATGCCACTTCCATTATCATCTTTGGTAAGCCATGCAGGAAAGCACACTTTGGCAAATACAAGTAAAGTTCTCCGATCATACATATTTATGGAAATCATCATGGACTGTTTAATTCAGGCCTTTGAATTAAAGTCCTTCTAGGACTGCAGTTTACCTTTGTACACCATTACTAGATCCACAGTAATGGAAAATGACTTCAAAACTGAATAATCACATAACACACACAAGAGATCACCAAATGACCCTCCATGGATCTACTGAGCTAAAACACCTAAACTGAACTAGCTTATTTTTTTGTTTGTCCAAAAAAGAAGTAGTCACTTCTTGGGAATTGGTTCAAGCACCTTCCCCTACCCATCTACTCCACTCCCCCTGGATAACAAATCTGCAAATGATCAAGTCCTTTATATAAAATGGTATAGTATTTGCATATAACCTAAGCTTATCCTACTAAATACTTTAAAGCATCTCTAGATGACTTATAATACCTAGCAATGTAAATGCTATGCTAACGGTTGTGATGCTATATTGCTTTGGGAATAATGGCAATAAAGTGCATACATGTTCAGTACAGATGCGATTTTCTTCCCTAATATTTTTGACCCTCAAGATTGGCTGAATCGGGGCTGAGATTGTGGCTCAGCAGTAGAACACTCGCCTAGCACAGGCAAGACCCAGGTTCGATCCTCAGCACCACATAAAAATAAAGGCATTGTGTTGTGTCCATCTATACCTAAAAAATAAATGTTAAAAAAAAAAAAAAAAAGATGCTCACCTTTAAAAAAAAAAGATTGGCTGAATCCATGGACCCAGAGGGTGAACTCTATCTATGTATCCCTGTCCATAAAGACAGGGCTGATTCATCTAATGGAGAGTACAATCTTAACATAAGACAAAGGCGAAAAGAGGTACTTATTTGTTCAAGGCTTTCAATAGCCAATGACTTTGAACTGACGTGACACTTTACCAATGAAAATATTTCAGCCTGAAAAAGTTTGTTTGTACTACTGACACACTCATCTCAAGTACAGTATAAATATCATCACACTTACTGCCTACAAACACAGATTTTTCTTTTACTTTTTCTTTTTTTTTAAGACCAGGCAGAGGGCCCTGAAGAGAACACAAGCCCGTTCGTCTTCCTCTCTGGCAACGTTAGCACATACCCATCCCCAAGGCCAACATTTATAACTGTAAACTGAAACCACATGCCAGTCCTCCAAACCTCTCTATAATTAAGGAACCTAAATAAATCTTTAGAGAAGTTTTTAGTTAAAACCAGTTGTGACCCATATGCTTCTCATTATTTTGTGACCATGTCAGCATTGTTATTTACCACACACAGAAATGAATGGTTAATTATAATACAATGACGATAACGAAAGGGGGGTGAGCATGGTTTCTGACCCACCGCATCAAGAACATGGTTTTACCAGCTTCTTCTGTCCTCTCCTTGAGTTCCAAGAACAATAGGGGCAGCCCAATATTTCCACACAGCTCCCCTTGGCTTCCAGAGCAGCTACCCAGCTGTTCATGGAGAGTCAAGAATCCCAGCACCAAGTATGTTCACTGCAAGTTTCCCAACAGCTGTATCTATCACTGAGGTTTGGGGCTCATCTGTTATTTTCCATCAGGGTGGAATGCTGGGTTGCACGTTCAACACAGCCCAGCTGCTGCTTACTTCCTCTTCCATCTTATTTCTGTTCAGAGTGTTAATCACGGAGGTTCTGCGTTCGTGGTCATCAGGGGCAATGTCAGGGCTTCTTTTCCAAAACTCCATGCTCCCCACCCTGCCATTTCCTTTCTCAGTTTGTTCACCCCAAGCAAAATGCCAAAAGACGTCTGTGAAACCCAACACACTGCCACCACTACCTCAATCTTCTGCTCTCCAGCCTTTCCCTGGTGAGTCACTTGAGAATGCATTCTTCAAAGCATGCCTCCTCCATTCTTAGGACTTTTACTTAGTTCACAGTACATGTACCAGAACAAAATTTGTCTCAGGAAACCCCTGAACTTCAATAACTGTCTCTACCTTCGCATTTCAAGTATTTTTCTTCAAAATGGCGCTCTGTTTCATTCAATCCTGAATCCTGGTGCATTTTCGAATCACACCAGGGAAACTCCTCTCCTGAATTCAATCCTCTTGATTGAACTGAAATAGCTCAGTCTCAAAATCCTAACCTACAACTGAGATCTACAAATCTCAACTATTTCTTTCCCTTTCTAGCTCTGGATCAGCCCCAAACACAGTGTTTCTAAACTAAGCAACCCAAAAATTGTTTTGTTTTGTTATTTTTTTAATGGCTAATCTCCATGTGTTCCACAACTCTAACCTCATATTGAACTTAATCAAGGGCTTAGGGAGTCCACAAGAAGGAAACAGAGGAGATGGAAAAGAAACCTGAAGGAATTTTTAAATTTTGTTTTTTAAGGCAAGTCACCACGTTGGCCTTGCTGGTCAAATATTTTGCCGATATCTTTATATCTACAATGGTCTCAAACTGGTTATTCAGAAATGGTTGCCTAACCTGGAAAATATCACCTTGTTAAATCAGTGTTCTTCCTCCAGACATGCATCCTATCATATCTTAAAGGAAAACTTCAGGGAAAGTAAGTTTTTGTCATTATTTGTTTTTTACCCTGGAAAGCATAATTGTGCTCTTGCCCTCTGCCAGTACAAACATAATAAATTAACTTATTTCACAATACCAGTATCTCCTCAAAGCCACAACACTTATAAGCATTCCTAACTATCCAAGCTTCAGAGCAAGAGAAGACAGAGAACAAAAGGAAGCCCTTTTCAAAATAAATAGGCAAAACATACACTATAATGTTAAAAGGAAAGACTGTGAAAACATTCTTGAGACTGGGAATAAGTGAATGGTATATAGACCTATAATCAGCTGGAACCATTTCTACATTTTATATAAAATGGTACAATATTTATGGTATATAGAACAACCACAAAGTAATAGCACAAAGTTATACAGCCAAATAGTGGGAAAAAAAAATACACGAAATTGTGAAATAAAAAATAATAATAAGCCAAAAGAGGGCAGGAAAAGAGGAGGAAATCAGAAAATAATTAAATGGTAAACTAAGCCAATCACATGAATTAAATGTGATTAAACATTAAATATTAATGGACAAAATACTCCCAACTAAAAGGCATGGCATATTGTAATGGGTATTAAAAATAAGATTCAAGCCAGGTACACGCCTGTATCCCAGTGGCTCAGGAAGTGGAGGCAGGAGAATTTCAAGTTCAAAGTCAGTCTTAGCAATAGTGAGGTGCTAAGCAACTCAGTGAGACCCTGTCTCCAAATAAAATACAAAGTGGAGCTGGGGATGTGGCTCAGTGGTTGAGTGCCCCTGAGTTCAATCCCTAGTACCTCCCCGGCCGCCCAAAAAGATTCAACTGTGTACTACCTATAAAAGCTACACTTAAAACGTACCATGCAAAACATTGATGGGTCAGAGAACACTGTACTTCTCTTTTATACATCTAAACTAAAAACAAATTCCTACTTGCCATTCCAAAATAAGAAAGAAGTTATACCATGATATATGACAGCAAGTACAGGTAAGATTTGTCTTAAAAATTATCATTTTCTAGGAATATTTTATGAACATTTAGTTTCTAAGTTCATAAACACTCTTATATCCTAAACAGAAATAGCCCTATTGCTTTCTTTCGGCTACAGAACAGGAAATGGCCTGTTTCTATTGGCTACACATAGAAAAAGTTTCACTGAGATGAATCATTTTAAGATGACATCTGTTCTGTAATGACAATAGTAAAGCATCAAATAAAAGTTTAAAAGTCAAGCTTTGAAACAGGACATGATAAACAGGCACAAAATGTTTCTTAATTCTTTACAACCTTACTGGTTTTCAAAAAACAGACTTTCCTTGCCCCAGGTCTGATTCACAGACGGCCTTGGTCAACTTCATGCATATCAGGTCTCTCACTATTTTTTATTGGATCACTCAAAAATGTATTTTAATCTTGACAACCAAATGTAACCACTAAGAGGACAAAATCGCAGCGAATGTTCTGTGTATATAAAAAGCATTGTAAAAAACCAGGCATAGAGGCACATGCCTGTAATCCCAGTGGCTCAGGAGGCTGAGGCAGGAGAATCAAGAGTTCAAAGCCAGCCTAAGCAACAGCAAAGAGCTAAGCAACTCAGTGAGACCCTGTTTCTAAATAAAATACAAAAAAGGGCTAGGGCTGGGGCTCAGTGATTGAGTATCCCTGAATTTAATACCTGGTACCAAAAAAAAAAAAAAAAAAAAATTGTAAAACAGATGTGTTATAATGTTTCAAGGAAAAATAGTAATCCTACATAATTGGACAAGAAATTCTTTTACTTCAGCATTAGATTAAATAAGAAAAGATCTTTATTTTCAAAAGTTCACAAGATAGTTACAGAAAATAATTTAAACCTTAAGGTTATAATCTTCTCATGATGAAGCAGCTAGGGACATATCCAAATTCTTTAAGCCCCACAGGCTGGACCACATAATGGAGACCCCCTCATTTGCCCAGACCCAACAGACTGGCTGAAAATCACCCCTCAGAATAAACACCTTTCCTTCTGCAGGACTGACATGGAGGTAGATGGGGCTGAGGGTGGCCTGCAAAGGCCAGGTATTGGACACAGGCTTTAGGAAGCAGATAAAAGGTTTAGGGAGACTAAATTTTCCCAGGAAGGAAAAAACTGGGTTTGAGATATGAAAGCAATAAGGAGGAAACATCTGTCTTCAGGCCCTGGAAGCTGCTCTTTGGAATCCACTAATAATCCCTGTGCTGCTGAGGACTTCCTGCTGAAAACTTCAACTGCTTCAGAGAAAACAGTACCTAGAAATGCCCTAAACTGGAGCAAACCAGCACAGGGGTAAAGCCCTTCATGCCAGCAGGATCCTGCTGGGGCTTGGCAAGAGGTCAAAAGCAAAGACCAACTCCCTGTCTTTATCAGTCCTTGTCACTACAGGACCTATCCTGTCTTTATCAGTCCTTGTCACTACAGGACCTATCTCAGGAATGCTTCTATCTCCCAGACAATCCCTTAACTAAGGTGGAAGGGTGTGGAGGCAGGGCAGCCCTCTCATTCACAAAGGCAGGGTTCCCAAGGGTGCTCAGCAACATCTATGAGTGAAGAGGCAGGACTCACCTGCAGGGCTCTAAGGATCATGATCCAGACAATCTGCCTGTAGAAGCTTATGATCTCAAGGAAAGACACTCAAGTCCCCCAAGAAAGGGAGGTGGGAGAAGATAATAAACACATCAGCAAACTCCTAAAGACATTCAGAAAAGGGTGGGGTGGGGTGGGGATGATTTCTACTGAGAAAAATACACCACAGAAAACTGTAAAATCTTAACCCCCAAAGCATATGTGAGGAGGCTGGGAGGAAGCAGTGAGGAAATTAGGTTATTTCCCCTGTACAAAAATTAACCAACACCTGATCTGGGAAAAGAACAAATAGACAATTGGGGCTTTTAATTCAAACTCAGTAAGGCCTCAAGGTATTTTTAGTATCTCTTCCAACAAAAGAATTCTAGCAATCATCTTTTATTACTCAACTCTCATTAAAGTAACTGCAGAGTCTACAAGAACCTTTTCTAGTTCAAAGTAAATGCAACACAAATGTTTCAAACTTTTTTTCCCCACAATATGTCTCATTTCAATTAATTTTAGAGTCAATTTTTATGACTTTATTACAAGCACCTAAATCCGAGAAATACTTATCCCAGGAGAAGTTACTCTAAAACACTTGAATCACCTGTAGGACTGTGCTGAACTTAAGATTTACTCATAAAAGTGAAAAGAACGATTTCAAGTTCTCAGAGTGCTAATATTTTTCACTGTTGTTCCCTACAGTGCCACTTGGCATGCCTCTTTCTGTGTTGATTATAGAAAAATTCTGAGATGCCCGAAGGGCCAGGATAGAGGGGAAGAGAGATAAGGGAAATAAATCAGTTAATGACTGGGATTCAAACCAACAAAAAACTATTCCACATTCCTCAACAAATGTCGAAACCTTTACTCAAATCCCAGGTGAAGGAACCACCAGGCACCAGTACATCCTGCTTACAACCCTAACCAGTCTGGAAGCAATGAGTACCTCTCCTAATGGATTGTTCTTCCACCAGAAAACATTCCTCAATTTGCATCCCTCCACCCCTCTTATCTACAGCCAGGGTAGACTCAATGCAAACAATTTATGTTTTCCTTCCCTGAATTCTCATTATAAAAATGTTCTTGGCTTCCGGGTCCAGCAGACACCTCCAACCCTACTAGCCTTGCTGTTAGTAGCTCGGGAAACTTGTCCCAGGGTAGGTCCTTTTCTGGATAGCATCTGTAATGGTTCAATAAACTCTTGAATTTCAGAGGTCCTTTGACCTCAAGAATTTTGTTTAACAGTGTCTCTTTTTAAAAATATTTTTTTAGTTGTCAATGGATCTTTATTTTATTTATTTTTATGCAGTGCTGAGAATTGAACCCAGTGCTTCAAACATGCTAGGCAAGTGCTCTACCACTAAGCCACAACCCCAGCCCCTTAATAATGTCTTTTGCTCTAACTCTGAAATACACATTCTAACATACTTCACATCCACAGCTCAAATAGTTAGATTATACAGTAAAGTCAACCTTTCAAGTTTACAATATTCACATGAAAACTGCTGTACATCATCTAACTGATTGTCTGGGGCACCTGCCAGGTATACAGGATACAATGATGCAGGCATCACAGCTTCATCTTAGTAGGACAGGACGCAGGAGGGCCATCCACGACGGAAAACACTGTGCTAGAGACCTGGTGTACTGCCAGGTACTACAGAGGTGCAGAGAGAGAGATCTGGTCAAGGTTATCACAGGGGCATGGGGTAGAGATGGCATTTAAACTCAAAACCCAAGGACTTACGCTTTGGTTAAAAAACAAACAATACACAAAGGAAAGGGAGTGTAGTATTGAAAGGTTATCAACTTAAAGCTTTGTTTTAAAGCCTCATGGGACTGTCCAAAGGATGGGTATAAAGTTCCCTGTTCAGTACCTGAAATGCAGCAGGGACTCAATAAAAGACCAAATTTAGCTCCCTAGGAGCTAAACTTGTGGGTTTTTATTATAAAATCAAGGTCACAAAGCTATTAACATTTGGGAGAACCAGATCAGCAGCCATTTCACAGAGTGGCTACAAAATTCAATTACATAAACAAATATAAAATGAGATGCCTGAATAAACAGATGCATGTAATGTACATATATAAATACACAGACCACTGTGTCTACACCACAGTGTCTGGGTTTGCATACATTTTTGCAGAGAATGGAAAATGAATTGGAAAAATAATAAGAACAATGCTGAGTCTTCCTGGTTAACAGCTAAATTCACATCGAAATACTGTAAAGGAGGAAACATTCTGGAAATATTTATCAGGCAAAGGAATACAAAGGATATCACCTCTATAGACTCCAGTGGCAGTTTGAACTCATTATTGTGATCCAACTAGGTGTTAATTTAATTATGTGAGGACAAGTCATTTGATCTCTGTGGCTAACTGAAAATAACAAACTTACTCAAAAGCATGAAAGAAAAACTGGCTGAGGGAAAAAAAACTTTTTTTTTTCCCATAAAAATTTTGTTTTTCTTCTTTCTTCCAGGCCATCTAACACCTTTCAAATCCACCCCTTCCCCCATCATCAGCTCTGTCGTCGGCTTAGCTGAGTCCCTCAATTCTGGCCTTCAGTAATCTCTTATTGGGGTTTTCTATTCCCAAGCAAGACATCTGCACAAGCCAACTTGAAGCAACACTTTCAAAATACACAGGCATTGCTTTCATTGCCACAGCTCTTCCTCCATTCCCAATTTTGTCCCCATTGTGGCCAGATTTAACTTCTGGTTTTTAGGTACTTCTGCAATAAAATTTGTTAGAACTCAAAGCAAGGTTGCATCAGTTTTGTCCCCCCAAAGCTACAGTTCTAAGGAGCACTCTGATGTTATGTGGAAAGTATTTGTTTTGCTTAGGCACAGCAAGAAGTGTTAGCAGCACGTCTGAGGCTTTTCTAGGCAGTCTGGACTGGACTGCAAGGATCCTAAGGTGGCCCAGTGGCTCCCTTCCCCCACACCCATGTTTTACTATATACCTATTGAAATAAGGCTTGCAAATTCAGGACATACACACAAAAAAGTAGAAATTCTTCCTCTAGGTTTACAAATAGGAAACAAATAAGTTTAATTATGACAGAGCCAAATCCATGTCTGTCTTTTAAAGACAAAATCAATTACTTGAGGGTAAAAATCAGAGGATTGGGATTCAGACCATCAAGAAAGAAGTCCCCTCAGAGAATGAACAGGCTCCTGGCCTAGAGTGACTGACAGCTTTCTCCAAGAGGACCAAGTGTGGTCAACGTAGGACCATGGGATGGCTTCTCCTTATGCAAGAGAATAACCCTCCTCTTGCAAGGGGATCTCACTTCCATTCCCTCCTTTACCCCAGTGTCCTTCCTAGTCCCCACACTAGGGAAGGGGCTTCAACACTAAGGTAAGGGAAGCTCAAGATGCCAGCTCTGTTCTGCACATTATTTGGTTACTAGTTACTATTTTTAGGGTGTTTTTTTTTTAAGCTAAAATGGCTTCAAATTGGCCACCTAGAAATTATTAAACCAAAAGCATTATATGCAACTCTGCCTGTAGGCCTCCTTCCTTGCCCTCCTCTCCCTCCTTACTGGAGTTACCCTGAAACACCCAATAAGGTTGTTCCTTCCTCCAGGTTTCCCTGGTTCTCCAGCACTCCCTGGCAGAGCCTGGCTGAGACTGGAAACAGGGGATGGGCAAACAGACACACTTTAAGCTACACTGCTGCTTGGGCAAGACTGAATGCCGATACACAGAAAGTGCTATGAATACAAAGGGTTTCAAATAACTCTAGCGTGGGTCCTTTACATAGCAAGTGCAGCTCCAAAAGGAATCCAAATTTGGAGTAGTCTAATCATCCACTTGAAGGTTTTTTAAGTCATATGAATATGCCTGCAAAGTAACCATAAGAAAATGAATGAGTAGAAATACCATATAAAGGGTACATATATATTTGAAAGAAAGAAGCACTTGAATCTAGAAGTAGGTAGTGACATTTATCACTACACATCAGTAGGGGAAAGGCATTTGATAAAAGACCTTGGCCACAAAGACAACCAAATTTTTGAGCAACAACTTACCCACTTGAACTAAGAATTTTAGAATAAAGAAAAGCCTAAAAGCCAGCAATAGTCCTCCCAGTGTAGGGGAGAGAGAGATGTTGGATAAGCAGCCTTACACCCAGAGGCTCTCTAGAAACGAAGCTATGCACAGAACCTGTCCATGTTTTCAATACAGGACATAAAGCTCAATGCAAGTTTACATCTTCAATAAGAAAGCTGCCTTTCAGTATATCCACACCAATTTCTGGTCACCCAAGAAGGTCAAAACCAGGCAAGCTGCCCTTAGACAGAAGCCTATCTTAAGAAGGTTCATTTCCCAACCTGTGTGTAAAGTTTATAAAGAAGCAGAGCCCTTGCCAGAACCAGCCAACCATCTTTCCAGGTTCATCTCTGGTGAACTTCTTGCCTGTCACCTCATTCTAGGAGTCCCTGACCTGTATCCTTGATCTAATAAGTGAGACAGACTTTTTTGGTTTAGTTTCTGTTCCTTGAGCAAACGAGTTACAATGCTCCATCTGAGTGTCTAGCATGATGCCTGGACATGTGGTATATGCTCAGAATATATTGCTAAAATGAATCCTAACATTGTCCTCTCTCATTTCAAGCAAGAAAAAAAAAATCAACCAAATTAATTTATGACATTTTCAAAGTCTATGTTTGCTTACCAATTTTGGTGATTTTACAAATAACCAAATAAAGGAGAAATCCAAAGAAATATTATTTAAGTGTACATATGTAGGTGCACATTCATTTGTTTAGAAAGAAAGACCTCTATGGGTTTAAAATACTCAAAAGAAGAAAGTTTTAAAAGAAGTGGCTTCGATTTTAAACTCTTTAGCTAAATTCTTTATTTAGGTAAATTTCTTAGGATTCGGCAATTTTCCCTAATGCTAGCGTACAAAAAATTCTATTTGAAGACAGAGGCCAAGAGTCACATAAAAACCACTTTTTAAAGGTGGTCAAAGTATAGTTACGTTTATACCAGTGAAATTTTAGGATCCTGCTGATTCTTGAACTAGGGAACAAAGGCAATTAGAGTCACCTTCAGATCTGGCAAATGAGAGTAATCTTGTTGTTACCCTTCCTATAGTTCCCAGCTGACATGCCCTCTCCAAAAAAAACAGTCACTTCTCCAGGTTCCCCTTGAGCAAATGATCACTTTTATCCTAATTTTCTTCTTGAGTTCTGTAGCCAGTATTTATTGAGTGCCTATAATCTACTAGCAACTGTGCCCAGTATGTCAGGGGACATGCAAATGAAAATAAGGCTTGGGTTCAAGGGCCTCTCTTATCAGTCCTCAAGAGTACCCATCATAGTCCACTTCCACCTATTCTCAGCAAAAGACCTTCTCTATTAAAGAAGGATTAGAGTTTCGATGTTCTGTATTGATGTTCTGAAGACGTATTTTTTGCACCAAGAAAATTAATGAGACTTGCAGAGTGGGGTACTCAAAATTTATGGATAGAGAATAGATTTTCAAAAACTCCAATACATTAAATCTTTATATCCTGAGTCCCTAAGAGACGGCCTAGAAAAGCTGCAGTGACAACCCTCTATTCCGTACTCCTAGGTCTTCCTAGATCTGATATGCTGTTGAATCCAACCAACTTAGTGGTATGTCCCAGCAAGTACCAGAAGACCCTCACTAGAGTTTTCTATATGCCAATAATAGGCTTAGTAATAAGGGAGAAAATCTGCAGAGATTTGCAGGGGGTGGGGAGATGGACCCTATCTTTGGAGGTTTCAGAACTGAATACTTACTAAAGAGAGAATTCCCTTCAATTTTCATGAACAGTTAACTAGGTAATTTAACTCCTAAAATGACTCTGTCAATGGTTCCCACCTTGTTGCTTAATAATAAAAAAGAAACACACAATTGCTCTCTTTAATTATGTATACTTCAAATACCTACTGATTGAGAAAACAATCTCTGCCATAGCTCCCCAGCCCAAAGAGGGGCAACCAGGACTATGCCTAGTTAGCTGCTGGATCACCACCATCAACCAGTTCCAGTCTAGAGAAATTTGTATTTGTCATATGCCTTACGACCCACAGACATAAGAGGCCATCAATTTCAAAAAAGCCTTTGTAGTTTCCAAAACTGACACAGCCTATTACTCATTGTATTTTACATCTGAGCCAAGTGTGGTGGTGGCACATCTGTAGTCCCAGGTACTCAGGAGGGTTGGGGCAGAAGGATCCCTTGGGCCCAGGAGTTTGAGGCCAGCCTGGCTAAGCCCCATCTTGAAAATAAACAAACAAATAAAATTAAGGATCTTTTATTAGCAATAGAGTATGGATTCTATAGGCCCTTACCACAGAATATAGCTTCCAATGATCTGAAGACCCCTTTTAATCTAAGCCCAATTATAAGAAACAGGAAAAAAAGAAAAAAGAAAACCCTCACAGAATTAAGAGGCACCTGAAGGAAAAACTATAATCTTCTTATCCTTGTTTTCTTCAATCAAGTCAAGCCATCGATAAGCCAGGCAATTGTACCAGTGGGTCTCATTCTTGGTGCACCCTGGAATCAGCTTGGCTTCATGCCTTTCCTCCTTCCCCACAGCTTCTGAGGGAATTCTGCAGTGGTTCTAGTACTTTGGTGTTATGTCCTCTGTTTCACTTTGACCTAAGAAGCTGCTATATAAAATGCAGTATTCCCTGCAGGGAAGTTTTGGGAGATGTTGTTCATGATGGTATCTGTCATATTCTAAGTCCCATAAGAGAGCTCTCTTTAAAACTTAACCAGCAAGGAAAACTGTGCTTCTCTCGAGCAAGCAATGTGCTTTGATCTCATATGCAAAAATAACTTTATAACTGATCATATTTCCCTTTTTATTTTGCCTACCAGGAAATGAAAAGTTCAAGTTCAAAAACAAGAGAGGAAGGGCATCACAGTATTAATTTTCACGTGGGTATCATCTATTTTTTAGGGTCCCTTTACTCTGGCTTTTCAAAGTTATTAATTCTTATTATATCAACTATAAAATGGTAAGTTACTTCCAGTTGATTATGAATGTAAGGGACAGAATAATTAGTCAAGACAAATAATGCAATTGGTATGACTAAAATCCATGTTTGGGGGGGGGGAGGGGAGATGGTAGAGGATGGACGTACAAGCCCCTTATAAGCATAGCAAAGACAATTTCCCAGAAAATTTTCATTGATTTACTTACAAGTGTAACATTCAAAACTATTAACAAATCTAGGAAAATCTTCAGTGTGCAAACAGACATGCACAGGATTACTAGAATAAAAAGACTATAGTTTAAAAATTATAGCACCAAGTCAAAGGTAGCATCCAAAACCTATTTCCCTGACTCATTTATGGAAACAGGGAGCCTTAATGCATGGCTATTGGATGGACTCAGTATCTACTTAAATTATCTGTATAGTCCAAATTCTATGCTTTATCCCCTAACCCACTGATTAACTACATAAAACCTCCCCACCTCTCCTGCAAAATACCCAATATTCTTCATATGTATTTATTCATGTTTGTTTGTTTGTTTTGAGACAAGGTCTCACTATGTTGCCAGGCTGGTCTCGAAGTCCTGGCCTCAAGTGATCTCTTGGTCACCTAAGTGCTCGGATTATAGGTCCCATGCCTAGCTTTTTTTCCTCCTTTACTGGAAAAAAGAAAAAAATCTAACTTTTCTAAAAATTTTTACTTCTTCACCTTCCCCCTCTAACTACATCCGTATTTGGAAAAGAAAATTTAATTAAAGTTGGCCTTAAACACAACTCTTAAACTCCTGAATGTAGAGGAAATTGACTTTTATTCACCACCCATCTGGGAAGAGCTAGATCCAAAAAAATTAACATTGCACTGGCTTAAGTTTCAAAGCTGGTTAGAATCATTTTGCCAAAATCCCCAATAGATGAATATGTGATCAATATAGAAAAGATCAGTATCTAGTTTTCTAAAATCCCAATATATATATACTGTTTCCAAGAAAATCAATAATAGGGGAACTGAACCAAAGATAGATCTTTTGTAAAAACTATCAAGCATTTAGACACATCTTCAAATATCACATAATTCTAAGTAGGTCCATAAACAATAGTAACTAAATATGATACTATTAAAAGCTTTTACTAATAATAAACCAATAAGTTAGCAGTGTCTGTGCTGAACAGTAATTAGAAAAGGAATAACAGTAGAAAGGTTAGAAATGGATGAACAGTTTTACTTCTATAGGAATGCATTCAAATGAGATTAAAATGGAAATATAGAAATATATTGTGATTACTTATTGTAAGAAAAAAAGATCTGAAATAATTTAAGAGGACTATCTTTTAAAGTTATACTGCTAAACTCATGTTTAAGTTCATGCATAAGCTTGCTTTACACAGCAGCCATGAGTTGAATTATCCAATGGTAACCACACTACTGAAATTATCTAGGAGACAGGAGATGATGTAATATACCCACCAAGTTCCACTCCAATTCCCCCTACTCGGGCACAAGGCAAGACACACTTCCCAGCTTCCTTCACAGTTGGGCTGGGCCTATGTGACTATGCAATGGCCAGTGAACACGGCCTGACTAAGCTCTCTCTTCAGCTTCCACCATGATCTTGAAAGCCATGGGCCCAGATGAGGAGACAAGAAAAAACAACCTGGATATCTGAGTTGCCACATGGAGGAGAGTCTGAGGAAAGCCGGGTGACTCCCTTAGAATGTGCCATTAGCAAGAAACAACCTTTGCCATAGTAAGACCTGCTCATTACCCAACCATAGCCCTACCTTATTCTAATACATTTACTACATATTTGCTTGTTAGATCACAAACACTAATTAGCAGTCACCAAAGAATAGCTGAACACTAAAAATAAATATTTCCTGAGGACCTACTGTATACCTAACACTAGGCCTGTAAAATGAGGTAGGTATGACACAGAATGCCCAAGATGAGTCCCTGGATTATGAATATAAAATACTGGGATTTCTGTTCACATTTCTTTATTCATCATTTTTTTAAAAAAATGTTTTATTCCTGTTCTTATTTATTTCATAATGTACACAATACATTAAAATAGTGCTACCCGAAGTCAACTACAGATAAGCAAACATATTGAGTAGATTTTAAGACCACCAATCTTTTTTTTTTTTTCATAAAAAAATGACAGAATTTTATTTTCAATGTGAGGGGAAGAGGACACTTGGGCAAGGTGAGATTTCTCTTTAGGGAGAAGAGAAAGCATAAGAAAATCTGTGCAGCATTAATTAAGACCACCAATCTTAAGGCAACAAATAAGCATAATGCTATGTCCTTGCTTAAAGATGCTTACTCCTATGGAAACCAAATACTTAAACAGGTAACAATAAAATATGAGAGAGTATATAATAAGCTACCATATGACAGGATACAATCCATGGGATGAACAAAATGTGACAGGACCAACAAGTAGTCTTGGTACAACATGAAAGATGAGCAGGGTTTAGGCACATGGGGAAGAGGGGAGTGAGTGTCAACAGAAACGGGGGAGGGGAGATTGAAAGAATCAGCAGGTAAGAAGAGGTCAAGTCAAGTAAAACTTGCAAGTGAAAGCTGGCTATAAACTTCTGAAACTCAACTTCTCTATTTTCACAGCTACAATTTTTACTTAGGACTGATTTTAATTTAAAAGGTTATTCAAGATCAATGCCATCTATAAGAAAAGGTAAAGTCCTTAGATACAGAGCACAGCAAAGATTTTCAAGTCTTAAAATTCATTCATGCTCCCTAAACTATGCCTGCAAGACCATGCAGCATTGGCCATCACGTGACACCACTATAGTGAAAGTCATGCCACGAAAAGGAAGCAAATGTTCAAAGCATTATATGCCATTTTCTGTTTGTTTTAAGAAGAATGCCCAGCAAATACCCATACATGTTTCCACACTTCCTCCTTCCTTGTAGTTGGGTTCCAGGTAATGAGCAACCAGAGCCATGACTCAGCCACATCATGTAATCATATTTAGTAACACGTGTCTATTTTATAATTTATCTTTAACATCTTCTACTGCAATTTTTGTTAACATGTCTCTGTAAACCTTAGATGACACTTCCATTTTGAATGTTGGTTTCTATCCAAAGTACTACTTATATGAGCAAACTGTGCATAAGCCTCTACTACTAATAATAGCCAAGTCAATTATAAATACACATAGAAGCAGCAGCAACATTTTGTGGCCAAATGCGAGGTAGAGTATATGAGTAAGCGAATATGTCTCTTGAAAGCAACTAAAGCAATGGCTTAGAAACTAACAGAGCAATTCCTAAGGAAACATTCAAGAGTCTTTGTCAACCCATGTTTCATAAAAATATGGAAGAAGGAAGTGGGAATGGACCCCTCCAATCTTAAGCCTTATGCACTTCCCAAAGAAATTCATCATGCAAACCATCCAAATCTTCCCTGTATCCAGATGTTTTCCAACTTTTTATTGTTGAGAAAGACTGAAGGGGGAAAAAGAGTAGAAAAGATATACATACTAATTTATTACTTTATTGCTAAATTTCTGTGAAATTGGGCTAAGCCACCTATAAGGCTTGGGATATTCCTATTGTAATGTAGGATATTCTATTCAGATCTCAAGTTGACACCCATGCATCAAAATGTTGAACCTTATTATTCAAAGGGGAGGGTTCTACATGGAAAGGAATAGACATACTTTGTGTAAGTTGATAAAGGTTGAAATTGATGTACTTTGTATGAAATGTTCCCCCTCCTGAATAACATTATGATTCATCACTAATAGCAACTGGAGGTTTTGTTATAAAACATAGATGAATTAACATCTGTTTATACTTATAAGTTATTCCAACATTCAATCATTCATCACTCATTCATTAAAACATTGAATTTACACACATGGACATTTAGGTATTTTTAAAAGTCTGAAGAATTTTTCCAGTTGGTGACTGAAATGCAAGATGGTAATTTTTCCAGACACATAAGCTTGTAATTTTAAGTAATGCCCTTATCCAAACTCCCCTCCCATTACTTTAGAATAGTGTTCCTAATCCTTCAATCCTCCTGATGACTCAAGCAGACTGGTATTTGGAAGTTTTAATAAAATTAGAAATTACTTCTACATGTAGCTATCATCTCAATTCAATTACATTTTCCCTTTTCTAACACCTTGGTCCATTGTGCCATAGCCAAAACTAGTCTTTTCACGTACATTCCATAAAGCTAGTTATTACACTACAATGGCCACCTGTTTCAGAAACTCTTTCTTCAAGACTCACTGCAGGTGGCACCTTCAGAATCTCTAAACCCCCCAATTTTTCTGTGCTTCCAACTTATTTCTTGCCTTTGCAAGCACCGTTGGCCCTCTGTGTCATTCCCCATCTGTGGATTCAATGGAACTACAGATTGAAATTACTAGAAAATAAAATTGTACTGAACATGTACAAACTATTTTTCTTATCACTATTCCCTAAGTGATATAGTATCACAATAATTTACATGGCATTCGTATTGTATTAGGTATTATAAATAAGAGATGATTCAAAGAAAACTGGAGGATTGTGTGGCTTATATGCAAATGCTACACCCTTTAATATAAGGAACAGGTGGATTTGGGTATCCTGAGAGGATCCTGGAACCAATTCCCCATGGAGAACCCAGAGATGACTGTATGCTGTTACATTAAAATGACAGGCTTGGGTTGGGGTTGTGGCTCAGTGGTAGAGGGTTTGCCTAGCATGTGTAAAGCACTGGGTTTGTTCTCAGCATCACATATAAATAAATAAAGTCTACTGACAACTAAAAAGAAAATATTAAAAAAAAAAAAAAATAACAGGCTTATGTAGCCATACCCCACCCCCACAAAAGCTCCTTAAAGAGAGAGGCCATGTCTTCTACACAGTTTCCAATCAACAGCCCCCAAATTCATTCATTTGTGCAGCCAAAGACTTTATGGAGTGGTTGCCAGGCATGTTGTAGATCTATGGACATGTGAAACAAAGCCCCTGTCCTCATGGAGATAACACTCAAGGCAGGAGGTAAACAGAAACAAATGACCACACAGTGCAATGTCAGGTCATGACAAAGGCTGTGAAGAAAAGTAGTCTAGGAGTAATGAGTGACTGGGGCAGGGACTGCTACCTTAGGTAGTGTTTTCAGAGGTTTCCCTGACAACTGAGACATCTCCTGACTGAGGCAGGAAAGCACGCCAGCCCTGGGGGGAGGGGTGACGCCAGGAGCATATGGTGCGTCCTAGTAGCAGCAAGGAAACCAGTGTGGCCAGAGCAAGGTGCCAGGAAGTAAGAAATGCAGGCAGAGAGGGGACCACAGTCCAGATCCAGTGGAGCCTGGCAAACCACACAGAAGCCACTACAGGTTTCTGAGCAGCAAAGGAAAGCAATCTGGCAGGCACCTTTGAAAAAGATGGCTCTAGACAACTGTACCAACTCTGTCGAAGAACAGATGATTGGGAGGTGAGAGGGATGAGGAGGAGCCATCAGTAGAGCAGAAGCAAAGAGGACAGATAGGAGGCAAAGGACAACCACTGTGGCAGTGGAGGTAGCAAGGGAAGGTCAGGCCGGGATCACACCTGATGCTGGAATGGGTGTGGGGTGGGAGAAGGGGAAGAAAAGGTTTATAGAGTGAGTAACCCAAGGGTGGTGCTGCCACTCCCAAGGCCAGGAAAAGAGAGGGAGCAGGGCGATCCTGAGTCTGGCCTGAAGCATGCTGAGGTGTGTGTGCCATGTCCTGTGACATCCAGGGAGATGTCAAAAAGTTGAATGTGGCTGAGTCTCCTGCAGCTCCAGCTGGAGACCACCAGCACACCAAGGGCATTCAAAGCTCACAAGGCTCATGGAAGAGGTGCCTACAGAGGAGAAAAGGAAAAGACACAGAGCCGAGCCCTGGGATGTGTCAACTCAAGCATAAGAGGCACCTCCAATGCAGGGTGAAGAGGAGGCAGCCCTCAGGGTGGGAAAACAGAACAGTATGGAGGCCACAATGCCAAGGAGCTGGTCACGGTGTCAAACATCACTGATAATTAAAGGAAGAGGAGGATTCAAAATTGACCAGTGGGCAACAAGGATGATCTTGAAAAGAACTGTTTTAGTGAAATGGGAAAATGATTGCTTGATAACAGTGACTTTACTGTTATCAAAGGAGATAAATTGGGAAAAATAAGTGCACCCAACTTTACCACAGTTTTTTAATACAGGTAAACACACAATAAGCAGGGTGATAGCCGGGAAACTGGATTCAAGAGAAATAATGTAATGTGTATGTTGGTGGGAGTGGGAAAGGCAGAAAAAAAAGTTGATAATGTAGTAGAGATGGGAGAGCAGGCCTTGAGGAGTAGGGGTGGAGTGGGTGGGGTCCCTGCACACACGCAGGAGCTGGCTGAGATGGGAGCTGGACAGCCTAGTCTTCATAACATTCAAATGTTTACTGAGTTGTTGAATCACCTCTAGATATGTTTGGGAAAAGATGGCCCACTAATTTGGGTTTCTAAGATACCATATAGACAGTTCAATATGACCCTAGCTTCAAATGAAGCTAACATTCAGGCATTCAGGTCAAGCTTTCTAAGACGACTCATGAAAAACATATGCACAGTGTGAGTATACTATGTATACAACCAGAGATATGAAAAATTGAGCTCTATATATGTAATAAGAATTGTAATGCATTCTGCTATTATATATAAATTTTTTAAAAAGAAAAAAAAAATGCATGCACATGTATGAACCTTGTTTCAGATTCCCAGCACAGAGCCCTTAAAGCCTTTGGAATTTCCTGAGTAATAGGAGCGTCTTTATTATTCATGAAAAGGCCCGTTTCACCCATACCTGAGGTTAGGCTAACAAGGTGACTCATCATGAAGCCTCTAGGTATCTTCAGGACGGAGGTGTTCACCAGAAAGCCTAAGCCTATGACTAGAAGGTGAGCACGTTCACTTACCAGAATGGAGTCCTGGTGGATGAACACACTGATGCACTAGGGAGGTGGCACACCTAGAGGGTGTGCAAGCTTTATACCCACCCCACCCCCAAAGTGGCCTGCGCCTCTCTTCCATGTGACTGTTCCTGCCTTGTGTCCTTTAGATGTTAAGTGTTCTGTGACTTGTTCTATCCAATTCTCAAAACTGAAACCCTTGAATTTATGGTTGTCGGGACGGAAGTGTGAGTAGCCAGGGCACTCCATCTGTGGCCAGCATCTGAAGTGGGAGGGAGCCTCTGACCCGTGAAGCCTGTGTTAACACTGCATAGTTAGTGTCGCAGGTGGTGACCAGTTAGACATCCACTTGGTGTTGGAGAATTTATTAGTGTTAACAAAAACCATACACTTGGTGTCAGAAATGATATTAGAAAACACACATCTATGGCAAAAGGGCAAAAGGGAAGTCCAAGGAAACTGATGACAGCAGTCAATGTCTTGATGCTGAAATTTAAATTGAAGCAATGAGAAAACAGAACTTAAAAAACCCGTGCTTCCCTAAAAATAAATACAGGTATAACCAATAACTCTTAAATGCAGAAAAGGGGTGGAGGGCAGTACCTGGCGGGTCTGATTTGCTTCCCAAGCCATAAACACCTTAAGAGGAAGTTTCGATCAAAGCAACACAGCCCATGCATGAACTCAGAGCCAGGGACAGCTGAGCATGAGTTAATAATTACCTTAAAAATAAAACAACTGTATGATAAACTCATACACCAAAGAGGGAGTCAAATTTTAACTGAAACCCTTCAGAAGCACACATGGAAAACTGTAAACAGCAAGTGCCTGAGCACAAGCAGAAGGGGTCCAACCTACCGTCTGTAAGCCTACCGTCTTCCCCAGTCCAACCAAAACCACCCTCACCACAGTAGGAACTGGAACAGGGAGGTGCAGGCAAGAAGCCCCCTACTCCAAGACCATACCACACCCTTCCAGGTACCCACTGTGTTACAGAACCCATAGGGTTTTCCTCGGATATATCTCCCACCCCAGATAAGCTTTCTGTCCTTGTCCCTTTCAGGTCATAAGTAACTCTTGCCCTGTGTCCTCAGAGAACAGTCCAAATTCCAAGGCTGACCTTATAGCTCCTTCTGCCTGCTTAGTACAAATTCTGAGCACACAAGCTCTTCCTGCCCAGGCCTGGCCTTCCTCTTCTATCTCGTCTCCCCCTCCCTAGTATGCACCCTGTGTTCCACCTAGGGAACCACACAAATTTAGATCTCCGACAGGCCCTGCTGTTCTGTCTCCCTACACCTTCACATCTGCCATACCCTCTGCCTAAAACATTTTCTCCCAGCTCATCACATGGCTCACCCGCTTACTCCTCAAGGAAGACACTGAACTATCACAGTCTCAATACGGCATTGCCTGGCTACCCTAATCAAATAGTACAGCACACGGCCCTCATGCCCCTTCCCTTCGCTTCTCCATAAGCACTTGGCACTACCTAAAATATCATTTATTCCATTTACTTCTCTTGAATGTTGTTGTCCACTGTGCTATAACATAAGCCAGTGGAGCCAAGATTTCCTCCCATTTTATCCCTAGTAGCTACACTAGTGTCTGGCATACAGTAGGCACTCAAATAATGTATGCTGAATGTTGGGTCAACATTCTTCCCTCTGACTGGGAAATTCTTTCCTGGGCTTGGAATCCTATTCCTCATCCATGAAATAAATTCATCCTTCAAAGATTGTCCATCAATCCACTGTCCTGTTTCCTCACACCTTCTCCACAGGGGGCTGTACCATTTACTGCCCACATTCACTCCATGGTATAATTAGCAATCACACTGGCATGACCGGAAAAACCAGAACATGACCCTGCCTTTTTTTTTTTTGGGGGGGGGGGTGCATTTCTCTCCCTTCTGAAGTTATTTATGTAGTGGTCTGGCTCCTGCACCAGGCTGTGCATCCATAAAGACAAATTCATATCCTCAGTACCTCACAAATGTTGTGGAAGTTTAAACATGTTTATCAAAATGAATAATTACTTCCTCTTGGGGATTTCAGATCCCAAAGATAAGCTAGAGCTGGGAGGAAGCAGACCCTGGACCATGGGGGAAGCATCACGTATGTGATGGCCTGGTACATGGGGCCCTGTTCCCCTTTACAGGAGTTTCTGCCCCTGTGACAGACCCAGGCCCATCCTTATTTCCCCAGTCTCCTGAGTATGGGCCCCATACTCACTTTATGGGGTTCTGTTTATCATCCCTGCATTATGCCAGGCTCTGTCCAAACTGCTACGTGTTCCCTTTACCCTATTACCTGGTCCTACTGCCACACAAAGCAGGGCAATAGGGGTGGGGGGCAGCTTCTTCCCCATCCTCCCTAAGCACGCCCTTTCTCCTGCAGGGCTCCCCAAGTGTATTCCAACTGTAGTTCTATTTTCCAGGGATTAAATATTAGTCTAACCCTTTTCAGGGCCGTGGCCTCCATGCCACTCCTCTGCCTGAAATGAATCTTTTCCAGAATATTATAGGATTTCTCAGGGCCTGTCAAAGACCAGGAGTAACATTCTGGCAGGAAATGGCCTATTTTGCTCAGCCCCAAACTTTGCCCTAAAGATCGCATCACTGCAGTTATCATGTATGCTGATGAGAACATGAGCTTTGCTTACAAATAGCCTTTTCAAAATAAATTCTCTCAAGTCTGAGATAGGCATTTGGTGAGAAAGGCTATTACTTCTCATTAGGAGCCTAGAAATTAGAATTCTGAGACTTCCTAGACACACCAGAAACACAAGGAACACATGTATTATTACATTACAGAGATTTTCATGATAAAAAACATTAGGCTGGGACTGGGGTTGTAGTTCAGTGGCAGAGTGCTTGCCTAGTATGTGTAAGGCACTGGGTTTGATCCTTAGCATCACTTTAAAAATAAACAAAGACATTCTGTCCCTCTACAATTAAAACCAAAAATTAGAAAAAAAAAAAAAAATTAGGCTGGCACTACACCAACCTTCCTTCTTTAGTTGAAGAAGCTTCGTAATCTGAAAGTGAAATCAGCAGAGGTCTCTTTCTGCCAAGAGACTATATTCTAAAAGAAGCTACTCTGAAATAACCCCAATGAAGCAATATTCTCCCGGGAATACATGTTTAGGAGTCAAAAGCGGTAAATTCAATTCATGGAGCATTTATAGAAGCTGAGTATGTGCTAGGCCCAGGGATATTTTCCATCAAGAATCATGAGTCAGGAAGCTTTCAAGTGAGCAGTTGAACTCCCTCACCACATGGACACTGCACTGCTGAAATGAAACGCATCGCTCTGAGTCAAGAAGTTTTATAATCCATAGATTAGAATCCAGAATCAAACAAATATCCCCAAAGACAAAACACCTGCCTTCTGCTTATTTGAACCCATGATGATTATAAATGGGAAAGGACCACGTTGTTTCCAAGATGCGTTATTACACAAGATGTTAATGTTAGGTGTCTCAGTTGGGAAATAGGTCAGAGTTCTGATTCCCTCCTGCACAGGTTACTCATGCAGGTTAGAGACAAGAGTGATTGCAGACCACAACCCATCCTCTACTGACTTGGATTACTTCAGAGACTATGGCTCCAAAGGTTGTTTTATAAGAATACCACTGAAAATCACTTTTTCTTTCACCAAAGTCTCCCTTCCCCTGGTCTTCCTTTTTTCCCTGATAGTGTGAACAATCTTGGCCTCTGAACACTTCAATCAGAGTATTATCTCCCTAATGAAGATGAGAATTTTGCTTGCTCACTGCTGCATTCCAGGGCCCAACGGGGTTCCTAGCACATGGTAAGCTCTCAGTAAATACTGGCTCAGTAAATGAATGACTTTTCCAAGGCAGTAAGTAAAAAGCATGCTAGAGGAGAAAGCATAAAACACTTCTCTGCACATGGTGTTTTGGGAGATACTAGATCAATTGAAGACTCACCTATTCCAAAAGTAAAATGAGAAATAGTATAACAGCCTCCAGAACATCACATCAACACATATAACACACCTTTCAGACAGTACTTTCACACAGGCTACTCAAGCAACCTCTACAAAAATGCACTATCTAATTGTCACTAGAGTTCCTAAAGAATCACAGTTTTATTCACAGACTGTCTTATTCTCTGTATTGTAGAGAAAAATATTTGTTATATAACAATGCCTAGTCTTCAGCCCTGGACCCTTAACCTAAGCTTTCTGTATACCCAACCATAGCACTCATACATTTTGAGATATAATCAGAAAAGTTCTTTACGACACTCATCTGGTTCTCCTTGAATGCAGGACTCAACACACAAGCATTCTAGCAATGTCACTCTACAGGCTATGGCATGTGGTCCTGCAAAACCAGTGTCTACAAATTTAAAGGTTAAAATTTCCAGAGACAGAGGCCTCATGTCTGGACAACTGACATTAGCAACATCCAAAATCCTCCCACTAATTATTTTCCCATTTTTATGTAAGAGTAACCAAAATTTTTTCAACTCTTTAAGTCATTTTTCAAAGTTTTCAAAATTTATTGGTGGAGTTTTTCATTTACAAAAATGGAAAGACTGCTTGCTTCAAACAGTGCTTGAAACCCCTAATATAACATGACTGCCACATTATAGACTAATTTAAGACGGAGTCAAGCTCTCTCCTGCACTGTGACTGCCAAGTAGGATTGGTAGCAGGCGCCATGATATATTCTTCCTTCTAGTAGCAAGTTCCTCCAACAAGCACGCAGACACCATGAACAAACTGAAACTGCAAAATATACTTAAAGAACAACATAAAAATAATATTTTAACTCATTTTTTTAACAAAAATTCATTATATTATCTTTTTTTAAACTCCTCAACATCCTAACAAGAAGGTTTTACTGAACTGTCAAATATGAGATAATACAGGCCACATGGAATGAAAAATTATTCAAAATCCCTTTTGTTATACAGTTCCTGAGCTCTTAAAAAAAAAAAAAAAAAAAGGAGTGGGCTGAGGCTACACCAATCTAAGGCAGTTCTGACTGAACCCATTTACTAAGTTGTCTGAAATATACAAAGTCCTTCCTGGGATAGATTTTTCTTTTTGATTCTTATTTTTAAAGAATTTAAAAATCACACTGGAGAGACATTCCTTACCCAATTAGAAAACATACTGTAGATTCTGCCATATTTCCCTGAGGACCCCACCCAGTGATATCATGCTCAAAAGGTGCGGGTGTGCCTACAAGAAGACATGAATCTAGAGAAAGGAAGGGAGCCCCACAAAGAGCTGGATATCTGGGGGACCAAATATCTCACAAATGACAACAGAAATGTTTGTGAAAGAAATTTAAGAAACCATTCTCTCTTTATATCACTCATTTGTACATTTCTACTATCTGAAAGGCATGTAAACATTTTTTTAATTATCTGAAACTTAAAGAAAGATAAATGTGGGATACCTTCAAATACATGAATTATAAGGAAACTACATGCTTCTACAGACTAACAGTGAACAACATCTCAAATCAAATTCCAAATGAAACCTGGAATAACTGGCAAAGTTTTCAAAGTCTGAGCATCTGGTAAGTTGTTTTCTATTCAAATTAAAATCAAACTCTTGAAATGGTTAAAGTTAAGATGTGTTAAAAGTCTTTTGTCATCTTATCCCCTTATATCAAAAAACTCCTATCTGATAATGCCAGGCTGGGTGTTATTAGGGAACCAAGCTAGCACTGACCCTGTTTCTCCTGTTTCAATATACCATCAAAGAAGGATATTCACAAATAGTAATGTAGGAAGATACATTAACAGAAGTAGACAATGTCCCACCAAAGAGGAGTAAGTGGTGAGAAAGAGCTTGTAAAAATACTGGAATATTATTGAGATGATATTATTATTATTATTATTATTATTACTGAGATAACATGAGAATACCCTCATAGCTTATTATTACAACTAATATAATTATCGTTGTTAACAGCCGCAGCTATCCCTTACTTCAGGATTATGGCAGATTCCATAACAAGCACTTCACATACACTGATAATTTCACAATCTAAGTATCAAAGAGATATTTATCTCTCACAAAAATCCTATGAGTTAATAATTATCTTCCCATTGACAGAGTATATCACTTAACTTCTCTAAATTAAAGCCTCTTCAAGAAATTTGCTGAAGATTACAAAACTCATAAATGGGAGACAGCTCTCCCATTTACACTCCAAGTCCTATTCCACAGAGTCTTACTGACCTCTTCCCAAATTCCAGGGCTACCAACACCCTGTGAGCAAATGCTGACTCCACAGGTGAGGCTGACATCAGTCAGATAATCCCTCCAGCAAATGCTACACTCTGACAGATCTGCGTCAGCAGGGCAGAGGTGAGGGAAGGTTCTTCCCAGAGCAGGTTTGAAGCCATCTGAGCTCTGATGGAAGAGCAGCAGCTGCTTTGGAGCAGAAGACAGGAAAAGCCTTCCAGACAGGAGACCCAGAAGGCAGAGACGCTGTGGTGAGGGGGCATGTGTGAGGCTGAGCACTAGAAGAGTGAAGGAAGATGGAGACCAGAGTGACATGAAGCTGACAAATTTCGATGCATTAGGTGCAATTTTACCTTGCTCACAATGTACAATGTGCTGCAGGCCACGGTACAGAGCTTATCTTTGTCCTCAATACAATGAGAATTCATTTTATTTTACTGCTGGTGACAGTTTTCTTTGGAAGGTGTACCAGGGTAGACCTGCCACTTTGCCTCTTATAGGAATCTTTCAAGGCAGAAATAAAAAGTAGTTCCAAAGCATGAACTACTTTTTTTCTAGACTAGACATCTATTACACATCTAAACATCCCTAAACTGGAGATTTGAGCTGCAAATGAAGTATGGTTTGTGGATTAGACTCTGAGAGTAAACTGAGGCATAGTCAGTTTCCTTGGAGGAACTGGGGTGCAGAAGCATAGGCAACCCAAGTATAGAGGAATGTAAGCACACAGCACATGGCCCTGCCATGAAAATCTCAAGAGCCCACTTTCAGATTCACACCCAAGCTCCACTCCCATCTGCTATGTGGCTTTAGATAAATTACTTGGTCTTTCGGTAACAATTTCTCCATTTGTAATAGCATCTACCTCACAGAATTATTTTCAGTGAAATAAGTTAAAATACATGGAGGATAGTAGGGTAGTAGCTTTACATAGCAAATATTCAATAAATGCCACAATTACTACTATTATTTATTATTATTATAAAGGATTATGATATGCAGTAAGCAGTTAAATAAGGGGGGAAAACTATAAATATACATCTGAGACAACATGCAGCATGTTCTCAAATTTGAACTGCATAAGAATTACCCAGAAAGCTTGCGGAAAATGTAGGTTCCTCACTTGTCAGAGTTAAGGCCCAGGAAACTGTAGTTTCCATGAGTCCCCAGGGGATTCTGACATTGTTACTCCAACCAACATACTCTAAGAAACATGGCCTCAACATGTGAAATTTAAAATAAGTGTTCAGACATCAAATAAGATGTTTCATTGCAAGATTCTAATAATAGGGATGACTTTATAAAGCTAATTTTCAGATTTTTTTTTTTAAGGCACGATGGGACTTGCAAAATCTACTTATAGAAAAAAATCTGAATAATCAGAATCCATTTGATCTGTAAAACATATAGCACTCAGTTTTTAATAACCATTTTCGTATATTACTTAAATCTTTACTTCCAAATCTAAATATCTCTCAGTGCTACATTATTAAGAGAAAATAAAAGAAACATCTACACAGTAGGGTGTGTGTGTGTGTGTGTGTGTGTGTGTGTGTGTATTGCTTAATCATGAGACCTTGTTTTTTTATTAAAAGTAAAAAAAGTCAATTTTCATCACACAGGAAAAGGAAAACTCTTTCTGCTAAGATACAACTAAGATTTTCTGCAGGTTTTCATGTTCATCCAGGGTTTCTCAGCCTCAGCACAACTGACACTGTGAACAGATAATTCTGTACTGTGGGGGCTGCAGTGTGCCCTGCAGGATGTTCAGCATCCCTAACCTCCACCCATGAGCAGCACCTTCCATCCTCAGTGTGAAAAGCAAAAATGTCTCCAGACATTGTCAAGTAGCCTCAGGACCAAAATCAGCCCTGCTTAAAAACTACTGCTTTCACTATAAAGACTCTGAAGGATGTCAGTTTAACCATTTTCAAATGCCATTCCAGGTTCTCAAGGACCAATCACTCCTTTCCCCAATCGAGACATCTTCCCAACATTTCCTCTTCAACATTTACACACACATGCATTTATACGTATTTCATGACATCATGGAGTTGTTTTCAACATGCCGTCTATTTTCAGGGAGAAAGGAAGATGCCATTACTAAAGGTAATAATGGTGATAATAATACCCTTGGAGACACTTGACCCTTCTCAAGGCAGTTTGGAATACACTAGTCCCAGCCCAGTATTCAGCAGCAGGTCCCAAATATTTTAAATCAACATTGAACAGTTTATCACAGAAAAGTGTTGTCTTCCAACACATCTCTGCAAGTCACCCTGGGTCTCTTGAAGCAACTGATAACAGCAAGAACATAATTCTTTACAACACCTGCAGAGGAGGGGGTAGGAAATGTTTCTGCCCAAGTAACAGCAAGAAGCCTGAGGCTCTCCATTCATTCCACAACTTGGCCCAACTTGGCATCTTGCTCTTTCATGTTCTTTCCACTCAATTGCGGATATGAGACCAAAAACAGTGAACAGATTCCTCTTGGAATCTGTTACATTACTTTAGAAATAAAAAGATTAAGATATTGTTCATGATGATTTTTGAGGATTCTCCTTCTAACTCTCTGTGAGACATTTTTATTTGAGGAATCAAAAGTTCTAGGATCTAAAAATGCACTTCTGCCGCTGAATCCACCAAGTCTAAGAATACTTCCCTTAGGGTTATTTTTCAGTCATTCAAACTAGAAGAAAAAACTTGAGTGGTAAAAACTGACAGAATCATTTCAACATCTCTTAAGCAAGTCAATGAAGAACTCACTTTGAAAGAACAGACAAAAGGAATCTACTGGCTTTATGAAGGAACTGTGTATACCCTCAAACCACCTCTTCAGAAAACTCACACAGGTGACTAACTCAGAGAAGAAAAGCCAGTGGCCTATTCCATGAAGCTGGTGAACAACATCCTTGAAGTTCATTACCATCTGAAGATACTGTTTGGCCCTTTTATCCAAATATCATCACACAACCCAACACTTGGGATCTGCCTTGACCCCCCCCCCCAAAAAAAAAAAAGATTTAAAAACTGCTGCTTGGGTTCTCTTAATAAACAATGCACATTCCAGTTTTATTTGCAAAACTAATTACCAGCAGCTGCTGCTACTTACACAGAATTTTTAACAGAAAATATTTTACATACTCAAGTATTCTGCCTTTTTAAAAAAATTTAAAATAAGGCATAACTACTAACTTCTACATTCCTTTAACTGGTCTAAAAAGAAAAAAATGATAAAATCATTTCCCTGAGACTCAAAGGAGACAGCTGCACACATCTGTCAACTACACATCTCGGCATTAAAAGAGAAATTTAGTGCTTTAACACCATACTTACATGTGTGGGCTCAGTTCATAAAAATTTCTATTTCTGTAATCTTCCACTTTCTCTGGAGAATAAATGGGCAAGGATCGGTAGGGGTTAACAGATATAACCACACTTCCAATATATGTCTGTAAAAGAAAGAATAAAATATTTGGATAAGTACACAGATGCATTCTAACATTTTAAAGTTTACTGTTATTTGATTCCATCCTTTTATAACCAATATTCTACTGTTTCACCATTGATTTTTGTTTTGAGTTTTGGGTTTGTTTTGGTTTTTTTGTTGTTGTTGTTGGGTTTTTTTGTTGTTGTTGTTTTGTTTTGTTTTTGGTACCAGGGATTGAACTCAGGGGTACTCAACCACTGAGCCACATCCCTAGCCCTATTCTTTTGTATTTTATTTAGAGAGAGGGTCTCATTGAGTTGCTCAGCGCCTCACCATTGCTGAGGCTGGCTTTGAACTCGCAATCCTTCTACCTCAGCCTCCCGAGCTGCTGGGATTACAAGTGTGCGCCACCATGGCTCAGCTCACATTTTAAGAACACTCTGAATCTCTGAAGATGGATGGTCAGTAATGTTTGTCCATTTTGCATTATTTATGGAAAGGATAGACTTATAGGTTTAAAAATACCTTTCAAAATAAATCTCTATATCAATTTATGATTCTGGAAAAGTGCTCTCCAAAGCCCTTGCCATGCCTGCCACAATTTTCATCACCAACAACTGCTAACTATAAGCAAGAGCCATGCCTTGACAGTGGGAAGCTGGTGTTCCCCTTCTTTTTCATCCTCCTGTTTCAAGCACTGGTGACCCAAGTTTCCCCTCCTCCCAATCCGCTCCCACACCCATAACTAACCAACAGGGTCCTCCCTTCCACACTGCCCTGTAAGCTTGTCAGTCTCTACAGTGGGCTCAGACAACAGACAATTCAGTATTAGAGTCACAGTTCTCCCTGGGAGATGTGAACAACATAATTTCATATTATACCTAATGTACTGCAATACGGGAATTTAAGCCTAGAATTTAAATGTACTTTTCAAAGGAAAGTAGGTTTAATGTCAAATTTACATGCAATGTGAAATTTAAATATTCTGAGAGATCAGTGCAGTATTTTAACAGACACAAGCAAACCAGAACACTATTTATCTTCCTTTCTCCTTCAAACTTAAATTCCTGGCAATGCAAGGTAGAATTTGGTCTAGTTCATTCTGTACAAGGCCTAGCAGAATGTCACAAGCGAGCCACCTACCAGGAAGCTCATCCCGGCAGTTCCACTTTCCTTTGTTTCAACATCATAAAGATAGTAGGAGGGGAAAAGATGCAATAAACGATATGCTTGATGAAGTTTTTGAAAAGCAAAAGAAAGAAGAGGAGGGTGGGGGGCTCAACTCCAACTTCCCCACCTCGCAGAGCAGGTTTACCAACAAGTCTTTCCACTATTGCCACCACTGGGATTCTAGGAAATGGAAATTAAACAAAATAGAAAACAAAGAAACTGTAGAAAAGTTCTGCTGAATTTTTGGAGCCTGGGTCACAATGATTTTTTGTTAGAGTCCCCCCAAACCTGAAGAACACAACATGCTTCCATCCTATGAGAACATATTCTTGGCAAGAACAGACAAAACTGCTGTTGTAAGGCAAAGTTTGTTCCCATGCAATGTTTTGTATTTACTTCTGACATTCTGTCATTAGGAACCATGAAAACAGAGGATGACCCCAAGTTTCCTAATTGACTGCATTTAATGAAACATTTCTGAAAAGTGAATGGTCCCCTCATATTCCAACCCTCCTGGACAGGTAGATGGGAAATGCTTAAGACAGAGTAACCATCTTAATAGCTTCTAAAACATCAGATTTAGTTAACTGGTAGATATTAAAGGAACATTCGCTATTCCTTTAATATCTATTGACTAAAAGATGAGCCTTTTAAAAAAAATTTTTTTTAGTTGTAGATGGACATAATACCTTTATTTTATTTATTTATTTTTATGTGGTGCTGAGAATTGAACCCAGTGCCTCATGGGTGCTAGGCAAGCACTCTACCACTGAGGTACACTCCCAGCCTCAAGACAAGACTTTTTAGATTAAAAAAAGTACTTGAATCCTTCCCCTTTTGTTTAAAAAAAAAAAAAGTAATTTTTTTGATTGCAGTCATTTTTAAAATCTATAGATTTTATGTTAGCAGAGAAACCGATTACTGACTTGCTTTTTAAAACCAAACCTCACAGTGGCTAAATTCTTAATAAAAATCTGCCTCTGTGGCATTCTTGCATACAGAACAAACTCGGCTGCTTCAAAAGCAAACTCAAAAGCCATGTGATAAAGTCCAGATTTCTTTCTGTTATTTGTGACTTTTATACATACTTTATGTGCTCCTCCCCACAGCTGTTCCCCTACCACCTAGAATAGGATTTGGTCCATTGTTGATGTCTAATAATTATTGGTTAACTGAATGACTGATTTGCACCAGCACAGTCATTATTAAGAAAGTCAGTGGTTCAAGGCACTGACTCTCATATAATTATTCTTATGTTGGAATATCAAATCAAATTCACTATATACAGCGCCCATTATTTTATGAAGCCTTTATGTCCTGCATTGTCCTTCAACAAATCCTTAAACTATATCCTTTCCTCTGGGGTTTCCTTTCCTACTGTGGTAGACTATTTGTAAAAATGTCCAGAAAAATGCCTTCCATCCCTATATGCATGCTCCCTACAAATCATGACTTTGTCACTCTTTCTATTAAGTTGTAGAATTTATTTGCTCACCCTGAATCTGGACTTGTCCATGTGACTTGATTTGATCAAACAAACATTAAACCAATGAGACCCAAGCAGAGGCTTGAAGCACAACTGTGTAGTAGAGTATGCCCCTCCCCCTTGGTTTTGATAATCTTGGCTAGAGGCCAATGATGTGAATGAGCTTGAGGACCAGAGGACAGGTGGAGAGCCAAGGCACCCTGCCCTCAGCCTGCCAGCTCATAGACATATTAGTGAGGCCCTCCTAAACCACCTTGCCCCAATGGGGCTACCAGATACCAAAAGTCAATAAGGTGATCCTAGAAGAGACCAGCAGAAGTCATAAAAGCTGAACTCAGTTTACCCAGAGAATTATGAGCAAATAATTAGTTGTTTAAGGCCATTAATTTCTGAGACTTATTTGTTACATAGTAACAATAACTGATAACACCTGCATGGCTCACAAAAACCAAAAAAGGGCCAAGCAGGACAAGCCTTAACAATCCAAATAAGCAAACGTTAAAAGAAACTGCACTCTCTCTCCATTCCACTCCCTGTGTATGGTCCAGGTATGTAACTTCTAGCTTGAACTCCCAGGACACCTGTTCTTCCTCTTTATGGGTTTCTTCTTTGAGAGCTCCATTTGCATGAGCTAAAATTTAAATATTCCCATGTGTGTCCGTAGAATAATTCAAACATTCACAATCACAACCGTCCTTCCTCTAAGACACAGAAAGACATTCCTGAGAGTGATGGGCTGGGTGGGGGTTAAAGTCCACTGCAGTTTTAGGCAGCCACATTGAAGGAACTGTAGTACCAGATTAAATCTTTTCAGGGATCAGAATAATAGTGAGTGACAGTTCATTTCTATATCAATAAACATCTGGACTTACAAATGATATCACCGGCATTTTCTTACTGCACCATGCTCTAAAAAGGACAGTAAACAGATTCCTGATTAAGTACCCAGCCTGTCACCTCCATGCTCCTGAACCTCAGCACCAGCAGCCCTCAGGAGTGACCATACCCCAAAACATGACCATGACCATCCCACTGCCCTGTGGGACCAGCCTCTAACATCTAGGATCAGGGAAGGGGAAGTGAAGAGAAGAGAACAAGAAGCAAAGGTGAGAGAAAGAGGAAAAGAAAAGTCCTCTCTCTCCGTAAAAGGCACGTTCAAATAGCAGGTTGTTTTTCACTTCTCAAGGGCAGACATTAAATCCAGAATGTACAAACATTCCTAAGTCAAAACCATCTCCATCTTCATATTTCAAGGATCTCTAGCCCTCCAAACAGATGCCCTCTGAATAACCAAACAATACTTGAGTTTTCCCACTGTGATTAGTACAAGTGACGTCTTTCCTGGAGGACCTTCAACCCAGCAACTCTCCCTCTACAGAGCACAATTCAGAACCCAAAAGAAAGACCCGGAGCACTCAAAACTTGTAACCTAAAGGCCTGCGTGGAATTCTGTAAGAGAGTTCTTCCAAACTCAGTCTGCAGAAGCTCTGTATCAAGGGGCTCAGGAAGGCCTGTGTATTTTATAATGAGTTCCCAGATAAACCAACGCAGCACCAGGATTGAAAATCAATGCTCTCACCTTTAGTGCTCCCAGGACCAGCTTTTACTGGTCTTTCAATTGCAACAACCATGACTGTGCCTCTCTTAACCCATTTCCTATCTCACCTTCCCCTTTAAATATCCTCAGATAATTAACTCTGAAAACATTTTGAAAAGAAAAGAAAAACCCTTCTAGTCCTACTTCCATTTCAGCCACATTTCTAATTGGTACATGGTATCTCAGCACATGACAGGAAAAGAGTAGTTCACGTATAGATTGGGAGACCAAAATGTACCACCCTGTAGCAGTGTATTTCAAATGTTTGATGATGACTCATTGCAAGACACAAAATTTGGAGCTGGGGTTGTGGCTCAGTGATAGAGTACTCACCTAGCACATGTGAGGCACAGATTCAAACCTCAACACCACATAAAAATAAATAAATAAAAATAATAGAAGATGGAGTTTTAAAAAAAAGAAAATTTTCATCACAACCAAGTATGTGTGTATGTACCTAATTATACAGACACACACAACTCTATATGAGATAAAAACTTCACAAAACCCAAATACCCTTAATATATGCAATGCAATGACTTTTTTTTGTTGTTGTTTAATTCTATTCATTACAACACTTTTTAAAAATTGCTGGTCCTAACCCACTAAATGGTTTCCATGAGCCAGTAATGGAATGAAACTTGCAGTTTAAAAAATAGTGCTGCAAGAATATTCCCCTTAACCTTTCTTTTAGTTACTGATTCCCTTGAAATACTAACAAAAGCCATGAATCTTCTCTTTTTTTAAAAAAAAAAAAAAGCACACTTGTATAACCTGCATGTCAAGTTCGCACACAGTTGATAAACAGGTTAAGAATTCCCACCTCAAGGGAAGAAACAAAAGTCACTGATAGAAAAGGGAAAGATGTCAAAAAAGAAAGAAAAGAAATGATCATGATAATTCTAAAACCATAAAATGTTCACAGTAAGTAAGACCCAAATGCCAGGCTCTGCCAGCCCTGAGAGTGTGTTATCACTTTGAATCAGAACAGTATTCAGATTCAACGGCCAAAGGGAAAGAAAGTAGCCTGGTTTTGACTACAAGGATACATACATTTTGGAATTACATCTAACCAAAAACTTAAAAAGTGAAGCGCAGCTTTAATATTTTGAGTCTCAATAACATGGAACAGTTCTCTACAAGGCCACATAAATAAAACATCAGTACACACAGAGAAGTCAGAATGGTGTCACAACTTTTAAACCACAGTTCTTCCCAGCCAGGATTAAAATCTTCAGAAACTCTACTGCCTCAAAGTGGACATTTCAATTGCCCATATGAATTTTAAAATAAAATTATTACTAAACCATAAAATACAAAGGAAGAAATCAACCATAACCTGTGTGCACCATGAAAAGAAGTCTGATGCTTTTTCAAAGATGAAATTTTTCCAAAACAATTTTTTTAAGGCCCTGCTTTGCTGGGGCTTTAACTAGGCATCCCATCTGCGTATCTACTCAGTTTTCTTCAGAATGAATTTTAACTATTTGTTCACATGTATCTGGAGTTCTTGAAAACTCATCTCTAGGGACTGGGGTTGTGGTTCAGTGGTAGAGCGCTTGCCTAGCACGTGTGAGGCACTGGGTTCAATCTTCAGCACCACATAAAAATAAATAAATAAAATAAAGGTATTAAAAAAAAAAAAAACTCAACTCTACACCTACACCTATTAAAGTGCTGACAAATAATCTATAGTTATGCACCTTTTAACCAAATTATTCCTAAACCCATACAATATAGTTATGAACTTTCTCTTAATCTTAATGTCCTTAACAATGTAGCATCAAGGACACATTAACTAGCAGAAGTGTATTCAGACAAGGAGCCAATTATCAGTTCCTTTTCATCAGAGCATGCAATCCAAGCTGGTGGTTAGGCTTAGAAGGCTCTGGCAAAAAGTGGTCTAAAAGGAGCCCCTAATCCCAGGAAACCTGGGCTACACAAAGCATCTTTGTTATGGTTTGGACACAACATGTCCCCCAAAAGCTCATGTGTGAGATAATCCAAGAACACTCAGAGGGGAACAGATTAGACTGAGGAACAACTTTGATCCACTCATATGGATTAACGTGGTGGTAACAGTAAGCAGGTAGAGTGTGGCTGGAGGAGGTAGGTCACAGGGGTGGCATGCCTGTGAGTATATATTTTCTCTCTGGGGACGGGAGCTCTGTCTCTCTGCTTCTTGACTGTCATATCCGGAATTGCTTTCCTTTGCCATGCCCTTCTGCCATGATGTTCTGCCTCACCTTGGGCCCAGAGCAAAAGAGTCAGCCATCTATGCACTGAGACCTCTGAAACCACAAGCCCCGAATAAACTTTCCCTTCTCTAAATTGCTTTTATCAGGTCTTTGGGTCATAGTAACTAAAAAGCTGACTTAGTCTTCAACCTTCGTATACTGAAGTGCTACTCTGATGTCCAGAAACCAGACCTCCTGAGGGATGATGAAATTCTCAGACCTCCAGGAAGGGGTAAAAAGAAAAAAGGAAACAATCTTCTATTGCAGAGGAAACTTTTCATCTCAACAGAAAAGATTCCATCATAATCATCCCTTAACATCAGAGAAGGAAATCAGGAAAGAGGCAACAAAACAGGCAATTTATCTACATACCTTACGTAATTCGGTCACATAATCTAAAATGAATGAAAGAAATATTAAAGAAGGTATGGGAGTCCCCTAAGTCTGAATCTCTAAATCATGCTACTTTCACCTCTGTAATAGTAACAGCTCAAATGCAGGATGTCTCAGATCTTAGGAAAAAATTACCCATCACATAGCTGCACAAACTGATCCCTAGACTGAGTTTGGGCTACAACCATTTAGCAAGCAAGCAACAAACTTATTAACAGCTCACTTTATGAAAACATCATGTTAGACATAATGAGAAATAAAAGAATGGCCCGTGGTCTGTGCACCTGAGGGGTTCACAACATACCTAAACAGATAAGTCTTTTAAACAGAAAAACAAGTCTAAAAATTAACTACTCTAGCCACTGCAGCAGATGAAAAAGGAATTAAGTGATTCTTGCTAAATGAGTCATGAGTCTTCTTATCTTACTGTCTAAATGAATGCTCTGGGTTTAAATGAAGGGCAGGCCCCTATGAACTGCAGGAGCCCCTGAGGGCTCTAGGGAAGGCAGGGAACCCAAGTAGATCATGAAACCTATCAGCAAGGTACAAGAAAAATGGGGCTCAAGAGTGAGTATGAGCTCAGCTCTAACATGATACAGATAACATAAGGTTTCCCCAAAGAGTGGCATATGAAATTTTAGGTTTAAGGTGACAGTTGAAACACCTCCTTTTTCTTTTATTTTCTTTTTAAATTTTGCTAACATTGTCTGTTTCATATTTATTTTTTAAGGTATGAACTGCCAGGGACTCAAACAGATAGGTGTACACCTATGATCACATCAGCATTATTCACAATAGGCACGAGAGACCCAAATGCTCATCAACAGAAGAATGGAAAAACAAAATGTGGATGATACACACAATGGAACATTATTCAGTCTTAAAAAGGAAGGAAATTCTGACACCTACTACAAATGGATTAAAACATGGACAGAGGCACAAAGGCCAACCCAAGTACATTACAGGGACAGGAAATTGAACAGCTTCAGCCATCCTGTGAGTAATTAAGACTGGGATCAGATCACCAGCACTTTAAAGAAAATAAAAAACAAATAATTTTTTTAAAAAGACTGGGGCCAGATTGTAGCAAGTCTAATTTCAAGGGGAGAGGTTTAAGAGCAGTTTTGAAGTGAAAAATCAGTGTATGCTGAGGGGTCAGATGGCGACACTGGCTGAATTTGAACCAGACCACCCTGACTTAAGTATTTGAATTTCTAACTCAGATTCTATGTCACACCCTATTAGTTATGCTTCTCATCTATCTGGAATAGTGTATAAACTATGGCTCCATATTATCCAGCAAGTTTTTTAGTTTTGTGTGAAACTGGACCCATTATTTAACTTCTCCACACCCCTATGTCTTTCCTCATCTGTTCAGAAATAATGCCATTAATTCCTCCCTCATCCAACTCTGAGGGCGGAAAGAGACTGTGTCGAAGCACTAAACACCACGCATTCTCTAATCACAGCCTATTACAATTACATAAATTCAGGTTGGCTTTCCTGGAATCTATTGGCCTCAGCGAAACAGTCAAGTCAGGAACTCAAATACCTATACAAAAAAATGTTAATATATCTAATAAACTCATTAATAAGTCTCACCTACAATGCCAAAGTCTCGAAGACTCTTATAAAACAGTGTTGGTATATAGGAAACTGATGGTCAGATGAGCACATGAGCTATGTCTTAATGAAACTAATATCAAAATTCTAGAATCCCAAGAAAATAACTATGTGAGACAAGCTGGTAGGAATCTTGGGCAATGACAACAAACTAGATTCTTCATGGTGAGGAATCTACCCTTTTCTGGGGACTCGGATCCTGGGAATTTGATCGCAAGACATGAAAATCAAATTTAGGGGTATAGCTCAGTTGGCAAAGTGCTTCCCTCACAATCACAAGGCCCTGGGTTCAATAATCCCCAGCACCACCCAAAAAAAAAAAAAAAAAAAAAACCTTATATACTGCAGTATATCTGTGAGACTTCCCAAATTCCCTTGAAGAGGGCATTTGTCTTTTGGTTTAAGATATAGTATGATCTACCAAAGCACTTTGGTTGTTTTTACACAGTTCAAAATTGTCCAAAATGGCCTAGATGAAAATTATAAGTATAAGGTCAATAACAGATTTAAGTATCTTTCTGAGACTTATAATTTAAAAAAATGTAATTTAGTGTGAACACTGACTTCTCTGGCCTCAGAAGCACATTTATGAGATATAAATAGCCCACTTGTACAGGGGAAGAAACCGGAGGTACCGGAATGAAATGAATCACCCTTACAATGAGCAGAGTTTCATCCAAAGCTCTACTTCAAAGTTTGTGATGCCAGGAAACAGAACTGTGAAAGAAACAGTTCTTTCACCTGCTGGGCACAGAGATGCACACCCAGGAACCCTTGAAACCTATCAGCAAGGTACAAGAAATGTGGGGCTCAAGAGTGAGTATGAGCTCAGCTCTAACATCAGTGTGCCTTGTCCCCTGTGTGTGCTCCTGCTGCTTTCGCCAGCTGGTCTTCTCACCTACTCCACAGCCAGTCTAATTCGAAGAGTCTAACTTACAGTCTGCTGGTGCATGGCCCATCATGGCTCTCCTGATGTCACCACTGCCAGCATCTTGCTTCTGTTGACATTTTATTTTTTCAGTATTTCTCTGGAGAAAGAATCTATCCCTGTTCATCTTTTTATCCAGGCTGTGCCTTCAATCACTGGCCTCAGATCAGAAACCCGTGAATAGACCAAGAGGTCTTGCAAACCGTGGCTGCAAAAGACATCACCAGGCACTGTGGTCTAGTCTAAGATAGGCCTACACTACCATCATATTATAATCTTTTCTTCCTGGGCTTCCAGTCATTTCAGACTATAAATTAAAGGACTATATATGAGCTCGATGCCACACTGAAATGTCAGCTAAAAATATTTCCCCAGGCAGTCTTTATTTTAGAGCAGGATAATATAACACTGCTATATCTTTACTGAGACAAACTCTGTAATGAGACAAATATTTTCCATACATATACCCTTCTCCAGACATAATACAGCTCTTTACTAAAGTACTGAGTGATCCTGGTTTTAGATATATTACTTGCTACCAGTCTGAAAAATGTGGTTAACTGAGAGCAGCAATACAATAAAAATGAAATCTGTATAATGAATAACAGAAAAGAAGGGAGAGTAGGAGGCCCAGAGGGAAATGAAGAAAGAGAAAGGCTCTTGCTATGGTTTACTAGTGGTGTGGTTGTCCCCTGGTGCTGGAAGCCTGGTCTAGGGTGTGGCAGTGTTGAGATGGTAGAAATTAAGAGATGGGCCCAGAAGGAAGTACTCAGGTCATTGGGGGCATCACCCTTAGAAGAAATGTAGGTTAGCTCCTTTTGAGAGAGGGCTGTCATAAAATGAGTGACTCTGGCCCATGAATCGCTGTTTTCCTGCCTCACCATATGATTTCTTCTGTGTACAGCCATGATGTCCCCTTCTGTTTCTCTGCCAAACTGGGATACAGTCAGGAGACCCTCACCAGGACACCAGCAGCATGCTGTTTGGACCCTCCAGCCACCAGGATCATGAGCCAAATAAAAACCTCTTTACTCACTTTAGAAATACCCAGCCTCAGGTACAGTTAGCAACAGAAAATGGGCTAAGACAAATCTAACAAAAGAAAATCTCCATGTCTAAAACCTCAGAGAAAACCCATTGTGGTTTTCCAAGCTTTTTAGATAGTCATGGCACCTATAACATACACCACTCCTACTATGTGTCAGGCCTTGGACTAAGACGCCCCTTCATCTCCACCACAACTCCACAGGTCAGCATCACAACACCTATTTTACAGATGAGAGAACTTCATCAATTTACAGTGGTCCCAGTGGCTGGGGGTGGCCAACATGCAAACCTAACTCTCTCAGCCCAAAGCCCAGGCCTCTCCCAAGATGCCACATGATGGCTCACCCTTCACCTCCTCCAAAGCACAGTTTAATAGACAAAATATCTTCTCTTTAAAAGTCAAGATTACCATCAGGCTTGGTGGCACACACCTGTAATCCCAGTGACTTGGGAGGCTGAGGCAGGAGGATCATGAGTTCAAAGCCAGCCTCAGCAATGGTGAGGCACTAACCAACTCAGTGAGATCTTTAAATAAAATACAAAATAGAGCTGGGGATTTGGCTCAGTGGTCCAGGACCCCTGAGTTCAAACACTGGTACCCAAAAGCAAAAAAAAAGTACAGATAGCTGAAACAGATGCATACATATGTATGGAGGGGAAAGTTAAACCAGCCACAAAACTGGCTACATGCTCCTTGGATGAATGGCTATCTCTTCCTCCTCTACCTTGTGTGCTCATTAAGGTAAAGGACCATGCACCCAGCATCACAGTGATTGGGATAAAAATATTATTTCCCAAGATCTTCTCCCACCTTCCCAAGGGGCTGGGGGGTGGGGGATGATCCTTCTAGTTGCTAATACTTTCTTTTGACTTTATAAGCCAGCATCATGTAATGATCATCTGTAACTTGAGAACCAAACGTACTTGTTCCATGTCACTACACTGTTGAGGGCTAACTCAACACAAGGCAGGAATCCTGAATGTCACCTCCAATATTCATCCAGGTCATTTAGAGGCTGCCTTGTTCCAAAGCTAATACATAATTCAATATAATATCCAATTATTTAGACAACTGAAAAGATTTTCATATTAGTGATGTCAAGTCAACAGGACTATCATCAAAAACACGAACTCTGCAGTCAAACTTTCTGGGTATAAATCCTAGCTCCACCTCCTACTTACTGTGTAACCTTGGGGCAAGTTTCTTAGCCTCTCTGAGCCTCAGTTTGCTCATATATAAAATTAAGATAATTTTTAAAACTAGAGCACTCTATGAGAAATAAATTAACTAAAACATGAAAGGGCTCAAAAGAGCATCTGGTGCCAGCAAAGGCGTATTAAATGTTTATTGTTATCCTTTATCATTTTACCAATGAGAAACCAGTTTCCAAGGAATTTAGAGACATTCCCCAGGTCTCAGACATAACAGATGGCAGCTCCAGAACTGGAGCTGCTCCTCCCCACTATTTCCAACAAAAGACACTTCTATAGCTGATGTGAGGGCTTTATTTCCTCCAGATTGAACTTCAGGTATGGCTTCAACCAGAATATTTAAATTAACATAATATAAATATTACACAAATGTTTCACATACTCTATAGGGCTTGCAAGATGAAAGAACTAAGGTTGGTAAATAACCGATAAATGCATATCAACTTAAATTATAAGAGGAAGAAAATTTCCAGTCACCAAAGGTTGATGAGAAAGCCTGCCTGAGTTGAAACTGAGAAGTTATTATCAAAAATGACTGTTATTATAAAAGTGTCCAGGAGATGGATTGTGCTCAGAAATTAGACACAATATTTCTCTTTGAATTCCTAATTTACTGTTCTCTACCAGCTCTATCTAGCCTTGTAATGTTGTGTCTCCATCCCAAACACCAAAGCCATATTCATGAAAACACACACAGTTTGTTCTCCTGTGTGCTTGGGTCTACCTCTTCAAGGAGCTGAGTGCTGCTGGTGGCACTGGGATCCCACACAGTCACACCTACGCCCTTCATGACAATGAGTCCTACAGACCTCCTTTCTTCCCTGCTGGGTCTAGGTAGGAATGGAGGTAGCATTAAAGGCTGCCCTTATTTCACTCAAACCTTGGTGGATCTAGATTCTCTGCAGAAAAAAAAAAAAAACCTCCTCCTATTTCCAACTGTAAAACAGGAAAATTAGTCTTTAATCAAACAAATATAATGTGGAAGATCACCCCCCATACTCTATGTACCACTGTTACTTCTGGGAATGGGATAAGAGTACTATTGGAAGAAAATTCATTTTCATGCAATGTATGCCTGCAACATTTGAAATTTTTTTTCAAAAGGCTTTGTTACTTTTCTATTTTCCCCCCCAAAAGACTTCTTAAGAGCTGGGGCTGGGGCTGGGGCTCAGCGGTAGTGCACTTGCCTGGCATGTGTGAGGCACTGGGTTCAATTCTCAGCACCACGTAGAAATAAATAAAGGTCTATCAACAACTAAAAAAATATTTAAAAAAAAAAAAAGACTTCTTAAAAGGGAATTTTAAAATGAAAAAAAAATTGGAGAACATTTTGGGTAGTTGGAATAACACTCAGTAAGACTTTGAACTCCAGTTCTGATCTCTACCAGCAACCTCATGAGCTTAGAAAAGGTCTGAATCTCAGATGGAACTGCAGCCCCAGCCAACACCTTCATGAGTCTGATAAGACATCGTACAGAGAAACCAGTAAACTAAGTCACTAAAATTTATGGCAATTTGTTTTGCATGGGAAAAATAATCCATTTATACCAAACATAAATATTTAAATATTCCCAGGAATATGGATGTTAAACTGATACAGATTACCATGTATATAAATGAAAGGTACTTTTAAAATTTCAAATAAATATATAAATGCTAACCAGTAGTATAAAGTATATAAAGTACTTATATTTGAGTATCTTTCATAAATGTGCCTGGTCCTAGTCTCAGGGGGATTCTAATTCTAGCACTAACTTCTAAACACTAAGACAACTTTTCCCAGACTTTCAAAGCAGACACTCTCACAAGGACAATTGGTTTGACACAAGCTCCTAAAATTGGGCTAATTCAGACTACATATCTGATGATCCCCAACCTGACAATTCAGACAGAAAACAAACTAAATTTATTGGTGGGCACCAAAAATACTTCTCGTCAAAGAGCAGACACCTTGGTTCTTCAGTTTCCAAATTTGCCCTGGGCCTTGTTCTTCCTAAATTGCAGCCTTCCTATTCCTGAACAGAACCGCTGTCCTGACCAGTCACCCTAAAAACAGCCGGTGTCTGTCTGGATCTCAGCTCCACCACCTCCCACAACACAATACAAGTCCACACGAAATCCTGCCACCACTGCAATCCAGCTTGCGCACGGGGGTGGGGAGGCCGGAAGAAGGTCTGACAAAGGACAGAAAGCATACAGAAAAGCAGCGCTCGGGAATGTCAGGACTGGCGTTTCCCAGCCATTGACCCCACACAGAGCCTGCCAGACCAAAAGGCATGTCCTGCAGCTGGCCCCAGCTTGAGCCACTCTCTGCCAAGAGGGAAGAACAAAAGCAAACAGCCTCTGACCCTGGGTATCACCCATCTGCCCAACCTTTCCTTTCACCTCAGCTCACCTGATCCTCCTGCACCCCAACTGAACAGCCCACCGGTCTTATTGCAAAGATCTTCTGGAACTGCTCAGATTTGGAGACTCTTGTGGGGGTCACAAATGGCTATGAACCAATTTATTTAAACAAGCATGTGAACCCACCTCAAAGCAAAGAGCAGATATTCCAGGAGCATGCATTTTACTCAAAGAAGGGTTGTGAGGTCTATAAGAGATTAAAATAAACCCATATGCATTACAGAACAGAAGAAAACTCTGAATTACTTCTGGCAGCAAAGATGTCAGCAAAACTTGCCTAGAGCAGACAGACTTCAACTATGCTCCAGATTCCCTGAAAGACCTATTTACCTCTGCCATTAGAAGTTCACCCGTGGAAATGTCTGGGAAGTGTGCCTCAGGGTGCACTTGCAGCCTAGGAGTCATGTGATGATTGCTCCCCGTGGGTCACATCCTTCAGCATGGCAGCAACATCAATGAAGCCACTTCATTTCAAAATTCCCTATCACACTAACCAGGAGTTTACAGTAAGCCTCCTCCTCAGCATCCACTGCCCTTCTCCTCCTAGTATGTTGACAGATAACTCACACAGCCCGTGTTCTTTGGAAAAGCTGACCCAAACCCAATCCTGGAGTTAGATGACATTTTGTTAAGCCACTTGGCTCATTCTTGTCATCTGGCCATGCTCATTAGATTCAGGAGAGTATGTGACTCAAGTGAGCTAATCAGAGTGAACCCCAGCACTCTGGCGTGGACTGCTACAATGGAAGCATCCACTTCCCTTTGGATAGCAGCATACAAATGCAGAGCATGGACTGCTGCAGCTGCTTTGCCTCAAAGAAGCCTTTCTGAGGCATGAATGAAGCAACAACCATGGAGGCAAAGCATCTGGGAAGCAAGAAGTAAAGTCCTTGGTGATATCAGTGAACCACAAAGTCAAAGCAATTCTGAAAGCAGAGCTACTTCTGGACTTCCAGGAATACAAGTGAACACATCTCCTTTTATTATGTAGACCAGATTGGGCTGGGTGACCGCTATAGCGACAAGGAACACATTCTAACACAATCCGACATTCTGACAAGTTCCAAAAAGTCTCATCCTACCCAAAGCTTCAAGTTTAGTGTGCTCACAAGAAAGCTGACCTTGCAGTGAGCTGAAGACAGATCCAAAGGACCACTGGGGGTTGAGAATGTTCTGGAAAGTTGATAACACACATCTAGGGCAAAGCAATTGCTCCTGAGAGCTCTGTGAAAGTGGGGACTAGTTCTTACTTCTTGATATGTAGAGGGAGGAAGGAGGATGAGACAGATGGCAGGATGAAAGAACAGGGTTCCCTGACCTAGGGCTGGTTCACATGGGAGACTACTGGAGACTGCTGAGGTTTGGGCCATACCCAGAGGTTAAAAGTCAAACATCCTTCCATTCACAGCCCCCTTATCAACCATGGTTCTGAACATGACAATTCGATATGTTGCATGAGGGTTCCTCCTAGAAAGTCACTCAAAGTATAAAACAAAGCTATAAAGCTATAAAAGGGATTTTTTTTTTCTAACTGCAACTTCATTTTCTGAGAATGAATTAAAAAACAAAGCTAGTACAAGGCAATAAGATGTCATGTTAACTCAGCCTTGAGTATCACGCTAAACAATTCTATAGCAATCCATGAACAAAAGCAAAGCAGGAATATCATCAGAATGAGAACCAGAAATAGATTTCCTAAGGGTGGGTTATATGACATGTGAGGCGCTGGGAAGCAAGGTAATCAAGTTTATCATGCAGGGTTTTTTTTAATTACAAAAGCTATATTAAGTGCTATAACACAGAGGTCTAAAAGAATAATCCTATCTGTTGCCATAGCCCTATCCACCCTATCATGTACCCAAAGTTAACAAGCCTTTCTCTGAATACATACAAACACATACAAACATAGGTACAATTATAAATCTCCACTTAAAAAATAGGAACACACTACATACATTATAATCAGCCTTTTTTTAATACTTAAAAATAAAAACTGTCTCGCCCTCCAACATGTTACATATTTAAAGTTACAAAATGAAAGCATACATCTCATGGAAATAGTAGCCTGTGAGCATCATGGAAAACATTAATTGATATCAATACCTAGAAACAGAAGTCAGTTCTCTGCTTTTGTTTTAACCAGAAAGAGCATTCCAAGAATAGTTTAGAAAATAAAATTATATACAGCTGAAACCCAGACATTTCGTCTGCTAAAGACTCACGAATGTTAACACTTGGTATTTTGTTAAAAAGGAGACTGTTTTATTTTTTAGTGGCCTCAACAAACCAGGTATTCAAGTGCACGAAAAGTTCTCCTCTCCATCCTATTTTCAATTCATCTAAAAGTGAACTGTGCTTCTTAGAGCCAAAAAGAAAAATGATAAGTAACGTTAGTTACAATCTAATCAATTCCTCCTATCTCCATCTCAGATACCAGTGTTTAAAGGCTGTCTTTTATGTGCTATCAGACCACACTTTCAATTAAAGCTGCAGAACCATCAGGCTTTCCCACCTGAAAGCAGGACTGCTGCACTGGGAGGGAAAAATGACACCGAGCCTCACTGCCAAACCAAACAATGCCTCTGCCCTGCTCACAGCACCCTTTTATACCTTTTCCATATGAATCAGCATTTTAAACAACCTCTAAACTGTAACTACACCTCAGTTCAGTATCCAGTTATCAAATTAATAGTCCAAAAGTAGGATACACACACACATACACACACACACACACACACACACACACGCCTCAGGTTACCATCAACTTTCCCCAACAATACCTCAAGAAGGATGAAAAGTTCAATTTCCAGATGATGGCTCACTATCATGAAGAAATTAGTTACCCAAACTTATCCTGGAAACATGCTGGGTACTGTGGTCTGAATGTCTGTGTTCCTCCAAAATTTGTATGTGAAAACCTAATCACCACTGTGATGGCTTTAGGAGGTACGGTCTTTGGGACGTGATCAGGCCATAGGTGGAGGTTAGTCTAAAAGAGGCTTCCACCATGAGAGGGCACAGGGAGCAGGAACCATCTATGAACCAAGAGGCAGGTCCTTTTCCTCACCAGACACTGAATCTACCAGTCCCTTCACCTCAGACTCCCCAGAATTGGGAAAAAAATTTTTCTGTTGTTTATAAACTATCCAATTTACATTATTTTGTTATAGCAATCTAAACAGACTAACACAGGTGTCTAAAGAGAAAGAAAAGCTGTTATGTGACAGAAAGCCATATAACATAATTTTCGCATGATTTTTAAAATATATTAGCTTCCACAAAAGCTATAGTTGTTCTTATTTGTATCTCCATTTGTTTATTTACTTATTTATATTTCTTCCCCAAATTAATTTTTTAAAAAAATGAAGCATGTCTCAATAATCCAGTTCTTCTCCATGTACAGATACACATTTTTTAAAAAGGAAAAAAAGAACTCAGAAGCAAGACAAAATCTATTAAAGCCATTTCCAGCCAATCTTTCCCATTTCCTTCTCAGCTACTGATGTGTGGGACTGAAGCCCCATCTCCTTGGTTAACAATATAAGCTTTACCTCCACAGATGCAAGTGCTGTGCTTTATGCAAACTCCTGAAAAGCTTCAGATAAATCTATCTTTAAATGTTTTAAATGTATTTACAGAACTTGCTAAAGTAACACCGTGAAATCCCTTATAAAGAATTTTTACAAGAGTTTTCTACTGTTGTCTATATTTATATGACTGCATTGTGTATATGGCATTGTACTATTCCCAAGCACATATTTGTATCTGGTAATTTGCTCCTGTCCCTATCAAAGACAAATGTCAAGACGATTCATATCAAGACAGTTCATTGCCTTGCATTTTAATGAGTAGCTTCTCAATGCTTAAACTTTACTAATATTAGGAAGGCATGCAAGATGTCTATGGATTTCAGAACCCCATCTACACAGATGTTCTTCAGTGGGCGGGAACTAAAATATTCCACTTGCTTTAGAATTTCCCCAAGACCCTGCACAATACACTGGATACAGCTGACATTCTTTAAACATCATTAGGAAAGATTCTTGACTCTAATCAATATTACTCATGTGCCAAATCAGCAAACACTCAAAACTCTCTCTGAGGGTATAAACAAATACTTCTGGACTCTAAGGAACAAAGAGAGAAGAAAAGTCTGAAATAGGAAAGCCAGCTCTCTTCTTCAGCACACAGAGTCTAAACACCATAGGTGAACTGCATGTGTACTCACATATATTTCATTATGATCAAAACGCTTCTTGAGGTTGTTGATGAAGGTCTCCTCATTGAGAGGTTCTAGAAGAACCATATCTCCAACTCCAATCATATTGTCCAGAAGTGACGTCTTCACCTCCATTTTGGCCATGGTCTTCCACTGTAGGAGAGAGGGAAAGGAGTCACTTTAATTGAGCAAAATTATTTCAGATGGGTTCTTGGCACCAATGGAGAAATGACCCTGACATGACTCATGTCATAACCTCTCCTTCCCGAAGACCTACGTCAGAGGCCTCTGACATGTTGCTATTGCGCCATTTGCCAACCTGCTGCCAAAAGTGAACCTCCTGCCCAGTCCATTCTCCCAGGCAAAGTCCATCCATAGAAAGAGCTACTGGGAAGCCATGGTCTCCATTTTCTTCTTTAGGCCATTCTCCTTTCCATGACAGACTGCCAAACTCCAACAACAGAGTCCAATCCACCCCTCCCAGCCCTTGCACACCAAAGTCAGACTTGAACCCATAAGTCCTCCAAGATGATATCCTCCACATTCCATGATGAAATTCAGAATGCATTTTCCCAAGAAATACTATTTGAAAAATAATGCTGCCAACACTTTTGGGCACTTGCCAGATAGTGGACACTTTACCAAAGAACTTCACACATATTAATTAATTCAATCCTCAAAATAACTCTACAAGGTAAGTATTGTTATCTCCATTATAAGGTAAGAAAATCAAAGCTCAGAGAGATTAAGAAACCTGCCATGATTACTTAGAAGTGGTGTGTCTGTGGCATGCAAGCACTCTGCCACCACTTACAACACTGAACCTTCAGAAGATCTCATTCTAGGCACCCCAAACTGACATTCAGAAAAGAACACAACTCATAAGTGAGGTTCCCCATAGAAGATAACCTGTCAAGAGTGAATCCATGTTCTTAATTATCATTCCAACAAACATTCCACCATAGCAGCAAAAAGACTAGGCCATAAACACAACAGTTTCCCTCTGGTTCAGTGGGAAAGTCCACCAGGAGAAACACAGGCAAGCTACAAAGGCAGCATGCTATCCTCACTGCGAATGTGTACAGTCCGCCAACAGAGGAGTCCTTTAGGGTCCCAATCTGATCACTGTCAAGTGTGCTAAAGTTCTTTTCAAATATCTGAACATAGCAAAGTATGTGGAGAAAGAGAGTGTGTGTGTGTATGTGTATGTGTGTGTATGTGTATGCCCATGTTTGTTAATTTCACCAAATTGTAGAACTAAGAGTCATCCCCTCTAAATTTTTCCAATGCAGAAGTGAAATTTATCCTACTACTGAATACTACTTCTAATAAATACTTACATATATGTATACGTGCCCATCACAAATGGGTGGAAAGTACATTTGATTCTTCCACTAAGGAATTACCCAGATGCTATATTATATAAAAGTCAAGCTGCTTGCTTAAAACTTAGCAATTTAAATAAATTGCTCTCTTGCTCTGGTCTCAAATATTCAGTAGGTCCTTAGAGGCTGCTGAAACTGCACTTAGTTGGATGTTTTAAAGTAAACTGGGAAGGGCTGATAATTAACTCCTTATTATTAATTACAAGCAATGTAAATGAATCCACAAACATATCTTTTATTTATGACCCCATTAAAAAAAAATTTGTTTTTTTTTTTCTTTTTGCTCTTGAAAGCCAAAAAAGAGACTAAAATGAAACCAGGAGGTTCTCTAAACCTAAGAAGTATTTAATACTAGAAGAAAACTAGAGTAACCTTCTTTAATTTTTTTAAATTCATGCCAACCACACCTGGAATAAACAGTCCCAGATATCACTGGCCACAAAGGCAGCCCAAAGAAGATTTCATGTATTTTAAAGTAGGCTGGGCTCTGTTTTGGAATAAAATAGGTGAGGGTGGGAGTCTTCTGCCATTTTCTGGGGATGGAGCAGACGCCAAGTAGACAGTGAGGCTGACGCCAATGTCCACAGAAAGTCGTGCACAAGAATAGACTGTGAGTGCCCAACCTCTGTCACAATAGATTAACATTTAAATCAGATCTCAAGTTCTCTGTCTCTCGTGTAATGCCAAAAGCACTCTAGTTGCAATGCATTACATATAATTTGGCAGATGAGGGAAGAAGGCTTAGGGATTAAGGGGGAAGTCAACCTGAGAAGGGTTTCAAAAATAACTACCTCAAACCAGCAATTTGAATTAAGAAAAGTGGTTGAATGGGAACTCTCTGTCCGCCTGGGGTGGATTTCTGCACATAGTCTATTTATGGAAATAGCTGCAGAAAGACAACACCACTTTGCTGCAGGTACAATAATTAACCAACCAGTCTATCTCTGTAACTAAACCTGCTTCACCATCTTTACAAATGTAAGTTTCAAGGAAGTTTGTACAGGTTGTTATTTTACACTCCTATCCCAACTGTACAGTCCAAAGGTGGGGGAGGGGGTTTAGGGTAACAGAAATGCTGAGTAACAGGCAATTGATAAAAAGTGTAAAATTAAAAACACAATTTTTACAAACCAAAACAGGACAACAGAACAAGGCTAGCTGAAAAAGACACTGCCTAGATTCATTTAGTCATTCTTTCATCTTATCAGCATGCAGACACTTTGAAGGAAAATACAGCCACAACTTCCTTCATTTCCAAGGTAAAAACAGGACACTGAGTAAACAGCATGAGGGTACTGGCATATCATCCTAGAAATGGACTGGTTTCCCATGTTGTTACAACCATCTCCAAGCTAGGTTCAGTTCACCTTGACAAATTAGTTGGTTTGTTGGCTACACCAAAAGAAAGTGGTGGAGCCAACAAACCTTCAACGGAGCTATGCAAGCCTATCATGGGAACAAATTTCAGAACCACTTGTTAACTCAACATTTCCACAAACCATCAGAAGAATCCATATGGAGTTATAGGGAGATTTAAATGGGAATGTACACAGAACACTGAGGATTCTTTTTGTTTGCAACATATATAGATGAAGATAAATAACAGAGAGATGGATAGACCGATCTTCTTCCTTCTCAAGAGCCCTCACAGGGATCCATGCTCTCCTGGAGAAGCCAATTCTAAGCCATGCTTCAGGAATTAGCATGTGATCTACACTAAGTCAATCAGCATTCCCAGCCATCTTCCAGCCACTTTAATGGATTCAGGGTAGGGTATGTGACTGAGCCTGAGGCTCTGGCTAGGACAAGGGGGTTCACTCTAACTCTGGATGGTGTGACTTGCAGATATGACACTTGGAACTGCTGCAGTCATCTCTGCTTTCATAAGAGGCCAATTCCAGGGAAAAGATAACACACAGAGGAGGGCGGGACAGGAAAATTACTGAGAATTATTAGTGATGGAGAACCAATGACATCACAAACCTCTGGATCAAATTGCTCTTGAATCCTATTGTTCCCCTACCTCTCAAGGTTTTAGTGATGTAAACCAATCAGTTCTCTTTATGGTTGATCGAGTTGGATTTTCTGTTATTTGCAACAGAAAGCAACTTACCTAATAATAAAAGAAACTATTAGCTGGAAGAAGAATGTTAAAAGTAATACTAAAAAACAGGAACCAGCTGGGTAAAGGCACAAGGTGGAGGGCAAGGAGTCTTCTCTTGAACTGGAAAAATGATCACCATTGATAACGAACAAACAGCTACTGAAGACTTGGACCTTGTGCCTGCAACACTGAAGAATGTGGGGAAAATTCAGGATGCCAGAATATGCATTAGTGAAACTGGCCTGTGCGAAAGGTCAGAGGAAAACATGGTACAGCTCAGAGATGCCAATGGGCCTGGAGTGATCTATACCAAGCCAACTGTTTAGCCTCTACAGCCTGAGAAAGGGGTAAGTGCTTCTACCCTGAAGATGTGTAATCTGAGAGGTACTACCATGCTCCACTGCTGCCCTTGCTTCTTAGTGGCTCCACGTGGATTCTGTTAAGCAAGAGCTATAGCACTCTGCAGAGAAGCAGGGCCAGGAGACAACTTCTCAGGCCAGATCCTAACTTCAATACCTTGGGTCCTGCCATTATCACCAACTTTGGTGACAAGTCAACAGCAGCAAATAACCCTTAAAAACCAACCGCATTTTTAAGGAAGCTAAGGTGCCAAGCAAGTCAGGCTGATAATCACTGTCTGATCTTTCAGGCAATCAAACCCCAAGTCCCTCACCTTACAACAACACAAAGGAAATGCTAAAGCACACCAATCCCTAAACAAAGTCCTCTTCCCAATGCTCATCTCAGATGTGGCCATGGAAAACAAATGAACCAAGAAGATCTTCTTGGAGGGCAGCATTTCTGAAGAGGGGTGACGATGATTTCAGCTATGCAGGGGGAGCTGCATTATGTTGGTTGGCACATTTTATTTTCCAAAGCAAAAGTATGGTAAGCAAAGTCCATGTGAGTACTGGACAGCCACAGAGGACGGCCATAAAAGACTCTTTCTCTCTCTCTCTCTCCCCCATCCCCAACCCCTCCCCCGCAATGGGAACACTATGCAGTATACAGTCCAAATTCCTGTTTGCACCTGATCTCTCATCTAGGGAGTCCTTGGGTACCTACAGTCTTGTTAGTAGTGGTGCCCAATTTCCATTACAGACTCCAAAGGAGACAGATTTGCTCTCTCTTCCGCAAGAAAGGCAGAAGGTGAGAACTTGGCTTGGGTGCAGGAAATCAGATCTTCCTGGGAGGTGATGACAACAGGTGGTGATGGCTGGAGGTTACACCCCTCGATCAGCAGCAGCAACAGCAGCATGAAGACTAGTCCCCTGGCCTTTCCTCACCTCCTGTATGCCTCCCAATTCCTGGTAATCCAAACTCTCTGCAATTCAGTATATCTCTATATCTTTCCTACTTTGCCAGCAACAAAGATCCTTAACTGACATGAAACTAAACACTGTGCCCAACATCGAGTAGTATACAGTTATTAGATCTTCACTATTATATAAAAAATAACCTTTATCCCCTCTCTTGGTGAAAGCAATCTACAAAACACAATGGCTGGTGGAGCCTCCTGAGAATCCACAGGGGCAGCCTGGAGGCAGAGACCCCCTTTTCAGGGTACTGATTTTAGGCCAGCCATCAACCCACCAACTGGTACCAGTTGATTCCATAGCTGTGCAGGCTAGGCTCTCTCTAGCTATTGATGTACCCAAGAAAAACAAAAATGTGATTGCAATTGTTCTTTCCCCACCTACTCTCAGCTCAAGAACTTCTAAAATCACTGCCTCTATTTCAATGTACAGCAGTTCATTTACTGGAATCTTTTTTTTTTTAAGGGTTTTTTTTTAATTGTTGATAGACCTTTATATTATTTATGTATTTATATGTGGTGCTGAAAATTGAACCCAGTGCCTCACACATGCCAGGGAAGTGCACTCCTGCTGAGCCATAGCCCCAGCACCCATTTAAATGGAATCTTTGCAGTACAAAAATATCGTTTAAAATACTGAAAGCATCATTTGAAAATTTCCTCAGAATCCAAAGGAGAATGCAGCATAAACATCCTATAGTATCTTACAATGACCATCTGTAACCTAACATTTAAATATAACTACCCTCCCAGTCACTAACCTTAAATTACAAGCTACCGTGTCAACGTCATCTGTGCTTAGGAATGTCAAGATCAACTCTCCAACCTGTGAGCCCCACACACAGAGGTGGCCAGGCAAAAGAGTTCTTCCCTGTAAGTGTAGGATCACACCACTTGCCATATCAAAACAACAGTGCTGAAAAGCTATTCCCAATTAATAACGTCATAGGAATAACAAACAAGAAATGAAAAATAAGTCGATATAAAGCACATCTTAGCTGGCAGTCCCCTCAATGAATTCAAAGTTCTCAGAGTAACTTAGATAAGAACAAATGCATACTTGAAGTTGAAGCGCGTATCACAGAATTTGAAAGTACATAAACAAAGTCAGAACTGAGCTTACAATTAACAATTAAGCCACTAACATGATTTTAAATCTGAAGCAACTTTTCAAGCAAAGTCAAAAAAAGTTATTTGCAGAAAAACTTAATGAAAAGTTTTTTATTGCTTGGTAACTAACTAAATGAGGACATTTAAAACATGTCTATTACAAAGTCATTAGCACTACACATCAGAGACAGCACTGGGAAGACTTCTTAGCAGGGCAACAACTGACTCCAGTTCCACTCATTAACCTCCTTGTATAGTGGTCATGTATGCATGATGGCGCCTTTTCTAGGAAATCAGCTCTTTGGTGTCAAGAGTCACTCCTTTTTCAATCCTTATTTCCCCAAAGGCACAGTGCACAACCTCCTGCACATGGCAGGCATTCATGGAAATACAAAAGGAGACAAGTATGCAAATGTAAGCCTGGCAACTGAGTCACACAACAATGCACATTCTTCTCACAGCTGCCCTGGGTTGGTTCAGCCTCAGACAGGCAAAATAATGACTGTGGCTTCAAGCCACATTGATCCACTCCTCCAAAAACATAATATCAACAAAGGACAGGAAACAGAATAGAGCCACTTGGCTCCCAGCGAGAGCACTGAAGCTTTTAAGAATGACATGAAAAACAGATTTAAGTAAGAAAACAGGGCCAACATGGCAAGATTTCATGAACAAAATAACTCTCAGCAAATCCTGATGGCAAAAGAGACAAAGGAGTTAAGTATCCAAGTCTATAGGACATGGTTTACTACCTAATGTCAGGAGCCAAGTGAGGGAGAAAACTGCAAGTTCCTCCCTAGATCTTTTAAAATAGCACCAGAGCTCATCTCTCTCAGAGAGGTGAAATTTCCATTTGGGGTCAGCTCAACCAGCGTGTACAGCACTGAGTCCTGTTGTGTTGCTGGCACTATGTGACATGCTAAGGACATAGTGAATAGTCCTCCTCACGCTACCTACCAGGAGCTCACAGTCCTTCAGAACAGTCAAGAAAATGACCCACATCTGAAATTTCAAATGACATCCTTATTGACTGAGAGCAATACATGTTCCTATAGGAAAAAAAAAAAAAAAGAGTCAAGGTAGATGAGCAAAAAGAATATAAGTTGAATTCAACACCCTTGTGCTTTGGTCTAAGTCCTCTTGAATTTATTACAATCCCTTTGAAATCTGATTTTTATAAGCAAAGAATTGGCCATCATTTCTGGTTTTGGAAGTTTGATGCATAGTTTCAAGATAGGAATATGAAAAGCTCAATAGGAGCTTTAAAATGTAGAGCTGCAACAGTAATGCCCCCAATCACCTTTAAATCCAGCCAAATCATATGACCATCTGCCCCTTTATTTTTAGCTTCTGCCTCTCCCCAAATTACCAAATCATTTTATCAACAAAGTATATATCAATCATCTCCACCCACATGTTCCACCACCTAAATACATGTCCCAAGACTCTATCTTCTACCACCTCACACCAAAATATGAAAAAGAATGGGAAGAATTCTTACTCCCTCGAAATTCCACGGTCCCAGGTTCTCAACCTTGGCTTCTCTCTATCTCCAGCCATCCAAACTGCCTCATCGATTCCATTGCCTTAATCATTCTATGTCCATTTCTGCCTGCTAAGTTGTCTCCAAGTCTTGCTTGGCCACCATAAAACCTGCCAGCCCTTTTTTTCCCTACTCAGGAACCACACTACCCAAATTACCCTCTTTTTTTTTTTTTGCTCTCAGTTCAATTACTGGGGATTGAATTCAGGGGCACTCAACCACTAAGTCACATCCCCAGCCCATTTTTGAATTTTATTTGGAGACAGGGTCTCACTGAGTTGCTCAGCACCTCACCATCGCTAAGGTTGGCTTTGAACTTGTGATCTTCCTGCCTCAGACTCCTGAGCCACTGGGATTACATGCGTGCACCACTGCACTGGCTCCAAATCACCTTTTAAAATTACAATCTGATCAGGTACACCCTGCTTCAAATCCATCAATAACTCTCTTGGTCCCTCTGAGCCAATATTCCAATTCCTTAGCAGAGCCTCAAAATATAATTAAACCTAAAGTTGCCTGACACCGCATATAAATAAATAAAATAAAGATCTATCAACAACTAAAGAAATATATTTTTTAAAAAAAGGAGATGGGGCTAGCAGATCACACAGATCCACACAGGGTATATACAAGGTTGCTCAGAGCATATGAGAGCATGGGCCCACATGGATTTGTGAAAAGATTCAAGTGGTACTGATTATCATTCAAACCAACACACTTGCTAAGAGAAATTCTTATAAGGTGTGTCTATCCACGGCAATTACTTCACAAATTATAGTTATCTGACTTTCCAATCCTGCATTCCATTGTTAAAGCCACTACAAACTGAAGGTCTCCCTCCCCCCACACCTTCTCTAAAGCTTTTTCCTTTAAGAATATTTAATGGATGGCTAGTAGGAGGGCTTTCATTAGAATCTTGGATTAGGGAAGGAAGAGGCCCAACTATGGGGCCATTCCTAGAGTATGTTTTTGCCTTTGTTCAAACTCTGGATAAGACAAAGGACATTACATTAGCAGACAATGGAATCAAACAGATTCAGATTCGAAGAAGGAGTGAAAACAAACAGACAAAAGCAAATGGAAGCCATATGCCAAAAGCCTGTCTCCATCCTGAAAAAGCCCTGTGAGTGGGAAGGACAATTAATTAGACATTATGGTTGTCTAAGGGTTAACACTCCAGAGGGTGTCTCTGCAGCCAGATATGGGTCAGGAACCACCAAAGATCAAGGTCAAGGCTGGCTTCTGTGGAGGTTGAAAAAAGCCCTGACCTTTATCAACAAAAGCTAGGAGCTGATGTACCCTCAGTCCCAGGCACAGGCCAGTGATAGAGGATTTGAAAAATACCATCCAGGACTTTCTTTTCTTTCTAACTATGGAAAGTATGGCAAACATACCATCTAGACTAATTAAAGGACTTTTGAGTCAAATAACAAAACAGTGGCTTCTATAACAACATTGAAGGTTTTGGATTACTAGCTACCAAATCTCTCCTTTGACATGTGAGCAAAATTTAAAGTTTCCAATGTGATTTTTGCATATCATTAAAGAGCAAGAAGCCAGACCATAGCCAGACCCAGGCAAAACCTTCTAAGAGAAAGCACGGAACACCAGAGCTGCAGCACATCTGGTTTCTGAAAGAGCCAGGGCAAAGACGAAGTCCTCCTAAGTGGCTGGAGCATGTATTATATTATGCACACACCTTTCAATCTAACTCCTAAATTGTCAAACTCTTCACAAATACCCCAGGGTTTTTTTAAAAAGAGTAGCTTGACTTTTGCAATACGGAAGTCTCAACAGTTGACCATGAAGGTCCCTTTCGGTCCACACCAATACCTCACAGCTTAGGCTCGAATCCAAGGGAATTCGTTTCTGCAATTCAGGATTCTCATCTACAAACTCAGGATGGACAACATCCGTTCCACCGGACTGTTTCACAGACTAACTGAAAGAGCAAACTCACTTCTATGTCAGTTCAATCCACGTCCCAATTCCCATTTCTTTTTCTGACCCTGATGAAGAGCGTGTCACCTACTCATCCATCCAGTCTTCCGGCAAGTGTGTCCAGATAACCTAGAGAGTTGCCTCACTGGCAACAGACTTTCCATGGGGTTTCCCTGAGGAGGAAATAGAGCCAGCATCATCGTCCCCACAGTCATTTCCCGAAGGAAGCTCTGCAGAGTCACGGCAGGAATGGCTGCCAAAAAGCAAGGCAACTTCAAAGAGGGCCATCTCTCTCCAAGGTCTATCAGAAAGCCACATCAAGCCCTCCCTCTTTGGCCCCCACTCCACTGTGGCACCTCTCACATGCCACAAGCCCAGAAAGTCCAGAAGGATCAGCAAGCAGCCCTGACTTTAGGGGGAGCCTGCAGTCATGCTATGCAGCTCATACTGAATGTTATGAGAATCAATGAGCTAACGTCTGAAGGGCTATGAGTCCCTGCAGGACAAGGTAGCCAAAAACTATAAACCACTGTTCTATGCAGAAACACAAACTCAGCTGCACGAGAGAATGTGCTAATTATAACCCACAGACTTCTCAATTTGTTCCCTTGAGGCAGATTAAAAAAAAAAAAAAAGAAGAAGAAGAAATTCCAAGAAATCAGATGTGTTTAGATTGGCAAACCTGAGACCCTGGAACCCCTGGGTGAATGTAAAACTGTTCAAATGTAACTGGCACATCCAACAGCTCTGATTGGCCTTGGCAGGTACACAGACACCAAAAATGACCAGTGATTATTAAATTGAATACAGCTACCAGGGGAAAACCAACTTCCTTTCCAAATGGATCAACTTATTAATCAGAGGGTCCAAATCTTATTTCTTCCTCAAGCTAACATCCTCACCAAAGTCCTCCTGTCCCTTGCTTGCCCGCTCCCTCTGCTAGTAGAGTCATTCTTTCTATCCTCGTTATACCTGATCAGATCATCCAACCACTCAAGGCATGTGCTCTTTAAAATTAAATCCAACTGGAGGCGCTCACATAGGGTTTTCTGTACCATTGGGGCGAGGGGCCACTCCACATCAGATCTTGAAGACAACTGGCTGAACAAAGATACTCACATACTCACATACGACAGCCCACTACACTAGGGCATATGACTCCCTTCTTTAAAAGTATGGGCCTTTGTATCATTCAGGCTCTTTCCAGGGTCAACAGAAAGAAATGTACTGAGTTGAGTGCTCTCTTCTTGATCCAAGGAAGGAAGCATGTTATCCCTCGAGGACACAGCAGCTGTGGCATTCTGCAGCAGCCCGCAGAAGTCAGAAACTATCCCAGTGCTTCCCCCCCAAAACTCAGAAGATCGCAGTGCAGACCCAGCTGGGCAATGAGACCTGGGCACACTGACACCTCTGAGCCTCAGTTTCCCCCAAAAAGTTTGTAATGCGTCAGCTCCTCATATCTCATCCCAGTTTCCCTTACTGTTGAGTCAACAACAACAAAAAAAAGACTTGCTTCTGGAAAGACTAAGTTCCTATCTTATGAGGTTCTAAAGCATGTTAAAAAACAAAAAGCCAGCAAATGCCAGTCCACAAGAATCTTTCTCAGTGACATTTTCTCAGAGGCAAAGGAAAGCAGCCCACTTTGTTCTGACCTCACCATAAGAAAAAAAAAAAAATGTATTAAAGGTCTAACCATATGTAGCATAGAAAAAACGCAGATTGTCAACAGGACCCCCCTCCTCAGTAAAGCCAAAGAGACACATGTGAAAGCTTTCTCTTACAATTATGTACATGGTTAGCTGCAAAACGGAACTGGCTATTTTAAAATATTCACCTACTTATGAAAGCAACAAGGGGTCTAACAATTACATGTTTAAAAATCTATGTACATAAAGGAAGGGAAGGACGTGGTTACTCAACAGCATACTTCAGCAATGCTTTTGTACTCAGGGTTAAGAAAAAAGTTCTTTGAAATAATACAAATTCAGAGGCTTTCTCAAGCAGTTAGCTACAAAAATAAAGCCTAAGAAACTATGTAAACAAAGGGAGAGATGTTTAGACATTTACATTAGGATTTCATGAATGTTTATGGGTTGAGAAGTGATCAAACAAAAATAGTTAAGATGTTCCCAAGAAGACCCTGATACTGTAGAGGCAAAACTACTGTCATTTAAAAAGAATTTTTAAAGAAAATAGCTAAATTGCTGTAGTGAGCTATTTTACCTAAGCTGATTAAAATCAACAATCATGTTAGAATCTGGAAGATTTTTCTGTGTTGATTTCTAATTGGTTATTTTTTTTTAATGTTGAAAGCATTACTTAATTTAAAATCAAAGATATTCTAATTCTTACTTATCTCTACATGCACTCTGTAGTATTTATGAAGAGATACACCAAGCCACATATAAGATACACCATAAATAAAAAGTCACACATCAAATGTTCACCAAAATTTCTGTTTACCAATTTACATTTGTAAATGTTAACTAAATTAAAATGAAAAAAAAGCTCTGCTAATAGCCAAATGTTTTACATGTTACAGCAGTTTTATTTCACATATTTATACAAGCAAGCATACATAAAAATACCACATACGTTTTTCCCCTTGAATACAACACATACTTTGTTATTAACTTGTAAAGTTACACAAAAATCCATTTTTAAAGTTATTTAACATGATCATGTAAAGAGCCAAACTTCCCCAGGGACATTTTAGTAAGAAATAAAATGTTCAATAGTGAACTGTATCGTAAAATCCTAATTAAGAAAAGTTATTTCCCTCTACAAGTAGTTTATCCATAAAGCATCCTCAAAATATATCAAAAGACAATAAATCAGCAAATCAAAATACTCAGAACTCAAAATTGACAGTTGTACCCTTCAGAATGTTTCTCGACAGGTAGGTGGATAGGTAGGTGGGTAGGTGGGAAAACTAGAGTCCTTTCTAAATGACATAAATATATTGTCCCTCTGGTTTAGAACTTAAAACAGCTTACCAATTTTTCTTCCCCATTGTTCTTTCCACTGATTTAACCAGCACTTCGGCACTCAGCTCATATGAAAAGAAGAGACAAACATTCGTTGTGACAGGAGAACACATTAAGTACAACAAATATTTTGCACACAGATAAGACAGGGAAAGTAGGTCAACATCCTGAGGCTAGGAAGAGGTGGCCTTTGCTTCCACCCAGGACTGTATGATTAACCATGCTGGACTCGCCTCTATCCACAACCCATGGCTCTGAAGGGGCACCTGGTCTGCACAGGACCCTGGAGAAGAGAGGCATGTAGCTCCACTGCTTCCTGCAATTGCAATCTAGGTGGAGAAAGAAAATACTTCAGAGCAAGATGAGCAGTAAAACTGGTGCTTACACATGGCAGCTGATTCACTTCAGAATGAGGAATACAATCAGCATCATGTTTAGAGGTAGAGTGGTTGTTCTAGCAAAGGAGGATCTGAGAAGAATGGCTGAAGAGGTAAAACTTGACCTTGACGTTGAAGGATAAGTAGGATATGTCAAAGAGAAAAAAAAAAAAACCTGAAAGCATAAATATAAATATATATAAATATAAATAAATATAAATCATTCAGAAAATGGTGACGAGGCAAAATAGCAGCAGAGGACAGTTAAATAGGGCCCTGGTGGGCAACAAAGCTGGGTGACAGGTGAGCTGAGGCCAGACTGGGAGTCTGAACTACAGAGCTTACAGCTTTAGAGTACAGGGTGGGGAAGGAAACACTGTACAACCTTATCTACTTTTTCTATGCTACAGTCCTTACCTGATGGCAGTGCATTGGGATGGCAACAAGTTAGACTGGTGATAGTGTGATAGAAAATAAAACTGAGGACAGCCATCACATACAGATGATGGGGAGACACCAAAACAGCTTTCATCAGGGATAGAGTCTGTGTTAGTCAACTTCCTGCTACTGTGACAAAACACCTAAGACAATAAACTTAAACAGAGGAAAGGTTTATTTTGACTCATGGTTCCAAAGGGTTCCGTCCATGGTTGCTTTGTCCTATTGATCTGGGTCTGCAGTGGTACAGTACTTTATGGTGGGTGTTCATGGTGGAGGGGGCCCTCTACCTCATGATGGCCAGGAGACAAAAAGGGAGAAACAGAAATGCCCAGGGTCCCAATATCTCCTTCCAGAGCACACTTAAAAAGACCCAGCTTGTTTCACTACACCCCACTTCATAAAGGTTCCACCCCCACCCCAATAGTGCTATAGGGCTGGCAACCAAACCTGTAATACATGGGCCTCTTGGGGTATGTTTCATATCTAAAGTAGAGCAGAGACATTAAAAATTTAAAGAAAGTATGAGGGGATATCTAAATTTGTTGGTAGAGCGACTAAACACAGGGAGAAGAAGTGCTCTGTATAGTTGTTCACACTGTACACTGCGTCAAAGTAGACCAGCCCAGGGGGTCAATGAGGACCTGACTGCAAAAAAGGCACTACACAAACTAGCAACAGGGAATTCAACTGGAGCACAGATCTAATAGCTCATACATACAATACCCCAGAAGTTACAGACAAATCTGTCATAAAAGGTGGGAAACTAATTTGATGGAAGGTGAAAAGGGATAGGAGGGCTTAAAAATCAGAGGCCCTCTTATCTACATGCACAAGGATGAAGAGCTTGCGTGATTTTTTTTTTTAAAGGTTAAATTTGGAAGGCCTAAAATGAATTATACGCACCTAAACTTTTTTCTTTTTCTTTTTTTAGTACTGGATATTGAACCCAGGGGCACTTTACCATGGATCGCCATCCCCAGCCTTCTTTATTTTTACTTTGAGACAGGGTCTTGCTAAATCACTAATGCTCACCCCAAACTTGGAATTCTCCTGCCTCAGCCTTCTTGGGTCGCTGGGATTACCAGAATGTGCCACCACACCCGGCTTAAACATTTTTTTAAATTAAGCCCCATAAACACACATTTATTTGCCTATCTTCCCTTTCTTTGGGTGTGTCCACTGACTGTAGTGCTTGGTGCTTTCACAAGCCATCCTCAAAGGCATCCCCCTCCAGGTCCAAATCTCTCTAAAAAACAGTGAGACCGCCAAGGCACCTGGGGAGCGAGGTGTGGGAGACAGTGACCCCCTTCACAAAGGCCCCGTGAACTCAGGTATGTGGCTCATGAGTGCACGGCAGCAGTCCTTCCCTCTTAGCAGCAGTCCCAGATGTCCAGAGGGGGCTGCATCCCGCAGGATATGGACAACACAGAGCAGAGCCACCACCTTCTCCACCCTAAGATTCTTGGGCTGTACAGAATCAGAATTCTGAATGACAGACCATATTGGAATATTTTATGTTATGATCCCTCAAATCCTTTAGAGTTACCTCAAGCTGCTCCAAGATTGGCTTCAATCAAGTTTAATCTCATCAGGTAGTTTCCAGAGCATTCAAATAGATTTTCACAGAAACAACTATTCTGCCTGAACACATATGTAAGATCATTATATTAAACTGTAAGAATAAGCACAACTGGCATGCACAGGTTTGGGAGTAAGCAGATGAGTCTGGATACACGTACACCCCATCTGGTGGGAAGAGGTGAGCACACACCAGGGCCAGTGTGTGATGGGCATCACTCACACTCCTCAGAGGGAAAGAGCACACCAACTAATCCAGCCTGTCTGCAGTGCCATATAAGCTTGTGCTGTGTCTAAGACTGTGCACCCACATAATTTAACAATGTGGAGTACTGTTGTGTTGCCAGGTTCAAAATTTGGTTGTTTTTTCAAACTATATATTCAACTACCATAATGATCCCCTTCCAAATGTATAGTCCTAAGTGCTGAAGTCACTAAAGGAAGCACAAAAATAACACTACAAACCTACAGTCAGCCATGGAGTCAAGAGCCCAAGGTTACTTCTTTCCACAAGGCTGAAAGACTAAACACGTCACTAGTAAACACTTAACATTTTAGTTTTGTCCTTCAAAACTGTACACCTTTAAAACCGTCAACAAAGATAAACGTTCCTCTCAACAGGGAAAGTCATATTCTGAAAGAATGAAGGTCCCCAGAGAAAGCTGGGTGCTTCTATCCTAAGTAGCCAAGGAGTTGATACATCCTCGATTTATATACTTTTAGAAACCTCCTATTCAGTCTCTTCAAAATAAAATAAGACTGTCGGGCATGGTGGTGCACACCTGTAAATCCCAGTGGCTTGGGAGGCTGAGGCAGGGGGATCACAAGTTCAAAGCCAGCCTCAACAATTCAGTGAGGCCCTAAGAAACTCAGCAAGACCCTGTCTCTAAATAAAATATTTTTAAAAAGGGCTAGGGATGTGGCTCAGTGATTGAGTGCCCCTGGTTTAATTCCCGGTACAAAAAATAAATAAATAAATAAGCAAATAAATAAATAAAATAAGATCTTTCATGTAGAAATTATCTTGATATATTTCGATAGCCTACTGTGACAAACACCATGATACATTGTTATAGTTTGAATATGGTTTGTCCCCACCAAAACTCACATTAAAGCTTAAATCCTCCATGTAACAATATTGAGAGGTGGTGCCTTTAAGGTGATTAGGTCATGAGAGGGATTAATGTCTTTCACATTAATTAGTTCTCAAGAGAATAGATTCATTCTCTCTAGAGCAAGATGTTATAAGGCAGGAGAGCTCCTTTGTGCCCTCTCTCTTCCACATGTGTCCAAATGCCTTCACTTTCTGCCATGAAGTCATCACCAGAAGCCGAGTAGATATTGATGTCAGGCCTTTAAACTTCCAGAACCATGAGCTAAATTAACAGGCCTTTTTGGGAATGAGTTACCTAGTCTCAGGTATTCTGTTATAGCAACAGAAAATGGACTAAGACACACATATATACCAGAAACCCCAAAACAACCAAAATCAGGTAAACATATACAAACCAGAAACCCAAAACAACTAAACACAGTTTAACATATACTCAAAAGTCAACCCTGACCCCTTCATCAATATCAAGCGTGTAAAGTTTCCTTGCACAGCATCAAATGTGATAATCTTAAACTCCGTGTAGCTTTAATTCAATAAATACACATCTGGGGAAAAGGCAGTGATACCATACCCACTGAAATAATTCTGCCCCCAGACTCTACTTGGATATTTACCCACTAAGTTTTATTTTAACCAAAGTAGGTCTTAAACCAAAATGAATCCAAAACCAAATTCTGGGGAGAAAAACATTTATTTATGAAATATAAGGTATATTGAAACATAAATTTTTACTGAACCTTGACCTAAATCAATGTCCCACTATGTTCTGTTTTACTTTGTTTTGTCTGGATTCAACCATGAGCTGACAGACGTAATAAGAGCAACCCTAAGGGAAGGACTACACATGGTTTTATCCACATCCTCAAATAAAACGGTACAGAATCCATCTGACGCGAATGTTATGACTGGAAGAGCAAATACGGAGCTACAGGAGACTGAGTTATGATTGAGGGGAGCTGAACAGGCAGATGAACTTGATTCCATGAAGAGCCCAAGGCCCTGGTCCTACAAACCAGGACACAAACAAAGAGGCCAGGCAGAGATGCAGAACACAGGCTACCAACGCCCAAGGAGTGGAGTGTCAGGGTGTGGTGAGGGACGGATGGGCATGGGGCAAAGAGGGAGACCAGTGGGTCACTGGACTGTGTCCCCTTAAGGTTCATAGTTGAAGCCCTCACTACACTACCTCAAAAATGTACTATCTTTGAGACAGGCCCTGTGAAGTCTAACTTAGTTAAAATGGGGTGATTAGAATGGACCCTTATAAGAGGAGAGTAGGACACAGATAGACAAACCATGGGGTGGCCACGAGAGGACACCACATGAAGGCAGCCATCATCACCCTGAACCAGAGGTCTCAGAAGAAACCAATCCTGCTGATACCTTGGTCTTGAAAGTCTAGCCTCTGGAGTGTGAGAAAACAGATCACTGCTCTTGAAGCTGCTCAGTCTGTGGGATCCAGTTATGGCAGCCCCAGCAACCTCACACACCAAAGTGCCTATCAGCCTCTTCATCCACAGCCTACCACTGACAGCTGCCATCCGTCCTGGGCTCTTATCACTCAGCACATGCCACTAGACCATCTCTAATAAATGTCACCACCTGTCTGTTGCCCACTCGGCTCCCTCTTTTAAACTCTAGCCCACCTGGCTTCTATGTGGCCATTTACACCTGATCATCCACTTGCCACTCTGGCTAGTCCCTACTTTCCTTAATGACTTCTCCCTCCCCTTCTTCTCACAAATCAATGTTCCCCTGGGTTCTATCATCCCCTGTCTCTTCTCCCTCTACTAAGTGATCCTAACAGCATGTACAGCTTCAGTCACCCCTGAAGGCCCACAAAACCTTGACCAGGACCCAAGGCCTGGGCTTCTCCCCAAGCTCCATACCTCCCTCACTGCCTGGAGGCTCCATATCCCAAAGTGACCTCCTCACATGCAGACCTATCCATACCAACCACTGCCAATATCTCACAAGCCAAAAACTTGGGCAATGTCCCACACTCCAACTCTCCTGCACCCCAATCCACTCAGGCCATCCACCCCATGAGTAAAGAGGGGTGCAAAATCTCCATAACCACCTTTAACCCAATCATCCCACTCTCAATATCTACTGACAGAAAATTACCCAATACGGAAAAGGTTATACGTTCCAAAAGATTCATCCACAGATTATTTACAACAGCAAAGTGGCAGAAGCAATTCAAATGCCCAGTAAGAAAGGGATGTTTCAGAAACCATGTGCTCAGTGGAAAAATATACAACTATGAAATGCATTTCAAAACTCAGGCGGTCTTCCCAACATAAACACAGGACAAATGTTTGAGGTGACGATCTGATCGTTACTCTGTGTACAAATATCATACACACTGAAACATCACTGTGTACCCCACAAATATGTACAATTTCAAGTAAAAACATTTTTTAAAACTATACAGCATTATGGAAAATGTCCTCTATGATTACAACCACATTTTTAAACGTGCAGACAGAAAGCTTTGGAAAGGATTATTCAGAAGTGACTATATTTTAAGAGAACAGATTCATGAGTGCCTTTTCAATTCCATTTTCCAAACCTTTTTATAAAGTTCTTAAAAGTATCCTCTAATACAAAATATCCAAAAGAGCATTCTAGTATTCTTGTACTCTCTGAGTGGCTTGGTTTCGGGACAACTAGGGAAGTCCTGTGTCCCTTCAGCTGCTGCCCCGCCTCCCTGCTGCATCTGTTGCAGTATCAATACAAGAGCCCATTAAAAAAGGTTCCCCCTAAATCCTATTATACTTGGAGATCTCAGCATGAGAGCCTCAAAATTGACTAATTATTTCAAGAACTCCAACTGGACATATAAACAGCTGCACAACTGCAGAACTGGGCTCCCAACATCTGCCGCAGTTATTAACTGTTCTCACAGGAAAAGATCACCATGCACAAGCTGCTGCCAAGAGAACAATTGTAAAGCTGGAAGCCAAACCAGAGAGAAGGTGAAGCAGCCACATCAGATGCCTGACAGGCTGGCTGCCCGAGGGGTAAGGAAGGGGCATCTTGTCTGACCCAGAGTGGAGAGGTGCCAGGTATCACATCCTAGAGTCCAGGAGGTTCTCACCAGCACCTATGCAGCTCCTCAACAAAACCCAGTGAGCAACACATACAGACCCTCCTCCAACTGCTGCCCTCAAGAGGGGTACATACTGTTTCCAATTTAAAGAATTCCTGAGACAAATACTTTTGAAAGGTACTATTCTAATTATGCCCATTCTATAAATTCAAATTTCACTGCAAGTACACCAGGCCTCCTTAAAGCAGAGAAAGAACTATCATAAATATGTTTGTTACATTCAAATTGGGCATTGGCAGTTAGAGATTAAAAAAAATCACAAAATTATGGTATAACACACGGGAAGAGAACAAGCACCTCCTTTCATTTATCTAAATGCTCTCAACTGTGCAATCTTCCTGAAATTAGCAATATTTCTCAAACAGCTCTTCCGCTGACGCCAAGCAACACAACTGCAACCCACACATCTTCTTTGAATTCTATGTCAGGATAATACTGAGGTACTTATAGAATGCCGCTGCTCTAGAATAAATTCCTGTAAACAAACAAGCTGCAGGAAAGCCCATTTCTCCCCTCAGTTATAAAGAAGGGAGCATGAAAAGAAAGCCAGAATGCTCACTGAACTTATCATGGACATCATTAGAATCAATGAGCTTTTGAGGAAATTGGTCAAATCTGACATGGTTTCTTTGTAGAAATGTATTCTGGTAATATTCCAGAGTTCTGTTCTTCCAGTTTGGAAAAGTTTCAAACTCCTGACACACACCAAGATGGCAGCAACACAGACAACCCTAGGCAAAACAGGCCAAGGGGGAAAGTTCAAAGGCAGCAGCCTCTCAACCTTCCCTCTTCTTCAGCCTCCCTGTTCCCCCAATGCCTGGGGCTTTGAGAAGGCCACAGACCCCCCAGAGTTCATTAGTTAGTTTGTAAATTAATTAATTTGAGGTGTAAGTCCATTAAAAGCAAGTTAGATTTTAAGAGCTGAAAAGTTATCTATTGACCATGAAACAGGAAGAAATCGAATTTAATGTGTATGTCAGTTTCCCACGACAGCAAGTAAAGAAATCTCCTACTCTTATTCTGTATGGAAGAAATGTGTGCATCATGTCAGCAAGAAGAAAGACGGGGGACTAAACGGAGCAATGTTCAAAGGAGTGGAGTAACGATTTAGAAAACAGAGGGACAGTAACGGTAAAAGTCACCTCAATCTACTACCCTAACACAACCACAGTTAACACTTTGATCTTTTTTTTTTTTTTTTTGGCCACCTTTCTTCCTACCTATTTGTCAAGGGAGAAGCTGGAATCCCACATCAGTCATAAACTACTACATGCACTGCTTGGATTCAGGAAGATGTGATACCTGGTTGGAGGAGAGGGAATCCACTCTCAGGAAAGACTGAGCAGTAGTAATAACACCTATGCTGAGTGCTTTTGCTGTGCAGGAATCAGTCTAGGGACTACACATATGTTGGCTCATTTAATCCTTACTACAACCCAAAGAAGGTTCTATCATTACGCACATTTTGCAAACAAGGAAATGGAAGCAGGCACAGAATAAGCTATAAGCCCAAGGACGCAGGTTACTAACACTGGCGGAAAAGTCAAGTTTCAAAACTTATACTTTGCCAGGCACAGTGGTGCACGCCTGTAATCCAGAGACTCAAGAGGTTGAAACAGGAAGATCTAGAGTTCAAGGCCAGTATCAGCAACTCAGTAAGGTCTGGCCCTCAGCAACTCAGTAAGAGTGTCTCTAAATAAAATACAAAAAAGGGCTGGAGATGTGATTCAGTGGTTAAGCACCCCTGGGTTCAATCCCAGGTACCAAAAAAAAAAAAAAAAAAAACTTAATCCAGTGTCTAGCCCATAACCAGTGTACCACACTGCTTCTCACTAAAGAGGGCTCATCTCAGTGGAGGGTTCAGATGCATTTGCCCCTTGATGACCAAGAATAGCAGGACTTCCAGGTGGGACAGGGAGTGTGTAACACATGTTCCCTCCCACTCACCCACCCTGAGGTCAAGCCAGCCCTCGCTGAGAGTTTAATGGGTGGAAGGGAAGAAAAGGGAAGAAATGAGAGACTGGAAGAGCCATTGGTGGGCCTGCCCAAGCAAGACACCTTCTAGGAAAGGCAGATTGGCTTCCACAATCCATTGGTGCCAAGCCCAGGAGGAAGGTGCTGAGCAGGACGCTCAAATGTCCAACAGACACTAGTTCTCAGTGGCAATGGCAGAGGGAGTGCAGGTGCTCCTCAACTTACAAACAGATTACATCCTGATAAACCCATCTTAAATGGAAAATATGCATTGAATACATCTAACCTACAGAACCCTGTAGCTTAGCAACTCAGGCCCGGGTGGAGCACTGGTTGTTAATCTTGGAGATCCCATGGCTGAATGGGAGCGGAGGTACACTGCCACTGCCCAGCATCTGGACAAAGTAATGTGCCACAAATAGTCAGCCTAGGAACGAGTAAAATCCAAGATCCAAAGTAGTTTCTGCTGAATATTTACTGCTTTCATACCGAAGAAAGTCAAAAAACAGCTAGGCATAATGGTACACACCTGTAATTCCAGTGACTCAGGAGGCTGAGACAGGAAAATCACAAATTCAAGGATAGCCTCAGTAACTTATCAAGGCCCTAATAAACTTTGTAAGACCTGTCTCCAAATAAAAAATAAAAAGGGTAGGGAATGTAGCTAAGTGGTAAAGCACCCCTGGATTCAATATCTAGTATTAAAAAAAAAAAAAAAAAAAGAGTAAAAAACCCCATAGTCAAAGGAAACTGTCTGTATTTGTAAATCCTGTGTTCAAGCCACATCATAGGATCAGTTCTCTCTTATTTCAGCAGTTTCATTTCGGGGAGGAGGGTATACTGAGCAAAAAGAAATATCTCCATGTTGCATAATTTAAATACTATTAAATATACCAATCTGATGATTTACTGAGAAGTTATAACTTGATCTGAGTCATTGATTGCTAAAGTTCCCATCAATCTACCTTTAAGAACAGAGTGCCAGGGATCTGGGTCCTCTTTTTCACTCTCTGGAAGGTTCTTCCTTCCAACTCTCCCTCTAACACCAACTCATCTTTCTGGTAACTGCATGAATGCACATTTACTCAAACATGCCCCCCCCCCCATAGCCCAATCTAAATTCCCCTCTACCCATCTCTCTTTTTATCCCATCCTCTTCCTTCAGAGAATCCCTCCCAATTCATGAAAATACACTGATGTGCATTCACCTCTGTACTGTCTCTCTCCCCTTATACTTCATGAAAGCAGAAACCACATCCACATCACCATTAAATATTGCACACTAGGATATAGTAGGAAGCCAAATATTTCATGAATGAATCAATGAATGCATTTAAATAACTAAAAGTTGCCCTTCCTTACTTCTATAAGCATACTGAATATAATTTTAAAATTAAATTGTGACATTTCCAATACAGGTTTAATTATTTCATGCTCTATTAAAATGCCATCTGACTTCAGGCTTCCATGGCAAACATATGTTTAGACGTGAACTTCATCAATCAAGAGCCATTTATGAACACAAAAATCAATCCTTTTCTTGTGCATCAGAAACACCAATTAGAAATGTACTAACCTAATCCATTCACAAAGACCACAAAAAACATAAAGCACCTTGGCATAAATCTAACAAAAGATGTGAAAAGACTCTGACACATAAAATTACAAATTTAACTGAAAGACATTAAAGTCCTAAATATAAAGAAAGGGTTATCAAGTTTGCAGATGAAAAGCTATGAAACCATAAAGATATCAATTTTCCCTGAATTTCCATTTAAATGCAATGAAATTCCAATAACACAAGCGGGGGTAGGGGTGCACAAGCAACAAGCTTGAGAACAAGTTAAACTGTTAATGGGGAAAGAAAAGTGGAACATGCCCAGAGATGCACCAATTGTCATGAATATGGAAAATGGCACTTTTGGTGAATTCCAACTATTTCACTCCTATGGGTGTATAATGTTATTTTCAGTATTTTATTGTGTTTCAAATATTTCTCTTTTTTTAACTTGTCAAACAGCACTGTAAGTTCAGAAGAACAAGAACACCATATCTAGGGAAACATGGAAAGAAGAAGGGAACAAAACTGGGTACAAAAAAGATGGTGCACACCTCAGGAGGCTGAGGCAGGAGGATGGCAAGTTCAAGGCCAGCCTCAGGAAATTAGTGGGACCATCTCAAAGTGGGAAAAAAAAGTCTGGGGATGTGGTTCACTGTTAAGTAACTGGTTTTGTGAAGGCATTTTCAAGCACTGCAACCAAAAACATAAAAGTAAATACACGTGCATACACACACATACAAACACACATGGTGTTCTTGCTCTTCTGTCACTTACCACTGTTAAGTAACCCTGCGTTCATTCCCCTAGTATCCAAAAAAAAAAAAGTGTCCACGTGATAAGTGGAAAGGGACTTTCAGGGTGAAGGAAAGATCCAGAAGAACAAGGTTAAAAAAAAAAATCAGACACAATTGAGAATGAACCAAGCGTGGCTCATATAGGAAATCCTCATAGAAAGTCAGAGAGTAAGGGATATAAAATGACACAATGAAGTGACAATAGTAATGTTATCTAGAAATTGATCCCCCCAAAGAGGTGTACAGTGGTGACATGAGATAGAGCATACCAATACAATTTAACTCTCTCTTGGAAATTCATATTGCACAGTCACGGATAAAGACCATGAGAAGACATGCTGCAAACCAATTCCAACCATTTCACTCTGATGGGTGTATAATGTTATTTATTGAAATAAATAACACCATTTAACCTTGAAACACCATTTAACCCAGCAATTCCAACATGTACTTGGCCAAAGAACCCTTTTCACACCAACACCTACTAACTTTATGGGTTTTAGATTTTCTAACCTACTGACTTCTCATGGAACAACCAACTGTGGGCAGTGCTGCACTCTAGTAGCCCAGTCCTTTAAAGATGGAAACCAGGATAGGGCTTCAGGGTTTGAATATAAATATTTAAGGGAACGACAAGATAAACAGTGACAGACTGGATGGATGTAAGGGTCACAGAAAATGCAGTTGGTGGGGCTCCATATTCATGATGGCAATCCATATTCAAGATGATGAGAAGGCTATTAACAAAACTGAGGAGTTGGCCAAAAGGAAGCTATTAGAAAAACTGACACTAAGCTTGGATTTAGAGGGTTTGGGGAAGCAGTGAGAAGTCGGAAGAGTTGGTGGTCAAGCTCCGATGATCCTTCCCTGTTAACTTTGAACCTGAGCAAGTCTCAAGGACAATGAAGGAATTAACAACTTCACATTCTACCATTCTAGAACTAGAGGATTTGAAATCAAAACACCAATTTAATCAAGTTCTATCTTTAAAGAAGGTGTGAAATACATAGAACAAAGGATAAAAATAAACAATTCAAAATGAATTTAAATATATGCATGAGAGGTTTTTAAGAAATATTGCAATTATGGATGTTCAAGAGATATCCCTAAACTCTAATAAAGCTGACATCAAAGAATCTAACTCTGCTTCTCTGCCCCAATAGAATACTAAAGAAATAAGCTGAATCTGAACCAATGTGGCAGTTGATATACTTTTGTGAATCCTTTCCAAACCTGAAGATTTCAGGCAAGTGAGGTTTTTTCCTAGAGAACTCAACATATCAGGAGTAAGTCAAAACTGTGGTCCTTATTAGAATTGGTAAGTAGATTACATGAGGACTGCAAAACTCAGTAGCCATGCAAATTGGCATAAAGCCCAATCAATGTTCATGAAAATGAAGCTATTCCGAAAGGCAATGAGGGAGCGGATCAAAAATGAATGCAACAGAGGCTATCCTTTTAAAGCACTTTCAAGAGAAAAAATGATCAGTTAGGAACCAAGCATATTTGCAATCTGAGCACTACAAATAACACTGCAGGGTCTAATAATATGCAATTTAGCAAGCCAGGAAGGAAGGAGGTTCCCTCTCAGTTGTACACTGGAAAACAAAGTGGGGCCAGCAGAAATCTTGCAATCAAGGTTCTTTGGAGTTTGTGTGTGTGTGTGTGTGTGTACACACATGTGTATTTATTTTTATGTTTTTGGTTGCAGGTGCTTGAAAATGCCTTCACAAAACCAGTGAAAGGAGTATGTAAATGATGCATACATATACTATAACAAAATTAATAAATAATAATAATCTGCTCAATTAAATTGTTTAAAAACTCTTTTTTCCCCCATCACATGCTAGGCAGGTGCTCTACCACTGAGCTATGTTCCTACTCCAACATTTCTTATTACTACACATTAATTGTACATATTAACGGGGTCCAGGGTGATATTTTCATACATGCGTATAGCATGCACTGATCAAACCCACTCATCCAATTCCTTCTTTTAACAAGTTTAAATACTTGAAAAACTAAATTGCATTTCTGTGTTAACAGCAAAATTAAGCCATCTGTGTAATCTCAGAGCCTCTATAGTCCACACAGGACTGGACTCAAAGTCCCTGCAAGGCAGAGATCTGGTTTCCTCTTAGGCCCCTCTGGGATATCAAGGAAAGACAAGCACCTGGTATTTTTAGCAGCTCAGTGTTGTTGTTTATTTGATAAGTGAAGGAAGAATGTCAATTTTCTCTTTCTTTCAGACTATAATATCTAAAACTGGCTGTCTTGGAAGACTATACATTTCAAACCGAACCTTGTCCAAATTCCCCTAAGTCCCAATCCTGCAGAGGCCACTCACACTAATCCGTTCTCACATTAGCCCCTGAGCTCCTGCCGGATGCCCAGCAGCACACTACTCACAGGCCGACTGAAGACCAGATCAGATGAACTCCCTACAAATACAGCATGCAGAAGACACAGGAAGTGGGGGGATTGAAGGATCACCAGAAAGGGACTGGCTCCTCTCTCTCTCCAGCGGACTGGGGAGTCAAGCACAAGACCCAGAAGAGAAAGAGAAATGTGAGAAACAGTTCAACCCATTCCCCTAGCTATGGACAGCCAAGGGCACTCACAGGAAACCTGACCCAGGAGACAAAGGAAACAAGCCAGGAAGGAAGGAGGCTCCCTCTCAGGTGGATACTCCCCTTAGCTCTTTAAAACCAACTCCATAAAAGTGGCCCAACGTTTCATAGTATACTCTACCTTTTGGTGGCAGTGTGTTGTTTTGAAAACACATGAGGAGCTTGATCTCAGGGCAAGTGAATCAAATCCCTCACCCACAAGTACCACCCTCTATAGGCAAGTGATGAGGATTAAATGGCACTCAGGGTGAGGCCTGACATGGAGCACGCACCCAGCACTTCATAAAGAGCAGCATCAAGGGGATGAGGATATAGCTCAGTAGGTAGAGTGCTTACCTCACATGCATGAGGTCCTGGGTTCAATCCCCCGAACCACACACACACACACACACACACACACACAAAGAGCAGCATCAATATCGCATGACACAATATGAAGAATAAATTTGGGGACTTAGCCTTGCTTGTCCAGCAGGGCTGATAAAATGCAAACATGCATGAAAGGGAGTGAGATAACAGCCATACTGGACACAGGATGAGGAAGGGATGCTGCCAGGTGAAGAGAGAAGAGAGTGGGAAGTGACAAAGACTCGCCACGTGTCAATGCAGCCAGTTATTTAAACGCTTCCCCACAGAATGGCACTTGATACACCACCACTTTTTGGACCTCAGCATCCTAGACCTTAACTTCTTCACATCATCACAGGTTGATGGAAATAAAATCAAAGCCAGGGAAGGAGCTGGCACTCGTGTTCAGTTTCCTTCCACTCATTAGCCTCTGTCTGTCTGCAGCTTTTGCCTTGGCAGTATGTGTCGCCCCGCCGGGGGCCACCACAGCTGTCACAGTCATTTTCTTCATTTCACCAGCATCCACTCTCCAGGCACACCCATTGGCCCTGCAGCACCGTCCTTGGAGGCATGGTGGATTTCCTTTAGCGCTTCTGAAAGGTGTCTAATACATCGCCTTGCATCAGCCCTGAGCTTAATAAAATATGAACTGAAGAAGGAGGTCCTGAAAAATGAAAAGCCAGCTGACAAAAGGCTGAACAGCACAAAGCTACAGAGCATCTTTCTTCCTCTACCATGGCGCTTCTCAGCTGCTTGGCTGGAAGGTGATCACCTGTGAAAGAACTCAGCAGACCAAGTGTCTGCCTCCCCTCAAAAGGCAAACCTCTATAATATCCAATGGAGGAATATTTATTGGCAAAAGGAGACTAAAGTCACTGTCACCTCTAACATAGCCCTGGAAGACCCCAAATGGTGTCCTGGATTGAAATCATTAAACAAGGAAGAACTTTTGGTCTTCAAATTCTTATCTCAGAAACACAAAAAAGCCAATATTGACTTTTCCACTTGCCCAGGAGCATTCTGAGAAGTCCATAAACAAGTCACGATGCCAAATGGTAAACTCCATTCTGCTCCTGCCCTTGGTAGTCACTCTTGGTCAAGGTCTTATACCTCCTGCCCAGCACCCCTCTCCATTCCACCCCCAGGAGAAATGCCATTTCTATTCCCTTTTTATACTGACGCCCAAACCAGTTCACTTCCCCTGTGAGCACAGAAATCATGTGGAATGTGTGTTCCCACAGAGTTCAGAAACTTGATGATCTCAGAGGATACTGTAAAGAAAGACCCTTGACACTTCCCTAAGGAAGAATGTCGTCTGTAAAAGGCTACTGTCAGGGCAAAAGGCATGTGCTGGGAAAATCCACTGCCTGCTGCGTGTGTTTCCAATTCTGATGTTCCACTTCCTCTTTATAGCACATTCCTCCCCTCCTTATTTCTCTTCCAAAAAGACACTATGGCATTGGCTCTCAGCTAAGGAGCAAAGTGCAATGTTCTATTAAAGACGGCAAGATAAAAAGAGCTAAAACGGATTTCAAGCAGCACAGAATGCTTGAGTACTATATAAGACCTACTTCCTTTCTACCAATTTTAAATGTTTGGAAAGAACTTATTTTAAATGTGGGCAGCCTAACTTTCTAAAAATAAAGCTCCATGTACTTAAAGCTTATTCACATGGGCCATAACACATCGCTTTTGAACAATATAGCCTTAAGAGTTGCCATGTCCCCAATCTTAACTCAATTAACTAAATAATCAAATTGCTGTTGTTCCTATTATTAAAAGATCTATACACAGCAAATAAAGAGTATGGACTTTGGAATTAGAATTCAATACTTCCATCACTTGCCAGTTAGTTACCTACTGTAAGTAGAGTGTAAGACAGGCAACTGTACCTTTCTGCAGGAGAAATGGAGATAGTACCTGTTTTGTCAAGTTGTTTTGAGGATTAATATAGTGATGTATGAAAACTCATTGCACCTAAGAAACATTAAGTGATAACTAAAGTCCTTATTTGCCTACCTGATTAAAATTCAAATGTCCAGCTATTGAAAATAGTAGAATGGAGGTGGAGAGGAGAGTCTCACCAAAAAGAGGACAAATGCAAAAAGTCTGAATACCACATGCTGAAGATGCTCAGGATCTTCTGAGCCAAATGCCACCCACCCACCTCACCCCCACTCCCTCCCTGCAAATGGCAGACAGGCCTCCTTGCTTCGCATAAATGTGCAACAACCAGGGGGAAGTCAGTGTTAAACTCCAGGTTTGACAAAGTGTTGATTCATCCAAGAAGGGGGTGCAGCCTGCTGCCAGCCTTATCACACAATCGGGCATCCACTGGGACAGCTATTCAAGGATGCCCCCATCCAGTCTCCAGCAGCAGTAATGTTCTGATTACTCTTCTAATGTTTTCATTTCGTTAATGTATAGAAATCTCTTGGGAGTGATCCAACCGTGTTGTATTTTATAGAACAATTTACAACATAAATGAAAAGTCAGGAATGGTAAGACAACAACAAAAAGAGTCCCTCTGTTGGCTGCCTATGGCACAATGTTTTGCCAGGCAGCGTGTTAGTTATAACGACAAACAGCTTGACGGTTGGACACCATCCCACTTTAACCTCACATCATAATGGCTCCTGAGGACAAGTCCCACTGCTTTTCAGCCTGGCCTGAAAATCTGACCACATCCCCCACGAAAAAGACAGATCCTCAGCAGTAGCTGGTACAGCTCTTTTCCATTACCACTTAGTGGGCAGGAAACATTTTTTTCCCCCAGAGTAAGTTCCTAATTTGCCTTCTAAGGTTAATAGGTTTTCCAACTTGGTTCATCTTAAAGTGAATGGCCAAAGTGGCAGTTTAATGGTAGACCCTCTGGCTTGCCAGAGGCAGCACTGGGCCATTTCCCAGCCCAGACTACTAAAACTGCAAGTCTCCTAAGTTATCCCCACAGTAATTCTAACCCTCAGTCAGCCTCTGGGATCCTTCCACCAGTGTCCCATAGGCACCATCCATGAATGCCAGCAAATGTCAGACTCCTCCCAAAACAGTTTTACTTGGAATACTCCATTCAAAGAGCACCCAGTGTTCAATCCCCATGGCTCCCTCCAGAGGTCAGCCAATCGTTTTGGATTCTTGATTCCAATCTAGATACAGGTCACTTAACAAATACCTGACATATTACATTTAATTCCACCTCCCCCTCTTAAAAAAAAAATCCCATTCATCATAATACAAAGTGTTCTCTTTCTTATTCTAGATGGTCCACACAGGGAAAGTGAAAGCATAGACCATTTGAAAGCCATGTCTCCCTGATTCAAAATTCAAATGGTATGTGTTGTGTGTTTAAGATCTACTATAAACGAGTTCTTCAATTTAGTGCTACATAATCTGATCCATTTGTTTTTAGGAATGTCTAATTCTTTGGTGGTCCGGTCCCCAAAAACATTCTTAGAAAACTGTTATAAACTATAATGTATTATCAATGGAGAAAATTATTTTGTCAACATTTGTCTTCTACCCATCCCAGCTAATATCCACTAGCTATACACACAGACCCAGATATAAATACATACAAACCATCAGAGCAATTTTTTTTCAGTCTTTTTTTTTAAAGCTTTCTTTAACTAAGATTTGCTTTCAGCAAACTAACAGTGGGAGTGCCTAGAACTCAAGGAAACACACAACTTGTTGCAACAACAAATGCTCGGCCGCAGCCTGAACAAAGCGCTACAAATGGGCTCTAGAAACCCACAGGGCCCTTGGACAAAACGCTGTGTTTGTAATTAACTCTCCAACGCACTCTCATCACCCCCTCCCCATGCCTCTTCCCGGCCCCAGCACCCTCCAGGGCTCCAGTTCCCAGTCTGGTTTCCATTCCAGCCCCGCCCCCTTCCCCTTCCCTCTCTGGGACTGTGAATCAATCCCATCCTGGGCAGGAAACGAGACCCAGGGCAGCCCCCTCCGCTGTGGCGGAACAAAGGAGAGCGCAGCTGCACGCGAAGGGAGTCCCTTCGGGTCCTGGGTACCTTCTCCCCCGCTGCCGCCGCCAGGGCACACCGCACCTGAACCCCACTGCCCAGAACGCCCCATTGTTCTTCTTTCCAAAGGAAGCCCCATCGCGTCTTTCCATAGAAGCTGAGGCCAGGAAACAGCTGTGGGCCGGAGGGAATGAGGGTGGATAGGGAGGAAACTGGGTTCCACTTTGCCCACAGGTACGAAAAGGACGGGGCGGAGTATGAGCAACTTAGTTTACAAGCCCACCTCTCCCGCCGCCCCCGAAGCCACTGCGGATCACGACCCCGCTCTGCGACCTCCAGCCGCCAAGGTTCTGGCCGCAGAGCCGCAGAGCCCCCGAAGAGCTGCAGAACCCCCTGACACGCGCCCACGGGCTGCAGGAGGGCCACGGGGACCGTGGGCACAAAGGCGCGGGG
>NW_026000005.1:11843660-11857943 GCF_001458135.2 Marmota marmota marmota | reverse complement strand
GACCTCGCAGCCTGGGATTCGCCCCTCGGCGCGCAGGCAGGACCAGAGCCACCACCCGCCCCCTGGCCGACTCACCTCTGGCGGCGAGGGCAGGCTGCACAGCGCCCCCCGGTGAGCGCGCGCTGCCTCGCCGAACTGCGGCCCGACCCCTGCCCCGGGCGAGCCTAGGTGGGACGCTGAGTGGAAAAGGCAGCAGAGGCGTCTGCCTGGCCCCAAAGGACGGCTCCTGCCTTTTTTACCCTGTCTGCTCGCAGATTCACCAATATCGCAGGAGCAATAGGGCGTTTGACAGCTAGAAGCCAACCTGGGGCAAACTCAGGCAGAATGGGAATGCTGTGTTTTTATTCCTCTCCTACACAAAAAGTTTGGATGTCCAAGAAAATATTAATTTGCCTGAAAAAAGAGTGCTAAGCGACCCTATATGCCTTCACTTACAAAGCTCTTATTATCTATTAACCTTGCTTAATCCCGCGAAGATTATAAAGACCCTGATCAATTCTCTGAGTTGCAAATAAATGATCATTTAAACAAAATCGCATACATGTTGGAATATAGTGTATTCAGTGGCATGCAGCCAATATAGTACTCTAACTGGCATTGGGTAACTATCAATGATGGGATATATCATTTCGGCACACCAGAAGGGACCAGAAAATCAGAATCCCCAAATTCTCATTCCAGCTGCCCTCTTGCTATAGGGTAGCATTTAGAACAAGCCACTCGACCCAGGTTCTGGTTTCCTCATCCGGGAGGAGGGAAGGGTGCTCATCCAAACTTACTCACTGGGTGAGGTGACGATTATTTGGCTGAGGTGTTAAAAGCACTGTAGACACAGTAATTATTACTCATGAGTCTAACTACTTTATCCTATAATGAAATAAATTGCCATAAATGGGGCCAGGTTTAAGTGGACTGACCTATATCTGGAAACTGTCACTAAAATGAGGTGAACCAAAGAATTCAGACCATATATAGTAACTGTTCCCGCAGGCATGAGAACCACAGACCCTGGGATTTATCAAATGCCACCAGTAGGTAGAGTCTGGAAAGGTGGAACCTCCTCAGATTGTATTTGCTTGGAACTATACCATCACTGATGTCACCATCAGCAACAGGTCACATCTGCACTCTGCACCATAATGGTCTAAGCTAACACATTTTGAGTATCAGGCACTACTTTTGTTTAATCCTCACCTATGAGGTAAATCACTTCAGTGTTTTTGTCTCACAGATCAGGAACGGCAATGAGAGGTCTTCCAGCTGATAAGTGACTATGGTGTTTGGAAGATAGGTCCACAAATATCTGACACTCCTCTTATTAAAGAGTGGGGTCTAAATGTCCTCCTCTTGAAGATGACTTGGACTTTGTGACTTGATTCTAACAAATAGAATGCCGCAGAAATGTTACTATGTACTTCTTGAAACCTAGATCATTAAAGGATGCACATCTTTTACCTAGTTTGTATTCATTCATATTCACATTCTCTCTCTCTCTCTCTCTCTCTCTCTCTCTCTCTCTCTCTCTCTCTCTCTCTCTACACTCACCCTGGGAGCACAGCTGCCTGCACTGTAAGAAAGCTCCGGCCACACAGAGAGCCATATAAATATGTTCAGGCTGATGGTGCCTGATGAGGACTCAACCTACAGCCTGTACTAACCATCTCACCTGTTGGTTAGAGAGCCTTTGAGATGACTCTAGCCCCAGTCACTGACTGACAACACAGTATGAGAGACCTAGAGAGAAGAAGCCAGCTCAGCCAACTCATTACCCAGAAATATGAGTGATCACAATAATAATAAAAGGTTGTCACTGGGGTGGTTGTTACGTAGCAGTGGACACTTGGGACAGTGGCAGTCTCCAGCACCAGCTATCAAGCACACTGCCCCAGGCCCTAAAAACCTAACATAATGAAGACCCTGGAGATCCCAGCCTTCCCAACAGACACACAGACATGCTACCTGGTAACACATATAGATTCTTGTCTCCATTTTGCCTGTCTCAGATTTTTGGTTCCAAGGAGACTGTTAAAGCAGTTTGGCAGTAATGGAACCTCTGATCTCTACTGGTCAATTCAGCTTTTCAGAAACAGCAGATAGGCAAATGACAGGTTCGTGAATACGAAATATAAACAAATACCTTAAGGAGTGGGGGATTTCTGTAACATTTTGATCTTGGAAATTGGCCGGGTTTTGGAAAAGAAATATGTGCTTAGTAGGACAATGGAAAGAGCCACAGGGGGAGGGTTAGAAGCCCCTGCCTTAAGGAAGAAATGAGGAACTTTAGGTCAGAATAGTTCTGTTTCTGGAAAGACCTGGCATAGCAGGGAAAACTGAGGCTTTCTCCTATTTTTCAGCAAGTTCAAAGAAGAAAATAATAGCAACTGTTGAACATAGCCTAATAAACATAGAGAACTAACCAAGAAGCTATTAGAAAGACAAAAATGTTTCTAGAGCAAGCCTTGATTCTCTTTTTAAAAATACCATTAACCTAGTTTTCATAAATCTCGAAATCCAAACTTCTGAAGACATACCATGAAGTTTTAACATACCTTTACCTTCCTGGCTGTTCTTTTCAAAAGTCAATCAATCAACAACTTCTAAATTTAAGGAAAGCAGATTAAAGTTGTTATAACTATTGTCAAGAGCAGATAAATCCATCAACTACATAGGCATTTTTTTTCTTTCTCCTCAGTCTTTTTGGAAGAAATACACTGTATGAAAAAGCAGAAAGACTATTATTAAGGGTTTAGGGTGTAAAACATAAATTATCAAATTACAGGAATAAAAGAATATAAGAAGTATACTTATGAAAATATGCAATTATCTAAATTAAACAACCAAAATGTTGCTATTCTTGTAAAAAAAATACAGAAATAGCAATATTACAGGAAAAGAATCACTACTAAGCATGTAGGATTATTTTTTCTTCATTGTTTCTACCTGAGTTCTTTAAAAACAAAACTAAACAAAAAAATGTTTTTAAGAGTTCAACACTGGGGAAAAGACCAAGGAGAGAACCTATGACCTGCTTCTGTCTCATTTTGATGTTAGAAAACCTAATAGTGCACTAGAAGTCATGATGACTTTCTCATTGTTCCTGTCTGCAGCTAGTTCTACAGTTTGGGCCTGAACACTCACACTCCCTCCTTCAGTATTTTACATCTAGCTCTTAACTTCTGGTTTTGCTACATTTTCTTTCCTTCTCTGCCCACCCCAAATGCATAGTTTTCATCCACTTTACTTGTGCTTTGAAACCAAACTCAGGGCCTACTTGTTCACGACCATGATCCTAAACTGGACCTTGATGTCTTTACTATGGTAACTTCATAATGCTGCATCTCCAACTATCTAGAAGGCCTCCAGATTAAATCAATCAGTTTGAAAGCATTAGCCCAGACAGTAAGAATAATCTTATTCACATTCCCGGCAATCCCCCTCACCACCCAAAACAAAGACCATCTTCGATTGCTAAGAGAACACTCCTAAGGCTCTGCATGTATTTAAATTATCCCATGTAACCTTCACAACACCCCAGTAAGGTAGGTTGTCATTATTATCCCCTTTTAGAGATAATAAAACTGAGGCTGAAAAAGTTAAGTTACTTGCCTGAGGTTATATACTTAGTAGAAAGCAGGATGTGAATCCAGTCAGTCCAGCTTCACAATGCAGCTCTTTGGTTTGTTTCCTTTCACCTCAGTAAGCATTCTGTGAGCTCTTTTTCTCTTTGTCCCCTAAAGTATTATCTTATTTCTGTAGTATTTATCTCTTTGTTTGGAATAGTCTTCCAGAGTAAGCACTGAATTAGGAATTCTTAGTTTCATGCAGAAAAAATATATGTATATTTTATATATTTAAAGAGTGCTTTGCAACTAAGTGTTAATGTTTAAAATATTATTTGAAATTCAAATCAGGGTTTGTTTTTTTTTTATTGGTTGTTCAAAACATTACAAAGCTCTTGACATATCATATTTCATACTTTAGATTCAAGTGGGTTATGTAATCAGGTTTTTTAAATAAAATTTTTAGTTGTATATGGACACAATACCTTTATTTTGTTTATTTATTTTTATGTGGTACTGAGGATCGAACCCAGTGCCTCACACATGCTAGGCCAGTGCTCTACCATTAGGTTTTTTTTTTTTTTTTAGATATCTTTCTGTAGTATCGTCAGCCCCCAGATCTCAGCAGTAACTCTTACTCTTACTCTCAACATAACTCTTATTCTAAGTACTTTTTTTAAAAATCATAGATAAATGACAACAGGAATATTAGAGGGTAAAAAGAGTGATGGAGGGGCTAAGATTGTGGCTTAGTGGTGAAGCGCTTGCCTAGCACATGTGAGACACTGGGTTCAATCCTCAGCACCACATAAAAATAAATAAATTAAATAAAGGTATTGTGTCCATCTGCAACGAAAACATAAATAAATAAATAGATAAATAAATGATTTTTAAAAAGACTGATGGAATTTCTCCCACGTAGAAAAATTCATAAAGATTTTGATGATAAAAAGGGGAGCTGGTCATGCTGGTGCATACCTGTAATCCCAGTGAGACAGGAGAATCATAAGTTCAAGCCAGCCTCAACAACTTAGCAAGACCCTTTCTCAAAATAAAATAATAAAAAGGACTGGGGATGTAGCTCAATGGTAAATTACCGCTGGGTTCAATTCCCAGTACCAAAAATAACAGAGAAAGAGAAAGGAATTCAAAGAGCTTACAGGTTTTCTTATAGGTCTCAATTATTTCAAAATCAAAAACAACAATTCTTTATTTTAAAAAAATGTAATTGAGCATTAAAATTGGGTAGTGAAACTCAAAATCTAATTTTTTTTTCTCCACAAAATACATTTGTCTAGGCTCAGAGTATTCTGAGCCTCAAATAAATTATAGACTCATGGCCAGGAAATTTAAATTGCCTGAATTTTCTCCCCTGACAATTTGTAATTTAGCATTTTGTCTTTTCAACGAGTAAGAATTGTCTTTTCTATTTCCTCTCAAGCTGTGGCAACCTAGTGCTATTAGGTCAAAACCTTGCTGTGAAACAATAAATCAATCTGAAAAATGACTAGACTTTATTTTCCAAACTTAAAAATTATTTTTGTTTTTCTGTGTTACTGGGGAGTGTGTCATTTTGTTGCTGAGGAGATCTGAGGAAGACTGTATGGGAAAGAAAATGACAAAAGAAAAGATTGCTGTCTATACCAAACAAAGAGCAATTTAACAAACATATGAGGTAATCTTCTGTTCTTCAGCCCTTAAAACTAAATGTTCTTTTATTTGAATATAGCGCCTGCATTCATTAAAGTTCTTCGTGCAGGATATTGCTGATAGAGAAATATAATTGAGTAACTCAAAATCCTCTGAATTTATCAGTGGCCCAAATGTCCTATAACCTAGTTTAGTGACTATTAAAAAATCAACCAAAATTTGACTTGATTGTTAGGAGCTCAATCTCCTGTTGTTTCTCAATCTCGACTTTTGTGCAAGATGAGAAACTCCATGGTGTAAGATTTGTCTGTTTGGTTCACTTGCGTGTCCCCAGAGCCTTGAACATAGAAGCTACTCAATATATATATAATTGAACTGATTAACTAATTACACAAAATATTACCTCAGTTTAGCTGAATTGGCCTATAATCTCAGACAAGATTTTCAGTTAGATCTCAGAGCAACTTTAAAGACTTTTCAGAGAACAAAGTAGAACAAAAAGCAGATTTTGTTGATGGATTGTAGTAGCGATCTTAAACTTTTAATAGAGCTGGAAAAAAAAAAAACCCTTTAAAAAGAGTAAAACCAAACAGCCTGTCTCATAGGGAGGAAGAATTAAATCGAGTGGGCTAGAGCATTGACAAGAAACCAAACTCCTCAAAACAAGTTTGATGTTTACTGAAAAGATGCTTAAACTCCTTTCCTTTAGACACATACTGAAATATGTTTCTCTGGAAATCAATCCACATGGCTAAGAGAAGAGAGCAGGCGCCTGTCTCAGATGCTTGAAGGCCTTCTTTGCCAGGCTCCAACCTCCTCAGCCCCAATGCTTGCTCAGCGAGTGTGAGCTTGACAAGGTTTCCACAGATCTTGAATTTAGATCTGAGACAACTGTGACACAACTAGTTCATAGGCTCAGATATTTTCTTCTGGGGAACATTGGGTCTCTAAGTTGCTTCACACATTCTTGCTTTCTTGAAGTTTCCTCAAAATTCTTATCTATTCCCTGATCGGTCTCTTCAGGGCATGTTTCTACAGGTCCACAGTTTCTGTTTGATTGGAAAACATGTTTTATAACTTTACAATTTTCTGGATGAATCTTTTACCAGCCTAATGCAACTATTACCACACAGCTTTAACCTGGTAGGGGAAAGCCAATCTCTTTAGTTTCCTGGTGCCTAAATATTCTTGTCCCTACTGGTGTTGTAACTTTAAATTATCAAACAGGTGAGCGCCTCTGCCCTGAGGACTCCTCCCATCTTGTAGTCAGGCACCCCTGCCCCAGGACAAAGCAGTGAAGTCAGTGACATTTGCCCTGCATCAAGAAGTCCAGTCATCCCTCAGTACCTAAGGTGGATTGGGACACCCAATGGGATGTCACAAAACCCACAGATGCTCAAGTTCCTTACGTAAAATGATATCATATTTGCACACATACACACACACACATATGATGAATATATATATATTCATCATATATAAATCCTCCCATATACTTTGCTCTAAGTGATTTATATTACCAAATGTGAATGCTAGGTAAACAAGTGTCACATTGTACTGATTAGGGAATGATGACAAGAAAAAAAGTTTGTATGCATTTGGAATAGATGAAACTTATTTTTCTGAATATTTTCAATCCTCAGTCATTGGAATCCACAAGTGGCCAAACCCCATGTACACCAAGGGCCAACTGTATTTATTGAGTGTCTATTTGGCCCCATCCCAAGGATGGGCGGTGAACATGACAGAGAGGATCTGTGATCTCTCAAAAGTTAGGATTTAGCTTAGGGTCCTGGACACCTCAGATGTAACTCATTTTTCTTTTGTGCCATCCTCCCGGTCCCCATGCAAGGAAGGCCCTCATGCTGCTCACAGGCTCCTCCAGCTGTAATCAGACCACCCAACCCTTCCTAGGTTGTCCCAAGCATTTTAGAACAGCCATGTGCACACTGAGGCCCAGGAATTAGACTATAGTCCAGGATTTCAATCCTGAATACAAGATTAGAAAATTGCCTTTTTTGTCCCTCCCTTTCAAACATTTAAATATCTAATTTCGCATATTCAAATATGTAGTAACTAAAAAGATACTCAACAACATTCTTATAACCAATAAAGTAAAATATCAAAATAACTACTTCAGTTATCTTTAAATGATGCCCTCCCCAAGGGCTGTATAATTTCAAGCTATATTTGCTTATTTTTCATATAAACATGTTCAACTTTTTGAATTAATAAATCATGTATTGTTATATAATGAGAAAAATATTTTGTGTGTGTGTTTGTGTGAGTGTGTGTGCGCACGTGCGGGGAATTGAACCCAGGGGTTTGTTTTGCAAAGCATCCCCAGCCCTTTTTATTTTTATTCTTTTTTTTTTTCAGACAAGGTCTCACTAAATTACTGAGGTTCTTGCTAAGTTGAGGCTGGCCTTGAACTTGGGATCCTGCTGCCTCAGTCTCATGCGTGGCTGGGATTACAGGCATGTGCCACTGTACCTGGTTTATTTTCACTTTGGAAAAAATACTTGTACTATAAATTTTTGGTTGTTGTTTTTCTGAATTGGCCCACGGAAAAAAATAGATATTTCTCCCATACTTTTTCTAATATTTTTTTCTTCAGAACATGTCAGTACTTGGTGATCTTTTCCATCAGAATATGTTTGAAAATGGCCAGGTATGGTGGTACACACTGGTAATCCCAGCAAATCAGGAGGCTGAGGTAGAAAAATTGCAAGTTTGAGGCTGGCCTCAGCAAACTTAATAAGACCCTGTCTCAAAATAAAAAATATAAAGGTCTGTGGATGTAGCTCAGTAGTAGAATGCCCTGGGTTCAAATTCCATACTAAAAAAAAGTCTGAAAGTGGCAAATCTGACAATCAATCCATGCTTAGTGACTTGTACTACAGACCTATGGACAGCATTTGCTTTAAATGCAGATCCTTGGATAATTTTTTTTAATTGCATGTGTTTCCAAAAGAGATCTCATTTCTATCTCATGAAGCTGTGTGCCCGGAGGTTATGAGAGCAGTGTGAGAACATGAGCAATAAGTAGGAGTTCTGGGGAAGCCTGTCCATCACGAGCCTGGTGGCTGGCCACCCTGAAGGAGAAGTATGACCGTTGAAGTACTGTCAGCCAAGGGTGGTGTGTCCGAGGTCCCTGAGCCAGTTTGATGAGCATGTCTTAATGCAAAAGAGAGAGAGCCCAGTCAGGATTAGAGGGAAGGTCAATAAAGATGGGAGAAGGGGAACATGTTTCTGTTAGAGCCTTCAAAAATGGCTGACCCGCTGCCTGCATTGGAAGACTTGTAAATATGGGCTGCATGTTTACGTCCCTATGTTCCCAACTTTATATGTTGAAACCCCCATCTTCAGTGGGATGGTTTTAAGAGGTGGGACCTTCAGTAGGTCATTAGGTTTAGATGAAGTCATGAAAGTTCAACCTTCTCAATGTTAGTGTCCTTATAAGAAGAGAAAGAGAAGACAGCTTGCCCTCTTGCCACATGAACATACAGTGAGAAGCCTTACCAGACACCAGATGTGCCAACACCTTGATCCTAAATTTCGCAACCTCCAAAACCATGAGAAATCAATGTTGTTTAAACCACCCTATTCATGTATTCATGGTCTTCTCATTATAGCAGCCCAAACTAATATATATGGTATCTTTATATTCCCAACTAGCTGTTTTCCAGGCTAGTTGCTATTGCAAATGCCATAGTTTAACCTGATTTCAATTCAATAGTTTATCCATAATTCCTTACTTTAGAAATCAAGCCTGAAACTTAAAGATTGTGGCCTCCCAACCCTATCCACTGGGTGTGCAAGTGAAATCTGCATTGGTAACCTCAGCGGATGGTAGGGCATGTCAAAGTCTTGAGGAGTAAATAATATTTTCTATCATCCTATAAATACATTTTTGAAAAAAAAATTATAATATAATTGAGTAAAGTTAGGGGGGAAAAGTCTGCTAAGTGAATGGAAGTATTCAGAAGTTTGAGCTGTGTCCTCTTTGCTAAGAAAGAAATTTGTGTTCTATTTGATCAGAATTTTGAGGTAATGAAGTTGAATATTTGTTTACTGAAAGTGGAGCCTAGGTTGAAAAGCTCTCTCTTCCACTGGTCAAGGTTTTTAGAAGCTTAGTCTATGGTTTCCACTTTCTTACCTCCTTTCCCTTTGCTCCTATGACTTTGTTAAAATGACTTTCCAGCATGCTCAGGGATCTTTCAGTTACCACATAGTCAAGGCAGTTTGGAGTCCCCCATCATTTGACTCCTCTGCCATAGACACCCTAGTGCTGCCCTTCTGCTTCACTGGCTCAGTTTGCCATCCCTCTCCCCCTTTCTTCCTCTTGCCATTCTTGCTGCTTTTTCTCAATATTACTTAGCATTCTCTGGTCTCTGCCTGCCCCCTTTAAATGCTAGCGCTCCATTAGATCCTGTTCTCAACCCTTCTATTTCACCTACACCCAGATAGGTGTAGATAGAAACAATACCTTTATTTTATTCATTTAAAAAAAATTTTTAATTGTCGATGGACCTTTATTTTATTTATTTATATGTGGTGCTGAGAATCAAACCCAGTGCCTCACACTTTTATCTCTTTACCTCAGGTTCCACATGTTCAGGGGTCTACCACACATCAAATTCAACAGGGTCCGCACAGAAACTCCCAAGTACCTCAGACACCACATGGGAAGAGAAATCATCATCTCTGGCCAGTCACAATCCCTCTGAAAAGGGCTCTTGGCCCCCCAAACAAGAAGGGAGCTCTTCTTCAGTGTTAAAATAACCCATTACATTCCTATCACAGAGAGAATCATACCATAATCAAATCACCTTTTCTATTATCAATCTCTTTCACTATACAGAGACAATCTTAAGGGCACAATCATGTTTTTCTTTCCTGATTTCCGTGTTTGACATAATTTCTAGAATACAGTAGGTACTCAATAATGCTTGTTGCATTAATGAATGAATTCAAGTGTTTCTGGTATCTTCCATCATAGCTCCTACATATATCTTATCACTCAATTTGGAAGATTATTCAATTTTCTTATAGCAAAGCCCAAGTATTCTGTGTGTGTTTCTTTTTTATGTTTTTTAAAGTTGTAGATAGAAACAATACCTTTATTTTATTCATTTAAAAAAATTTTAATTGTCGATGGACCTTTATTTTATTTATTTATATGTGGTGCTGAGAATCAAACCCAGTGCCTCACACATGCTGGGCAAGTGCTCTCTCACTGAGCTACAACTCCAGCCCAATTTTTCATTTTTAAACAATTTAAATTGACATCACCTACACTTCTGGTCTACATCCTCACACCCTGATGCTCAAGAATTCTTGCTTCTTCAAGAACAGGCTCACCTGCTTGGCTTGTCACTAATGTTCTTTCTCTACTTTAGAGCTAGTACATATGTTTTTCCTCGACTTCCTGCCCAAGTCAACCCATAAGTAGTTTTAATCTATGAACTTTTATGCTCAAAGAGATTTATGGGCCAATTTAAATAGTTATTTCTTGCTTACAAGGGATTGAAAGGTCACGATGGCTCAGGATCAATTCCATTTCATCTTTTCAGTACTTATTTCACAGCTGAGCACTTCTCAGAGTAATGAACATGAGTCCAGTCTCTGACAAGCCACCACCAAGGCCAAAAGAATGAGCAAAATTATTCACTCTGGAGCCCACATGGGATGTCAGGGACTGAATGGCAGTGCTTGCTGTGACTTATTACAGTATACATGTTACATTAGGTCCCAAATCAATCCCCAGTTTGGGGTCATGGGTCTTTCACCACAGGAAAGCAACATACGCATACATTTGACAATAACACTCCATAAATCTCTGCTCTAGTCACAGAACTTTATCTCATGTGGTGCCAATAAGAAAGAGGAATATCTCAAAGGAAATTACTGTTTCCGTGCAGAAACTTTTAATATCACTGTAGATAGATCTTTTAACACAAGTTAAACATGGAAATATCTGCCTTAGGATGATGAGTCCAAAGTAGCTGACAGACAAATGATTTCTGCAGATTTTGTGTTTCAAAGTTAAATTCATTGCTTAAAAGGAAGTGAATGGAAAGAAAATAAGCTATTTACAACACTTTAGTTACATGTCAAGGCACCACCCAGGGCATCCTGGATTTGGATTGAAGATAAGTAGATGTATATGGATATATGACCAAAGGTCACACAGAGTGGTTGTGGGCTTCTTAATCTGGGATTGCAGACCTGCTGAGATTTATATCAAAGGGTATGTGTCTATGTGTTTGTCTGCCTGTGTGTGTGTACATGTGCATATATGTGTGCAGGCACATCTATGCACATGGAGAAGTACACATTCTGGCTCACAATCATGGTGTATGTGAATATTCCTCTCATCAGAACATTTCTCTCATCAGAGAAATATTCACATACACCATGAGTATTCCTCTGATGAGAGGATTTTGACCAATCCTTAGGTCATTTCAAAAGGCTGTTGGCTCACAGAATGTTACAAAAATCACTGGTCTCCAGCAAATATTTCCCAGATTCATAAACAGGAATGTATTGCTATCAGTTGAGATTCAAGACCAAACATGTGATGACCAAAACTACATTACAAAATATTAAAGCAGTGACACAAAACAGATGGGACATGCCCACACGGATGGAAATGAAAGGGACAATCCCTCACAAGTCTCATGTAGCAGTTTGCTGCAAAACCCATAACAGTGAGGCAAGGGCAGAGAATCCTGCTGTCCATGCTGGGAGAGTACAAGCCACTGGATGCTCCAGGTGCATGCATCTCACCTTACAGGCACCCCAGTTACCATGGACCTTGAACTTGGGCAGCTGTTTGCTATTGCATGATTTATTAAATGTATAAAAACTGAAAGGAACATAGAATAAGGTAATGCATGGCAACATTCCACTCTAGAGAACTGCTAATCCAAGACATTATTTGTTGTTATCATCATTGTTCTTATAATCTTGAATCCCTGTTTCAGTTGAGGCTCAATTAAAAAAAAAAACAAAACAGAAACCGCTGTAGGTGTTTCAAACAGAGGGAATTTAATATAGGAACTTGTTATGCCTGTGATGGGAAAACCAGAACTAAGGAGTAAAACAGGAGTGGTGGGGGTAAACCAAAGACTAATAGCAGTCAGAAGCCACTAACTCACCCAGGGCTGGTGTTAAAATGGTGTTAACAGAGGCTGCAAGATAAGATGTCTGAGAGAAATCAGAAGCACAGCGGGGGGGATTTCTGGCAGATGCTGAGACAACACACGAGGTGCTGTCTGACAGCAGCTGGAGTCAGAGAGAAGCCGCCTGCCAGAGAAACCACTCCAAACAGAGAGGAGGGAAAATTCCCTGGCTTCTTCCTTCCTCCCACCCTCCTGTCTTCATAAGCCTCCCATTGACTCAGCCTGTGTGGAAGCTGGAAAAGGCAGTCCCCTGAAAAGAACAGAGCAGGGGAAAGGTCAGAGCAACCAGGCAAAAGACCAGCACATCCCTTTTATGAAGGTGATGCTGAGATGAGTTTGAAGAGGAAAGCCAAATGGATATGGAATTCTGTGTTGATACAGGATGGGAAACCGGGGTTAAAGAAGGAAAGAGGAGCAGCCAAGAAGAAAGAGAAGAAGCCACGGGGGAAGAGAGGACAGGAATCCCTCTCCAAGTCAGCTAGAGCAGCGGCTCCATTTACATTCACTGTGCAGTGGGGTTAGAATGGGCCAAGAAAAGAATTATAGAACTGCAAACGACCTTGGAAACCAGTAGGGAACTACAATTTGTGCTTTGATGCTACTAAAGCTTGTTTAGATTTAATACATCATTGATCAAAATTAATGTGAATTTAATTCTCTCCAGTCAAAATGAAATTTAAATATTTTTCCAGAAACTCATGAAGGGATTTCAGAAAGTCTAACGACTTCGGGCCCTTCCTCATATTGAGCACAAAGAAAAAAAAACTGAGAACAAAGAAAGCAGCAGGGGGAAAAATGTGTGTGTGGGGCGGGGGGATAGGATGTGGGAGAAGAGAGCCCAGGGGATCGCTTCAGTAATGTTTGTTTATGGCTGTTTCAAATTAAGGAACTAATTTTGGGTTGGGGAATAAATAAAGAAGTTCCTTGAGAAATAGAAGATTATTGCTAAGAAGGGAACAGGGCCCAGAGTTAAGGAGAAAAACAAGCCCTGCCACACTGGGCTGATTTTGTGGTGTCAACGAGTGGTGAAAAGAATACAACTTTTACTGTTTTTCTTAACATTTCCTGTGAAGCTGCTCCTCCAGATAAACAGCAGCACCTCTGCCTGCTTTTCTTTCTCAAGTCTTTAATGAGAACTTCTTTTAGGAAGAGGCAATGAGGTACCCCCCAGAGCCTGCATTAACTGTCAGGCACCATTCAGTGGTGATTCAAAGTCTGACACATACTACCTGGATTCTGCAGACTCCACTCCTTTGGTGGGTAGGTGGGATGTTGCCATAAAAGTGAAGAGGTCTTGTTCCAATATTATGCTTTGGTTAAGAACATATCAGTAGAAGCTGGTGCACACTAGTAATCCCAGTGGCTTCAGAGGCTGAGGCAGGAGGATCACAGGTTTGAAGGCAGTCTCCACAACTTAGCAAGGCTGTAAGCAAACCTAGGGAGACCCTGCCTCAAAATAAAAATATATATATAATAAAAAGGGCTTGGGGATGTGACTCAGTGGTTAAGTGCTCTTGGGTTGTTTAATCCCTGGTTTAAAAAAAAAAAAGCTTAGTAGAAGAAGGTCCACTGGAAATAGTTGGCAAGGTTTTTGGAAGCCAGTTGTTTGGTATGAAATAGAACCTCCAAAGTGGCACCCAGTCAACCTCCAGGTGGAGCCCCAGTCATGACACGTCTGAGCTGTGATTGGAGCATTGACACAAATCCCACTAGATCATCATTCTCTTTGCAGGGTCATGAGTAGCTGCATAGAAAGGAAACAGAAAGCCAGGCTAAAGCCATCAACTATTTTATAAAATCTTTTTGCCAACACCAAGACCTCATCCAGGAATAGTTTTAGCTGGTTTTTTTTTTTTTTTTTTTTTTTTTTTTTTTTTTTTTTTTTT
>NW_026000005.1:11819333-11843655 GCF_001458135.2 Marmota marmota marmota | reverse complement strand
TGGTTTTTTTTTTTTTTTTTTTAGCCATCCAAAGAGAATATTGCTATGGGAAAGTTCCTGTTTAATATTCAGTCTCATCAACTGAGTTATTAATAGAAAGTAGTTCATGGCAACCATTTCTAAGGTGCTGACAAATGTCTACTGTCAGAGCATCCAATGAAAACTTGATCTTCTTGGATTTTCTTAAAACAGTAGCCCTGGTCCTACCTGTTGCAATGCTAAATATGTGCCATTTCTGAAATATATCTTCTGAGACATTCTTGATGTAACTTACAGGCCAAATTTTCAAAACTCTCAGACATATGAGTCTACGCTGAGTAAAAGAGATGTTGGTACTGCAGAAACCTTAAGATGCTATTCCCACTTTAAGACATTTATTATCATCAGCTGAATAACTGAGTTAGCAGTTCTAGTCTTCTTTTCTCTTCTCCATCCCTAAAGCTCTTTGAAATGGTGATCATTATAATTTCTATATTTTATCAAGTGCCAACAATAAGGTAGAAAGTGTGCTGACTTCATTTAATGCTCAAAAAAAAAAAAAGAATCCTATGTGATAAGTAAATTAATCATGCCAATTTTAGAAAAATTCAGGGACTCAGAGATTAATTTTCCTAAGATTTTCAATGTTTAAGCAATGAGGCTGATTCTAAATCTGACTTCAAAGCTCCTGCTCTTACCCCTGAACTGAAGGCTATGGGACCTAGATCTAACCCTATGGTCCCACCGGGACTCATGCATAGGAGGATCACACACTAGTTTAATTCTCTGCTACCACCATCTTAAAATTCTTCATAATTCTTACATAATTACTTAACAATCTTACATATGTGAGGCACAGGGCCTAACAAATTTTGAAGCTGATCTTGACTATACTTTTTCTGACATTTCAGATGAATACTGTGTGTGAAAATTCCAAAATATATCCACAAATTCTCCAATAGTTCATCTAAAAATTGGGGCCTAATTTCCTCCCAGAGAATTGAGGGTGGGTAGATTTACTGACTCCTTCCTAGTAAATAGAAGATAACGTAAGTGAGATTGTATATTTTTAATATCAGTAGTAGCTGGGCACGATGGCCCATGCCTGTAATCCCAGTGGCTCAGAAGCTGAGGTAGGAGGATTGTAAATTCAAAGCTAGCCTTAGCAACTTAGCGAGGTCCTAAGCAACTCAGTAAAATTCTGTCTCTAAATAAAATATAAAAAGTGCTAAAGATGTGGCTCAGTGGTAAAGGGCCTCTGGGTTCAATCCTTAGTACCAAAAAATAAATTAATAAATAAATAAAAGTAATAAAGCAACTGTGGGTCCCCGGCACAGTGGTGTTTGCCTGTAATCCCAGTGGCTTGGGAGGCTGAGGCAGGAGGATCATGAATTCAAACCCAGTCTCAGCAAAAGTGAGGTGCTAAACAACTCAGTGAGACCCTATCTCTAAATAAAATACAAAATAGGGCTGGGGATGTGGCTCAGTAGTCATGTGCCCCTGAGTTCAATCCCTGGTACCAAAAAAAGAAGAAAAAAATCAACTGTGGGACTGGGGATGTGGCTTAGTGGCAAACTGCTTGTCCAGCATGTATGTGGCCCTGGGTTCCACTCCCAGCACTGCAAAAACAGAAAGTATCTTGCCTTCTACCTTGTTATTGGTTCGCTTGCTCTAGGGAAAGGAGAGTCTGTGTTAGGAGAACACCCAGGCAGCCCTTGGAGAGTCCACATGGTAAGGAGCTGAGCCCCCTGACATTAAGTCACACTTACACAGCTTACTGCTAAACATTGAAAAAACTGTACCCCTTAGCCCCCAAAGTTCACCTGTAACCTCCTGAGAGACCCTCAGATGGAACCAATGAGATAAACTACTCCTAAATTCCTGAGCCTCAGAAATTATGTGAGATAAGTTTGTTGTTTTGAGTTGGGATAATTTTTATGTAACAATGAATAATATCCTAAGCAACTCTGGAATCTAAGAAGTGGAGGAATGTTCTATTAAAAGGTGAGTACATGTACCAATGCAATGCAATAATTTTTGTTAGGTCTCTTCAGATCACATAGGCATTTTATTCTAGGGACATTTTAGGTATGCTCTTCAATGAGTGTCACATATGTTCATTGTATGAAGGCCTTACTTTAATTTGGGCCACCACTTTTGATTACAAAACCTAACACTCTGTCCTGATTCTTAATTCACAGACTACCGGGTATGTCTCTCCCGTCTCTCTTTTAATTGAGAAGTGTGCTGCTTTGGGTGTCCCCAGACATGCCACACCTAAGCCACATGGCCTAGAGTTGTACTTCAAGGTGCTCCAACTGCATTCCTTCCACCTGCCTGGCATGAAATGGGGCCACCTGGAATTACTCTCTTATAGCTGTTTGGCTTTCCTGTTGTCATCCACCTCCATATGGACCTGCCCAGGGGAGTAACAGGGATAATAAGTAACAGGGATAAGCCATATAAGTGCTGCTAGACTGGCTCCATGCCATGCCCTTGTTCTCCAGGATCTGGTCGCACCGGTTAATAGGAAAGGTTACAATGGATCACACTTGACAACAACAATGGAACGACTTGAAAAATAGGCTCAACACTGGCTGTACAATAACATAAAAGCATCATAATCTTAGTCCAAATTTTAACTTGATGATCCAAGCATTTAGCATCTGATGCTTGAAGTCAACAATGTGTTGGTTTGGGACTTGCCCCCATATGTACAAGACTCAAAGGGTGGACCCGACACTAGGACCAAAAGCAATAAATAAGTGGCACCAGACTTCAGCTTCTGCATGGTAGGGAATCTCATGTATTTAAAACAGTTATTACTACTTCCACAGAGAAAGTAAAAGGGACATAGTGCCCTTTTTATAGAGCCACAAATGAAGTGGAAATTCTCTAGGATTAAAGGAGAAGGTGGACAGGGCTTATGGGAAAATGTCGAGTCCATGTTATACCCTCAATGATATAAAGCCAAATAGGGAAAGAGAGTAGTGATAAGGGGGTGGGTATTGAGGGAAGATAGGAAACCTCTGTGATTCTCACTGCAGAACCAATCACAAACCCATAGTCTCAAGAAAATCTGTTTACTTTACATGAACTGATTATTCCATAGCAGATGTAGCTGAGTACAAGTTAAGTCTGACATGCCTAAATGAGCATTTTTTTTTTTTAACAGAAGGCAGAGGAAATTTGTTTACTATTCTGACAGGCTTTTCCCCTGGTGCAGTGACCCTTTTCTGATTCCATTTTTCATCCTGAGCCCTTCAGATGAGGAAGGTTGAGCCAATCAGCCTCCTAGGACTACGGTCAGGTACAGGAGCTCCCAAGAGAGGTCCTCTCTGTCGCTTCTCACACCAGGCAGGTCTTAACCCAACGCAGGCCATGACCAGAGTCAGGAAGACTTGTTTAACCTGGAGACATAGACTGGTTTATGGTTTTGTTTTTCTTTTTCTCTTTGTCTTTTACAAGGCCAGCTCTTTAAGCTCCAGTGCCTGTGATGTCTATAGTTGTGCTTCCAAATACAGATCCTGATGCTGGGTAGGCATTAGTAATTGTTTATGAAGTGAAGGAAGGAAGGAAGAAATGAATTCAAAGCTAACGGAATTAAACGAGACTTACTATGGCTGGAGTGTTCCAGACAGTTCTAAACACAAGTATATGTCCCCAAACAACTAGTACCATTCTCCATCTACTCATCAATTAATGAGTGCCCCCATGTACCTGGAACGAAGGCCTTATCTGACACTCTGAATACATTATATGTTTTGTTTCATCCATTCAGAAAATTATCTCCCTTCAAAAGTTAAAGCCAAAAGCAATCCCATCCTCAATTCCAGGAGAAAGTTCCACAATGACATTGTCTTTCCAAGATTTTTCCGGTTTTACTATGGAAAGTACTCCTGACCAAGCACCAACTACCATCATGGTTAAATTGCTTTAAAAATTCACTACAAAGTTCACACATCAATTCTTATTAGCACGGCAGAAGATGTTTTCGCTAGACGGAAATAGTTTTTCTACTTAGTGTATCTTGGGTTATTATTATGGCAAAGTTAGTGAAAATCAGGCCAACTTCGTATGACAAGGACCTGGACATTTTTTTTTTCTCCTTTACTTTTAATTCACTTATTTCCTCAGAGAAGAAAAGCAATTGATCTCAAGGTGACGTAGTGGCCTCTGCTGTTTCTGGGTCTAATTTGGCCATAAACTCCAAAGAAACTCTTTTGAATAAATATACTGGGCGCCCTGCTGTTGTTTTATTAAAGTTGACATTTTTTTTTGCATCTTTTATGATGTATGAGAAAGGAAAATAATATAATGCTCTCCAGAATCGCATTTTATCTGTCATCTGGCAACTGTTATGATGAATGAAGAAAATCTGCATAGAATGTTTGAAAAAGTCATTTGGAGGCATCTTCCCTCACCTCCCTCAGCGGCCCCCTCTCTGCACACAGTCTAGTATCTCTTTCAGGCTAATGGAGGGCTCCTTTGGGATTCAAAGAATGTTTCCCATCCTAATACAGGTCCTTGTAGGACATTTAGAAAAGGGGGAGGGAAATAAAAATATTTTCCCAAGTCAAAAGACTTCTGGTCAATAGGAACAAATGTGTAACCTGGAAGGCTTCCAATCAGCTTACTTGAAGTAAAATAATTCCAAGGCTCTTCTTATTTTAAAAACACATCTGTCAAAAAAAAAAAAAAAACACATCTGTCACTCATGAAGGCAACGTGAACAAATAATTGATAAATAACATTAACACAGCAGTACAGTTCACCTGGGAAATATTCTCTTTGAGGGCAATTTTTAAAAAATCATCAATGCCTTCCTCTCTGAAGGTTATTTAGCTTATTGATGATAGTCTGATTGTTTCACATGTGATTTGTTTCTATACACAGATGGGATTTGAATTATTTTTTAAAAATGTATTGAAAGTCTATTTCAAACTCCTCTCAATACAAATAGTGACTGTCTGAGATGTTTTTTCCTCTCAGCAGAGTACGAACCTTCACTGGTATCCTGGAACTGGGCTCTGCAGGGGAGAAGTCCTTCTAAGGACCTCCTTTGGATCCCTCAGCAGTGGTAAAATCATGAATGAAGCAAGAATTTCTTTTGTTTGTTTATACAGAAGAGAAAAGAAAGACTCTGCAAAATAAAACAAACCAAAAAAAAAAAAAAAAACCACAAAGGAAAACAGGTTTTACACTAAAGAGAAAGAAACACATATGGTCCTTCTCTTCCTCACCTCCTGCCTAGGTAGTTAAATAAAAGCACAGAGAGCCAGGATTTTACTCCTGGATCCAAAGGAAATCTCAGAAATCAGACTCCACAGTACTATCTCTGGGCCTTTGTTTTCTCATCTGTTAGAAAAGACACAATATCCACCTCAGAAAGTGGTTTAAATAAACTGTAAATCGTTGAACAAAATTTGGCACAAAAGTGCTCATTCAATGTTAGCTTGTGTTAAAATTAGACATGCCCTTAGAATACTGACAGTAAGAGTTAGTGATCTGCAGTTAGAGACTGATCTAGATTATCTCGGTAACAGTGCAGGACTTCTGGGGAGAAAGCTTTGGGTCTGGCACTTTTTATAGCTGTTTTCTCTTACAGCAATGCTTATTGATAGCATGCTGTTTATCAGCTACTCTTCTAGGAAGGAGAAAATCTGTATGACAGAGGTCAGGATGCACAGCCTTCTATTTAGGCATTCACAGTCCAAAGAGGAAGGTGTTTCTAAACCAATCATAGCAATGCAATGTGGCAAGTTCCGTAACAGTAATAATTACACCTATTATTTATTGACTTTGTCTTGGGGTGGGTCAGCATTTTGCAAATATTGTCCTATTTGGCTCTCACAGAAACTTTATGAAATAGGTGATATTATTACTATTTTACAAATGAGAACAGGCTAAGTGACTTGTCCTAGTTCCTGTACCTAGCAAATGACAAGCCTGGAATTCGAACTCAGGCTATTTAAATCTGGAATTTATGTTCTTTTTCCATTTTTTATTAGGTCATTATAATTATATAAAGTAGTTGGCTTCATTTTGACAAAATCTTAAATGCAAGGAATTGGATTTCAATCCCATTTCCCCTCTCTCTCCTTCCTTTCCCTATTCTCCTTCCTCTGCTCCACTGATCTTTCTTTTGCTTTATCTATCTATCTATCTATTATCTATTATCTATCTATCTATCTATCTATCTATCTATCTATCTATCTATTTATTATTAGTACTTTCTACATGTACCTAAGGTGAAATTCCCTTTGGTATATTTACATATGCATATAACAGGATTTCGTTAAATTAATTCCATATTTCTTCCCTTTTCCCATCCTTCCTCCCTCCTGCTTCTTCTCCTTCTACTTCACTGATCTTCCCCATATATTTATGATATTCAACCCCACCCACTGCCTTCTATTTTGCTCTAGCTTCCACACATGAAAGACAACAGACTTTATGTTCTTAACCACAATGCCACACTGCCTTCCTAAAATATAATATATAAGTAATTGTATACATCATCTTTACTAAAATAATGAATATATCATTATAGATAGATAGTAAAAAAATATTTGGGAGCACAGATGATGCTGGCTAACTCTGCCTAATGGATATGGAAAGCTTCAGTGAGGAAGTGACATTTGAGTTAATCAACAACTATTTTCATGGATATGTCATGGATCAGATTCAATTTGTGTCTTAATTTCCCACCCCATCCAGCTTCCAGAATCCTAAAACTTTTTTTTTTCTAATCTGCAATGTTTTTGAATTTTTATTTCATCATTGTACTGTATTTGTTCCTGAATACATTTGGTCACTGAAATTCTCAAATAATACTGTCTTGCTCTTTTTAGAAGAAAATCTCTCTCTTTCTCTCTCTCTCTCTCTCTCTCTCTCTCTCTCTCTCTCTCTCACACACACACACACACACACACACATTCACACACATTGAGTAGAATATCAAGAATTTCTTTAAAAACAAATTCCAATAGATCATGAGACATTTTTACAAGGCCTAAATAGAGTTATACCCCCAAATATGAACATTACTTACTTCTATTTTTATGGGTTCTGAGTTTATGGGTGCAATTTGTTTATATTTTGCAACTTTTCTCAACTCAACATTTGTCATTTTTGTAAACAGATTACACATGTATTTCAAAATAATAGGCAGCTAGTCATGGTGGCCCACACCTGTAATCTCCAGAGTCTTAGGATACTAAGGCACGGTGAGGATCACAAGTGAGGCCCTAAGCAATTTAGGGAGACACTGTCTCAAAATAAAATAAATAAATAAATAAAAAGGGCTGGGGATGAGGCTCAGTGGTTAAGCAACTCTGGGTTCAATACCTGGAACCAAAAAATAAAAATTAGAGGCAAAAATACCCTCTTAGGTGTTGAGCTAAAGTCAATGTATGTTCAGTGTATTCAGCCACACCTTGCCTCCATTTCCAATAACAAATCCCTTGATGACAAGGACTACATCCTTAGGACGAGGTGGCAGGAAAGGCCTTGAACATAATAGGTATTTAATAAACATTTATTGTCTCTTAATTTGAAAAACAAATACTTGAGGGAAATTATACAAGTTGGAAATGAAGTCAGAGCTGAGAGACTCAAATGGATAATCTGGCAAATTTTGTGTAAGTAAAACTACTCAAAAAACCGGGGCCAATTTTGAACAAAGAGAACAGATATTATTGAAGAAAAAGATAACTGCCCACACATGTAGAATTTATCTACAAACTCAATTCTGGAAAAAAAGTATTTTCTTTCTCCATAATAAAAAGGGCACATTAATATAGAAAATTAGTATCAGGTTTATATTATCTGAGTGGCAGAAGCAATTCAAAGACTAACTCTTTCCTTTTCCAACTATGTTTGAGGAGGGAAAGAAGGCAGTGGGAGAAGGGAACAGGGGGAATAGGAGGGTGAGATCTGTGGCCTCATCTGGTCTGTGGGGAATTGTACCCACCCAGGGTGCTGCTTGGATGGACTATGGTCCCATCCAAAGGGTCCCTTAAGAGCCACTGATGGTCCTTGCTACCAAACCTCCTTCTGAGGCCCCTGCATATTACTGGGACTAGGGTGGGGACTGGCAGCTGCCCATGGTCTATAGCTATTCTTTGCTCTTAAGGAGCATTCCCCAGAACCACATCAACTTGGCCTGGACACTCACGTCCATGCTTCTGGACAGTCTCTGTGGCTAAAGTCCATAGTATCTCTATTCTGACATCTTGAAGACTTCTCAAGCTCTACCTGCAAGTAGAGACAGGCAGTTATTTCTACTTACCTGGTGATCCCATTATCCCCATCCCAAACAAGCCAGTAGCTGAGGTCTTTGTTTCTCCTCTGATAGTCAGGGAGACTCATTAATCTTGGCCCATCAAATGATCCTTTGTGGTGGAAAATCTTGTTCTTGTATCATGATGTGTTCTTTCAAATCCATTAACTTTGCCTGAGAACACCTTATTCCCTGTAAAATTTACACATTTGAAATCAAGTCAGAATTTTTTTTTTGAACCCAGGAATCTTTAACCTGGGTAAAGCTATATCCCTGCCACCCCTTTTTAATATTTATTTTTTAGTTGTAGTTGGATACAATAATTTTATTTTATTTATTTATATGTGAGGCTGAGTGAGGATCAAACCCAGGGCCTTGCACGTGCTCGGTGCATGTTCTACCACTGAGCCACAACCCCAGACCTTCCCTACCCCTTTTTAATTTTAGCTTTGAGAAGGAGTCTAGCTTAAGTTTCTTAGGATATTGTTATGTCTCTGAGGCTGGCCTTGAACTTGCCATCTTCCTACCTCAGCCTTCTGAGTCAGTGGTATTTCAGGTGTGTGCCACTGTGGCCAGCTGAGAAAAATTCTTGTTTATTCATTGAGTCAGTGGAACCATGAACTAGATGCAAAGTAGAAGAAGAGCCAAAGGGTTTTAAGATAACATACCAACAAAATCCTCAGGCAATAGGTTAGGACATCTTGATACTTATTGTTAAATGAATGGTCAAGCAATGAATGGAAAAGATGGGCAATTGCTGAGGATTCGTCTGAGAAACTGCCCTGTTCTTCAGTCTAGCTCTCAACACTCAGGCAAGCGCAAGACTTGTTCAGCATATGCTGCTAGTGAATAGGCTTATACGGAGCTGGTTTCCACAATGGTCAGGCAGGACAAGACATACACCAGCACAGAATAAAGCTGCCCATGATTATGAAAAATGGACCACCTCACTCCGGCATAACCCTTATTCTGTACAAGGGACCAGGGACGACTTCTATGGTATCAAACATCCACGCTGTCTTGCCTTCTCTTCTATATCGCTATCTTTTTAAGTTTTCGCATTCCTTACCACCAGTGTGGTCTGTCGGTGACATTAATTTATTGTGACATACATACAAGAGGTGACAAAGGTGTAAATTGCAATGAACACATTTTATAAATGTTCATGTTAATATTCATATGGTTACTCTTAGTATGTCCAATCAATGACTGGGCAAGTTACTTAACCTCTTTATTTATTTAACCAATATTTATTAGCACCTACCATGTGCAAGGCACAGTGCTAGTCGTTCGGATATAATAAACAAAACATACGTAGTTGCTATTTTTATGGGGCTATAGATTTGTGGGGGGACAGAAAAATAATTTTTTTAAAAAATCACACACACATACATAGGATAATTTATAATGATTGTTATGAAGGAAAATGTCACAGAAAAAGTCTGGAGGTAGAGGAGGCTTTTTTTCAAGTCAGTGGTACTAAGCTGATAGCTAATGTTGAAGGGTGAGGAGAGCATAACTTGATTCACTTTGGAGGGCTGTGAAGGAAGGAGCCTTTCAGGACAGGGAAGGAGCATTTTCAAATGCCACAGTGACTGAGAAGCGGCATCAGGAGCTGGAGCTGGGGCTGTAAGTGAATGGGCCTCACAGGCCAAGTCAAGGATTTTTTATCTTTTTCCTAAGAGTAACTGAAATGTTCTACGTTTGAGTGTTACATATTCCAATTTGCTTTTTAAAGACACTACAGGTTGCTGTGGCAGCATCTCTCCTTCTCCTGAGCCACAAGACCTTTCACATCAGTTAACTTAAAAATCTTGGTTTCTGGCCACAACCTTTCTTCCTGGTTGTAGCAGTTGTCTCATGATGCCTGTTCTTTCACTTACTCATATTTCCCCATTTTCTCCCTTCCTCCCCGACCCTGGTCTCTTTCCTCTACTGATCTCCCTTTGATTTTCACGAGATACCCACCTTCTCTTTCTTTTTTCTCTCTGGCTTCCACATATAAGAGAAAAAATGCCAACCTTGACCTTCTGAGTTTGGTTTATTTCAGTTAGCATAATGGTCTTAAATTCCATCCTTATTCCTGAAAATGAAAAATAATATTATTTTTCTTTCTTTCTTAATAGTGAATATTTCTCTGGCCTCAAACTTATCCTAAAATGAACCTCCAAAATTTGGACTTCTCCATGGTTCTCTGTCTTGGAAGTGGCAACACCATCAATCCTCTTGTTTAAACCAGAAATTTTTGACTCTTCCCCCTCACACATCCAATCCACAAATCCTCTCAAGTCCATATGCCTTAAGTGTCTCTTAGAGCCACCCACTCTGCCACACTGGCTTAGGCTCATGCTATCCTTGGGCTGAAACAATAAAAGTTTCTGCACTGGTCTCTCCCAAGCCCACCTTACTCTCTCAATCCCATTTCTTTGTTTCTGTCATCACGACAGTTTTTAAAAAATGTACTTCTTATATCTACAACCTCTGATGCCACTTTCTTGCTTAAAACACTTTAATACTTCTTATTGCTCAGTAACTGAGCTTTCTAACTTCCAGCCTTTCCACCTCACTCTTTCTCCCCTCCAGTACAACTGGACTTTGCTCATATGAGTTTAGCAACCTCCTTCCCACTTTGAGTTCTGTGTAAAGGCCCACTCTTTTGTCTAGAATTTTTATCCTCCTTCTTCCTGCCTGATTCCTTCCTACTGTTACTTCTTCTTAGATGTCTTCCCTGAGCCACAGACTGGATTAGATCCATCTGTTTTACTTTCCTTTGTACATTTGTAATTATTTACATTTATGTCATTGTTTCTTCTTCCTCCTCCTCCTCCTCCTTCTCCTCGTCTTCTTTTCCCCTTCTTCTTTTTTGGTATCAGAGATTGAACTCAAGGGGGCTTAACTACCGAGACACATCCCCAGACCTTTTTATTTTTTATTTTCAAACGGAGTCTCACTAAATTGCTTAGGGCCTCATTGAATTGCTGAGGTGGGCTTTGAACTTGTAATCCTCCTGCCTCAGCCTCCTGAGCAGTTGGGATTACAGGCATGCACCACCATGCCCAGCCATGTCATTGTTTCTTTAATGTTTATCTTACCTGCTAGATCACAAGCTCCATGGGAATAGGGGTGGGACCTGCCTGACTCATTTTTGTAGCAGTAGCACTTAAAAAAATGACTAACTGGCTCATTGGAGATGCTAAATCAATATTTCTTATTCTAACCAATGTTTAACTAGTAAATAATCATAACATTATGTTATCAGATAAAACTAAAACCAAGTTCTTCCCCCTGATACCATAGTTTGAGCCAAGTAAGATTGTGATTCTACTTGAGCGCCTGGGTACAAATGAGTCACTTCATTAATTCTACTTCATAGAACATTTATTTGGGCTCTCTAGAGCAGAGTACGGTTAATACAGGTGACACAGAGTGAAGTAGATACAATGATTATCCCCATTTCAGGGATGAGTACCCTGGAGCACAGAAATGTCATGAAACCTGTCCCAGGTCATACAACTAATAACTGGTAGGACTGGGATTTGAAGAAATCTGAATTTGAATTTGGATTTGCAACAGGGCCCTGCATCCATCCATCATAGGATGCTGACGAGGTACCTAGCAATTTGCTTCCACTTACAGCAAAATAGGCAGTATGCACTTGAGGGCTTCTGACAACTCCACAACTTGCCCTGGACAAAAGTTGAGGGCCTAGGAAACTAAAGGTTAATGCTGTACTTGAACCTTTCTGTCAAGGGGGCTGAGAACACAGGTGTTCCCACCCAAGTCCCTCATTCAGAAGATGAGTGCCACCTGGTGGACATGGTTTTCATGCTATCTTGAGTCCTTCATTCAAAATACCTAACAACTCCAAGTCCACAAGGATTTTAGAAACTAAATATAACTTATATAACTTCTATATACTAAATAGACTTATATACCTAGTACTTTACTAGGATCCTGAGGATTAATTCTTCTTTTTATCTTTTTTGTGGTACTGGGAATTGAACCTAAGGGCACTCTACTGCTGAGCTATGTCCCTAACACTTTTTATTATTATTACTGTAATTTTCAAATTTTGAGACATGGTATTGGTAATGTACTGAAGCTGGCCGTGAACTTGTGATTCTCCTGCCTCAGCCTCCCTGTAACTAGGATTACAGACGTGCACCACCACTCCTGTTTCTTTTGCTTTTTGCATTTAATTTTTATTAAGAGTATAATGAAGTTTGATTAAAAACAAATAGGAAAAACTTTCTTTTCTCATTGTCATTCATCACCCTTCTCTTATTTAACAGTAATAAAGATAAAATGTATGAGCAAATAGACTTAACTTCCATACCTTGACTTCTTTATTTGTCCATTGGGAGTAAGAATAATAGCACTTACCTCCCAAGGTTGAAGTCAGAATTAAATAAATTGGTCTGTGTAAAGTGATAGAATAGTGTCAACCACACAGCAAACATTCCACAAATGTTGTATATCAAATATATTTATTATCTCACAGAGAAACTGAATTCTTTTCTCTTCTGCAGGCTTAAGAAAAAAGATAAACATCTCAATTTCTGGAATGCTCGAGTCATTTCTTTCAAAAACAGGATGGTGCAAGAGAGAAAGTTAAATATTATAACTAGGCATGAACCCATGGATTAAAGTTTTCATTCTTTTTATAAGCATTTCCCTAATTCCCTGCTAGATGTTGAGGCAGGCTGCAAAGCAACAGTGGGGGACCAGACTCCCTGTCCCCAAATAACTAAAGCTCCAGAGACAGACTTTGGGATCAGAGGTGCCTGGTGCAGTTGTTCGGGAAGTGCGGGAAGAGAGCAGCTCAGCACTGGAGCTAGAGGTGACCTTTATCTCCAGTGGCACTGGTTAACGCTGCTCTCCTCCTAGAGTCATCCTCTTTTTTAGGTAACTTCCTTTACCTCCTGAAAACTCCTCTCTGTTTCAGATAACTGCCAACTAATCTGTGCTAAGATATTTTAAGCTGCAAACCTAGTGACATGACCTTACAGGGGTATTTGGAAATTTTTTATTGGTTCATTTTAGTAGTACATAAAATTAGGGTTCATTTTGGCATAATTACAGAAGCATGGGAAGTAATTTGTTCTAATTCAGTCCCTAGTACTTCCTCTTTCCCTTCCTCCCCTTCTTTTCCCTTTCCTCTTCTCTACTGATCTTTCTATTTACTTAGAGTTTCCTTTTAAATTAGTGCCTTATGGATATACATAAAGGTGAGATTCACTGTGGTATATACTTATATGTACATAGGCAAGTAGGTTAGACTCATTCCACCATTCTTCCCTTTTTCCATCCCTCTTCCTTCTTTTCATTCTTCTTCCTCTACTCCACCTTTCTGTCTTCCATTTTTATGGAATTCCACCAGGTAAATTTGAATTTTGGGTGGGGGAGTACTAGAGATTGAACTCAGGGGTCCTTGACCACTGAGCCACATCCCCAGCCGTTTTTTGTATTTTATTTAGAGACAGGGTCTCACTGAGTTGCTTAGTGCTTCGCTGATGCTGAGCTGGCTTTGTAGTCCTCCAGCCTCAGCTTCCTGAGTGGCTGAGATTACAGGTGTGCAACACCTCACCCTGCAGTAAATTTGGATTTTAAGAGAGGACTCAAGATGGTCTCACAGTTTGACTCCCCAATAAAAATATTATTAATTATTTTTTATTTTTTAAATTCTAATTTGTGACATGATTCTGTACCTAGAAGACCCAAAAGAGTCTACAAAGAAACTACTAGAACTAATAAATGAATTCAGCAAAGTGGCAGGATGTAAAATCAACATGCATAAATCAAAGGCATTCCTGTATATCAGCGACAAAACTTCTGAAATGGAAATGAGGAAAAACACCCCATTCACAATAACCTCAAAAAAAAACCTTGGGAATCAACCTAACAAAAGAGGTGAAAGATTTATACAATGAAAACTACAGAACCCTCTTTAGAGAAATAGAAGAAGATCTTAGAAGATGGAAAAATATACTCTGTTCATGGATAGGCAGAACTAACATCATCAAAATGGCGATATTATCAAAAGTTCTCTATAGGTTTAATGCAATGCCAATCAAAATCCCAATGGCATTTCTTGTAGAAATAGAGAAAGCAATCATGAAATTCATATGGAAAAATAAAAGACCCAGAATAGCAAAAGCAACTCTAAGCAGGAAGTGTGAATCAGGCAGTATAGCGATACCAGATTTCAAACTGTACTACAGAGCAATAGTAACAAAAACAGCATGGTACTGGTACCAAAACAGGTGGGTGGACCAATGGTACAGAATAGAGGACACAGAGACTAATCCACAAAGATACAACTATCTTATATTTGATAAAGGGGCTAAAAGCATGCAATGGAGGAAGGATAGCATCTTCAACAAATGGTGCTGGGAAAATTGGAAATCCATATGCAACAAAATGAAACTGAATCCCCTTCTCTTGCCATGCACAAAAGTTAACTCAAAATGGATCAAGGAACTTGATATCAAATCAGAGACTCTGCATCTGATAGAAGAAAAAGTTGGCTCAGATCTACATATTGTGGGGTCGGGCTCCAAATTCCTTAATAGGACACCCATAGCACAAGAGTTAATAACAAGAATCAACAAATGAGACTTACTTAAACTAAAAAGTTTTTTCTCAGCAAGAGAAACAATAAGAGAGGTAAATAGGGAGCCTACACCCTGGGAACAAATTTTTACTCCTCACACTTCAGATAGAGCCCTAATATCCAGAGTATACAAAGAACTCAAAAAAATTAAACAATAAGATAACAAATAATCCAATCAACAAATGGGCCAAGGACCGAACAGACACTTCTCAGAGGAGGACATACAGTCAATCAACAAGTACATGAAAAAATGCTCACCATCTCTAGCAGTCAGAGAAATGCAAATCAAAACCACCCTAAGATACCATCTCACTCCAGTAAGATTGGCAGCCATTATGAAGTCAAACAACAACAAGTGCTGGCGAGGATGTGGGGAAAAGGGTACACTTGTACATTGCTGGTGGGACTGCAAATTGGTGCAGCCAATTTGGAAAGCAGTATGGAGATTTCTTGGAAAGCTGGGAATGGAGCCACCATTTGACCCAGCTATTCCCCTTCTTGGTCTATTCCCTAAAGACCTAAAAAGAGCATGCTACAGGGACACTGCTACATCGATGTTCATAGCAGCACAATTCACAATAGCAAGACTGTGGAACCAACCTAGATGCCCTTCAATAGACGAATGGATAAAAAAAATGTGGCATTTATACACAATGGAGTATTACTCTGCACTAAAAAATGACAAAATCATGGAATTTGCAGGGAAATGGATGGCACTAGAGCAGATTATGCTAAGTGAAGCTAGCCAATCCCTAAAAAACAAATGCCAAATGTCATCTTTGATATAAGGAGAGCAACTAAGAACAAAACAGGGAGGAAGAGCATGAGAAGAAGATCACCATTAAACAGCGATGAGAGTGGGGAGGGAAAGAGAGAGAGAAGGGAAATTGCATGGTAAAGGAAGGAGAACCTCATTGTTATACAAAATTACATATAAGAGGAAGTGAGGGGAAAGGGGAAAAAAACAAGAGAGAGAAATGAATTACAGTAGATGGGGTAGAGAGAGAAGATGGGAGGGGAGGGGAGGGGGGATAGTAGAGGATGGGAAAGGCAGCAGAATACAACATACACTAGTATGGCAGTATGTAAAAAAGTGGATGTGTGATCGATGTGAATCTGCAAAATGTATACGGGTAAAAATGGGAGTTCATAATCCGCTTGAATCAAATGTATGAAATATGTCAAGAGCTTTGTAATGTTTTGAACAACTAATAATAAAAAAATTAAAAAAAATAAATTCTAATTTGCTATATATGACAGAATGCATTACAATTATAAAGCAGAATGCATTACAATTCATATTACACACATAGAGCACAATTTTTCATATCTGGTTGTACATAAAGTGTAGTCACAACATTCATGTCTTCATACCTGTACTTAGGGTAATAATGACCATTTCATTCCACTGTCTTTTCTACCCCCATGCCCCATCCCTTCCCCTCCTACCCCTTTGCCCTATCTAGAGTTCATCTAATCCTCCCATGCTCCCCACAACCCCATTATGAATTAGCATCCTTATATCAGAGAAAAAATTTAGAATTTTTTAAGTTTTGTGAAATTTATAATAATGTCATCTCTTTCACTCCTGATTTTGGTAATTAATGTGTGTGTGTGTGTGTTTTCCCCAGAAAAATCTGACTAGAAGTGAGAAGTGGATATTTGAAGTGAATTTCTTGTAAGTAGAATATAATTGGGTCTTGCTTTTTTGTCCAATTTGACAATTTTTTTTCTGGTATGAGGATCAAACCCAGGGGTGCTCTACCACTGAGTAATATCCCCAGAACCCCTCCCACACGCTTTTTAAAATTTTCTTATTTTTTTGAGATTAAGAGCTCACTCAGTTGTGACCCTCAACCTCCTGCCCCAGCCTCCCTAGTACCTAGCTGAGATTACAGGTGTGCACCTCTGTGCCCAGCTCTCGGTGTGACCATTTCTGCCTTCATCCTATATTATGAGATTTCTCCACTCTGGATGTTGTGAATGTAAACTCTGCCCAGCCTTGTGTGAGCTTCAGAAATTGCTCCACCTGCTCCTTTGAAATGCTCTGCCCTTCCCCAGCTTTAGGTAGCTGCTTCCACACATGCCCCCATCAGTGCTCAGCTGAAGAGCCAAGAGGCTTGCAGTCTCCTTTCTGGTATTCTGCCCTGGGAATTCCAGCCAGCTTGGTCCCCCGCATTCTCAACGGTGTCTCCTCAGCTCTGAGAGATTTCCAGGCTCTGTTTGGGTTTCCTCTTTCTGTGCTGAAGTTTGGAAATTTTCTTGAAAACTAGGGCAATCACAATGAGTGTCTCGTTTGATCACTTCTCTCAGGGATCATTCTCTTGCACTTCCAGTTTGCCAATCTCTGAAAACTACTGTTTCATGTTTTGTGTGTTCAGTTGCTTAAGACAAGAAAGTAGATCCACCTTTGGAATGCTTGCCAGAGTCAGCAAAACAAAACAAGACTCAAAATTAAATTTGAACATCAGATCAGTAATGATTTTTTTTACTATACATAGGATCTATATTTATAGTATATGTCTGAAATTCAACTTTATTTTTTAATTTGTTCTAATTAGTTATACATGCCAGCAGAATGCATTTTGATTCATTGTACACATGGAGCACAATTTTTCATTTCTCTGGTTGTATACAATGTAGCATTGCACCATTTGTGCAATCATATATGTACTCAGGGTAATGATGTCTGTCTCATTCCACCATCTTTCCCACCCTTATGCCCCCTCCCCTCCCTCACTCTCTTCTGCTCAATCCAAAGGTCCTCCATTATTTCCTTCCCCCACCCCATTATGGATCAGCATCCACATATCAGAGAAAACATTTGGCCTTTGGTTTTTTGGGATTGGCTTATTTTGCTTAGCATGATATTCTCTACCTCCATCCATACCTGAAAATGCCATGATTTTATTCTCTTTTAATGCTGAATAATATTCTATTGTGTATATATAACACATTTTCTTTATCCATTCAACTACTGAAGGGCATCTAGGTTGGTTCCACAGTTTAGCTATTGTGAATTGTTCTGCTGTAAACATTGATGTGGCTGTGTCCCTGTAATTTGCTGTTTTTAAGTCCTTTAGGTATAGACCCAGGAGTGGGATAGTTGGGTCAAATGGTGGTTCCATTCTTAGTTTTCCAAGGAATCTCCAAACTGCTTTCCATATTGACTGCACCAATTTACAGTCCCAGCAGCAGTGTATGAGTGTGCCTTTCCCACCACATCCTTGCCAACATCAAATGTCCTTTTTAGCCTTAAGATTCTTAGTTAAAAATTTAGCTCTACAAAGTAGCCAAATGACCACCAAGAAAAAAAAAATGAAATTAATAAGTGACACAATTTCATGTTTTAAATAGATGGAAAGGGCTTTGAAAAAGAAAAAATAAAAGCCTATAAAATACAACCCCCTGACACTGGAAGCATAATCATGCTTTCAGTGTCATGGGTACTGAGTGGTTCGATTTGGGACCATGTTTCTGGCACCATAGGTCTAGACATCATGGTTATAAAGCTGTCATATAAATTAGCTCCATAAAAACAGGGTTGCTTTTATGAGATAAATACTGCCTGAATTTCTGCAAAGATCTTGCTGGATAAAGCATGGGGCTGAAGGACTTTAATTATGCCTGTGTTACTCCTCAGCATCAAATAATAGAACATAACTCATAAATGGTTTCCTGTCATGATTCAGACATCAAAATGGTTTTGTTGTCATTTTTTTGTCAGCTTATCTATTTGCTTCCTGTCTTCTCTCCCTCCCACTATCAATCATCAGAAGGTAAAAGAATTTTTAAAACACGAATAAAAATAAAACTCTCCATTCGGAGGGGAAAACTCGGAACCTCACTGTCTTCTATCCCTTTACCCATTGGGGAGCAGAACTTGGCACCTCCTGTCATTCCTGTGGAGGATCCCACTTGCTCTAGAAAGCACCAGGGAGACACTGATTTTTATGAAAGATTTTCTGTCTTGTCATTCTCCTCCCCACCATCAATCATCAGAAGGTAAAAGGATTTTTTAAATACAAATAAAAATAAAACTCTCCTATTCAGAGGAGGAAACTCCCCTCGTACAAATATATGTTCAAATAAAATTAATGCCTGGGTGAGCAGGGATGAAGAAGAAATGGGTCCCAACTCGTCAAAGTGGCCATTAAACCCTGAATACACCATATCCTGTTAGGATTAAGTCAGGTTCTTACCTAGCATCAAATAGTAGATCTTGAAGTCTTACCTCCTAAATTCTCCCAAACCACCAAATCCCTCTCTGCATTAGCTCCATGTCCCGAGTTTGTCAAAATTCCCACTGGGGGGGATGGAAGAACAAAAATTCTGCATTCAGCATGACCCCCCAGCAGCCCAACTTTTTAGAAGACACAATCAGATAGAAAACCTTATGACAAACTGTTTGAAATCCTCCCAAGTTGCCCAATCTATTAGGAAAGTATTCAGGCATTAGAGGGGTACCAAACATATAACTTCTCCACAATAGGCACTAAATAAATGTCTTTCTGTTTCAGAAGTTGAACCAGTTTCCAGGCTTAACTGATATAGCTGAGTGCCCTCCTGGCTGGAAAATGCTTCTTCTAAACCATTCTGCTTTGCTCCAATTGCCTGATCCAGGTTGGCATGAAGACCTGGGGAATACCCAGTTCATCCCCCTTCCTGAAAGCCACTTTTTTTGAGCCAACCACAAATTACAAGTTAATGCTCTTGTCTCAATAAAACTGGCTAATTCAACCTCTTATTTTAAAGTTAAAAATCTTCTTTAGTGTAGACAGTCTTAAATTAACTACAATTTGCAAATACTGCCCAAATTGTTGGGGTTTTCCAAAGTTACTCTGAAAACAATAGCAATATTGTACAGACTAATTACAGATACATGGTAAGATATTTTTGGTTTAAAAACAAATATGGAGAAATGTTGGGTGTGGTGAATTTTAAAAATAAAATTCAAGATATCATGGCTTAGCGAGAAAGACTTATTTTAGAGTTAAAAGATCCTAGAGTTAAGATCTGCGTATTGGTTTGGTTGCCTAGTAGGATCATAAAGAACCGTAACTTAAATAAGACTCAAAAGTACACAATTTAGCTTTTATGTACTTATCTTTAAAAGTCCCAGTGCAGACCTTCTAGGGAGAAAGCTTGTGGGTTTTCTTTTCTCTGTTCCCTGGGAACCACAAGGAACCTAGAAACTGCTATTTCTAGATTATGACCATGATCTCCAGGCTTGCTCCTGTATCATTTTTTTTTTTCATGAGATCACCACAAATCAAAACATAAACTCAAAATCAAACAAAAGTCAATGATATACTGTTAAAGGATAGTGTTCATTCATTTCTTACTGTTTAACCAAATACCAAAGTTGAGGACTTTAGAAAGAACTGGTGAGGGCCCCCTTTGGCTTTGTCACAACATGGAAGATGTCATCAGAATGGGAACACACACAAGTGGTGGAGATCACATGACAAGACAGGAAGCCAGAGACTGGAGGGGAGCCAAGTTTGCTCTTTTTATAGTAACTTGCTCTGTTAGGAACTCACTTTAGGAGACCAGTATTGATTCCTTCCAAGGATGTTGCCCCTGCTGACCCAATCAGCTTCCACTAGACCCCTTATCTTAAAGATTTCACCACTTCCATACTGCCACACTAAGGACCAGGTTTCCCAGCACATGACTCTTTGGAGGACACAAACTATATCCAAAGCATAATAGGAATTTATGCATATGAGGAATATGTATGATTTTTGAAAAACCAATGGAATAGTGAATATAAAATATCATGTAGTATTAAAAGCTTGGGGAAGGCAAGAAGATAACACACAGAAGAGGCATACAAATATAGAAATGGAATTGGAAATGGTTTTGTTCTTAAATTCTTACATTGTGTAATGAGTTCATGAGTATCCATTCTACTAGTCTGATTTATAATTTATTTATGTGATCTATATTCTTTTTTAAAGAATGAAATATTACATAAGAAAGTATTTTAGGTGAAGTGAGTTAAAGTTGACTTAAAAAAAGAATTAAGTAAACATTGGTGTTGGCATTATTTAGATATGGTAATAATGTGAATGTGGTAGAATATGACCAAAATTTAGAAAACACTGGCCTATGAAAACTAACCTGTATTTCTTAGTAGACTATAAAATGTGTAGAGTCTGGCTTATTCACTTTTCCAATAACCATCTTTTCCTGCTTTCCTCCCAAACAGCCTACAATCTTTCATGCCTTGCATGAGCTATTTCCTCCTGCTCAACTACCCATCCTTCTCTCCTTGACAAACTCCCATGTATTCTGAAAGATTCAGCTTGGATGTTACCCTCCCCAAGACATTGATACACTGTACTCATTTCTCTCAGGCAGTTATTCCCATTTTACATTTCCAGGGCATTCTATCTGTTACCCACCACCCTCCGTCATGGCAATCTTGCACTGTATGTTTGGGTTTTACCTGCTTATCAATCTTTACATTTAAATAAATTCCTTCAGACCAAAGTTCACTCACCTTTGCCCCTCTAGCACTAGGGCTGTCCATGGTATAGAAACAACTGAGGAACTGATTTCAACAATGAGTCAAAAGTGCATTCTTAAAACTTCATCTTCTTGAGCTGCACTCTGACTTCCAGCTCATTAGGCTCCCCCAAAGGTAGCCATTTAAAGGTATTCTGCAATTAGAGAGTGGTCAGAGACAAATAAGGAAACAATGAAAAAGAGGGAAGAGTATGGAGACAAAAGTCACTGAGTTCCAAGTGCTATTAATGCTGGAAGTGACATCAGAGAGTGAGGGACTAACTATGTGTGTGAGGAACTCATATATTCATGGATAGATCCCATACAAAACTATTGGGACCTGTTATCCTTTGCTACAGAAGCTTCCACAGCATTAGTAATTGAAGGATACTGGAAAAGCACTGGGAATAAACAGAGAAATATGACATATGAAAGGAAGAAAAGAATGTGCAGCTTCACATGAACATCCATTCTGCAGGGCAACTCGGGTAAGAGAACACATGAGTTGCAGCCACATCAGAACCACTGACCTGTGAAGCACACATCCCGAGAAGAGCGATGTCTGCATTACTAGACTCAATGGTTTAGGTGAAACCAGTAGATTAAGACAGCAACTTGTTTTGGAGGCCCTTCCATTTTCCTCCATCACTCATTCAGCAATGACTTACTGAGCACTACATTTGACAGGCATGGTACAAGGTGCTGGGAGGCTCCAAAGATTATTATGACTTAGTCCTTGTCTTTAATAAACTCATAGCCTTGGGGGGAAAATTTGACGTGTACACAAATAATTACAAAACAAATTAGATTGTGATAAACATCCTATGTGAAGTTTAAATAAAGAGATGTGGAGGCAGACACGGAAGCTAAATCTTGATTTAAATATATTGACATGGAAAAAATAGATAAAGGTACATACCATATAAATATTGAAGATGTCATGAAATTTTAACAGTACAAAAGGGATGAGATATACAAAACAAAAGGATTAATATGAACATGGAGAAAATTCTGAGAACTTACTGTACAGCACACCTTTTCATTCTAGTAGAATCAATCTAGAAATCTTTGAGTTTGTCCCCAATAACAAATACTCCTATGGCATGTAATATCTCTTTATAATACTTAGGGGAATGAAGTCACAAGGGAAAAAAAATAAAAGTCCTATACCCAAACTACAAGTGTTCATTGTAGCAAAAATTGTGTATTGCTAATCAATGTGGGTATTGAGCATAGTGTACAAAAATAGAGAATACAAATGTAAATTTTTTTTCAATTTATTTTGAAAAGGGCCACAGGAATGTGATATTGAATTAATCATAACTTACGGTTCATAAAGAAAATGATACACACACACACACACACACACACAATGGAGTTATATTCAGCCATAAAGAAGAATGAAATTATATCATTTGCAGGAAAATGGATGGAACTGTACAGTACCGTGTTGAATGAAATAAGCCAGACTCATGAAATCAAGGATTGTGTGTTTTCTCTTATATGTGAAAGTTAGAGAGAAAAAAAGGAGAAAATAAACCTCATGAAAATTGGAAGGAGACCAATAGAATAAGAAGAGAATCAAGGGAGGGAGGATGGGAGGACAAGAGGAGATGCTGTGGAATGAAATTGATCAAAATATGTTATGTGCCTGTGTAAATATACCAAATTAAAACCCATTATTCTAGATAATTAACATGATTCAATAAAAATTAAGAATTTCATGACTTATGATATATTCTTCATTTGTTAATAGGTGGAAACCCTTACTTCTTATTTTTTTGTTTTAATTAATTAGTTAATCTTACAGTGGAATGTATTTTGACATATAGTACACAAATGGTGTACAACTTCTCATTCCCCTGGTTCAGAATTACTCCAGTAGTGTAATCATACATACCTTTACTTATTATTTACATTTCAGTTAGACAGCTATTTTTAATAATGTAACTAAATTTGTGCCTCTGACAAAAATGATATAGTACCTTGGGCTGGGGATGTGGCTCAAGCGGGTAGCACACTTGCCTGGCATACGTGCGGTCCGGGTTCAATCAGCACCACATACAAACAAAGATGTTGTGTCCGCTGAAAAACTGAAAAATAAATATTAAAAAAATTCTCTCTCTCTCTCTCTTTAAAAAAAAATGATATAGTACCTGGTACTGGACTTGTGCTCTGTCTGTAAACAACAAGAACATTGGATATAACAGAGGGGGGAAAAGAGATAAATACCTTTTAGAAGGTAGAAACTATAGGCAGTGCAGGAAAGTGAACCCTGAGGAAAAGCAATCAGATCAAGTTTTTCCTATAACCACTTTAGCTTTTATATGAAGACACTTTATGGACTGTAACATGAGGTAAGGGGAACCAAGCAGAGTACACAGGACTAAGTTGAAGATATAGGAATCATAAAGATACGAAGATCCAGAAGTTGGGGTTGTAGCACATTGATAGAGCACATGCTTAGAATGCTCAAACCCTAGATTCAAATCTTGGGGTGTGTGAACACGTGCACACACACACACACACACACAAAGAGAGAGAGAGAGAGAGAGAGAGAGAGAGAAAAGAAAGAAAAGCAAGATAACAAGATCCAGACACATGACAATGGAAAAAAAAATACTAGATCATGAGAAGAAGCAAGAAAATGTGATCTGGGACCAGGAAGAAAAGTAAGCCATTGGAAACATGATAATAGTTAATTTCTTATCAAAAGCATGAGCCAGAAAATAATATAATATCTCTGACATACTGAAAATCAAAGCATGATTTAACATGCTAAAAGCAAAAATACTGTCAACCTAGAGATCTATATTCAGCAGAAATTTCTTTCTAAAATGAAGGCCATGGCCAATGTGGAATAACAGGAGTTGGCTTTACTCTTGGCAATAAACCAGTAAAAAAAAAAAAAAAAAAAAAAAAAAAAAAAAAAA
>NW_026000005.1:11771989-11819231 GCF_001458135.2 Marmota marmota marmota | reverse complement strand
AAAAAAAAAAAAAAAAAAAAAAAAGCAAACAAAACCAGGCAATATATACAAACCAATAGTTTTTACACTTTGAAAAAACAGTCTGCGGAAGAAAATGATCTCTGAGAAAGGCTAAGCAAACCAGGTAAGTTCTGTGTGTACTCCACAGAGAGACTCCAGTCCATAGCACAGGAAGAAGAAATCCAAACAGAGTCTGGTGGTATGAGACCCCAAATGGAGTCCTCTTTTAGTCAGCTTTTTTCACCACTGTGACCAGAAGATCTGACAAGGGCAACTTTAGAGGAGAAAAGTTTATTTGGTGCTCATGATTTCAGTAGTCTCAGTCCATAGTCAACCACCTCTCTTGTTCTGGGCCCAAGGTGGGGCAAAACATAATGGTGGCAGAGTGTGTGGTAGAGGAAAGCAGCTCAGGACGTGGCCATCAGGAAGCACAGAGAGGGCTTGACTCACCAGGAACAAAATGTAAACCCCAAAGAGACACCCCAATGACCCACCTTCTCTAGCCACACCCTACTTGCCTACAATTATCACCCGGTTAATACATTCAAGTGAATTAATGCACTGATCAAGTTAAGGCTTTAACCCAATCATTTCATTTTGGAAAAAATTTGCATTGTCTCACACATGAGTCGAGTGTGTGTGTGTGTGTGTGTGTGTGTTTAAATATTTCTTAATTGTATATGAACACAGTACCTTTATTTTATTTGTTTTTATATGGTGTTGAAGATTGAGCCCAGGACCTCACACATGCAAGATGAGCACCCTACCACTGAGCCACAACCTAGACCCACATATGAGCTTTTGAGGGACACCTCATATCTAAACCATATGAGGCTCCCATATGGAAATGTAAATAGTGAGGAGAGAAATGAAATGCATTACAAATGAAATTAAACTTCCAGGAATGAAAATGATAGCATATAAAATAAAAATTACCAGATGGGGGTTAACAGAAAACCAGATAAATCTGAAGAAATGGTTGGTTAATTTGAAGACAGAACTATTCAAGATGAACTATGAGGAGAGAAAAAAGGCTGAATAAAAATAGTGACATAGTATTAATAATCTGTGGGACAGTATCAAGTTATATAACATACATACAATTGAAATTTCAGAAGGAAAGGAAATGAAGAAACACAGTTTTTTGAAGAAAAAATGCTTTAAAACATCTCAATAACTATAGACAACCATATTCAAGAATTGCAGCAAACAGAGTAAACATTTTAAAAAAATACTTCAGAAAGGGACATCATAATCAAGTTCTGAAAAATCACTGATAGAGAAAATCTTCAAAGTAAGCATAATGAAAAAAAAGACATAAAAGCACAAAGTTAAAAGACAGCCAACTTATTGTCAGAAACTAGATAAGACCAGAACAATGATTCAACTTGTTTATAATACTAAAAAGAAAACCATCAGTGTAGAATTCCATATCCAGAAATTCAGATAAACAAAACCTGAGAGAATTTATCACCACCAGATGTTCCCTAAAGAAATAATGAAATTTTTTAAGCAGAAATAAATGAAAGCCAAGAACAGATGTAATGAATAGAACACAAAAACAAATAAAAGCAAAATTATTTTTAAATGTTAGCAAAAAACACCTAGTCATATTTCAACCACATTTAAAATTCATAGATAAGTGGATTTACCCGAAGAATATAAAGATAGTATAATATTCAAAAATAGTAAATGTAAGTCACCATATAAATATACTAAATATATGTAGCATATGATCATTTTAATAGATACAGTAAAAGTATTAGATAAAGCCTACCAGTGTTTCATGACACTTCGCAAATTAGGTATAGAAGTGAATTTCTCAAATCAATAGGGGCTACCTACTTGAAACCTATAGAAAGCATCATATTTAATGATAAAAAAGAAACAACAACAACAACAACAACAACAAAAAACCTGAATGTCTTTCCAATGGGCAAGGATGCTCATTCTTATCATTTCTAGTTAATATTGTATTGGAAGTACTAGCCAATGCAATAAAGGAAGAAAAATAAACCAAAAGGCTACAGAATTAAAAAGGAAGATAGGAATGCACAAACTCACACAGACACACACTCACAGATTATCTGTACAGAAAATCTTAAATTGTCTAAAAATAACATAGTACAAGAACTAATAAGTAGGGGCTGGGGATGTGGCTCAAGCGGTAGCGCGCTCGCCTGGCATGCGTGCGGCCCGGGTTCGATCCTCAGCACCACATACAAACAAAGATGTTGTGTCCGCCGAAAACTAAAAAAAAAATAAATAAATATTTAAAAAAAAAAAAAAAGAACTAATAAGTATATTAAAGTAGTTTTTAGGTATAAGGTCAATATTCAAAAATAAGTTGTATTTCTCTCCATTAGCTATGAACAATTGGAGATTGAAATAAACGATACTACTTCTAATCACAAAAATGAAATAGTTACAGAGAAATTGAAAAAAGCTGTTAAGTCCTGTCCACAAAGAGTGAAAACGAAAAACATTGCTTTGAAAAATTTAAAGATCAATAACAGGGTTATGATCAATATGATGTCACTCTTATTATAAATCTACAGTCCCTAAGATCATTTTGTATTAGTGAAGAGATAGACAAATTAACCAATAAAATAGATGGACTAGAAATATTAGTCTGCATTAATGAAAATTTGATGATACAGGAATGGCATGTGATATAAGAAGGGAAAGAAAAAGATGCATAAAAGTGATATTGAATCTTTACTCCTGCTACATAAAAAAGTAAACTCAAGACGGATTCAGAACTACAAAAAATAATACTTTAACATTCACAATGAAAATATATGACATGATTTAATCTTTGGGATTGGGAAAGAAATATAAAATTAAACAAAGTGTCTGCTAGAAACACTTATAAACTGTATTAGTTCTAATATATTTTGTTCATCAAGAGATACCTTAAAATGCATAAAAATAATATATTTTGTTCATCAAAGAGATAAAACACATAAAATGAAAAGAAAAATGACAAATTGAGAGAAAACATTTGTCATACACACGATTAGTATCAAGGCAATTAGTATCAAGAATATACAGTTTCTACCAAAGAGAAAAAATCATGCAAATCAAAACTACGCTGAGATTTTATTTCACACTAGTCAGAATGGCTGTCATCAAGACTATGAACAATAATAAATGCCTGAAAAGATGTGGAGAGAAAGAAACACTTTACACGGTTGGTGAGAATGTAAATTAGTACAACTACTATTGAAATCAGTATGGAAGTTCCTCAAAAGGCTAGGCATGGAACCACCATATGACCCAGCTATATCATGCCTTGATTTATTCTACAGAATTAGTCATCTCATTTAGGTACGGTGGCACAAACTTGTAATCCCAGTGGATTGAGAGGCTGAGGCAGGAGGATCGATCACAAATTCCAAGCCAGCCTCAGCAGCTTAGCGAGATCCTATCTCAAAATGAAAAATAAAAAAGGATAGGGATGTGACTCAGTGGTTGAGTGCCCCTGGGTTCAACCCCAGCTACCAAAAAAAAAAAAAAAAAAGAATTAGTCATCTTACTATAATGATACATACATACCCATTACAAACCCATGTTTATAGCAACACAATTCATAGTAGTCAAACTATGGAACAAGCCTAGGATGAATGCATAAAGAAAATGTGGTACATACACACCATGGAATTTTATTCTGCCATAAAGAAAAAATGAAATTATTTCAATTGTAGGAAGATGGATGTAACTAGGCAGCAAACATTATGCTAAGTGAAATAAACCAAGGTCATACATGTTCTCTCATATATGAAACTAGGCAGGAAAGAGGAAAATATAGGTGGAGAAAGGGGGAATCTCAGGTAAATCAAAGGGAGATCAAAGGAATAGAGAAATGGGAAGGGTGGGGAGGGCAGGAAAGGGAAATACTGGGGAATGATGCTGGTCAAGTTATACTGTTATATTGTGTGTGTGTGTGTGTGTGTGTGTGTGTGTGTGAATATGTGACGACAAATCCCACCATAATGTACAATGAGGAAATATCTTCCCCAGGGTCTATCTATGACTCAGCTCTTCAAAGCATCTCCTTTATTCTCTTCACAAGCTATTTGCCACACATTTTATCCCATTGACATGAAAGACAATTTCCTTTTTTCATCCAATAAAAATTTTATTTTTGCCATGTAGCTTTCAGAAAGAGGAAGATAAGGATTTCAGATATTTTGGTAAGTAGGAGGCGTTTTAAATATTTGTTTTAATGAAACAGACACCTTTGTTGATTGAAACTTTTGGCTTGTCTCAAAGCCCCATAGGAAATAATGGACTAGATTTCATCATTTAAAGCTAAAAATGTGTTGGAGGATTCAAATTACAGAAAGCGTAGTAGTTGTGATCAAACCATATTCCACATGAATAACAGTGCTAATTTACATTACAAAATACATAGTCAGTGCTTTTCAAAAAGTACCTCATATAATTATTTGTATCCACAACAATTCCGAGACAGGGTAAATATTATTATTCCCATCTGATGAGTGAGAACTTGAGAGAGATTAAATGACTTGGCCTGTTTCCTCAATGGTGAGGTTGGGACCATATTTAGTCGTCTTGATTCATAGCTCCATATTTTTGCTCTCCTCTCTTCTCTCCTCACCCTGTTCTCTCTTTCTTCTTTTCTTAATATTAATTTTAGTAGCCTCTAAAAGTACATATTTATTGTTGAGAATTTAGAAAAGCATAAATAAAGTGAAATCACAAACCTATCATTCAGAAAACCACTTTTAAAACATTAGCCTATATTGTATAGTGTTTGCCTATTTCTTTATGAATAAATTTTTTTAAATACATCTTTATATAGCTTATGTTATATGCTTTTTCACTTAATGATATAGATATTTTCCCAGATTGTTGAATATTTTTCAAATACATAAATTTTTTGTCTGCATAGTATTGCGACACATGAATGTACTGTAATTTATTTAATCAGAATTTAAATATTCTGTTGTAGATTGTTTTCAGTGCTTGACCATTAAAAACAACACAATACTATTTACATGTACACTCACACAAATACACACACACACACACATTTTTCATGCACATCTCTCATTCTTTTGTAATGTTCTTTTTAAAATTTTATTTATTTATTTGTTATAATTTGTTATGACAGCAGAATGCATTTCAATTTATAGTACACATATAAAGCACAAGTTTTTAGGGCTCAGGTTGTACACAAAGTAGAGTCACACCATTCATGTCTTCATACATGTACTTAGGATAATGATGTCTGTCTCATTCCACCATCTTTCCTACCCCTATGTCCCCTCCCTTTCCTTCCCTCCTCTTTGCCCTATCTAAAAGTTCTTCCATTTCTTCCATGCTCCCCCCACAATCCCCATTATGGGTCAGCATCCTCATATCAGAGAAAATATTCAGCCCTTGGTTTTTTGGGATTGGCTTATTTCACTTAGTATAATATTCTCCAACTCCATCCATTTACCTGCAAATGTAATGATAAGTTCTTAGAAGTAGAACTTCTTTGGCACTTTTTTATACTCTAAAACATATTATAAAATTTCCATTTAGAAAAATTTTACCATTAACTGTGTGTGTAATGACTACCTGTGTCACGAATCTTTGATAACTTTGTTATTATCAATGGTTAGATCAGTGAAAGTAATGTTCACTTAAAAATTTAAGATGTATACAGCCTTGGACCTAACAATTCAACTTGTATTTATTCCATCGATTTACTTCCACATGTTTGAATGAATACAGTCAAAGCTATTTGCCGGGGGTTGGGGTAGAAAGCTTGCCTAGCACATGTGAGGCACTGTGTTCAATCCTCAGCACCACATAAATAAATAAATAAATAAATAAATAAAATAAAGTTTAAAAAATAAAATTAAAAAAAGCTATTGCTGTAGCATTGTTTGTAACTGTTGAAGATGGGAAACAAACTAAACATCCACTAAAGGGGATCTGGTTAAAAAGAATGGGACAGTTTTGTGTATATTGATATATATTGAAACATTCCAATTTTAGTCATAAATTTTAAAAAAGGCAAATAGCATTATAAATGTTACTCTCTGTGTAAAAAGACACACAAAAATACATAAAATATTTCTATAAACTTATATGAGCTGTTTGTAATAGTTGTGTCCCCATTGTAGAATTGGGAGACTAGGGGAGAGTGGAAAGTAAAAGGTGTGCCTTTCACTGTCTATTCCTTGCTTTGCTTTGAGGTTTTTCATTTGTTTGTCTGTTTTTAACCACATATGAAGAGAAGTGGTTTTTGTTTTTGTTTTTTTGTCTTTGAGGTACTGGGGCTTGAACCCAGGAATGTTCTACCACAGAGCTACCTCTCCAGCCCTTCCTAAATTTTAATTTTGAGTCAGAATCTTGCTAAGTTGCCCAGGCTGGCCTTGAACTTGTGATCCTCCTGCCTCGGCCTTCTGAGTGATTGGGATGACTGGTGCATACCATCGTGCTGAACAAGAGAAGCATTTTTTTATGGGGAAGCAAGTAGGGTGGTTCTATCAGCTCTGGCTACATACACAGGTACACTGCATACCCTGCCTAGACTTTGGGAAGACAAGATTCAAGAGGGAGAAATAATTAAGAATAAAGTCTCTGCATGGAAGCTCCAGTTCTGGCGCTCCTTAGTTGAGTGATCTCTATGGGAACTAAGAATAGACAAAAACATAAATAGACTTAAAAGCAAGAATCACATGATTATCTCAATATATGCAGAAAAGGCATTTGACAAAATCCAGCATCCGTTTTGTTTAAAACACTAGAAAAATTAGAGATTGTCGGGACATAACTCAACATTGTAAAAACTATACATGCTAAGCCCAAGGCCAACATCATTCTAAATGGAGAAAACTTTAAAGCATTCCCTCTAAAAACCAGAACAAGACAGGGGTGCTCTCTTTCACCACTTCTATTCAACATTGCCCCTGGAACTCTAGCCAGAGTAATTAGGCAAAAGAAATAAATTAAAAGAATACAAATAGGAAAAGAAGAACTCAAACTATCACTATTTGCCAATGACATGATTCTACCCTATTTTTCCAAGGACATGATTCTATATTTAGAAGACCCCCCCCCCAAAAAAAAAAAAAAAACTCCACCAGAAAGCCTCTAGGACTTATAAATAAATTTTAAAAAGTAGCAGGATATGAAATCAACATCCATTAATCAATCATATACACTATCCCATTAGGAAAACTATCCCATTCACTATAGTGATATACATATTTAATGCAATTTATTAAAATTTGTTCTTCATAGAAACAGAAAGGCATTCACAAAATTCACTCGGAAAAATAAGAGTCCTAGAACAGACAAAACAATCTTTAGTGAGAAAAGTGAAGCAGGAGGCATAATACTAAACCTTAAGTTATACTGCAGAGCTATAGTAACAAAAACAGCATGATATTGGCACTAAAACAGACATGAAGATCAATGGAACAGAATAGAAGACGGAGAGACAAACCCACATAAATACAGTTAGCTGGTACTAGACAAAAGCACCATAAACATACATTAGAGAGAAGAGAGCCTCTTCAACAAATGGTGCTGGGAAAACTGGAAATCCTTAAGTAGAAGAATGAAATTTAAACCCTCTATCTCTCACCTTGCACAAAACTCAACACAAAGTAGGTCAAGGGCCTAGGCATTAGACCAGAGACCCTGTACCTACTAAAAGAAAATGTAGGCCCATCATGTCAGCTTAAAAACCAACTTCCTTATCAAGAGCTCCCAAAGCTCAAGAAATAAAACCAAGAATCAATAAATGGGATGGTCTCAAACTAAAAAGCTTCTTCATATTAAAAGGAAACAATCAAGAACACGAAGAGAGAACCTTCAGAATGGGAGAAAAATCTTGGCCATCTGATCTCAGATAGAACATTAATCTCCAGGATATATGAAGAACTCAAAAAACTTTACACCAAAAAACCAAATAAGCCAATCAAAAAATGTTCAAAGGAACTGAAGAGGCACTTCACAGAAGAAGAAATACAAATGGTGAAAAACTATTTGAAAAAATGTTCAACATCTCTAGCAATTAGGAAATGCAAATTAAAACTACACTGAGATTCCATCTCACTCCAGTCAGAATGGCAATTATGAAGAATACAAGTAATAGTAAATGTTGGTGAGGATGTGGGAAAAGGTTCACTCAAACATTGCTGATAGGACTGCAAATTGGTACAATCACTCTGGAAAGCAGTATGGAGTTTCCTCAGAACACTTGGAATGGAACCACCATTTGACCTAGTTACCCCACTCTTTGGTATATGCCCAAATGATTAAAAATCAGCATACTACAGTGACACAACCACATCAATATTTATAGCAGCTCAAGTCACAATGCCTTCTGTATGGAACCAAGCTAGGTGCCTTTCAACAGATGAATGAATAAAGAAAATGTGGTATAATATACACAATGAAAAACTTTATGATTTTTGCTGGTAAATGGATGGAACTGGAGACTATCATGCTAAGTGAAATAAGTCAGTCCCCAAAACGGAAAGATCGAATGTTCTCTCGGATATAGGGAGGCTAACACACCACAAGTGGGAGGAGGGGGAGGGAGAATAGAAGTTCAGTGGTTGACAAAGGGGAATGACGGAAAGGAAGGTGGGATGGGAATAGGAAAGATAGTAGAATGAATTGGACATGATTTTCCTATGTTCATTTACAAATACACAACCAGTGTAACTCTACATCATGTACAACCCTAAGAATGGGAAGTTATACTCCATGTATATACAATATGTCCAAATACACTCTAGCATCATGATGTATATCTAAAAAATTAATTTAAAAATGCCTAAATTAAAAAAAAATTAAAAAGAATGGGCAAAAATGTATTCTTTTCAGGGTTGTTTGGAAGAGCCGGTGAAGTAATGAATGCTTCAAAATGGCAAAACAGCATTGAAAATAAGGTAGTTATCTCGGCAAACATTTCCTGAACATTCACTATAGTCCAGGCACTGGGTTAAATGGTAATTATTTTCTTAAAATGGTAATTATTTCATATTTTATTAATAGTTCTTTCATCTCATGAGTTTGTCACTATTGATTGCTATGGTTGTTCCTTACTAACAATCAGTTTGTGCATCTGTCTCCATCACTAACCCATCCCCTGGCTCCCACCCATACCTAACTGTGCTCTATTAACTGGAATAAAAGTTAGGAGGGATTTTATTCAGCCTCCAGACATGATTTATTTGCCTACAGAATGTTCAGATATATTTGAGATGATAGACAACATTGGAAGAAGAAGAAGAAGAAGAAGAAGAAGAAGAAGAAGAAGAAGAAGAAGAAGAAGAAGCAGCTTTTCAAGCCCAGATTTTAAAATTTTCTAGAAAAATCCTTAGACCTGGTAGCAATGCACCCCAGGGCTCCAGGATATGGCAGATCACCGGAGCCAAGTACAGATGACTTCTTTGGCTAGGCTGTGTGCGTTCTCTCCTTCGACAGGATCCTCTCCCATCCCATTTACATTCCTGCATGGCCCTGTGGACAGCAGAGTTTTCCACATCTTCTAGGACAATGCCTGGGCGGTGCTCTGTGATGACTGTTCTCCTCTTTCTTGGCTGACAAGCCCGCGTGGAAACAGAGGGGGCTTTCCTATTCCTGTCAGCACCACCAGGTCCTCATTCATGGACCAGATATAGTCTGAAAGCCACAGCTGAAAAGAGAAGCAGGGAACTTGGCCAGGGCACACAAAAGGGACAATGATTAAAGGGTTGGAAAACAGAGACTGTGAGGCAAGTTTAAAGGTACTGGATTTTTTCCCAGGAAAAAAAAAATAGAGCAGAACTCAATTGCCATCTAAGTGAATGAAGGGTAATTATTAAGGGAGTGATACTCAGCTACGTTGCATCCCAAACCCACCAAGGAAACGTTTATCTGGTGGGGGGAGTAGCTTAAGATCGCAGGCTGAGAGGAATCTACATCTGCCTAAGGGGATCGTGAGGGTTGGGTTAGACTTTCCCGTCTGAAACTTAAAAAATAAACTGGGTGGTTCCTGGAAATATTTCACTACTTTTAATTCTTAATCTCTCCCTCTACCATATCCTTTTTTTTTTTTATTTCTGTAGGCTTATAAAAAAAAAATGTTAGAAAAAGCTATCCTGAAAAAGAAAACATAGCATGAATCACTTAAAAATTCCCTTTAGCTGCATCTATCTTAGGTATTACAGCAGTAACAAATGTATGTATACTGTTTCTAAACACACAGAACACCGGAAAGTATTTAAGATTCTTTACTCAAGTTAACTTTTTATAGTCAAATAGTTTGCTCAACAGGCTCCAGGAGAATAGTTTGGTGAAATTAATTAAGTACAGATAAAAAAAGATTCTTTAGATTATACATTATTAGTGTTTTTTTCTTTTCTTTTCTTTTCTTTTTTTTTTTTTTTTACTTTATTTTAAAGATAATGGCAAATTTTCATGTCTCTGCCTGTTGTGAATTCTGTGTGTCAATGCAAAGGATTTCTTAGGATGTCACCACCACCGTGCAACATCTGGTCCAAATATTTCAATATTTGATTCAGGTTGGTTAATGGTTAATTAATGGTTATGGAATTTTTAACAATTTAGATATCAACAGTTACTTTTTGTTGTGAGCCAAAGTAGTGCCAACTACTATTAATGATGATGTTTTCCTCCCCCCAACCCCTCTCGGTAATGGAGATTGAACTCAAGTGGGCTTTACCACTGAGCTACATTCCAAGACCCTAACTCCTTTTTTGGAGACAGTGTTTCACTATGTTTCTAAGGGTCTCACTAAGTTGCTGAAGCTGATCTCAAACTTGTGATCCTCCTTCCTCAGCCTCCAAAGTCACTGAGATTACAGGTATAAACCACCATGCCCAGCTATTCATGGTAATCTTCAAAAAGACATGTAAGGTAGGTATTAATATCTTCATTTGATAGATCAGAACACAGGGATCAATAATTCCCAAGGTCACATAGCTTGTAAATGGTAACATCCAGGTTCAAACCCAGGTCTGCTTGATTCCAAAGTGAGTGTTGTTTTCACACTACTGCCCCATTCTTGGTTCATGGATTCACTTCATAAGATTTCATCTCAATCCAGTCAGAATGGCAGCTATTATGCATACAAACAACAATAAGTGTTGGCGAGGATGTGAGGGAAAGGATATACTACACTCACACTGCTGGTGGGACTGCAAATTGGTACAGCCAATATATAAAGCAGTATGGAGATTTCTTGGAAAAATGGGAATGGAACCACCATTTGACCCAGCTATCCTTCTTCTTGGTCAATACCCAAAGGACTTAAAAACAGCATACTACAGGGACACAGCCACATCAATGTTTATAGCAGCACAATTCATAATAGCTAAACTGTGGAACCAACATATATGCCCTTCTGTAGATGAATGGATAAAGAAAATGTGATATATATATATATATATATATATATATATATATATATATACACATACACAATGGAATATTATGCAACATTAAAGAAAATAAAAATAAATCATGGCATTTGCAGGTAAATGGATGGAGTTAGAGAAGATAATGCTAAGTGAAGTTAGCCAATCTCCCCCCCTAAAAAAAAATGCCGAATGTTTTCTTTGATATAAGGAGGCTGATTCTTTTTTTTTTATTTTTTTATTATTAGTTGTTCAAAACATTACAAAGCTCTTGACATATCATATTTCATACATTTGATTCAAGCGGATTATGAACTCCCATTTTTACCCCGAGGAGGCTGATTCATAGTGGGATAGGGAGCAGGAGCATGGGAGGAATAGACAAACTCGAGATAGAGCAGAGGGGTTGGAGGGGAAGGGAGAGGACATGGGGTTATTAATGATGGTGGAATGTGATGATCATTATTATCCAAAGTACAGATACAAAGACACAAATTGGTGTGAATATACCATGTATACAACCAGAGATATGAAAAATTGTGCTCTATATGTGTAATAAGACTTGTAATGCATTCTGCTGTCATATGTAAATAAATAAATAAATAAATAAATATGCCTTAGTTCCCAACATACTCCCAGACAATTTAAGGGGTTATTTGGATCAGTCTCTCTATGTCATTATTTTGTTTGCTAAGAGAATACATCAATTCCCAGAGTAAATAAAGATAATACTATGGTTTGATTGGATCATCATAATGAAGTAGCTTCACAGCCTTCCTCTGTCTAGGGCTCCCTCCTTATCTTCTCCATGCAGTTTATCTGTTGAACTCTTTTGCTCTGCAACATTAAGTCAAAACTATTCTTCTTTTTTCCCACTAGTAAGCACAGACCTTCTTCAGGGTTCTTTAAGCAATTATGGCTCTAAGTAGTATTCCTGTGGAGTGGTCCATGGAGCTTCTGCAATATCATCTGCACTATTGGCTAAATATAAATTCCTATACTGCCCGTTGACCTACTGAATCAAAATCTTTGGGGGTGAATCTATGTACTTAACTAAGTATGCCAAGTCATGTTCCAGCTTATGAAAGCTTGGTTGTACATTTAATCACTTGGAGAACGTGTGCCTGGGTTCCATAAATCAGAGATGGTGATTAGAATGGGGAGTAGCTGTGCACTGCACAACTCCAGGGACACCACTCATGAAGACCTTCTTGGGAATCTCATGCTCTGGAGTTGTGATACATGACAGATGTTCAGAGGGCTATACGTGTACTGGAGTATAGAAACTCTAGCAGTCTCTCCCCAGGCACCAGGACAAGAGAGCATTATGATACATGTCCAGATGCCAAAGTTCAGCTCACTGCTCTGCCCTAACCACATCTCATTCTGCTCCCAGGCTCTGACTCTGGACATCCCCCTAGGGGAGGGATGGGAAGGAAAAGAAATTCCCACCATATCTATTCACTGTGCAAAATACAAGAGAAATCTAATTGGGGGAATCCTGTTAGCTGTCTTGGGGAAGCACAAAAAGGAGGAGATTCGGGGGTGGGGCAAAGATCAGGAGCACACACATCCTCCATATCTACTTAGAAACCCCAGGTGCTTCTTAAAGATATGGATGAAAGATTGATCTTGCACGCTGGCTGGGTTCCTTTATTCCTAACTTCTTTACCTTTACACAGCCCTCATTTCTTCTGATGTCTCACTACACCCACCTAGAGCAACTACATACTGTGTATGTTCTGGTGAAGTTACAATTTTAAATATTCTTTTTGAGTTCGGAAGTCTGTCCTGCTTTTAGTTCTGAAAATGGATGGGGGGACATTCTTGATTTCAGCCTGGGGAATAGCCTGGATGTCTCCATCCTTCTCTTCTCGCAGCAGTCACTTAGCCTAGAACTGGCGTGAGCATTATCGATCGCTTCAGATGGAAGTAGTTTCTGAGGCTGAGGATCTGAGCTAGGAGTGGGGGCATCCTTAGCAGTGGGAATAATTCAAAACCAATAATTACATCATTGGTTTTTTCACAAATCTTCTAGACAGGAGTGAAGTTTAGGAGACCCATTGCTTCTTTCAGATGTTTCATCTCAAACTCATTGATATGTGTTGTGGGGCAGGTCGCTCAGAAAACACACCAAGTTCCAGTTTTGTCCAAATTCAAGAGTCTTTATTGAGCTGGCCAGCTGGCGACTGCTCTGCGCAGGACCCATAACTTGTCTCTACAAGGAACAGCCCCACGCCTGAGCATTTTAGGATATTTAAAGGCAAAAACTACATCTGGGTTGATGTAGCTGTAAGCAAGCAGGTACAGAAGCTGGATTGGGCAGTTAGCAAGACAATGCAATGAGTACATTGGTATTTCCCACAGGACTTTCCAGGTTGGTATAGCAGCAAGCAAGCAGAAGGGAAGTGGGTCAAAATGACCCTAGTTGAGTACAAGTGACTAACATCTGGACAATACATCTCTGAAAAGGTACATTTCCCAAGAAAAATGGAAAGCCAAGAGAACAGTTTTACATTATATGAGAATTACTATTTTGTGTTGCCAAGTATGTTAAGCTAGGCAACTATTAGTGGGTACGGAGGTGAGGCTTTCCCATGGGAGAAGCATTTCTTACATGATATGGAGTCTCAGGGTAAAATGGAGTCTGTTTGGTCATTGCCCATATAGCCTGGCCCATAACAATATGGACTAAACTAAAATGTTTGCGTCCTCCAAAATTCATCATGTTGAAACTCTAAATCCCAACATGGCTATATTTTGAGATGAAGAAGTAATTGAGGTTAGATGTAATCATAAGAATGGAGCCCTGACCCAAGACTTAGTGTCCCTGTGTTCAGTGTGCCCTTAGGCTTGCTCTATCTTCATCATGCGAAGCTTGTGAGTTTGCAGTGAGATGGTGGCTGTTTGCAAGCCAAGAAGAGAGACTTCACCAGAAACTGAATCAGTCAGAGGTTTGATCTTGGACTTCTAGTCTCCAGAACTATGAGAAAATGATGTGTTGCTATGTAAAACACCCAGTCGGCATTTTGTTGTGGTTATTGTTACTTCAAGACAAGCTCCTCCACAGCAGGGAATGGACCAAGTCAAGGTTCCTCGTTGTCCTTGCTGTGCCTTCTCCGCTCTCAAACCACAGGATTCTAATCACCGAAGGCTAGGAACTTGGTCTCCACCACTCTCTAACACCCGCAGGGCAGATACTTTCCCTGCAGTAGTCCAGAAGGAATGCTATGTGATGGCAGATGCCTGCAGAGGGCGCTTTTTTTTTTTTTTTTTAAGGTATTGAACTCTGAGGCATTCAACCTCTGAGCCCCATCCCCAGACCTATTTTGTATTTTATCTAGAGACAGTGTCTCACTGAATTACTTTTGCTGAGGCTTTGCTTTTGCTGAGGCTGGCTTTGAACTCGTGATTCTCCTACCTCCTCCTCTTGAGCCTCGGGGATTACAAGTGTGCACCACCGCACTGGACCCATCCTTTTTAAAACTTTGAGGCAGGGTCTCTCTAAATTGCTCAGGGCTTCGCTAAGTTGCCGAGGCTGGCTTTGAACTTGTGGTCCTCTTGTCTCAGCCTCCTAAGCTGCTGACATTACAGACATATGCCATCATGCCTAGCACCTGTGCCATTCTTGTTTCATGATTTACTTTTAATGGTGTATCAAGAAATCATCTATTTCCCCCAGCTAAAATCTCATGTATTGAGGCAAGGAATGGCTGAGATCCTAGAGCAAAACAAAGTGAACAAAGGTTATTATGTCAAATGTGAAAGACAAAGAATTTTACAGTGTCTGTCCCAGCTCAGGCACCTGTCTCCTCATGCTCGGCTGGGATTGCCAGCCTCCTCCTCCAGTGGACAGCTCGAGATGCAGAAGGTGGTTGTGTGGTGAGGACTTTCTCCTTAGGAGGCTGGAAACCTATGTCAGTGAGTTCTGGACAAATAACTGAAATGATCTATCCAATCCTTAACCCGTAGATATTCAAAATATCTAACACCTGGTAGAGCAGTTGAACACAACCAGTGCAGCTATATTCATGTGTAACAGCTGCTCATCAGCTCTGGAGTAAGCTAAGTATTTCTACTTCCCATTTGCATCACAGACAAAAGCACATTTGTGGGATACAGCTAGATCAGGACAGTTAAAATCCAGTCTATAAAATTTACCAGAAGACTATATGTGCCACCATGAGAGTTAGACAAGAATTAAGTCACTCGGGGCAGAGTGCAAGATCCAACTCTAAATCAGACATGTGTTCAGCTCATGTAAATGTTGCTTTTCATTTTAAACTAAGTGTCAGTGAACCAAAGAAATAATGCCCGTAGTGATCCTTGCCAAACAGAAATATATTAAGCACCAATTGTTGTCTTATTTTTATGTACACTTTTTTCATTCCAAGCTTTCAAACATTTGCAAGAAATAGTTTTAGAAAATTGTAGGAAAATGCTCCAAACAAGATTTTGTTTATACTCAAGGAATTATGTAATGTAATGTGAAAGAATTATTTCTAGAAGGCCCATCATAAATTCTGTGAGCTGAGAAACCGTGATAAAGAGAGTGAGTGTATACTGAATTAAGGATTCCATCCAAATAGTTCAGGCCACATATAATTCCTGCACATACTTGAGGCACATACTTTGAGAGGAAACTCTCATGTTTGGAATGCATCCATGGGGCTATGTCAAACTAGAATTTCTTAGATTCTACTGAAGGATTATATAAGTATTCCCTTCAGTGACAATAGCACCTCAGTTGCTGAGATGTCATTTATGTAGCAAATTCATTCAGAATCCAGCTGAGAATCTGGAGAAAAATTTAAAAGGCCTTGTAATAACTGAAATACGGAAGTCTATGCATTCAATGCCATTCATTCATCTTACATCCTAGGAGAAATCCACATTACTCAAAATCTCTATGCAGTGTTCTAACAGGTTTAGATATTTGCTGTTGGTATATGGCATAAGCCACTACTTTTTGATACTAGCAGCTCTTCTTCCACTTCTACTTGGTATGAGAAACTTAATTTTATAGATACTCATGTACCATGCTGGGCATGGAGGCCCATACCTGTAATCCCAGTGGCTTGAGAGGCTGATGCAGGAGGATCCCAAGTTCGATGCCAACCTCAGCAACTTAGTGAGCCTCTAAGCAATTTAGCAAGACCCTGTCTAAAAAAAAAAAAAAAAAAAAATTAAAAAGGAATATGGCTCAGTGTCCCTGGTTCAATTCCTGGTACAAAACAAACAAACAAAACCACCTCATATACCCAAATAAAACTACATTTCCCAGTCTTCTTACAACAGTGTGATCAAACTTTATATATTTTTTAAGACATTGATGGACCTTTATTTTATTCATGTATTTATATGTGGTGCTGAGAATTGAACCCAGTGCCTCACATATGGTACGCAAACGTTCTACCACTGTGCCACAACCCCAGCCCTTCAGTGTGACAAACTTTCGATCAACAAGATATAAGCAGAAATATGAGGGAAATCTAAGAAGTATCTCACAAACGTGGGACCCAGCTCTTCTGCCCTCCTGTCTTCCAATCTGCTGCATGGAACTTGGTTTTGTTGGCTCTATGAATCATCTTGATCTTTGATGATAAGAGCTATATCTTAAGGATGTTGGAACCAAACTAGAAGTAGCCTGAATCGCTATAAAACTCAAGATGTGCCATTACTAATGTCACACTACCTGTGTATGGGATTCTCATGCATGAGAGATATAAGTTCTTTTGTTTTAGTCACTGTTAATTTTGTTCTGATGTCTATCTATGCATCCAAGTTTATACTAATGAATATGCTCGACTTAAATCAAAAGGAATAAATTGTTAGTTTTGTGGTTACTAGAAACAGGTAGATGATACCTGGAAGGAAGGATACCTGACAAACTTAACAATGAAGGAGACATCCAAAAATAAAATAAAATAAAATGAAAAAAAAAAAAAAACCACGGAGAACAACCAAACATACAAATAGGTTTCCATGGAAACCCTTTTAAACATAACTTTCTAGTTATTCCTATGTGGGTACATTGCCCTACATCTCCTCTTAAGTAGGTGCTGAGGGCATCAGTATTCAACAGAAAATTAGAATCACCTGAATTAATAACGATGAAGTCATAAAAATAGAGCAAATTATGTTTGCTTTAAGAGATATCAAGGGAGTATTTTAACTCAAACACCTTAGTCATTTAAAAAGTTCTTCCCAAAAGAGAAAGCAAAAGGAGCAATTTTCTGGAAATTCTATAATATGAAATAGCACTTCTTTTCCTGGTTGCAGAATAAATGAATTCTCACTGAATATGATTTTGTTGGTTTGACAATTGTGCTGATTCTTATGTAAGAATTATTTCTCAAAAATACTTGTAATCTGAAGCATTGTAATGATTTCATTTTGGTCTGAATTCCAATTAGATATGCATTTTTCCAATAAAAGAAAAATAATCAAAGTGAAATAAAACCACAAAATAATAGAGAACATAAAAATCTCAAAGATTTGAACCTTGGAGACGACAAAATAAAGACAGAAGTTATCCTTTTCCTACTCCCTTTATTTCCTGGAAAGTTTTTATTTATTTATTTTTTATTCAAATCATGTGAACTTCTCACCTGAGCAATGCTTTCTTTACACAGTTGGGTGGAGAAAGAGCCAGCTTTTTCTGGCAAGGTTCAGATGTAGGCCTGAAGGCAACTTGATCTTTAAGCCAAACCCAGATAAGTGGGAAACTTATTACAAATGGGAAATCTGCTGAAAACTCAGTGGCCACTTGCCATTTGCCAAACAGAGCAAAAAAAAAAAAGAAAGACAGAAAAAAAAAAGAAGACAGCAAAAATAAACAGCAAAAGATTAAAGAAGAAAAACATTTGAATAACATCCTTTAGTACTATCTTTATTCATAAAGATAAAAGTAACACAATGACACAACCACTTTGGAACATATTTTGGAAGTTTCTTATGAAATAAACACATCATATGACCTAGCAGCAGTTGTACTCCTTGGGTGATTATCCAAGAAAAATGTATGGTCGCACAAAAACCTATACGTAAATATACCTCTCCCCTAATGCTTTGCCTTTCAGGAGGTAGATGACCTGGTTGCACACTCTTTTGCAATCTTTTGATTCCCAGTATTCTTCAGGCCTCCTATCAATTACCATAATTCTTTTCCATAAAGGTGATTAGTTCCATGAGGATGAGGACTGTGTCTCTCTTATTCAGTTATATATCACCATTACTACATTAACACAGGTCCTGAGGAAGAGTAGATACTCATGTACATGTTGGATGGATGCGTAAATGAATGGATGGATGGATGGATGGATGAGTGATACAACAAAATTTGGAAGAAGTATGATTCTGGAGAAGAAATGATTATTTGCACATAATAAAAATGCCACCACTCATCTTCCCTTCAGTCTAATTCTACTTTCAAAAAACATCAGGTTTCATTGGGAAGAAAGGGAGAGAAAATGTGAAGAGGAAATAGAGGAAAACAGTAATGAGTTGTAAATGAGGTTACTGAGAAGGCTGACAACACTGGCTTTCTAATATGCATTCCTGTACACACACACACACACACACACACACACACTTCTAATATACACAGGTATCCAACTAGGGCCGGGCATGGCCTTCTAAGAATGGTTACTCTGAATAGATTGTGTAAATGAGACAATGATAATATTAATATGCAAATTTCTCAAACTCAAACCTGACAGTGGGCCCTCAGAAGCGGCTTTCCAGTGGTGTGGTCAAGGCCCAAGGACACATTGGAAGTGGATGAATTTGCATTTTATGCTTCACTTTCCCTCTGCCCCTTTAGTGCTCTGACTGATAAGTAATAAAGCCCAGATTCTGGACAAGAAAAATAGCAAAACAGGCCCCCGTTATCTAGAAATCGATTAATATAGAGTGAACCTCAGCTTTGTCACTCATTTCCTTGACTACGATCATAAAGCTCCCCCAAAACTATAGCTACAAAAAGAGGTGACCAAAAGAATGGGTAACTTGTGACAGGCATTGCTGGCTGCTTGGCAGGGTTTCCTGTTTTCTTCTGCTGGGCCATGGGACAACTGCTTCCCCACCTCCATCTATTGAAGTTAGATGCAGCCATGTGATTTTCCACGTCAACATAATGTGAGTGAAGTTGACCTGGGTAAAACTAAAACCACAGTGAGTTATCACTACACACCTATCAGTTGACAAAAAGGTAAAGAGGGACAATATCCAGTCCTGGGGATCATGTGGAGTAGTTGGACCCCATATACATTGCTGTTGGAACTGTAAAATGAGGCAATCACTTTGGAACATATTTTGGAAGTTTCTTATGAAATAAACATATCATATGACCTAGCAGCAATTGTACTCCTTGGGTGATTATTCGAGAAAAATGAAAATGTATGGTTGCACAAAAACCTATATGTAAATATTCACAGCAGCTTTACTTCTAATAGCCAAAACCAGGAATCAGATGTCTTTCAATAGGTGAATGGTTAAACTGGCCCAGACATGGCCTGGAATACTGCCCAGCAATGAAAAGAGTCAGATCAACACAATACCCACAACTCCAGGGATTTATGCTGAGTGAAAAAAAGCCAGTCCCCAAAGGTTATATAGTGCACAATTCCATTTATATAACATTTTAGAAATGACAGAACTTCAGAAATGGAGAACAGATTAGTGGTTGCCAGGGATTTGAGATTGGGGGTGGAGTGGGGTGGAACAAGAGAAGTGGGTGTGATTATAAAAGGACAACATAAGGAATATTTTGATGTTCCACTGTTCAGTGTCTTCACTGAGGTGATTACCAACCTACATGGTTGATAAAAGTGTATACAACTTAATGTGCACATGCACACTCAAATGCACACAAATAAAACTGGGGAAATCTGAATAAGATCAGTAGATGGTACCAAAGTCAGCATTCTTTTTTTTTTTATACCTGGGACTAAACTCAAGGGCACTCGACCACTGAGCCACATCCCCAGCCCTATTTTATATTTTATTTAGAAACAGGGTCTCACTGAGTTGCTTAGCACCTTGCCATTGCTGAGCCTGGCATTGAACTCCCAATCCTCCTGTCTCAGCCTCCCCAGCTGCTGAGATTATTGGTGTGCGCCAATGCGCCCAGCTTCAATGTCAATATTTTACTTGTGATATTATATCATAGTTTAGCAAAATGTTACCATTGGGAGAAATTGGATAGTTTCTTACAACTGGGTGGAACTCTATAATTAGCTCAACTTAATACACACACACATATATGTACAAACATATATACATATGTACAAATATGTGCATATGCATGTATATAGATATACATACATATGGCTTGATAGAGTTCTAGACTGAAGGAATAATAATCAAATCAATAATATCTGTCAGCAAACTAAACCAACTCCTTTTAAAGGCAATTCCGGCCATTCTAGATATTTGTATTTTATTTCTATTAATTTATTCTTAGACTCTGTGTCCATACCATACACCAAAGAACTTTTTAATTTTCTTTTTTAAACTATTTTAAATTGTGTTATGCAGGCACTATTTAATTGGAGAGGAACTGAAAAGAACACAGAAATGAAAATAAGGAAAAAAAAATTACAAACACCTTGAATCCCACCACCCAACATCAATTTGTACAGCAAGCCATAAGACATGTGCCATAATCTAATTTATTTACTTTTGCTATTTTTGTTTTAAAATTAATGCTTTCATAAATAGCTAAGGTTTTGTTTCTTAAAATCTATTCTTTTACAAAGAATTTATATTTTATTAATAACAACATCATGTACATTAAAATATGGTCAAAGGGTAGCATTGATGTCAAGATCCATGGTAGTATGCCAAGTTCTGCATTTGTAAAGATGTTTCATAACATGTTTCCTCTATAATGGTGAACAGTGCCTCATAACACTTCTGTGCCCCATTTCATTGCTAACTTTGCATCTGCATTTATGTGGGAGATCAGGGCCCTCAATGAGTGCTTAGAGACATTATCTATTATAATTTCAGATACACCAGCAGCTGATGCTGCTACTTGAATTGCTCTGTTAAGGTTGTACATTCAAGGAGCAGCAGAAAGTCCTCCAGTTCAGGTTTAGAGATTGTTCCTCCTGGATTTCCTGGCACCTCCGGGTTTGAGAAGCATTTGCCTTTCCAAAGCTTCCTCAATGTATAAAGAAGAGAAAAAGCTGGGTAGGGATGTGGCTTAAGTGGTACCGCGCTCCCCTGGCATGAGCAGGGTGCTGGGTTTGATCCTCAGTACCACATAAAAATAAAATAAAGATGTTGTGTCCACTGAAAACTAAAAAATAAATATTAAAAAAATTCTCTCTCTTAAAAAAAAAGAAGAGAAAAAGCCAACAAAATACACCTATAGCCCCTACAGCCCCTGCCTAGTCGCCATTAGTGGTAAAGTCTTATTTTTTGGCTCTACCTGTGCAAGCCTATAATGGATCTTTCTGGGCAGCAGGTAATAGATCTTGACATTTCAGAAAGTCTCCACAGTAGAATTCACTGGAAAGAACACTCTGCATAATTCAGGAAACAACAAAAGCAGTGTGTGATTGTGTATTTCTCAGTTTTCAGCATCGTGGTTTTGCAGAAGGGCAACAGTCAGCTCCATCTTAAAGGGATAAAATAGGTAATTGTACAAGCACCCAAAGAGGGGGGCTATGACCTCCATTCTGGCATAGACTGTTTTTAGCATCTAGAGTAGCACCTGGCAGGTCCTGGAAGTGAACATCCTTTTCATGATGGAAACACTAATTCAAATACCTTTTTTGCACTGCTGATGTGTCAGTCTTCCCTGGAAACAACCTGGGAGTTTTCCTCACACTTCAGTGAATTACATTTATAGGGCATTTTTCCTGTTGCATATCAATGGATCCTTCTGTGGTGAAGAGGAAATGAGAAGAAGAGCTGACAGATTGAAGAGACAGTGTTTTCCCTCCTGTCTGTAAGTTCTCCTCTCATTCTGGGTTTGCTTCACCATGAAATCAGAAGTGAAACTCTGCCTTTGGCAGAAGGCACCCTGCACCAGCGCCAGGGCACACAGTGGCTGGCACCTATTGGTGGAAATTCAAAGCCAGCTCATCAGTTTCCTCCCACAGAGCTGGGGCAGATATTTAAACAATTAGGTTGCCAGGCTAATTTAAGAGATGATAGGAAACAGATTTTAGCATGCCAGAATTTTTTTAAAAAAAAATTTTCTCAGACAGGAAATAGAGTAAAAATTATCCTTGGGGCTGGGGTTGTGACTCCGTGGTAGAGCACCTGCTTAGCACGTGTGAGACACTGGTTTTGATGCTCAGCACCACAAAAAAATAAATTAAATAAAGGTATTTGGTCCATCTACAACTAAAAAAAAATTAAAGGTAAAGAACTCTTCTTAGGATATTATTTGGAACACAAAATGAAAGAGCAGCACATCCTAAGGCAGCTTTGGTAGTTTCAGCAATCAACAATGTCAGAAGGTGGAGTTTGTATCTACACCATTTAGCACCTGTGTCAGGAGGGCAAAAATCTCCAGATGCTGCTGCAGTTCATGTGTCCACCCCAAGCAAAGAGGCTGGATTTGGTAGCCATGAGGTTATTTTCCAGGAACAAGGGCTTCTTCCCACATTGATCCTTATGACAGCTAAAAATGTCACCTCCATAGCTGTGCTAAGCTTCAACTTGCGTGCAAACATAAATATTAACATAATAGATTTAGAATTAAAGGGGGGCAGAAATTTCTTCAGCACACTCAGCTTTGTCTTGTGCACTTCCTTCTCTGTATTATACTCTATTTCGTTCCCCGCCCCCGTCTATTTCATTTCTTAAGATATGGTTCCACCTCTGGAAATAAAGATTCTTATAACACATTGATTCGTCAACAAGAAAGGCTGGTATTGTTTAAAGAATTTTTGTTCCAAAACCAACAACAGCATTTCAAAATTGCATAACATCTTTCCTTCAGTGTTCTTAAGATGGCTTTTAGACATTACCTCACTAAACTAACACCTCCAAAAGACTGACAAAGGCAAAGTGGAATGCCGATGACCCCCAGCCCCCACCAGCTTTATCAGCGTGATATCGTGGAATGAAGATTGAAGATTGAAATGGAGTCACATGCATTCTTACCTCCCGTTCCCTGTTTGACTTGAGAGTGTCAGTGAAACTTTCCAAAGCTCAGGTTTCTCACCTGAAAAATATGGAGGCTGAACAAACAGATGTGTGTAGAACTTTCCTTTCCTGTCCTCATTCTGAAATGAGGAAAGATTCTTACCAAGAAAGGTAGAGCACCAATTTATTACACTTTTCATGGTGGGCTCAAATTTAACATCGAACTTTATTCTCTTAAAGACAAAGTCAATATACTAGGCCCAGTTTCTGAGCCACTCAGGCCCACTCTTCCTCATCCATTGTCCCTGGAACCTGGCTTTGGTGTCTGACCTTCTTCACTAACCAGAAAGACTCCAGCAACAGTTTATTCCGTTGTTGCACACTCAGAGTCCTTACTGCTGCTGCTGGGCTCATCACCAACCAAGGAAGGGAGACCACTGCAGCCATCCATTGCCTGGGCTGGTTCTTGCTCCAGAGGCTGGCTGAGATGGTGCTGATGCAACTCAGGGGTGGAGCGGGGAAGGTGGGCTCAACAGGTGAATTTTGACCAATGGGAAATAAGAAATGAGAAAACACCGGCACACAGATTGCTTGCCTTTTAGACAGACGTTTGCCCAACAGATTGTTCCAAGAGGCCATTATTTTGTTATGGTGTCTCTGGAGATGTCTTCGCAAGACTAAGCAATCGATGTGTTTTTTGTGAAGCTCTAGCTATCTTGATCATGTACCTCCTTATATTTGTTCTTCCCTCATTCCCTGGTTCATTTCTCTTTTCCCCTGGGATTCCACCCTAAAAACACACAATAAAGTGTTAGTACCAAAAATTTTTGCCTCTGGTTTTGTTTTCTAAAGAACTCAGGCTAAGACATGGCATGAGGAGCACCCTTAGAAAGCAGATCTCCAGGATAGAACTTTTGTTCTTCACTGACCATGGCTGGACAGCCCTAATCCCCGGCATACAGTAATGTTACAACTGCTAAAATGTTCACCTGGGCTTAATTGGTATGTGGTAGAGGTAGAAGGCAGGATGTTGGCAGATGAAGTAATTGATACACCTGATCAGTACAGAGGAAATGATAATTATAAGGATGGTATTATGTGGCAGTTGACTTTGATGACATTGGAATACCTGCAAAAATAAATAACAGGCTCAGGAAAGCTAATTGCCTACTTATAACATGCTGTGAAAGTGAAGCGGTCCCCTGTGACAGCCTTTAAAATCCTCTTATCACCTGCAGCTGCAGGACAGATGAGATAGAAAATCATATCCAGGATTCCATGTTAAAAGATAGCAAACCTACAAGGAAGAGAGATGCACAGTCTCAAAATGAAGGTCCTGATAAGGAAAGAGTAGGAAACTGAGACCTGAAATGGAGACAACTGAGCAGACAAATCTGATAACCTTGAGTCCACATGTCCATGGCTATGAAGTCACTTCCCTTGGAGACTATGCAAGGACATCACCTGAAGTCCTGTATTGTGATCCTCGTTCTCTTCCAGATCTGCCTGCCATCATACCTTATTGGCTCCAGGCCAGGAATCATGGTCACATCTCAGAGCAATCTAGTCAGAAGGTAGCTTTGACCCACAGTAATTGTGGTTATGGGTAAGGGATCACAACATTGCTAGGAATGAGATGAATAGGCAGACAACTAGACTGTTGGGTTCTCTCTTTTTCCTTAACACACACACACACACACACACACACCAGGCAGCCAGTTTCAAATGTAGCCCAGAGCAAGAGAGGTTTCAAAAGCATCTGTGGGTAAGAATGTTATGTGGAATCTCTAAAAAGTCTCATTAGAAGAATAATAGCCCAAATCCTTAGGATTAAGGCACAAAGCCATATCTTTTGTGGCCAAGAACCAAGCCCCATTTGAAAAACAGCATCACATTGGCCACAGATAACAATTTTGTCCCCACCATGGAACATCAAGTGACTTCAAAACCAGAGCTGTTTGTCACATGCTGAATGTTATCATATCTACCAAATCATAAGGCCATGCAGGTATGGCAACAATCCGTGACATAGTAGAGGGGGTACACTCAGGACGGAACTGACATCAGTCTTGACCAGCTGAGTAAATTGCATATACAGGTAGCTTAGGCTCATTTTGCCTATTTTTGTGTTCCAGTGTGGTTCCCTCAGTCCATACCTATGGCATCATCAGGGATTCCCTGTGGCCAACTGGCAGAGGGAGAAAGGACTTGGGCTTGATTTGCACAATGATTAGTGTGACATGTTGGTGCTAGCCAGAAATGAACTGAGGTCGCATTAAAGCCCCACTCAAGAGTGACAAGTTCAGTGGATTAGACAAAGTGGGATGAAAGGAAGAGGGTGGGGATAGGAATAGGAAAGAGAGTAGAATAAATCTAACATAATTTTTCTATGTATACATATGAAAATTCCTAAGTCAATCCCACCATTGTGCCCACCCACAAGAACGGGGTCCTAATTAGAATAAGATACATTCATACTTGTATAATTTTATCAAAATAGATGCTACTGTCATGTATAACTAAGAACCACTGATGGGGAAAATAAAATAGAGTGGAGGGGAGTGACAAGAAACTAGTTAAGAGAGATTCTCCCACAGGAAAGAGTTGAGGGAATATTTTGCTGACCATTTCATATTGAAAGAGAAGTGACCTGAGGAAATGATATACATGGTTACTTCTTGATGGGAATATGTTCTGAGCAGTGCATTATTAGGTGATTTTGTCACTGAAAACATTATAGAACATACTTACACAGACAAAGATGGTACCACTGGGCAATATAATCTTATGGAATCACCATAGCATTTTGGTCTATTGTCAACCACAATGCTATGCAGTACATGACTGCATACTGACTCCTGAACAGTGGAAAATAACTTGATCCATTGGTTGACAGAAGGAACAAGACTCAAGCACATGGGACAAGGATTTCTAGCAGAAATGTATGTACAAAGACTTATGGGAGTGGACATGAGGCATGCATACTTCTTTTTTTTAGTTGTACATGGACACAGTACCTTTATTTTATTTTTTTTGTTTTTTTGTTTTTATGTGGTGCTGAGGATCGAACCCAGTGCCTTACACATGCTAGACAAGTTCTCTACCACTGAGTCACATACCTAGCCCCAAGACATGCGTACATTTTGTCTCATATTAATACTGCCCACCAGAAAACAACAAATTCATCCAAAGCTGTCAACAACAAGTAGATAGCATGACCTGTATAATGAGTGTCTGTCAGCTTCTTACTGAGTTGTTTGTACAATGAGGCTATGAAATTATGATGGGAAGGACATATATAGCATCAAACAACATGGGCTTCCTCTAAGGCTGATTTAGCCACTGCTGCTGCTGAATTCCCATCCTGCCAGAATCAGAGATCAATGCTGAGCCTCTGTTATTGTCCCAATTTTGGAAAGGCTTATCAGCCAACTGGTAGCAAATCAGTTACATCAGATCCCATCCACCTTAGTGAGGGCAGTGAATCATCCATACCTGAGATCATACTCTGGATAAAGGCTTGTCTTCTCTGTCCGTAGTATCTCCATCAACAGCACCAGTTAAGCATCAACAGAATTCCTGATATACTAACATCATATACATGACATTTCCTCAGAATAAGGGGCCCATTTAGTCACAGAAGAATCATAACATTAGGCTCCTGACCATAGAGTTCACTGTAACCATGAACCAGCTGGACTTGGCTAAGACTCCAGCAAAATCATGGCACCTTGGAGGATTGGAGTGCTGTCCTTTATGGTGTGATTGACAAGGTTGATGAGAGACAGATGGATGGATGGATGGATAGATAGATAAATAGATAGCCACTTGATGGATAGAAGATGTAGGACTGATCCTGTTCCACTGTGACTCAAGTAACACTGTCAGAATTTGAGCTTTTGACCCCCCATAAACGTAATCTCTGCCAGATTAGAGTGCCCAGTTCCCAAGATGGAAACTCTTCTGCTATGGGTTCCACTGAACTGGGGGCTACAACTATCATCTAGTCACTTTGGGTTCTGTATATCAGTGAACCATCAGAAGAAGAAAAAGGATTACTATACACTGGCAGGTGTAATTGGTGATGAGTCCCTTGAGGAATGAGGGTTGTCACCACAGGGCGGAGCATGTCTAGCTCTCAGGGGATTCCCTGGGGTTTCTCTTGGTTCTTTGGTGTCCACTAGTAGCTATGAAATAACAAGTACATGAAATCCCTCAGGGATGAAGGTCTGTGTCCACACACCAGGAGAGTGACAAAACCAGACAGAAATGTTGGGTCAGGGTGAGAAGATCCAGAACAGGTGGTAAGGGAATGAGAACCAGTGCTGCCCTGAGACAATAGAGAAGTAGGGACTGCAGCCTGGTTTACTAATCTTCTTTAAGCCCTTTTAGAGATTACAAATGACAATTGCCTCAAAGGACGTGTGCCTTCCCTTTTGGGAAGAGTAAGAAGTTATTATTTCATGATCTGGACATCAGGTCTGAGTGGTGGAGGGAGGGACTAGGAAAGGCCTCTCTTCTCCTTCCTTCAGACTGCTTGTGAAATGGTAGCTGTCATGGGGCCAGAATCACACCCATTCTCAGGCAAGGCCATGTTGCTTACATCATTAAGGAGAGAACCAAGATGTTTCTGGGAAACTAGTCCCCAAACAGTGTGTCATGATAAAGAGTACAGCGGGAGAGCTCTGATTCGAGGGCTTGGGGGTGATTCAAGAGTCACAACTTGATTCCAACATTAGTTCCAGGAACGACGAGAGCCTGCTCATGCTGGCCTAGAGTGCAAATTGTCTGGAAATCTAGAATCCTCTTGCCCAGCAAAGCATACTCTGCTGAGCTGCTCATCAAGGTTCCTCCAAGAAATGCAGAGTCACTGAGGAAAGAACAAATCACCATTTACTTATGTGAACTAGGAAGCTGCCTCAGAATCAGGATGTGGATGGAATGAAGAAAAAAAAGAATAAAACTGTTGCACATTTTGTGTTAAAAACTCAAACAGTGTGTGTGCGTGTGTGTACTTGCACATGTACTGTGCATATACATACAACAGTGATAAAAGGTAAAGGGAAGAAATCTTTAACTTTCCTTCTCAGAAGAACCTAGAAAAGCAAAGTGGGAAGATTCCAGAAAGAAATATAAACTGAAAAAGGGAAGGAAAGAAAGGCTAGAATTCTGTCAATTATTGGAATCTCTGAATTGGTGAAGTCACTAGATCGAGATTGGAACCTAGAAATTAAAAACCAATTAAACAAACAAAAACCCCAAACAAAACAAAAAAAAATAGTGAATCCAAGGAGCCAAGAATGAGCCAAACTATGTGACAAATTAAGATTGAATTAACTAATCTGGGTATCTATCAAGGATGCTCCTTCATAGTATGTACCTACAGTTGCTGTTTATGTGGTAAATCAATTTTGTATTCTAAATATGCCAGTGTGTGATCAGGTATAGAAAGGCTCAATATTTACTTAATGAGAAGTGATTTTTGCAAAATTATAGGCAATGCTCGGGAAATTACTCTAAACTTCCAAAGGTCCAAACAATTGTAGCAGGTTATTAGTTTTTAGTAAAATTTTTTTTATTAGTTCCATACATGAATATAGAGGTAAATGATGAATAGGTATATGGGTGGATGGATAGATTAGAAAGATAGATAGGAAGAAAGACAGAGAGTTGATTTATTTTAAAGAATTTGCTTATGTGATTGTAGAGGTACAGGGAAGAGTTGCAGTTTCAGTCTGAAAGCAGACTGCCGGCAGAATACACTCTTCATGAGGGCAGGTCAGTCTTTTTTTCCTATTTAGACCTTTAACTGATTGGATGAAGCTCACCTACATTGTGCAGGGTAATCTGCTTTATTCAAAGTCTACCATTTAAATGTCAAATTAATTTAAAATATCTTTTCAGAACATCTAGAATGATCTTTGATTCAATATCTGTTTCCATGCCTAGCCAGGTTGACACATAAAATTAACCATAAGCAAATAATTTTTCATGTATATTTAAGTATATTTAACTGGATTTAAACTTCTTTTTGCATTGAGACAATAAAAATATTTGGTGAACTTGTGACAGGAAGAACACAATGCTTTGACATGGTTATAAAGAATATATTTAAAATATATTATATATATATATATATATATATATATATATATATATATATATATATATATATATACACACACACATATATATATATAAATAGATACACACANATATGTATATATATATATATATATATATATATATATATATATATATATACACACACACATATATATATATAAATAGATACACACACACACACACACACACATATGATTTTCTCTCTCCAATCCCCCCAAACAGCATCTGGCTCTCAGTGTTATAGATCAGTTACCACACTGAAGTTGGTGATATGTTAGGTTGTTAAAAATTTGGTGTCTTCAGGACCCCTCAGTCCTGTGAAAACCAGAACAGAGTTCACCAAAACTTACTGTGCTAAAACTTTCCTGCTTTTTAAAAGGAACGGGGATTAAGAGTGGCCATTGCTGTCAATAAATAGATCAATAAATAGATCATATTTGATCTGCTCATAAATCAAATCACTTTATGATGCCCTCTGTCTTCTTAAAGCAAGCAGAGAAGCAGTGACAAAGCATTGTCCTGGGTGGCTTTGTCATCTGCTAGGGTCAATCAGAGTATTCATCAAAAACAGTCTTGGCAGTCTCCCATCTAAAATAATTTTGTTTTTGTTTTGTTTTTGATACCAGGTGTTGGGAGCCGCTCTGGACAGGAGCTATGAACACACCTTTAAATCCTGAGTAAAGAGGTATTGAACATTGCAATGGACCTTACCTCGGCTTGGATAAGAGAGGTGCAGCTCCAGGAGTGGGTGTCACCTGATGGGGTTGGATTACACCCACTTGTTTGTTGTAACACTACCCCCTCTCTCATTTGAATGGCTTTTCCCCAATAAAACCTGGGTTCGAGGCATGCTCTTTCTCTTTCTTGCCTACCTTGTCCTCTTATGGGAACTGTGGATGAAGAGAGGTACTGAACCCAAAAAGGTACTTTCTGAGTCTGTGTCTTTATTTAATCAGCCAAAATTCACTTGGAGTGAATGACTGGTTCAGTTGTGTGTCACGACAACCAGGGACAGAATCCAGGGCACTTACCACGGAACAACATCCCCAGCCTGTTTTTTTATTTTTTATTTTGAGACAGGTTCTCCCTAAGTTTCCCAGAGCCTCTGAAAAAGTTGCTGAGGCTGGCTTTGAACTTGCGATTCTGTTGCCTTAGCCTCCTGAGCTGTGGGGATTACAGGCACGCACCACTGTGCCTGGCCCCAAAGTAACTTTTGACATCACTATTTGCTTCTATGGCCTCTGAGGACAAAAGTCAGGCCCTCTCTAGGGAGGTGATGGCCTTGAAGCAGGCATCAAACCAGGTCCATGATTGGTTCTGTCCTCCTCTAGGTCATAGGAGCACCCATGACAACACAGGAGTGGTCTTCCAGGTGGCCAGAGCCCTCCTGTCCGGCCACAATATTCCATCTGGGCAAAGATACACCTCTGTCACCCCATAAGGCATTTGTTTGCTTCCTGGACCCATTCTCTTGAATGGTATGTAGAAAAAATTCGAGAATTCTAAAACTTATTTGGGATCATACATTAGAGACATGTAGTCCCTGAGTTTTGGGGAAAATGTTTGAGAAGAGAGAGGACAATGCTGATGTCCAATGAACTTCCTACCTCCTAATGGCCTGAGTAGCTCCAGTTTCATTTACCTTTTTTTTTCTTTTTAAAAATTTACTCTAATTGGTTATATATGACAGCAGAAAGCAATTCAATTCATATTACATAAATAGGGCACAATTTTTCATGTCTATGGTTGAACACAAAGTAGAGTCATACCATTCATGTTTTCATACATGCAGTTAGGGTAATGATGTCCATCTCATTCCACCATCTTTCTTACCTCCGTTCCTCTCCCTCCCCTTCACCCTATCTAAAGTCTGTCTATTCCTCCCATGCTCCCCCACTCCATCCCCATTATGAATCAGCATCCTTATATCAGAGAAGACATTCAGCATTTGGATTTTTGGGATTGGCTAACTTCACTTAGCATTATTTTCTCCAACTCCATCCATTTACCTGCAAATGCCATGATTTTATTCTCTTAATGCTGACTAATATTCCATTGTGTGTTTAATCACATTTTCTTTGTTTCATTTATCTTACATATTGGACATCCACAACAAATTTTGCCTAAAGAAAGTATTCTTTCTACTGCTAAAATGTTTGAAACAAACTAAAATATAGGATACAGAATCTTAAGAAGACTTACCTATATAGATGTGATTATGAATACTTCAAACTACTTGAGTGTTGAAATGACCCCATTATACATTATCTTGAACTACATACATGTTTTTACCTTGTTTTTCATGTTCAAATGAAATTTGAAAAAAAGAAGAATTCCTCCTTCTTTTCTGTTTTTTAAATTTAAGGAATAAGAACTTTAATTGTTAAGTTTAAGTTCTGGGTTTGCCATTTCCTAGCTTTGTAACTGTGTAAACTGAAGCTATTGGAACTTTGGTTTCCTTATATATTACTTGAGTACGATAATATTGACCTTCTGGCTTCTATGAGGAGTAAATGAAATAATGCACATAAAATGCCTGACATATAGATGATTAATAAATGATAGCTGCTAGTAAATTGAACAACAGACTGTATAATTGGGCTTCTTCATCTCTCACCATCCTCTTTCAGTTCACCTTATTCTGGTTTGAATAGCTCTTTGTGTCTGGCAGGTACTTACATCACTTCCAGGGTAAAGAAACTGAAGGGTTTTCTGAAGAACTGCTGGAGGTTTGGGGAGGTCTGGCAGGGGATGCATGAACTATGAACCTCTAATGCCATTCTGCCCCAAAGTCTTCTTTGCTCTGTTCTGCTGTCTTCATCTGCATGTAGTCCTGTTTCTCTTCTCCATCTCACTAATCATTAAAATTGCCCCCAAGGTTCAGCTCAGATGCCATCTCTGCAGAATGATTTCTCCTTACACAGAGACCACAGCCAGGGCACAGAGGCCTCTCCTCTGTGCTATACCATAGAACTTATTGTAAGGCACTGTAAACATACACAAAACCATTTTACTCCTCACACAATGAGTGTAGCAAATATATTTCATGGTGTTTGAGTGACCACAGCCTGTTGTAAGACAGTCTCCCCATTCAGCCCCCAGATGGTCAGGTCTTGCACAGGGCAACCCTGCTCTTCATCCCTTCTTCTCAGCTGAAATTAAGTGGAATAGTCTGAACAACTGGCCCAAGCTCTTCTCTATGACCTAAAATCTAAGACTCATTATCTATAGCTGTGGCTTCAGTCCTGCTGGTGGTTTAGTGTTACCACTGGGACTTAGGAACAGATGCCAGGTTTTCCGTCAACACATTCAGCAGATATAGGATGAGTCCTTGCACTGGCTAGTTTTAAAGAGTCCTTCAGGTGATTGTGATCAGCAGCCAGGATGAATGATGCTCTGAACTAGCATAGGAAGAAGAGGTAGCTTTATTAGATTCTCTTTATTGGGGGGAATTTGAACTAGGAAACAGAAAATGAATTTTATAATGAACAGTGAAATGGGAAGTGGGAAACTTTCATGGAATTGGATGAGGGTGATGGGATGTCAAAGGCACATATGGATGAAGTTACCAGGCAGAAGAAAGAGTGTGGCTGGGAAGGAGTTGGTCATTGGAGGAGAAAGGAATGCGGTGTACAGAGGAGCAAACCACAAGGCAGTGAGAGATGAAGACACAGGTGGAGAGCATCACAGAGAGAAGCAGAAGTAGACAGACAGCCAGACTGAGAGATAGTCAGACAGGGAGATAGAGCTACCTGGAGATAGAGAAAGAGAGGACAATAGCAACAGAGATAGAGGAGACCTCCTACAGAACTGCCACCTTCAGCTTCATTCCCCAAATTGAACACTTCTGCGCACTCATCACCCACACCCAGCCTTGTCAACTCCACCCCCAAAATCATCATTGAGATGTGACCTTTCTCCTGGCTTCTGCGGTCACTGCCATAGTCCAGCCTTCACCAGCACTTACTGGGACTGTGGCAACAGCCTCACAACTGGTCTCTCTCCTTCAACACTGCCCTCCCTCAGACTATCCCGGATGCTGTTGCTAGCCACACCTCCCTGTCCTTGGGTTCACAGAAGGTCAGTCCATTCCTATCTGGTCTGACCTGCCTTACCTCACCTCCTGCAAAAAATCCGGCCTCCTCCACACCTTTCTCTGCCACAGCAGGGCAGGCTCTGGCCTTTCTAAATGATTCCCTCTACCTTCTCTTCTGTGTTTGACAGCCTCCAACCCCTCCTTCAAAACCTAGCTCTGAGATCACCTCCGAGAATCACCTCTTCACCTCTTCCAGGCAGCGTTAGCTGATTACAAAGTCCTTACCTTCTCCATTCAACTGTGAACTTCTCAAAGCTGAGGTCTTTTCCTATTTACCTCTGAATTCCAAGGGCACAGAGAATGTCTGTTGTCATTGACTGAATCTGTAGAGTTGCAGCCAACAAGGGAGCACCAAATTTGAGAAGCAGGACCCTACTAGGTGGGTAGGATACCACTGTTTATGATTCTGTCTCCTGGCTCCCAGATTCAGCTCCTGGACTTACTGTTTATTGTCTTCAACAACCTTCACCCACAGATCCTCTGGAGACTCCAAACATTTTTTTTTTCTCCCACAGTTTCTTGGAAGCCTCAGCAGAGGCTTCTGCAGGTACCAGTTCTGAGCCACAAAGGAGAGTCGATGGAGAGAGGTAGCCATTTGTCTGAGTATTTGGCCTGCCCTGGAGCAGAGAACAATTTCCTTCTTTTTTTAGTTTGAATCTTAAGAAAATGCCTCAATTAAAACAATAACAACAAAAGCAAACCCTGAAACTGCTGGGTGTGGTGGCACTTGCCTGTAGTCCCAGCTACTCAGGAGGCTAAGGCAAGAGGATTACTTGAGGCCAGGAGTTTAAGATCAGCCTGAGCAACATACAGAGATCCTGTCTCAAAAGCACAAAGAAAAACTTAGCCTTGAATAGGGAGAAGGTGGAAATGTGAATTAACTCCTTTTCTGTGACCTCAACCATTTACATCCCCAGCAAAGTTTTGGGGGAAAAATTTGTGTTTTATCAGTGTTGAAACAATCACTCTGATACAGAAATGCACACAAAGAGCAATTTTTGACCAGCTTTTATTTTGCATATTTCATTCTCTTTGACAGTGATGACAAATAGAATAACATTTTTGTCACTTGAGGAAGGTCAGTAGCACAGATCAGGGCAATTAACTTGGAAATCACTGGTGGCTAAGCATGACTCTGGAAATTACTGAATTCCAATTTTAGGACTCTCATGAATCTTGGTGGCCTTATTGGCTAAAACAATACTGTAAAATCTTGAATGATGTGGTAAACGACTTCATTTTGGTTGTGGCTCCCATTTGGTGGTATCATATAGAAAATGAACTGGAAAGGATAGATTGCTGCCAACAGCAAGGAGAGGGGCCAGTCTGGGGCATAGCACTTTGTAAGATGCAGAGTGAATTTGTAAACCCACTATTTTAAAATCCTCACTCTTGTGAGCTAGCACATGACCCCTCTCCTAAGAGTGAGAAGATGCCAGAGGTGTATACCGTCTTTGCCATCTGGACTGGACTGTGCAGTTCATTTAGAGACCACATTGCTGCACTCTTGAAAATTAATCATAGTGATGAACAAGGAGAACATGCTGGGGCAGGAAGGTCAGTTTCATTTGATTAGAATAGAATTCCTAGCTGGGAATGCGCTGATATTTATTACATCAGTAGAATTCTACACAAAGCTTCTCCGCCTGGAGAGGAGTCCTGGGAAAGAAAAGGGCTTCCTGTGTGGTTATAAAAAATGAGGTCCCCCCAAAGACTTGGCTTGTGATGGTGTCCAGAAACCCAGAGGACATTGGATGCTGCTGCTCTTTTTCTTCCTGGAAGGAAGGCATTTCTTTTTCCATGCCTGCAGGGTTTCCTGTATTTGTCCAAATCATGTTAGAAGCAGAATGCCTAGTTAGTAATCAAGTAACACTTGGAGCCGTCTCCTATAACACGTATGGTTTTAATTTCAAAGTTCTCCACTCCATTGTTCTTTCACACGCTGAAGGACTTGTAACCAGCTAGCTGCTTCTCCCAGTTTGGCTAGGAAACCAAGCACTGATCTGGCTTCAACTTCAAGAAGGCCAAGGCCAAATGTTGTTGATTTTTGTTGCTGCTGTTATTTATTTTTGAAAGAGGTGTGGACCAAAAAAAAAAAAAAAGAACAACAGTGGGGAATGGTATTTGAAGTTGGCTTTTGATGTTTTAGGGAAATAGGGACCTATTAGCCATAAAATACATTTCCTGGGTTGGGCATGTATCTCAGTGGTAGGGAGTTTGTTCAAGGCCTTGGGTTCAATACCCAGCACCACCATAAACAAACAAATAAATAAATAAACAAATGTCTTTCTTTACAGGAAAGAATTCTTCATTGTTTCAATTTAACTTTTGAAATCTGAAATGTTTACAGAGCAGTAGAAATCTGATAAGGGCTCACAGAGTCAAGGAGATGAGAGAGATTTGAAAAAAAATCATCCAACCAAACATAGCTCTTTGATTTAATAAGACCATAGTTTGTAGTTTTTGTCTGAAGTGATGTAGTCCAGAAACAGGGATGGTAGGTCCTTGTACTTTTCTGTTTCAGTGACTTAGAACTGTCCTTCACAAATATCATGTTCATATTTTTGAAGGTGACTTCTAAATCTGCATGTTCAGAGGAAATGGCCTCAATTGCAACTGGGTTAAAATTCTAAATTTGTCATTTAATTGCTGGTTGACCTCTCATAAGTTACTTAAACCCTCTGACCTTCCATCTCCTCATTGCAAGGATTATTTTAAGATGAACTAAGACAATGCTATCTATCTGTTTTTCTATCTATCTATCCTAGAGATAGAGAGGGAGAAAGAAAGATAGAACATGTACCTCCCTACTTTTCATCATATACAACACAGATTTTTTTCTTTTTTCTTTTTCTTCTTTTTTTTGGTACCAGGGATTGAACCCAGGGGTGCTCGACCACTGAGCCATATCCCCAACCCTATTTTGTATTTCATGTAGAGACAGGGTCTCATTGAGTTGCTTAGCACCTTGTTTTTGCTGAGGCTGGCTTTGAACTCAAGATCCTCCTGCCTCCTAAAATATCTATAATATCTGTAAAATTCAAGTTGTAAATATAAATTTAACACAGTTATGGTTGTTTTGCTAAAATTAAATACATCTACAATGTGAACAGGTGAGTTACATGAAGATCAGCTTGACTTCAGTGAGCCCATGACATGGAATTCCATTGTGTAAGTGTCCTAGGAATTCAATTAGTGCTTTGCATGTTGGGTCGTCAGGTGCTACTTTTCCTTTTCTATCTGAGACTGTTGCTTGAACCAAAGAGGGGTCTTGTTTATCCAGCTCCCTACAAGGCCAGGCAGGGCCATTAGTGACCCTCCTAGCCTAACTCAGCCAGAGGGAACTTGTATCCTGATGCTCAATGGCAAATCCTCTAATAGACACACATAACTCGAGTGGCCTTAGGGAGTCACAGTCCCCTAAAATCCACTCAGATCCATTGTGAAATCTGCAGCACTGGAGTTATGTATTAACTTTTAGGAGGGTTACTTTGGCAGCAGTTTGAAAAAGAGTAAGAGAGGCTGAGAATGAAGATAGGGTGAAGGGGTGAGAACTGGGCTATAAAAATAATGCAAATTCATGAACCTGGCATTTAAAATACCACAGCACTTCCATTACCCAAAAGCTTTATCCACTTTTGTTCACCAATATGAAGTTTCTGCTTGTGCCAATGTGTCCTGCTTGACTTCGTTTCCCTATCCATACAGCTCTCACTCATGTCCCCCTCTTTACTTCTACTGTCTTCTCCAGACTTTATCAAAACTCCTAACCACATTGTTAGGTTCATCTTCTCCACCCAGGCTTCCTTCCTTTCTTCAAATCACCTGCTATGAATAACAAACTACTTTGTCTTGATATTATGATTTATCTCTTTCAGCAATTAGGATCAAATTTGAAGCCATGATTATCTTCTTGCATGAGTTGGTTTCTTACCTGGCTTTAACCTACTGTGGTTATTGTTCAGTGTTGGTTTTGCATAATTAGCTGAATGAAGAGATGCATAAATAAACCACCCACTGACTCACCTTGTAGGTACCTGTACATAGCTGTAAGGAAATTGTTTTGTGACTCCTGAAACTGTATCCAAAGTGGACGGTTTATATAAAGTTTGTAAGTAAGAAGCAAGAATTCAGTGAAGATGTAGATTGTGAGAGATTTCCAAATAAAGTTTATTTAATGAGTTATTTTTCAAAAGAACATGTGCATTAGTGGAAAGCCACTGAAAGTGGGAGGGAGGTAGAAACATGCTTTCAAGAAAAGCATTTTACTGATTTTTAAAGGGAAGTGAAAATAGAAGTGAACAAAGAAAAGACTGAAATAATCTTTCCATATGTTTTATTATGTCTTTTTTTGTTGTTGTTGCTGTTTTTTTTCTGACCAGGACAAAAGCAATGTTGCAGATAAAATATAGCACTTTTTTGTTGGAAAGAACAGGGCACTGCTTAGCAGCAATATATTGAGACTGTAAAAAGCACCAAGTAGAAAGTATTTTAGGGACCTGGGATTTTCAATCAAGGCTGGAATAATACTTTAAAAAGTAAGCTTAAAAAAGCAAAAAAGAAGCCAAGTTGTGATTAAAAGGACTGTTGAAGACATTACCTTTTCTCTTAATTTTCATGCTAGCTTATTTCAAATTTTTAAGTAGTTACATCGTAACTATTATTCTTTCAGTAACTTTTTTATAGAAAAAGCAGTAGTAATCAGATCATGATTAAAATGTTTCCAACACCATCGTTGGGGACATATCTAATCAACTGTCCATCACTTCTAGTCTCTTCACTCCGTGCCAGCTGTCCTGCAAGAGTAAAACATCTAATAAGTGGTGAATGAGTGAATCAAGGAATGAAGAACAGAGGAGTGCTACTCTTGAAAGTTCATTTTTAAGACAGAATGGCATACCATCTTAGATGACCTTAGTTACCTTAGTTTAAGACCCTTGGTTCTGGGTGCATCTCCTTCTCTGATCCCCGCCCCACTTGCTTCTCCCTTCAGACTCCAGTCTTGCCATGGTTTCTTGGGTGTGGTGGTGTACCTGGTTCCCCAAGGTACTTATGATCCCAGCTCTGATGCACAGATGCAATTTACCTATCATTTGTCAAGAAATCAAAATATTGCATTGATGGGGGGGATTAAGTTTTTCTAAAGTTGGTATCTTATTCTGTACACATTACTCATTCACTGTGGCAATTTTTTTTTCTCCCTGCTATAAAAGTTGAGCTAACAGGTCCTTAATTTTTGCACTAACCCCTTTTCCCTTTTATTACACAAACATTTTATGTTGGCTCTTTTCCTAGGGTGCTGGTACTTCTTCAATCCTCCATGAAATGTTAAAGAATAACAGATGTAATCCTGCAAAAACTTCAACCAATTCAGCAAGTACTTTGGGAAGTAAGTCATACTCCTAAGTTTGCATAGCATCTTTATAAACAATCTGCTGTCAGACTCTTTCTGAGGCTCTGGGTTCTTATTTCTAGTTCCCAGTTTTATACCAAACTGATCAGGGTATAACTGGTTGCTTGTGACAGAAATGCAACCCTAAATTGCTTCAGGGGAAAACGACGACAACAACAACAACAAAAAGGTATTCATTTGCTAGGTTAACTAGGAAGTCCAGGGATATAAAGCTTTAGATATGACTAGATCCAGAGACCTGTTTTTACTCCATAGCATCTTCCCTGCACATGGGAAGAGGCTACTGAGAGCTCCAGGCTTAAGTGGTCCTTACCTCTCCCAACTCCAAAAAAGAGTGAGTCAGAGAGATTGAGCGCCCTGACGGATCATCAGGGTCCCGCCATGAATCCAAAGCATGGGTCACATCTAAGGAACAAGTGTCTCCAGATTGAGACTTCTGTGTGCTTGACAACAAAACTCAAAGCAAAGTGGGAATCTGGCAGTCATTCTAGAGAGTACTAGTTTTCCTGTCTCTAAATATTATAAAATCCTCGTTCGGAATTTGAGCCAACGGTAATTTAAATGTGAGAACATATATCCAGGAACAAGGGAGGCTCTTCAGGTATTACAAAGACCAAAGCCTGGGGGTGAGAACAAACGTTCCAGCTGTGCTATTGAGTAAACTCCATCAGGAAAGTAAATACACCTGAAACAATAGCCCTTTCTGAGCCACAGCTTACTCAATTCAGTACTCAGGTACACAGCAGGGGTGAAGACTCCCTGGACAGGACTTTCTAAGACCAACCCCCCCAAATCCATCACTGGCCTTGTCTCTTGATGGTATTCTCAGAGGTAACCTGACCTTGAGTTTTGTGCAGGCATCCTTTACAAGAGGTAATTACCTTCTACCGGATAGCATCTAGTCTGCTGATTATCTCCAAAGCAAAGAGAGCAGCCCTGTGCTGAAGGCTTGTGTTTAAGGAATTAAGTAGGGCCTGAGTGCAGCCAACTAAAACAGATTTGGTGCTCTTGGTGTTGCTAGAGAAGATGGTGGAGTCAGTGTAGTTCCTCCCGCTTGGCACTTTGCCTGTGTGGAGTGTGAGATTCCCCACCTGGAGATTCTGCCTTTGCACAATCAGTTGACTGGATGACCTCATTGTTTCCCCCCTTGTCAACCTCTGTGTCATAACCCATTGTTAAAATTATTAGGCAGTATCCAGTGGAATTTTCTGGGAATGGTACAGGAAGTTAGAAATAAAAACCCAGGGAGCACAGCCTGCCCCTGTGATATCAGTTTCTGTTTTAGATTAAATATTTTTGGTGGCTCTCCCAGTTAAGCCAGACATCTTGTTTACAAAGGGGCCACGTATTGCAGAGCACGGCCAGAGGGTTATTCACTCACAGTGCAAGTTACCACTGTTCAGTCAGTTATGTCAGTTTCACATTCCCACTGATTAACTGGGTGCTTCTGACAGGGCCAGACATGACATGCTTCTCCACCTTGAGAGAATCTGCAGACTGAATGCCCTCTAAAAAGAGCCTGATCACAGAGCTCTTTGGTACATTATTATGGATCTTAGTATCACTGGTTTCTATTAATATACTTTTTATATACCTAGAAATACTTTGTAAAAATGACTAAGGCCTATATGATTTCCTTGTGGATTTTTCTATCCCTGGAGCAGTGAGGAAACGAATACCTTTATATTAGACTTGAAATGGAGTATTAAAGACAGTTTTGTATAAAAACCAGTCAATAGACAAGTAATGGTGACACTAGAATTTCCATAAAGAAAGGACTCAAAAGTAGCAGTTAGCTATCTGGGGGGCCTTTGCTATGCAAATTCACTATCTTATTTAGATGGTGTGTTTTTCAGGAGGGTAGTATGGTGGATATTATAGACAGACAAGAGACCCCTGAACTATATTTTACATCACCACCCTGTGTAAGCTTGACATACCTAAATTTCTCAGACACAAAGATTTTATCCAAATCAACTGAATACCTGGCTCAGGTCTCTCCTAGGTAAGAATCTGACCAATGTCACCATTCAGGTATGCAGGTTAAACAAAGCCAAGGACGAATCCTCACAATCCTTGACATAGGCATTATTGTTCACATTCCTCTGTTCTCCCTCCTACTTGCATGCCTGCGTGCACAACAATCAATACATTTGCCATAGCCATAGAGCAAGTTGGTTTAGTTGGGATTTAGTTTGTTAATACCTGTAGAGCCTGTAATGTCCCAGGGACAAGCCATTATACAATCACAGATGACAAAAGGCTAGAGAATAATACTCGCCTTGTTTAAATGCAAAAGGAATTAAATGTGAAAGGAACTTCTGTATAAACACAAAAGAAGCCTCCATCTCCAGTTGCTCTGTTGAGTTGGTTTTCATGGGAGAATGGCGCCCTCTGGTGCTTGTTTAGTGTTCTTGCCATTGGAACTGGCAAAGGAAAAGAAATCAACTCATTGATGATTTATGTTATAGAACTGACTGGTCCTAAAATGGCACTTTTCTGTTTAAAACCATGTTCTTCAACTGTACATTAAAATATTCCACAATTCTTCAAGCTCGCATATAAAATAAAAAACTTGAGAGTCCACATGGAAAAATCAATGGAAGGCAGTGGCTAAGTAGAAAAGACATTGTTCATGCCAGTTCCTCAGTGATGATCTGTCTCTGCAAAATCAACAATTCTAGAGAAATTATATATAGAGAAGACATCAACCTTAATTTTTAAGAGATAATTCATTATTTTAACACCCAAGAAAGCTATAGACATAAGTTCGTCTTCTGTGACAGCATCCGATTTAATTGAGTTCAGTTTCTTTTAGTTTGTTCTTGGATTGCACAGCCATTGGCCATTTCCACACAATGAAGAAAGAATGCTATACCCTTCTTGTGGAGAATTTCCACAATTTTGGTCTGAGTTCCAGGTGGTTATTTTTGGGGGGGATTTCTTTTTTTTTTAATTTTTTATTGTTGGTTATTCAAAACATTACATAGTTCTTGATATATCATATTTCACCCTTTGATTCAAGTGGGTTATGAGCTCCCATTTTATCCCATATACAGATTGCAGAATCACATCAGTTACACATCCATTGATTTACATATTGCCATACTAGTGTCTGTTGTGTTCTGCTGCCTTTCCTATCCTCTACTATTGGGGGGGATTTCTTGTAGCAAGGAATTCCAAGTTTGGTAATAACCAGGTAAAGCCTTACTCTGTGAAGATTGGTTACATTGGTTACAACAATCTTCACTGTCTTCAGAGATAAAGATCCTGTTTGAAATTTTGATGATAAAACTAAGCCCCAAACTATTGTCCCAACCAGTTAAGTCTGCACTGTGTTGCCTCATTCCTTTAAATCATCAAACCAATGAGTGACAAGAGGGAGGAAGGTAGCTATTTCAGTTCCTGTCCTCCAAAGCATTTATATTCACCCTTCTTGCTATAAGGGGCAATATTTGGCTTGATTCTCCTCTTTTTCCCTCTTTCCCTCTTTCAAGAATCCCTAGTAGATAGGAGAGATAGTATGTAGAGTCAGTAGACTGTGAAATCCTACTTACAATGAGAAGGAAAATTGGCATCGGTGACCCTCACAGAGATATATTATTTGGTTCATATAGTACAAGTGTACACTATATTTTGATGTGTGTGTGTTTTAAGTGTTTTTGAATTATGTTAACAATTGAAATTCAGGCATTTTTCTTTAAAAGTTCAGATTTACAGCTGCCTATTAGATTCTCCACTAACCCCATCACCTTCCTAACTCAGGAGGACTTTTGAATCCACAGTGTTTGATCTAGAGGCCACTGTTCATCGAACAACTTTCTGTTGATATTCAGACCACAGGATGCTATGCTGAACTTGGAAATAGTTCTATCAAAATATTCATCTGAACCCCTTTTGGCTTCCATCTCACTGTCACCAACTTTGCTCCCTCCAACCATTAAAACCAAATTTCATCCAAATTTCACAATAGCCCGGTACAGAAAGGCTCATGGCTCAGAGCTGACAGAAGCCCAGTCAGTTTCAGAAGCAATCATACCGTGACTACTCAGAAAGAAGACTCTATGTCCCAGGAGGAAACTTAGCACTGGGAAAACCCCTTTCTCTATTGGATACAGCCCTGACCAAGACTTACAGCTTAAAATTTGGAACACAGCATTGATTTCAGCCTCCATTCTTTCCCTGGACTAGTCATTGTCGCTCAGAGAACACACCCAGCAAGCATGCTCAGAGATCTTGGTACCTACTAACCTTGTTCAGTGATCCTCCTCAACACCTTGTATTCAGGCTCTTTTTCTTACTGTCTGGACAGATACCAAGTTTAGTCTTTCATCAGAGCCTCACTTTCTTTCAGCAGGTGGAACCCATTGTCCTCCCCCATGTAAGAACAGTTCTTCTAACCTTCACTTTTAGATGTTGCTGTGGTTCAACTTATCTCCTGGCTTCTCATGACTACAGTGCATCTTCTGAATTTCTGAGGCATTTATTCTTGGCATCGTCATTCATCTGAGCAACTTGTTGGCTTTGTATGCTTATATGCTTCTTTGCCAGTTCAACCCTGAATCATCCTCTTGTGATGAGACTGATGTAGGGGCTCAGTAAATATTTCATACTGCATTGAATGGATGGCCAAACAAGTATACTGTTCCAGCACCTAAGCATCTTTGGGTAGTTCTGCTTTCTTTTATTCATAATGAATGAGCAAGGATTAGGATTGCAGATCAAATCTAAGAAGCCCATTTAAAGTTGGATTCACTTTTAGAATCTTTTTAAGAAAGACAGGTCATAATCCAACATGATGAAGATTTGAGCCTACTTTTTCTTCTGTTAAGCACAAGGTCTCTGTTCTAATTCCTAGGTCCTTGATCCACTTTGAGTTTTGTGCATGGTAAGAGATAGGCGTTTAATTTTGTTTTGCTGCATGTAGGTTTTCAGTTTTCCCAACACCATTTGTTGAAGAAGCTATCTTTTCTCCAATGTATGTTTTTGGTGCCTTTGTCTAGATGCCCTTCAATAGATGAATTGATAAAGAAACTATGATTTATACATATATATATATGATGAAATATTACTCAGCTTTAAAAGAGAATAAAATTATGGCATTTGCAGGTAAATGGATGGAGTTGGAGAATATCATGATAAGTGAAACAAGCCAATTCCAAAAAACCAAAGGCCAAATGTTTCTACTGATATGTGGAATGCTGATCCATAATGGGGTGGGGGGAGGAAAGAATGGAGGACCTTTGGATTGGGCAGAAGGGAGTGAAGGAGGGGAGGGAGCATAAGGGTAGGAAAGATGGTGGAATGAAACAGACATATTACCCTAAGTACATATATGATTGTATAAGTGGTGCAATGCTACATCGTGTACAACTAGATAAATGAAAAGTTGTGCTCCATTTGTATACAATGAATCAAAATGCATTCTGCTGTCATGTATAACTAATTAGAACAAAATTTTTTAAAAGTTGAATTTCAGACATATACTATAACTATAGATCCTATGCATAGTAAAAAAAAATTCATCATTGATACGATGTTCAAATTTAACTTTGAGTCTTGTTTTGTTTTGCTGACTCTGGCAAGCATTCCAGAGGTGGATCTACTTTCTTGTCTTAAGCAACTAAACAAACGAAACATGAAAATTTCAGAGACTGTCAAACAGGCAGAGCAAGAGAATGATCCCAGAGAGAAGTGATCAAACGAGACACTCATTGTGATTGCCCTAGCTTTCAAGAAAATTTCCAAACTTCAGCACAGAAAGAGGGAACCCAAACTGAGCCTGGAAATGTCTCAGAGCTGAGGAGACACCGTTGAGAATGTGGGGGGCCAAGCTGGCTAGAATTCCCAGGGCAGAATACCAGAAAGGAGACTGCAAGCCTCTTGGCTCTTCAGCTGAGCACTGATGGGGGCATGTGTGGAAGCAGCTACCTAAAGCTGAGGAAGGGCAGAGCATTTCAAAGGAGCAGGTGGAGCAATTTCTGAAGCTCACACAAGGCTGGGCAGAGTTTACATTCACAACATCCAGAGTGGAGAAATCTCATAATATAGGATGAAGGCAGAAATGGTCACACCGAGAGCTGGGCACGGAGGTGCACACCTGTAATCTCAGCTAGGTACTAGGGAGGCTGGGGCAGGAGGTTGAGGGTCACAACTGAGTGAGATCTTGTCTCAAAAAAATAAAAATATTCTGGAGATGTTACTCAGTGGTAGAGCACCCCAGGGTTTAATCCTCATACCAGAGTATGAGGATTGAAAAAAAGTTGTCAAATTGGACAAAAAAGCAAGATCCAATTACACATACTACTTACAAGAAATCCACTTCAAATATCCACTTCTCACTTCTAATCAGATTGTTCTGGGGGAAAAAAAAGACATTAATTACCAAAATCAGGAGTGAAAGAGGTGACAGTATTACAAATTTTACAAATCTTAGAAAATTAAAAGGAAGTATAAAAAGTAATTTAATGCCTACAATAACATCTTAGGTGAAATGGATAAATACTTTGAAAGACAAACTATTGAAGCTCACTCAAGAGAAAGCAGATAATCTAAATATCCTTGTATGCAATTTAAAAAACAAATTTGTAGTTTAAAATTTCCCTCTCAAATTCCCAGACACATGGCTCTGCTGGTGAATTCTTTCAAACATTTAAGGAAGAAATAGCACCAGTCCTACACAATTTCTTTCAGGATATTGAAGCAGACAATAACTTCCCAACTTATTCTGAGACCAGCATTATCCTTATAAGAAAGTCACAGACTTACAAGAAAGAAAAACTACATATGAATATCTCTTATGAAAATAGATAACAAACTCCTTTTTAAAAAAAATAGCAAACTAAATCTGGCAACATGTACAAAGAATAATAACTCACAACCAAGTGCAGTTTAGTCTAGGAATGCAAGACCAGTTTAACTGTTGAAAATCAATGTGATTCATTATATTTACAAAGACAGAAAAAAATTTGGCTATATTTACAGATGCTGATTTTTTTTTACAAAATCCCACATTCATTCATTCATGATAAGAACTCAAAAAGTAGTAATGAAAGCAAACTTTCTTAACCTAATAAAGGACATATACAAAAAGCTTGCAGCTAATGTTATACTTAGTGGTGAGAGACTGAATCCTTTCCTCCAAGGTCAGGAACAAGGCAAGGATGTCTTCTCTTGTCACTCCTATTCAACACTGCGTGGGAAATCCTAGCTAGTGCAATAAGGTAAGAAAAAGAGAAGGTATACAGACTAGAAAGGAAGAAATAAGAGATCTTTATTCACTGAAAACGTGATTGTGTATATGAACAATTCAAAAGAAATTTCTGGAACTAATGGAAGAGTTGGGGAAGATAATACAATATCAGTGTACAGAAGTTAATTGCAATAAACAACTGGAGCTTAGAATTTCTAATAATATCTTTTGTAATTGCACCAGAGGGTGAGAGGAAGTAATTCAGTATTAATCTAAAAAATATGTACAGCACGTGTTTACTGATGTAAGAAATCAAAGACTTAATACATGAAAAGATGACACTTTAAAAAATATTCCTTTATTTCATTTTTCTTAATACCACACACACACACACACACACACACACGCAACATTGGCATTCATGAAGCCAGGGGAGACATAAATATCTTGATATGGATCACTAGACATCGGACATTAGACATCACCAGAAAATTTTCACTGGCTCCTCCCCTTTTTATTTTATTTTATTTTTGTTTTTAAATTTTTTATTTGTTCTTTTTAGTTATATGTGAAAGTAGAATGTATTTTGACATATTAAACATACATGGAGTATAAAACCCTCTTTTTAAATACAAATTTCATGTCACTCTCTTTTCTGTCTCCTTTTCTCCCCACTTTTCTTCTTCCCTTCCCTTACCTCTTTTCTCTCCAATTTTTTCACTCCCAAATTTTCTATTTAAGTCTTTAAACAAAGTCCTTTAGTTCTTCTTCACCTTCTCCTACCTTCTTCTAACGTCATAAGCTACTTAATCAGGATATTGTTTCTTAGTAGTTAAGTAGTTATCTTCCCAAAATATATTAGATAGGAAGAGAGAAAATGAGGGAGAGAAAGAAAAATATGGGGGGGG
>NW_026000005.1:11758720-11771964 GCF_001458135.2 Marmota marmota marmota | reverse complement strand
GGGGGGGGGGGGAGAGAGAGAGAGAGAGAGAAATTAAATGATAACCTCTCTTCTCCTTAACTTAGTGTTTGGATACAGTTGATGTCAGTAATAATTCTATCAATTTTGCCTAGTTACTTATAAACATATAAATGTAAGATATAATTATCAAAGATAGTGATAGTGTTGTTGGGGATAAAGGACCTGGACAAGGCAAGTCACTAAAAGCCTTCCCCAGGGAGAACAGACTGTGATAATACAATGCTCCATCAGTTCTTCCATCTGTCCAATAAACATTTATGGAACACCTGCTGTATGCCAGGCACTAATCTGGACACTGACACATGAAGGAAAATATCATTCAGTGTTGACCCTCTAAATATTCAGTTCTGAAAAAGAGTAACATATGAATAAATACATAAAATTTAATAAGTCGGTTAAGGGCTGTTTAACTGATCAAACAAAATTGGGGGGGAGTTTTCTTAATTCAAATTCCAATCCTGTTTTCTAATTTGTGGCTCAGCAGAAACCGTCTCCTTCTGGAACAGTATAAACAGATGCTATAGAGCCACATAACTTGCCAAATGTTTTGAAACTCTGTTGACAACGTGACATGATATGTTGAGAACTTTTAAATGCACGCCCAACTGTCCCTACAACAAAAAACAAGCTGGAGAATTGGAGTATACGCATCATGTCTAAACAATAAGCTATGCAGGGAGTCTCTATCTTGGAAATTATGTGTTAATTATTAAACTCACCTCTTCCAAATCTCCCTGAGCAATTTATTGCTTTTCTCATAAGAGCAGATATGATATTTAGTAAAGCATTGCTTCTGGAGTCAGACAGTCTTGAGTTTGAATCCTGAATCCGTCCGTTATGCATGATTAACCTCATTAAATTCACTAAACCTCCGTCTCCTATCTGTCTATTGGAGAAAACAACAATACTTAATCCTACAGAGTGCTGTGAGGATACCATAAATCAATGAGTGTCAAGTTTTCAGCACAAGTCTGCCTTTGAGCAGAGCCCAGCGAAGTGTCATAGCTGTTATTTGAAAGAATGCAGTGTTTTGTAGGTGGCAGTAGAGGGAGCACAGACATGGGGAACTAGCCTGGAGGAAACTGAGAACCTAAACCCTTTGTACAAGACACTGTCCCTGCTCTGAAGGAGCCTCAGCAATCTGAACACAGATGAGCTTATGTGACCCACCCCAGACTGTCCTGTCCCAGTAGTCTTGGCTGTACCATTCATTTGGTACCGCCACATACTCCTGGGGAATTCAGTGTCTCTTTATGTGTGAACTTCTTCTGTCTGTCCAGCATCCAGGTGCAACTCGCTGGGTTTCCCCAGGACAACTGGAGGGGAGAGGTTCTTCCCCACAAATGAAAACCAACAAATGTCTGTACTCTTTGTGTAACAACTGGGAGAAAGTGAAGCTGGCTTACTTCTCTCACTGACAGTGAGAGCCACAACTTCTCCTTTCTCTCTCTGCTTCCAACACAAGCAGATCTGCTTGGCGGGCAGCATAGGAAGCGCAGTCAGAAGAACTGCCTTGGAATCCACTCAGCTACTTACTTGAGTGTGATCCCACCTCCCTCTCTGGAACTCTTCATCGCTACTTGTCCCTCTGTATAATGAGCAGGGAAGGGAAGAAAAGGTGTGGAGGGTTAAGCTTGTAACCTCCAAAGTTTCTCACAACTTGATTATTATTATTACTAACAGCTACTACTGATTGAGTATTTTACCTTCTCTCATTACTTACCTTAGATCTTTGGATCATCCCAGAAATTTTATGTAGTATATAATGTCCCCATATTTATGGGCTGGGAATTCAATTGGGCTGGGAATTAGATAACTTATCCAACCTTGTACAGTTAGAAATTGTGGTAAGCCATTCTTATAGACCGTGGCCGCCATTAGAAGATGGCGCCGGCTTCCACTGTGGCCTGTGATAAACAACTCCTTTTATGGAGAGTTGGCGCGCAATCCCTTACCACCCTATGAGAGAGATCCATGTGGCGGCTTAGGATTGGGATGCGGAGGGCTTTATTAAGCTGTGCTTGAGCGTGTCGAGCAGCGGGCGCTAGAAGATGATACATGACTCAAGGCCTGAATAAACTGCTGAAAGAAGAATCCTGTGTCGTGTTTTTCCCTTGCCGGCGAGGGGTCGCGACAAGAAATTGTCACAACAGAGCTAGAATCTGCTTTTCTGGAAGTTCATAATCTGTAATTTCTCTTAAGACATGACAACAAAAAAATTAGGCACAGGATTTATAACCAAGGGAATTGGGGGACTATTTTATAGGTAAGAGACCAATCTGTGGGGGACTTCAAGTTAGGGAAACTTTGCAGGGAATTCATTGTAATACTTGGTCAATGGGCTGGTTTGTTTTGCTTTGGACCATTTTGTCTTTGACTCAGGTTCTGGTTGATGAGGACCAGTGTAGGGCCAAGAAATTTAGGTCTTAGGTCTTCAGAGTTCACTCTAAGAAAGAGAAGCACAGAAATCTGGCTGAGTTCATGAAACAGAAGGACAGAGGTTCATAGCAGATGCTCCAACCAAGACAAAGCGTGGTCTCTTGGGCAGAGATTCCTTCGTGACATCCATCTCTGGGTAAACCTCAGTGGATGGCATATGTTGAACAGAGCAGAGGTTCTGTTATATGCAGATCCCTGTGAGTGGTCCTCAAGATCTTTTGGGGGCGGGAATCTGAAAGGTTAAATTTTTTTATAATAATACTAATAAGATTTTGTCTTTTTATTCTATTGATATTTCCACCAGTAGTACTAAAAAAAATGGTGTTAAATCATTGATGGCTTCTCATAAAGCAAGGCAGTAACACCAAATTAGACTAGTTATGTTACTCTCCACCATCACATACTTAAATTTTTTAAAATGCCAATTTGACTTCAAAACATTGTTGGTGAACTGGTAAAAAAGATCACTTTCACTAAACCTCAGACCTTGAGTACATGCTTTTTAATATTCTGTGTGATAAAAAAGAAAGTACACATGATAACGGTATGTGGCACCTCAAGGAAAAAAACACTGTGTGATCATCTGAGTTGCCAGTGAGCCCATTCCTTTAAGGAGAACCAGCACTACATGTTATCAACAATAAAATTAGACCTTTCTTTTTCTTTTTCTTTATTTTTTTTACATTTGAATCAGATGGGATATAATATCTCATTTTTCTGAGTTTACAGGTTGCAGAATCACATTGATCCTGCATTCACAATGTCTGTTTCATTCTACTATCCTTCCTATCTCCCCAACCCCTCCCCTCCCCTCCCATCACTTAAAATTAGACCTTTCAAGTAAAAATTAGAACTCAGAAAACCTGTATTCATCACCATGAGCTTGACAGCTCCCCAATACTTACAATGCTTTTCTAATGAGATCAGTGGTGATATCACTAATGTGAATTTCTGCTCTTGCATGATGAGATGTGACAGCACTTAGCAAATCTGTACAATTCAGTGGACCAATATTTTCCAAATGACCAATGTGCCACAAAGCCATATGTGGACAAAAGTTCCACTCAAAATACAAGAAACACCAATAGATTTTAATGTAACTGTATGCATAAAGTTTATTGATAAGGTTTCAAATTCCACAATGCAGGCAACACTTAAGAAAATAGCAATTGTTGAATTTGAGTGTATCTGATATCAAAGAATAATAACGACATTATCTGAAAAGGCCACTGTAATATTCTTTCCTTTTCCAACTCCATAGTTGTATCAGTCTGGAGTTTTCTCAAACATTTCAACCAGAGCATTATTTTGCAGCAGATTAAATACCGAGGCAGACATGAAAATCCAGCTGTGTTCTCTCAAGTCATATTAAAGGGTTTTTAAAAATGTAAATCAATGCCATTCTTGTAATTTTTTTTTGTGTTGGAAGACATACTTTTAAAATAAATCATGTTTATTTTAATATATGATAGACATATTATTGTAATTTGAAATGAATAGTCAAATATTTCTCAGATTTAAGCTTTTATAGAGTGAATAAAAATTTCATGCAGGACAGAAATACACAAGAATTTGGAGGAGTTGTCAACAATTTTTTAAAAATATGAAGGTGTCCTGAGACCAGTTTGAAAATAGCTGGGGGAGTCCCAATGTGAGGCCCTTAAGGGAAAAAGAGAACAAATCCTCTGCCTTGTGTTATAGGCATGCAACCATTAAATGAAATGATGTTAAGGACATGAAAAACCAATGTGACTAATACTACCAGGCAGGAAGGTAAAATTACCAAAGGAGTGGTCTAGATCTGTGCTGTCCAATATGGCAGCCACTAACCACATGTGACTTCAAAGCACTTGAAAAGTAGCTAGTCCACAGTGAAATGTGTCACATACACACCAAAAATGCTTCATACACACCAGACTTCAGAAACTTAGTATGAAATAAAGAATGTAAGTATATCATTAATAATTTTATATTCATTATATGCTCAAATGTTAATGTTCTTGTATATATTGGTTTATTCATTGTATTAAGATTAATTTTACCTGTCCTTTTTTTAAAAATTTTAATGTGGCTTTTAGAAAATTAAAAATCATACATGTGGTTTGCATTTTATTTCTCTTTAATAACACTGGTTTGGGCAAGAAGTATGAAAGAAATTCAGAACAGGGAAAAGTTGCTATGGATTTGAGTCTTCAGTGAAGTCTTCACCAAGGGCAGGATTTCAATAAGTGGGCACATTGTGGGAGGAATTCCAGTTGAAGGGAGACTCATTAGTGAGATGACAGGTTAATGTAGGCAGCAGAGTTGACTGGTCTGGGTTGCATTATGGGCTCCTGTGACAGAGAAAAGTTTCCTGGACAGGTTGGGGCCAAACTGAATTAAACTTTGAGTTCCATGAATTGGACTTTTTCCCCTGAGGACAGTAATACTTCCCCCAAAGGATAATGAGACGTCATCCAGCCGATTTGGAATACCTGAATTAGGAATTCTCTTCATGTGGTGACAAGAGCAATATAAACTCCTGGAAACTAGTCAGTAGGCAAGCAGCCAGGACCAGACTGACCTGAGCAGTAAATTCAGAGTGGTATGGAAAGCCAAGTTCAGGGTCAATTGACCTTTAGGGGAGGGGGAGTTAAGCACATGTTCACAACATCACCTGGGAGAGGAGGACAATCCAGAGGGCATACCTGTATGATGGCTGGTCACAGGGAGGGTGAAGCAAGACTTTTGCTCTTGCTATATTGCTCTAGACATGTGCTTTCTACCTTTCTTTTGGTCTGTTTATCTTCCTTTGCTCTTGTTTTTATTGAACATTTATAGAATTCTCATATGTCAAGGGGTTAATATTTAATTTTAAGAGGATGAGCACTGACATGTGAGTGAAAACATTTAGACTCGTATCTGGGCTCAGGAGTTAACTTATTGAGTAACTTGGGTCACTCTGGCCCTAAGTCTCTCAGATATGAAACAGGATTTAGAACCAGGTGGGACCAAGGCTCCCTCCAGCTCTGTGATTCTAGAACAGCTCATGTCACAAAGGGAGAAGAGCACACTGTAGCTACCACGTGCAGGGCTACTCAGGATGCTGTCCAGTGAGGGTAGACACGGGTGACCTAAACAGGAGTTGGCCCAAACCTCTGGGTGAGGCTGACCTCCTCCAACTAGGCAGACTCTGCTGGAATTTTAGTTCGGTGAGGTTTATGTGTTTGGTGTGTTGATCCTGGCTACTTATCGGTTCCATCCCAAGGGCTGGCTCACCTGGGTGAGTGGAGTCTGATACTGGGAAGATAGCAGAGCCAAGGAGTTGGGCTCCAGGTAAGTTTACAGAGAATCTTGGACTGTCTGAAGAAACCACTGGAGGAAAGGAGGGAATGAGTGAATGAGCCTGTAGTCTCCACCTTGAAACTTCTGGCACCCCACAGGGGTAGCTGGGAAGGATGAGAGGGAAGACAATGTCCCTCAAAGGGATTTTTAACCCGATTCTTTCGCTTTTTAGCATTTCAAGAGGAGAGAGTGGGTGGGAACTAACCCAAGTAAAGTCCCAGAGACTCAAACACTGACGCACAGGAAAGCCTCAAGTGGGTGGAGAAATGCAAATCCCCTACTGACGATGGCGTCAGTGGTGTGTCCTGGGGGCTGTGAAGGGCGATTCCGACCTTGGACTTGAGCACTGCTCGGGACCTGGGCCTGGAGCACGCCAGGTAAGCAGGGCCAACCTTATCTTCGTGCGACCCCTCCCTAGGAGGAAATGCTTAGACAGGATGCTGGAGGAGCCGGCTTTGCATTTGTTGACAGTTGCTTCATTTTTAATTTATCTGAGGACGTGAGACTATAAAAAGAAGGGTCTCACTGGGAGATTCACAGACTCACTCTGGCGTGGCTTTTCCCCACCAAGGCCCGGTGACTCCGAGAGTGTGGCTGCTGCAGATATGTGTGCGCAGGGTGCAGAGAATGAGTCCTGCTTGACTTTCCCAGCCAGAGTCTAGAGCTGTTTAGCATGAGATTGGTATGCCTGGGTTCAGAAGAAAGCCTGCAGCTAGGATATCCAGGGAATGTGGCTTTGATAAGTGCGAGTGATCTTTCAGGGCAACTCATCTTCTTTGCAAGCTCCGGTTGGGTTCAAAAGTGGAAAACTCAGGTGGAACAGAATGTCCCAAGAAAACAGACAGGCACCCAGTTTTTAGAAGGAATGTATACGGTTGGGGACAGGAGAATTACCCCCGAGAGAGCCAAAGCGAAGGGTCATTGCTGAAGGGGGTCTAAAGGTGTTTATCACTTTATTATTGCTGCAACTGAGAAAAGTGTCTATCTTATTTCCCCCCTTTTCAGCCTCCAGTTCAGCTCTTCAGAAGGAAGGCTCAGATCTTTGGAGTGATTTAAGATAGATTAATTCTTAGAAAACAGACTTTTGTCTTTAGACAGAGTAAGGATTAAACCATACGATAGCAACTAAAATTGTAACGTTATTTTCAGCTAGTATTCTTGGTTATCATTAAATAGAATAAATTGATAGCTACAGCAGGACAATGTTGATAATAGTGTGGAAACAAATGCTCCAATTGTGTATGGAATATATATACCCAGTAACTGGACAATTTGGCAGAGGGAGACCTCAGGTCTATCCTTAGTTGATGTGAATCTTGGGCAGGCATCATTTCCTCTACTTAGCTCTCACGTTTTTGTCATTTTTAAAGTGGAGTTAATGCTTACTATTCACGGATTCAATGGATAGCAATATCAGGAGTGCCATTCACGCTCCATCTAACAAGATTTTACTGAGCATTTACAATATGCCTAGAATTGTAATGTGTAAAAAGGACTTCATAAATATAAAATCATATGCAAGTTAAAGATTATTTCCTTTCCCACTTGATTTCTTTTTATCAAAACATCTGCAACAATTTTCTTTCTATACAGTTTTGATCATTTACTGGGAGCTCAAGGGAAAGGTGCTCAGAATGGTTCCATTTGAAACTTGAAGAATTGTGTGAAATTGATTATCATAAGAAACGAAAATACTGTAATTTCAAGGAGACAATGTCATATTAATTTTCCTGAGTTAGCTCCTACATTGACCAGGGTGGAGTTATGTGGGAGGAACGCATTCTCTTGTTTTATGACAGGCATCCAAATATTTATCGAGTGTGGTTTCTCCTTCCTTCAGTAACTTGAGGGTTTAACCACTGTCAGATAGACATCAGAGACAAACTAAAGGACTTTAAAAGCTTTTGCCTACCCATAGTGATCACCAAAGGGAGAAATAAAAATATTTATTGGAAATAAAAATATTTACTGAATTGCTTGAACCTATGAAAAACGTATACATTCTTCTGGAGGCTATGACAGAATTAGACTAGAAATCAGGAACATAAAACTGGCTCTAGAAGACAAACACATCTGGGAAAAAAAAAAGTTTTGGGCATTTCCATGTAAAGGAGTAGGGGATTCCTCCCAGATAAACCCTCAGGAGGCCTTTGGACTTGAGTATGTTATCTGACTTCTACTGAGTCTAATGCTGTACAGGGAGCAGGGTCAGGGAATATGCTAAGCCTACAGAGGCATGTAGAAAGCTGGGGGCAGGGCAGGGGGTGTTTTGGGGAGGGGGAGAAGGTAGAACAGGAGGTCATGTTATAGAACAAGAAAGGATGTGGTTTGAGGGCAGAGGAAGAAGACTGTTTCCCTTGTTAGGGATACCTTTTGACACACTAAGAGGAATTACTGTGTGTTAGGCTCAAAAGCATTTTCTCTCTTTCTGCCTTTGAGTGACTATAAGACAATTTTTTCCAGTTACTTAACTAATGGATCACATTGTCTGATTGAACCCTAAGGAAAGAAGAAAACATGGACCATAACTATCAACGTTTTAAAATGCCCATTTTATCCCTTCTTTTATAGCATGACTCAGTGGAATCAAGTCCAACAGTTAGAAATTAAGTTTTTGGAGCAAGTAGATCAATTTTATGATGACAACTTTCCTATGGAAATACGACATCTGCTGGCCCAGTGGATTGAAAATCAAGACTGGTAGGATCAAACATTTTTTTCCCTAGAAGTTGATGTACAGTTGCTCTATGCTTTCTGTGGATTTAGTCTATGGCTCACTTTTGATTCGTAGATACATTCTTTTCAGGTAACAAGTTTCTTTAAGGATTTAAAAGACCTTCTCAAAGGAGGGGAGCCAATGTCCTTTCTGGTTTCATCCATTGTAGATGAAAACTTAATGGGTTTAGTGTTTTGATTTTCTGTAAGCCAGCCCCCCCTCCAATTTGTTATTTATTAAAAAAATAAGAAGTGAATCTAAAAATCTAAATTTGATAAATTAAATCTAAAATTGATAAAATTTAAAAATATTATCAATCTTCCATCACAGAAGTAAATATTCTTTTTAGGAACTCCTATTCCACCTCTCCACTCCCCTTCCCCAAAACACCCCCCAACCTGCCCTCAACTGTCTGTATGAATTTGTGTGTTTAACAAGCTCCTTCCCTGCCCCTTGCTCCCTCTACCTTATTGGACTTGGAGTAATCTGAAGGCAAATAAAATACTCAGTATTTACTCCCTGTATCCTATTAGACTTGGAGCAACTAAAAATCCAAGACTTCCCTGAGACTTCAGAAAAGCAACTCTTATATGAAATTGGCCAATTCATATTCTTCAAAACTATACTCACCTTATATGATTTGATCTTTTGCTTCTGTCAACTTTTTTTTTATTATGGCAAAATATATACAGTATAAAATTTATCATTTTTACCACTTTTAGGTGTAGAGTTTAGTAACATTAAATCCCTCCCTCCATCTGCAGAATGTTTTCATCTTCCCAAACTGAAACTCTGTACTCACTAAATAATAACTCCCATTCCCAGGCCCTGGCAACTGCTATTCTATTTTCTGTCTCTGTGAATTTGACTCTCTAGGCACTTTACATAAATACAGTCACAGAATATTTGTCTTTTTGCCACTGACTTATTTCACTGAATATTTTCAAGATTCATCCATGTTGTTGCATGTACCAGAATTTCCTTCATTTTTAAGGCAGAATAATATTGCCTTGTATGCATCTATCACTTTTTGTTGGATCAATTCATCTTTCAATAGACATTTATGTTGTTTCTACCTTTGGGATATTGCCAACAAAGTTGCTATGAATATTGATATGCAAATATCGGTTCAAGTCCCTGCTTTCAATTCTTTTTGAGTGTATTCCCAAATATAGTATTGTTGGATCATCTGGTAATTTTATATTTACTATTCTGAGTAATTGCCACACTGTCTTCCACAGTGGCTGCACATTTGACATTCCTATCACCAATGCAAAAGGGTTTCCACTTCTCAATATCCTTGTCAACACTTGTTATCTGTTTTCTGTTGCTTTTTTCTTTTTTTTCCTTCTTTTCTCTTTTTTTCATGATAAATGTAAAGTGGCAGCTTAACTGTAGTTTTGATTTACAATTCCCCAATGATTAGTGATGTTGAACATTTTTTCATGTATACATATTTATTTTTAAAAACCTCTTAATACTATCACTGTTGGATCTATCCCTTTAAAATTCGTTCGGTAAAAAAGTAGATATTTTACCAAGTTGTTTCCTGTTATGTAAAAGCACTTTTTTTTTTTTTTTAATTTTTTAGGGAGGCAGCTTCTAACAATGAAACCATGGCAACAATTCTTCTTCAAAACTTGTTGATACAACTGGATGATCAGTTAGGTCGTGTTTCCAAAGAGAAAAACCTGCTCTTGATACACAACCTAAAAAGAATCAGGAAAGTCCTTCAGGTGAGAATGTATTCCACTTTTTCAAAATATTTGGATGTATGAGTCTTAAATTCATTTAAAAATCAAAATAAGTACTATTTACATTATTTTCAAATCAGATTTAAGGGTAAAAATTGAATTATCATTTAAAAGTTTGTGCTGAGTTATATGTTATTACATAATGTTTATTTTTCATGAAATTTCAAATATACTATAAGTGGGAAGGCATGTGTGTGTGTGTTACTCACGTGGCTTGTTCACTTGCTGTGATGGAGTCCAACAACACCGGAATAGAGATTTAAAGGACAGTAGTTTCCTGGCTGCTCTCTGGCCTTTCCCCTGGCCTTTGTCTCTGTTATAACAGAGTTGGTGTTGTTCTCATTGCTAAGTGGAAGCAGGATGGGTATATGTTGCCATTGATGAACTAATATTGATGCATTATCATTAGCTTAAAGTCCAAAATTACACTCAGCTTTGCTCTTGATGCTGCATAATTCCTTGGGTTTCGAGAAATGTGTAATGTCAACGTGCCCACCATTACCATATCCTACCGGAGAGTTTCCTTGCCCTATCACCTCCTGTACTTGTCTATTATGTAGAATTGCCATCTTTCCTGAACTTGAAGAAGTTTTTACTTTGTATGTATTGATATTATGTCATAAGGAGTGTGTAGGTACAGGGTAATATCCTATTGGCAAATTGAACTTAAATGTTAATATAATATCCTTCTTTCCATCTATTAACCATTTCTCATCTTAAAGTTTTATTGCGTGTTTTTTTTGTTGTCATTTGCTAATTTGTAAATGAACCCATCTCTTCATTTGTATACTTACTGTGTCATTTAGTACTGAGTAATGTCTTTATAAATATTATATAGTTTTTTTATTCAGCCAACAAATATTGAATAAGCACTTGCTATGTTTACAGTCCCAAAAGCTCACACATCCTCTATTTGGGTTTTCAAGTTTTCTTTTTTAATATTCTTTTTACCATATTATTTCATTGAATAGATTGTTCATTCCTTTGGTTTGGACCTCTATGCCTTCCTCTAGCCCAATTTGTAGATGGACACAATACCTTTATTTATTTATTTATTATGTGGTGCTGAGGATGGAACCCAGTGACTCACATGTGCTAGGCAAGTGCTCTACCACTGAGCCACAACCTCAGCCCTGTTTTTCAAATTTTTATGAAATTTTATGGCTATTCCTCAAAAGTTAGTGAAGTAGGGGAGAAACAGGCAACAGCAATCTTGTCTTGTAATAGAAAAAACTTTCTATCAGTTAGGACACCACAGAGTTAACAGGCCTTTCTAATTGTGGTGCTGACTCTGTTAACTCTGTGGTTAGTAATCCCACCACCTACAAGCACTCTTCACAGACCATGGTAATGACTCCATTTGTGAGAGTTTGAAACTCAGTGGGTGAGGGGACATGTGCAAGTGTAACCCACATCTCCCATGTTCTAGTGTGAGTGAATAAAAATGTGTTATAACTGAAAGCTCCCTGAAACGGATCCAACGGCAGATTCTTTCTGGTCCAGTCTGTACATTCCTGTTCTGGTTTCTGAGTATTCAGTGAAGTGAGATTGTTTACATGAGGTGGGAGGTTAAAAACACATTTTGCAATACCAAAGGAGGAAAAAACACATTGCTTTACATAATGAGCTCTCTGAACCTGCCAGATCTTACCCCCTAACCCACGCTGCTTTCTCAGTTCACTCCTCTTCCTTCCCCTCTGTTCACCACACACAAAGAGAAATAAAGAAATGACCATAACCTGAGACCTGAAAGGAGCGCGGAGCTGCCTTGTGTAATTCCGAAGGAGCTTGGAGTTGAGGAGTCTAGGGTTCAGACTTTGGTGCCATTTTGCTGCACAGGATGGCAGCCAATATGTTAATCAACCCACAGTTTATTTCCCCAATTTCCTCATAACTCGAATTCCTCTGAAGTAATTACTTGGTGCCAATATTGCAAACTCATAGTTCAAAGGTTGGGAGATATACATGTTGTGCCATTTAAGGTGAAATGTATTTAAGATGAAATGTGAATTAGTTGGCAAGATTTTGTGTGTTGGGGGAGTATGATTTGAGACAAGCAACAGAGGTGGACATTGTGTGGCGTAATTCTTCATCCCAGGCACATGGTACCAATCCAATATGATCAACAGAAATTCCATTTGTGAATCGTTTTGTGCCTACTCCTTTAACCTTTATCTTATCCAAGACTATTTCGGTTACTCTGCCTTTTTCATTAAATCTTCTTTAACAATTTAGTAACTGAGTCCACAATGATTCTGATTCTCCAAGAAGTTTATGCCAGAGTCTGGGTCTTCTTTATGGAATAATTACTTTGTGTATAGTGGGACATGATTTTTTTTTATTCCAAATGATATTTGGGATTTCTCTGTTTGTTTGTCTCTGACTCTTTCTTACTGGGGATTGAACCCAAGACCTCACATTTGCCAGGCCTACCACTGACATACACTTCCCAGACCCTTTTAAATTTTATCTTGACATAGTGTCTCACTAAATTGCCCAGGCTGACCTCAAACTTGTGATTCTTCTGCCTCAGTCTCCCAGTAACTGGGATTACAGGCATGAGCATCTGGCTGGGTTTCTTAAAAGTAGGGCTTATCCCAGACCAACATCATTCTAAATGGAGAAAAATTGAAAGCATTCCCTCTAAAAACTGGAACAGGTATACCCTCTTTCACCACTTCTATGTAACATTGTTCTTGAAACACTAGTCGGAGCAATTAGACGAAAGAAATTAAAGAGATGCGGTTAGGAAAAGAAGAACTCAAGTTAGCACTATTTGTTGATGATATGATTCTATACCTAGAAGACACAAAAAAATTCCACCAGAAAACTTCTAGAACTAACAAATTAATTAAGCAAAGTAGCAGGATATAAAATCAACACCCATTTAAAAAAAAAGGCACTTCTGTATATCAGTCAGAAATCCTCTGAAAGGGAAATGAGGGAAACTACTCCATTTATAATAGCCAAAAAAAAAAAAAAAAAAAACC
>NW_026000005.1:11672742-11756926 GCF_001458135.2 Marmota marmota marmota | reverse complement strand
AAAAAAAAAAAAAAAAAAAAAAAAAAAAACCACTCGGGAATCAACAAAACAGGTGAAGACCTCTACAGTGAAAACTACAGAATTCTAAAGAAAGAAATTAAAGAAGACCTTAGAATATGGAAAGACCTATCTTGTTCTTGGATAGGCAGAATTAGTATTGTCAAAATGACCTTACTACCAAAAGCACTATACAGAATTGATGCAATTCCAATCAAAATCCCAATGACATAAATAGAAAATCCCTCACATAAATAGAAAAAGAAGTCATGAAATTCATCTGAAAAAATAAGAGACCCAGAATAGCTTAAGCAATCCTTAGCAAGAAGAGTGAAGTAGGTGGCATCAATATACCAGACCTTAAACTAAACTACAGATCAATAGTAACAAAAACAGCATGGTATTGGCACCAAAATAGATGGATAGACCAATGGTACAGAATAGAGGATACAGAGACAAACCCACATAATTATAGTTATCTCATATTAGACAAAGGTGCCAAAAGCATACATTGGAGAAAAGATAGCCTCTTCAACAAATGGTGCTGGGAAAACTGGAAATTCATATGCAACAAAATGAAATTAAACCCCTATCCTTCACCATGTACAAAACTCAACTCAAAGTGGATCAAGGACCTAGGAATTAAAACAGAGATACTGCACCTAATAGAAGAAAAAGTAGGCCCAAATCTCTATCATATGGGATTAGGCACCAACTTCCTTTATAAGACTCCTATAGCACAAGAATTAAAACAAAGAATCAATAAATGGAATGGATTCAAACTAAAAATTTTCTTCTAAGCAAAAGAAACAATGGGTGAGGTGAATAGAGAGCCTACATTTTGGGAGCAAATTTTACCACATGCACATCAGATAGAGAACTAATCTCTAGGATACATAAAGAACTCAAAATTTTTAACACCAAAAACAAAACAAAACAAACAAACAAACAACAACAACAAAAACAAAACCAAAAAACAAAACCTAAATAACCCAATCAATAAATGGGCCAAGGAACTGAACTGACACTTCTCAGAAGAGGATATACAACCAACCATAAAACATATGAAAAAATGTTCAACACCTCTAGCAATTAGAGAAATGCAAATCAAGACTACTCTAAGATTTAATCTCACTCCAGTCAGAATGGCAGCTATGAAGAATACAAACAACAGTAAGTGTTGGCAAGGATATGGGGGAAAAGGCACACTCATACATTGCTGGTGGGATTGCAAATTAGTGCAGCCAATCTGAAAAGCAGTATGGAGATTGCTTGGAAAACTGGGAATGGAACCACCATTTGACCCAGCTATCCCACTCCTCAGTTTATACCCAAATGACTTAAAAACAGCATACTACAGGGAACACAGCCACTTTAATGTTTATAGCAGCACAATTCACAATAGCTAAACTGTGGAACCAACCTAGATGCCCTTCAGTAGAAGGATAAAGAAAATGTAGTATATATACACAATGGTATACTATTCAGCATTAAAAGAGAATAAAATCATGGCATCTGCAGGTAAATGGATGGAGTTGGAGAATACAGTGCTAATGAAGTTAGCCAATCCCCCCAAACCAAATGACAAATGTTTTCTCTGATTTAAGGATGCTGATTTATAATGGGATTGGGGAGGGAGCATGGGTGGATTAGACGAACTCTAGATAGAGCAAAGGGGGATGGGGGTAGGAAAGATGGTGGAGTGAGATGGACATCATTACCCTAAGTACATGTATGAAAACATAAATGGTATGACTCTACTTTGTGTACAACCGGAGATTATGAAAAATTGTTCTCTATATGTGTAATATGAATTGTAATGCATTATGTTGTCATACATAACATATTAGAATAAAAAATAAAAAAATTTAAAAAGTAGGGCTCATATAATTTGCTTTGAAGTATACTGCATAACTACTCCATAGATACTTGTTAATTGGTTATTCATTCCATTACATGAATTTTTAACATCAGGCTACTATTGACCACTGAAAATACAAAGTGAAGAAGATATATATAAAATTATTGTGTTTAAAGATTTTTTGATCTGGAATGGAGACCAAGTGCAAACAAATATTTATGAAGTAGTGCAGCATGCACCATGGTAGAGGTACCTGCCATCATAATTGGCAGAGTTGGGAACATTTGAGGTGGGTCTAAAATGATGATTCAGGACTCTCTGAAGAGGTGAGAGAGAAGATGGAATCCTATAGAAAAGGAAAAGCAAGAGCAAGAATATGACAAGAGGCCAGGTGCAGTGGGGCATTCCAATAATCCCAGTAGCTCCAGAGGCTGAGGCAGGAGAATCATAATTTCAAAGCCAGGCTCAGAACTTAGTGAGGACCTAAGCAACTCAGTGAGACCTTATCTCTAAATAAAAATACAAAACAGGGCTGAGGATGTGGCTCAGTGGTTAAGTGCCCCAGGTTCAATTTGTGTACCAAAAACCAAAACAACAACAACAACAAACCAATATGAGAATATCTACCCCTTCAAACAAGTTAGGCATCTTAAGTATTGAAAGGGTTACATGAAATCCTCAAATGCCACACTGAGAACTTTGGGCTTAGGTGATGAGGAATTATCAACAGTTTCTAAACCAAAGCATGACACAAATATATGTTTTTATTAAAAGCATATTTGGTGCTGGTTTTTCCTCTAGGAAGACTTTCCCCTTGTCTATTGTAGGAAAAGAATTTTGCAGAATTCCAAGGTTGAAAGTTTTTTTCTCTCATTTTCAGCCCTTTGTCCCCTCTCCTCATTTTATCCAGAGACTGGATGGATTTTGTTTTTCTTAACACAAAAACTAACTATAATGTATTTAAAAGAAAAATAAAATAAAATAAACTATTCATACGAGAAAAAGTCAAGTACAAGACTTGGTTTTGGCAAGTATATCCTCCTCAGTCCTTGCAGAAGCAGTCCACACAATCTATCTAGGAGCTGCCATGGATACCCCAGATGCTGATGGGGCATGCAAATCTCCTGGTCCAATGATTGGTATCAAATTTAAAGAGGAACTGACAACTCCAGAGCTTAGCCATGGCCAGGGAGAAAATTAGATTTCCACTGCCCCTAGGAAAATGAATAACTGCTCCACTGAGAAAGTAGGTGAAGAGACACAGATGCCAGTTGAGAAGAAGGATATGAAGATGTTCATAGTCGTAGGCTGATTGTCACTCTCCATTGGCTTTATGTGCTGGGAGTGTCCTGGGGATGTGAAGAACAGGTTAGGCACACTTTCACCTGAAAAGTAGAATTGTGTCATTTTGCTAGTATCTTTAAAATATATATATTTTTTATTTTGGTAGTCTGGTTAGAAACCAATTATGTTTAGCTTTAAAGTTGTTATTTACATGAGTAATGATTAATTAGATATTTAGTATGTCTTAAGTTCACAGGTGTTGAGCAACAACTGGTCCAGATACATCTCTTCAAAGTTATCATTTTAAGTCACTGACAAAAAAGTTCATGAATTGGGGGAAAAGTTGGTTTTCTCATAAAGCTACAAGGTGCTTTGGGAACCTCCATTATTGCCTTGGCTAGAAGTGACTTGGGAACAAAAGATTTGCTTTGTTGTGACACCTGTCTCTATCTGTTACTCCCTTTCAATAATCAGGACCCAGAATCAAGGACTTGGTAGATGGCTGATCTTCAGTATTTATTACCATAATCTTCTGATTGGCCACGTGAGTCAAGAACATTGATTTTATGTAACTGAGCACATCATTAACTCACCTTATCTCCTCCTTTCCCTGAACAATAAAAAAAAAAAAAAATCTTCACAGAAATAGAGACCAAGAAAAAGGTAGAGAGTTTCGTGGCAACTGTGTGGAGCTAGAGCAACAGGCATGGACTTTGTAACAATAGTTCAACAAAAAAGAAATGGATGCTGAGCTAGCCAGTAGCAATAGGGATGAAAAATATGTGCTGTAGATCATTTGGTTAAAGAATTGACATGCAAGGAGTGGATGGATTTGAAGTGTGCGTGAGAGTGAAAAATAAGAGATGACAGGCTTTTGGTTGCGGTTGTCTCTTGGATGTTGATGCATAATGAAGACGTTAGATTTGGGAAGGGGCATAGGATACATTTTGATAAATCCTAAGTGAAATGTAATAGGCAGCTAACAGGAAGTAACTGGAGCTAACATGTCTAAGTGTTTGCCTGTCTCCTCCAGAAGACTGAGCTCCTCCAGTGCGTTTGTCTTTGTCTTCCCCGAATACTGAAGGGGCTCAGTGTCCTGTTTAATAAATGAAGAGTAGAGCTGATATTGAAAATGGAACTATTGCCTTATTGCAACGAGTACCCCTAACTAATGGAGCAAATGTCACATTATTATTGCAAATGCAGTTTTGATAGGGTCCATGAGAGCAATTTAGATGATAAGGTCTTTCTTGCTGAAGCTGGCAGTTTCTAAGGATGGAAAGAATTGACTCTGCAAAGCAGAGTATTTAGAACATATAGTACCTGTGAGAGGAGGCAAGCTGGAAGGGACCAGAAGTAGGAAGAGCTGAGGAAACCTTTTAGAGAGAGGAGAGAGACACTGAGCATTGGAAGCTGAGAGAAAAATGCATTAATTCTGGAGAGGAATAGTAGAGCCTGAAGTGAAAGGGAGCCAAAGACAAATGTTCTGGAACTAGCCTTCACCTGGAAAGGGATAAATGGTCTTTCTGAACTACTACCAACTCCCCAGGAGCTATGTCAAGAGCGTAGACTCTTCAGGCTAAAGAAGTACAGAAGATTGCAAAGTATCTCACACAACAAAACACAGAACAACAAAATGATGATTAGATTTGCTTAGAAACTGTACGAGAGGGCTTGTGCCTTCTTCTTTTCACTGCCCACTCTGCTTTCATAAGAAAGTTACATAGTCAAACTGAAAGATGCAGATGGAGGTCTAATACTGTGTCATATTTTAACACAATGCTATCACAGCAAAGCAAATCTCTTTCTAAAAATGTTTTTGCGGATGTAGAATATACATAAATATATGTACAATGCAATAGATCTTTATTGTACAATGAATTTTTTTAAAAACATGTATACATATAACTACCACCAGATCAAGAGACAGAGCATTTCCTCTCCCATGCTTCTCAGTGGGCTCCACTCACCAAGTTGACAACTGTCCTTATTTACATAATTGAAGATTTATTTGGGCTGTCTGGAACTTCCTTGTGTGAAATTCTGAGAAATGAGTTTCTGGGGTTAGATTTTTTTTTTTTACTCTACCTTTTATGAGATTTATCCATGTTGTTGTATGCACCTGTATTTTTCCTTTAAAAAAAAATTACAGCCAAGCACTGTGGAGCATACCTATAATCACGCTCAGGAGGATGAGGCAGGAGGATTACAAATTCAAAGTCAATCTCAGCAATTTACCTAGGCCCTAAGCAACTTGGCAAGATTCAGTCTCTAAATAAATATTTTTTTAAAAAGGCTGGGGATGTGGATCAGTGGTTAAGTTTCCCTAGGTTCAATCCCCAGACCCACACCCCCACCTAAAAATATATATATAGATTAGTATTCTATTATCTAAACATAGCACAAGCATTCATTCTTCTGTGGATAGAAACTTAGACCATATATAGTTTTTGTATTTTATGAATAAAACTGTTCTGAGCACTTTTGTTTGTGTCTCTTAGTAGGTGTATACACTCACTTCTTGTGATCTTATTCCGACAGGTCAGATTGTCCGGTCTTAGAGTATTACATGTTTGTTCTTAGGAGATGACAGCATGCACAACCATCTATAGTGGTTGTACTAATTGCACTGCCACGAAAATGTATGAGTTCAGTTGCTCTGTTTCCTTGTCAGCGCATATTGTCATCAGTTTTCTTTCACTTTGGTCATTTTAGAGTATGTGTAGTGGCATCTCATTGTAATTTTAACTTGCATTCATGATTAATAATGTTGAGAACCTCATGTTCAGTGACCATTTTGATATCTTCTTTTTTAAGTTCCTGTTGAAGTCTTTGCCCACTAAAATTTTTTGTCTGTTTTTCTGATTTTTTAGTTCTTTATACATTCTGAGTGAGCCCTTTGATGGTTATGCATGTTGCAAATATCTTGGTCTACACTGTGCCTTTCTTTTTTCCTTCCTCTAAATGGTGTTATTTGATGAACAAAAGTTCTGAGGTCCAAATTTCCCTTTGCTTGTCCTGGATCATGAAGATATTCTTTGAGGTTTTCTTTGGGGACCTTTCTTGTTTTAACCTTTCTCAGGTACTACTATATTTCTTTGGAACTGACTTTTGTGTCTGGCATATGCAAGGGAGAAGGAAGGCTTGTCCCATATGGAGGACCGATTGGCCCAGAGCCATTTATTAAAGTGACCATCCTTCCTCATTGAATTGCAGGGGTGTCTTGGTCATGAATCTGTAGTGGCTCTCTAGTAAGTTAGTCTACTTATCTTTCCTTGTGCCAATACAGCTAATTACTATAGATTTATAAGTCTTGATATATTGTGGTAAAAACACTCCAGAAACCTTGTTCTCTTTCTTCAGAATTGTCTTAAATTTTCTGGATCCTTGTAGTGTTCATATAAATATTAGGACTAACTTGTTTATTCCACAAATAAACCTGCTGGGATTTTCATTGGGCTTACATCTATTTGAGGAAAATTGAGATCTTAATGATATAGAGTCTTTCAGTCCATGAATGTGAAATGTCCTTCCATTTATTGAGGTCTTTGATTTCTCTTAGCAATACTTCACAGTGTTCTAGGTAAGTCTTTCACATCTTATGGCTGTACCATAACTTATTCTCTGCAAATGAGCATTCTACTCCCATTTTTTTACTTTGTTATATCTTATTATTATATATTATTATACATCTTCGTTATAATGAAATTAACATCCTCAGATGTATTTTAAATCGTCATTTTGAAGTCCTGTAATTGGTGTGTAACACCATCCAGTCCTCCTTCCTGCATTCTCATCTATGAGGAAGGAGACAAAGGACAACCAAGGACCCCCAGGTGTCCCATCCTTTGGTTTTTAAAAACCACAGCTGTGAACTCACTTGATCTTTTTCCTGTTATCAAAACCTCTAGGAAACATATTACATGAACAGACTCTGGTCTTTCCAAACCCTTACCAATATGCTCACCAGGAAATGCCCCCTTTTGTCACTTCTGCTATAAATTTCCCCATTGTTCACTTAGTGAATGAAAGAACCCATCAGTGAATGGGAAAACATCTCATTTTTAAAAGAGTTCTCCATGCATTATAAAGACAGGAATTGTATTTTGAGGAGTATTAACTTCCCATGTCTGTAATTCTTTTTAGCTCTACTAAAAAGCTGAATATATATAGGTCCTCATCTCCAATCTTGATAGTGAGTTGATAAACATGTACTTGTCAATAAAAGGCCTTTTGACAAGCACATGAACAACTTTGGTTTTAGGTCTTCTCTCAAAGATAGCCAACTCTCTTAAGTTACTGAGCATCAAATTAGATGAATTCTGAGCCACATGGGGGTTTATCTCTGAGTTTCTGCAGGTTATTATCTTTTTGCTATTGCAGTTTAGTATCATCATCTACCAATTTTAAACACACCTTTTTTATTACAAAGGTAATATATATCCAGTAAAGCTTAGAAAACATATGCAGAAAACAATCTGTAATACTATTTTAACTGGTAACTACTATGTATGTTTTCTGCTGATATTAACTTATTTAAAAATTAATATTGTTTCATAGCCTCCTTTCCTAAGTTTAATATATATTTCCTAAGTTTATTATTCATTTAGACAACATTTTCCCTTAAATATTTTTTCAACATAATTTTTATTTACCCCTTAATTAACATTTATTATTTTATTTCCAGTATTTCACCAATATTAACAAGTGAAATATATATATATATATATATATATATATATATATATATATATATACCTATGATTATAATGTCATTCATTTTTGTGATTATTTTGAGCAGTGGGTTTTAACTCCCTACAACAAAATCATTTGTGGTGTTATGGTTTTCATTGCTGACAAGTCTAAACTGGCATATTAATGAATATAGCACTAGTTATAGCATCTAACAGACAATAAGATTTTAATTCTTATGTACATAACAGTCTGATATTTGTTATTCTGGTGGGCATGTGGTTGGCTTGCTTTCTTATGGTGATTCAGGAATCTAAGCTCTTCCCATAGTGTGGCTCAGCTATCCTAAGGGACCTGGGTGCTCTGTGGACGGACAGGAAGGGAAAGAGAACATAAAGTTGCAGCCACACCTGAAATTCCTTGGCTTAGAAATGACATGTTATAAATGTATCTCATTAATGGAAACTAGTTACATTCCCCCTACACAGTTCAGGGGTGCTAAGAAGTGTCATCTCTGGCTGGGCTACCACCAAATATTTGCCAAGACTTACAGTGTCTTATTCAAAAAGAATCATGAATTTGGGCGGAAAGTTACACAACCCTACCATGTATGGTGAAACCATTTTGGAAGGCAGTTTTCAATGCCCAAGTTTAACTTTACAAAACAAGTCCATTTCTAGATATGTATCCCGTAGTAATTCTTACACGTGAAGAGATGGATATCTGTATAAGATTGTTCACTCATAATAACATTATGCTATTATGTACAGTACTTAATAATAACATTGTCATAATAACAAATATGTGAAAATGATCTTGAATGTTTATCCACAAATTTCTACAGTGATTGAACTGAAGTATTTCCATGAATGCAATAGTGCTAAGAAAATATCAGAATTACAATAACAATATCCTGGAATGGAAAAAGTTTGGTTTTGGTCTCTGGGATTAATTTATGATAATTTTATCTAAGTCTCTTTTAAATTGATGAATTTACTGAAAATTTCATACTTCAGTTTACTTTGTGAGAAATACAACAAAACCAAGGCAATGCTGGTTATGACTCATGTATAATGAAGTGAAAGCAATATCATTGTCAAATAAAACAAAAAATAAATAGATCTGAATACAATCACACATTGCTTAACAATGGGAACACATTCTGAGAAATGTGTCATTGGGTGATTTCCTCATTATGCAAACATTACAGCATGCACTTAGGCAAACTTAGATGTATAGGTCAACCATTTGACATGGTCTTTTGATGTCATCGAGAGATACCATAAACATGAGGTGTTTGAGACTGATTCTGATATAATGAACAATACTGTTTTTTACTGTTAATTATTTTTTGATACAAGTAAGAGTACAGTCTGAAATAGTGATAAAAAGCAATACACAAATGAATGATGTAATCATTTATTCTATTATCAAGCATCAAGTACTGTACATAATAGTTTGTGCTATACTTTTATACAGTTGGCAGGGCTGTGCATAGTGCACTGATATTATTATGGCTCCAGTGTCACTTGGCCAGAGGAGCAACTTTCCTCTCCATTGTTATCCTAAGGGAGCACTACTGTTGACTGAAAGTTATGATGCAGCACAGGACTATATACTGCAAAGGAAGGAGGACCATAGCATACATTTCTGAGTGAAAAATTAACACTGCTGTAGCGTGATCACCCACAAGTAGTGGGAGAGAAACCAGAAGATGAAATTACCACCAATATTTGACTTTTCCATCAGTTGAACTTTAAAAAAAGAATCAAATTATACCAATGTTAAAAAACAAAGCCGGATGCAGTGGTTGTATGCCTGTAATCCCAGCAGTTTAGGAAGCTAAGGTAGGAAGATTGCAAGTTTAAAGCCAGCCTCAGCAACTTAGTGAAGCTCTAAGTAACTTATCCAGAGCTTGTCTCAAAGTGAAAAATAAAAAGGGCTGGGATGTAGATGAGTGGCTAAGTGCCTCTAGGTTCAATTCCTGTACCAAAAACAAAAACAAAAACAAAAATAACAGAGTCACAGACCTTATTCCCAGAATTTCTAGGGAATGGAGCCCCCAAATCTGTAATTCACAAAACCTTCACAAGTGATTCTGATAAACTGCCAAGGTTGAGACCACAGCCTTAGGATAAATTTCTTAAAGTGGAATTACTATGTCAACGGGTGTGAAAAATGCTAAGGCTTTTGATAAGAATTGCCAAATTGTCCTTTAGTAATGCACCAATTCACATTCCCACCAGCAGTGTGTAAAAGCTCATTCCATCATCAGCAGTGAGTGGTATAAAGTGTTTTAATCTTTGCCAGTTTGATAAATGAAAAATGGTGTATCTGATTTATTTCAACAGAAATGCCGGTTTGTTGCATTTGGTTCTCTTTGGGGGACATTCTGTCCGATCTATCTTCTCATTGAATTGTGTAGATAGATTCATCTCCTTCAGTTAGTGTGTCATTATAAAAATCATGTACATAATAGTTTAAAATGTAGATTTGCAGTTCCCACTTTGAATTCTGACCCAGCAGGTTGTAGGTAGGGTTTGGAAATATGGGTAGGAAAAGTTGGATCTTCAGAGAGATGAGTCCTGGGCAGGAGCATCAGAATTAAAACAAATAGTGGATTTAGGATATGGGTATTTTGTATTCCTAGAGTACACTGTTGATCATTTCTTACCATGACCTCTGCCCAGGACACAGTTCCCCTTTCTTTCCACCATCTATCAGGTTCCAGGCCACGTCCTGCTCTGTGTGCCATTAAAATCCACATCGATTTTTTCCCTCCTCTGCTCTCTCACAGCCTGTAGTGTCCAAACAACTCATCCTGACACTTAATCACATGTGGCAATTACTTTAGATAGATGACAATTGACTCACAGTAATAAAGACATAGTCTAATGAAAGTTGTAGAAGTATTATTTTAGGACAAGAAGAAAGCCCAGGGATAGCCTGGGAAATAATCCTGCAATAAATTACACTTGTGATGGCACTAAATTAAAAGCACCGGCCACTCTCTAGAAGGAGAAATTTGAAATCGGAAAAGACTTAAAGAATTAGAAGCTAGTGTTTCTCTGCTGATATGATATCACTCCCCCATCCCCCAACTGGAAAAGATTAAAAACCCTTGTTACTTCATATGGTTGGTTGTGGTCTGAGCAGCTCAGATGATTCTTATAATCAGACAAGTTTAGGAAGGAAGGGCCTTTATTCAGTGTTTTCAACATTGTCTAGTTATTAGAACCCCCAGATTCATGTTTAAAAATCAACCATGCTCAGACCCTCTGCAGAGATTGTTTCAATTGGGATTTTTTAAAAACTCTGGAGGTCATTACACATTATGGCCAAGACTGAGATTCATTTCCCAAAGCAATGCAAAACAAACCATTCATTTCACTATTCTTAGTCTCTCCAAAAGGAAGGAATTTTGAATTGCTTTTTAGTGGAAGTGATGGATTTCCAAGGATTTATTTACTATCTACTTCATTCCTCTTGTCATTTATGAGAATTTTGAGTAAATTTATTTCCATTCATTCATTCATCCAACAATTATGTATTTGAGGAGGTTCTCTGCAAAGACACTATTGATATTGCAGATGCCACAGGCAACAAGCAGAGGTGTCCCCTGCCTGCCCTTTAGATGCATATAATCTACCAAAGAGAATAGAAATTAAATAATTGCAATTAATTACATTGGATCTGAGACTTTTAGGATTCTACAGTGTCCTGATTTAACCAAGAAAGACAACCATCATGGACCCACTCCCCCAACTATATTACCTTTGTCTAAATTAAATGCAATACAGTTTTTAAAAACTTTTCTAGATTTATAAGATTATCCTAATTTATCATAAATCAATACTGATTTTATTAGCAGATTATTTTCTAGGTCACTCAGAAGTATTTCTTTTTTAATTGAAATAACACTGGTCAACTTTCCTTAGGCTATATTTTATTAAAACAAAACTGACTTTTTTTTATCTAAACTTGAGCTTGCAAAGTAATTGCACAGCAACAAGACCGGCTGATGAAGGCATGAGTCCAGGTTGGAATACAGCAGGTGATATAAACCTGTAGAGAAGGTCACAGCAGATCACAGGTCTAGAAGCATGGCACTATCAAACCATTTTGCTCTTGTCAGCAGCAGGATACCTGTGGTATTTACTTCACACTGACAATGGAAGGAATGGAAGGGTACCATTAACTCAGTATTGATCCCTATCAAGGTATTTCATGTTTTGAGCAGAGTTCATTATAAGCAAATGCAATTTTTCTGAGAACTCAGCAGCATTCTAATTTTTTCCATGATTTCAGTCAAATGCTCCATTTGACTAATCTCTTACTCCTGCAAGGATTAAACAGTACTATATAATCAGTATAGTCTTATCTGACCTTTTCAAATATCCCTGCTCAAGCAGTCCACAAGGAAGCTAGTATTTAAAATCAGAGTACATTTTTCGATCTCCTAAAATGGATATGTGTTGATAAATGTAATCCTGACATAACATATACAAAAAGTTACACAGTTTCTGAAGAACTTCTTCACTCACTCTGTGAATTGGTAAGTCGTCAATGTTTCTGAGAACTGAGGACATAAAACAGCCTGGACTCTAAAATATTAAATGCTACCTAAGATCTTCATTGGAAATAGGCAGCCATAAGCGATTGTGATTTTGCACAAAAGGCTAGTGGTTGCAGCTTTTTGTCCAGCCGGGCACAGATGAGTAATGACCAAATGAGATACATTAGAAATGTCCTGTAAACTTTCAGAGAATCTGACAAGATAGCCTTGAGAATAATGCATATGTTTTCAAGATAGTGGAATTCTGCAAGGTACTTAAATGTGATGCAGCTTACATTTTGCACAAATGAATCAGGAAGAGGGACAGGTGGGTTAAGAAATCCAGCCTACATTCTTCTTATCATCAAGCTGTGTGTCTTAGTATGAGAGTGCCTAGGCTGTTTTACAATAAACTGCATTAAGACATCATGTAAGCTAGCAGCTGCCTGGTTCTCCATGATCTCCTCTGACTGTGAGTTCTGCCCCGTCCTCTGCTGAGAAACACCCAGTTTTTTAAACATCTGAACGAACGTAACTGATATGAACTGCAAGACAGGCCCACCAGCTGATGAGGGCACTGCAGAAGGGAAATCCTAGTACAGAAAATCAGGGTCTCCAGAGGCTGTTGAAGTCTATTAATGAAGTCTTCGTGTGCACATCTGAGAAGTGGCTCTGCCAGTAGGTCTGGAGCTGTGGGAAGGAGTTGCTCTTTTCACTTCCGTGAGTCATGTGTGGGTGAAAAGACTGTTGTGCCAATATGTTTAAAAATTCTTATAAGCATGGGGGGAAGCATATTAGTAAAAGGAAGACTTTCCCATGGTTAGTTTGGAATAAAGTCTGGAGGACAGACTGGCCTTAGAAAAATACTGTCTGTCATCCTGTCTGAAGTCATGAAGAAAAACTAAAGGACATACTACAATTTAAATCCAACTCCTCCATCAGAGCCCAGCTCAAATCATCCCTCGATGAATCCATCCCTCACCACCAAAGAATGATTCTCTTCCCTGAGCTCTGAGCTACTGCCTTGCTCAGGCCACTAATAAACCAGACATCTCCTGGATGTTCACACGTCCATGTTTCTATTAGCTTGTGCATTTTTGTGAACAGTCAGGAGTCACTTTGACAAATGGGCTCTTGATGAACTGATTTCTGATGAATTGACCTGGAATTACATCTCTTTCAATTTTGGATAACTAATATTTAGCACAGTGTGTAGCATATAGCAGATATCTAAAGTATTAGTAGAGTTGAAAAACAGATAAATCATGTTTTTTGTTTATAAAAGTAATGCATTTCTTTAAAGAAAATGCATTTCTTAGAAGAAAAATCAATAAAGATATCTTTTTAATCATACAAACAAGTGTACATAAATACATCCTGAAAATAAAATAACAATAGCAATGATGCCAAACATAAAAAGTACATGAATTTTTGTAAGCAATGATGGGAACATAGCTTTTCACTGCCCCAACAAAACAGTTTTCTCTATATTAGAAGCAGAATTCCATCATCTTCCATTTTCATATTTGCTGTTCCCTGGCTCCAAAGGAATCCCCTAATCTCTCTGTAGTCTGTACAAGGCATGACCTGAGCAGTGTTGTCCCTGGGGGCAGGTGAAACGTTTTGCAGAGCTTTGATTGCCAACAGAAGTGACATCATGCGTGATAAGATGTTGTGATGAATGGTATGCTCACTACAACCGACTTCGTATTTCTAATAAATGATCAGCTGAAAAACACGCGGAATGGAAAGCACAAGTCATTGCAACTGAGAGTTGTGACTTCCTGTTCAATTTTATGGAGGAGGTGAGAAGAGAACAGTAAGAGAGAAACTATGCTTAGATGCTTCTTTTCTGATATCTCAATTCTTTTGCTTTCGCCACTATTGTATAAGGTAGAGTGTTGTATAATGTAGAGTGTTGTATAATGTAGACTGTACATATCATACTGTATGCAGAAACATCTAAGAAAAGGAACATCTTAGATACGGAAGGGATCTTTTGGAAACAAGAGCAAATAACCAGCACAACTTAAGTTGAAGGAGAAGAATGCTCTGTGGATGTAAGGACTTTACTATGATTTCAGGTTATGTTTTATGTCTTGGTCATCTTTTAAAAATCATATGCACATTTCAGCACTGAATACAACAAGACTCAATCCTTGAGTTTGTCACTACTTTCACTAATAACAATTCCTCTCTATCACCATTCTATTTGATAAGCGAGGTCTGCAAAGGAACCTAAATTGTAACACAGTTGTGGCCCAAGTTGTAACAGCAACTTCCTGTATGTCACACCTTTGTTCAGACCACAGCTTTCTTCAGAAATAATGTATTTTAAACATCATATTTGATCAGCTATACACTCCAGAGGAAACTCCTGTTTGTGGTGGTTGAGCGGAAGGGAGAGAGGCGCCTCAAAAATGATATGTTTGAAAACATTTTCTCGACATAAATCAAGTTCTCTATTTTAAAAAATGGTAACATTTGTATAGCATTCTCTGCTGCTCTCGGGAGAAATTCCTTTATATATATAAAAAAAAAGGTACTTCAAAAAATAAGAAATTTCCAGATTTTTATTGTACTGGTTTCTGTAGTTAATTTTCCTTTATATGATTTCCTTGGGCCTTTTGCTGAAACTTCAATTCAGAGCACTCTTTAAATTTCATCTTTACCTTGTTTAATCCCTTGTCCACAAGGCAACAAAAACAGATTTGGCCCTAATACTAACTAATTGCCTGCTTACATCTCCTGAGACCAAAAGTTTCTTTGAATCTCTTAAACCAATTCAACCTTACTACCTCATGTAAGTTTTTTTGAGCATTATTTAAATCAAATATAGGTATATTTTAATCAAGTGCAGCACTTTTCCTTCTATTTGATTGAGTAAATTGTGAATAGCATTAGTTTCCCATGACCCAAGCCCTGAACTCTGACCCAGTGTTACTTCCCAGGAGTGAAGGAACCCCTATAATATGGCTACCAAGAAAGAAGGTCAAAGAAGGGAAAGAGAGGAAGTGATGTTTGTTTGATGTAAGTTTTCTCCACACCTAGATCATTCTCCAGCAATAACTGCTGTCCAGTACAAATTTATACAGCAAAGTAAGATGAGTGAACAAATTGATGCATGAATGGTGTCTGTTGTCTCCCAGTATTGGATTTAGGTGTGTGGAGAGGATATCCATAAACAAAGGTGTGAGCTGGTGTTATGGGTGGACTATACGAGGTATGTGAAGATTCAGAGGCTAAGGAGATTTGTGGGCATACATGGTCCAACACGTGAGTGGCTAAAGAGAGATAAGAGTGAAGAGGAGCAATGAGGATGCTCTTCACGAGAGGGAACGCAGTGGAGCTAAAAGAGTCTTTTCTTAATGCCTCTTGATATTTGCTTGACTATAGGACTGCATATTTTACATTTAATCCTGAGTGACAGAATGATTATTACTTTCAAGAAAAAGAGCCCTGGACTTAAAGACCGAGTGACTGTGCTCCACTTGGAAATCTAGCACTCACAGCAGGGGGACCTGCCCTTTCTGTGCTTCCCTTGTCTTAGCTGCAGAATGGGGGTAATAATTAGGAATCAGTAATAATAAAACCTTCATTTTTTGATAGACTGATTCATTGCTGCTTCTGATTTCATCACAATCCTATATGATGTATAGACTGTGCCATATTACCTGTTTAAACAAAAATGTATGCATGTGAATGTAAATCCATACAAACTCACAAGCATACATACATCTTGTACTGATAGTGGACCCTAACTATGTGCTGGGTGTGCTGCTTGCTATGCTGGATGATAACTATTTTTATTACTTCATTTAATCCTCACAAAGACCCTGGAAGTTATTGACCATTATTTCTCCCATTTTACAAATGTGTGGGAATTTAGGCTTAGAAAGTTCAGAGAGTTGCCCAAGGTCACATAGCTGGGAGGCGAGAGAATTAGGATAAATCTGTTTCTTCCTGCATTCAGAACCTATGCCACAAATGTATGTAGATAATGTCCCCCAATTTTGTCTTTTTGTTTCTCCATCAAAATATAGCTTACAGTAGTTTAAAAACATTATAGAGGCATAATGACATATAATGAACACATAAACTTTGATGAAATTGAACATAAGGACATTCTTTGAAAAAAAATTGACAAGTTTTAATGTAAGGATAAGCTTGTGAAGCTGTTACTACAATCAAGATAATGAACACACCCATGACCTCTAAGATTTTCCTCATGCTTCAGAATCTCTCTCTCCTATCCTTCCTGCCCTACCAACCTGCCTAGACAACTACTAATCTGCTTTTGATCACTATAGTTTGCATTTTCTAGAGTTTATACAGAGCTACACAGGACACACTCTCTTTTAATGGCTTCTTTCCCTCCATATAATTATTTTAAGATTAATTTGGATTTTTTGCTCATGTCAATAGTTCATTCCTTTTTGTTGCTGAGTAGCATTCCCTTGTGCAGACATATGACACTGTTTATTTATTATAAATTTAATAATTCTCTGTATTCTGGAACAGTGAAGAAGTAAAAATGTAAATCAGATTTTTAAATTTGATTATATCCTATTCTTTAATCTATATGAATTTTAATACTTATCATGCATATATCCCTGAAATATTAAATAGATGTTTAAGTTGAAAAAAATGGGATAAGGAGTTAAGATAGGAAAGAGGAGAAGAAATGAGAGGGAAGGTAAGGGATTGTCTCTCAGATGTAATGCCATTCCTGTCTTTCAAAACCAATTTTGAGAGCTGATATTTCATGATTGCATATAAAGTCTATATTTTTGCATTCTATATATAAGGCTCTACATTTAAAATTTTGTCTTATATAAACTTCAGAGACTCACTCAGTGATACATTGCTTCAGTTTTATCAGTTGAAATTAATACATCTTTTCTTTGGCAGTAGAGTTGTAAAAGGCCAATAAACTCTCCCACCTTGTATAAATTTATACCACAAAAGAAGAATACTTTAAAGGAAAACAGATGACTGATTTTCAGACTGGCAGATTGGACTTGATTACATGAATATCATAGAGGCTAGAGTCTAGCTTCCTTGAGTCTCAGTTTCCCTACCTATAGCAATAATAGCTACGTTGAAAGACTGCATTGGGTTTTAAGTAAAACGGCACTTGTGAGCTCATGGCACATAGAATATATTTATAAATGTTATTCCTTGACCCCTGACCCTCCCAAGCCCTTTTTTCTGAAGGGCTTTTGAACCCCCAGGACCTAGCCCCTTCCTGCTATAGCATTTTTCTTTGACTTCTCAACACCTAACACAGAGCCTGGCACACAGCTGGCATTTGAGCTTTATTGAATAAAGACCTGAGGGACATCTTATCCTCCTAGCACCAATATCAAACCAAATCCATGGTTGTGCAGACTGAGGAACCAGAGGGGGGTTTTGTATGGCCATGCTTCTCTAAGGGCATCGGGGAGTATCTCCCTGAGGGATTGAGACTGTTGTGTGGACAGTGTACCACAGGGACTTGGGGCCTTGGAGAGGGTGCAGTGGTTGGGTCCTGGGTGGGAGTTGACATTAGAAAACAAGATTTGCATATCATGGCTGTTCTCTATGAATGGAGTCCTGTGGGAAGTGCAAGTGCCTATTGGGGGGCGGGGGTGTGTGGTTGGACTAGCTAAAGTGTTGGAAGCACCCTCAAAGGTGATAGTAAGTAAGCTATGTACCTGCCACTGTGAAAAACCCAAACAATTTGCTAGGGAGTCCATCAAGAGACCCAAATGAGACTTCTTTTTTTTTTCTTTCTTTTTTAAATGTAAAATAGATGTGTTTATTTTAGTTGGATATGTTAAAGTCTTTTATAAGAGCTCCCCCAAATCCATATCTCTAGGTTCTGCTGCTTTCATTGGCTTATTTCTATATGAATAGTACCATTTTTAAGTTTTTTTTTTTGAAACTTTAGATATAGTTGAAAAGTTTACACAGAAATGATCAGGTACATTTTTTCCTTTTTAAAAATTTTGCTTTTTTAGATATACATGACAGGAGAGTATATTTTGGCATATTACACACATATGGATTATGACATTCTAATTAGAATCTCATTCTTTTAAAAAAATTTTTAATTGTAGATGGACGCAATATCTTTATTTTTATTTATTTATTTTTATGTGGTACTGAGGATGTAACCCAGGGCCTCATGAGTGCAAGGCAAGCGCTCTCCCACTGAGCTACAACCCTAGCCCAGGATCCCATTCTTGTGGTTGAAAATGGTGTGGAGTTTCACTGGTGGTGTATACAAATATGAACATAGGAAAGTTATGTTTGATTTATTCTACTTTCTGTGCTTAGAAACCTGGCTATATTGAGTTAGAAAATGCCTATATAAAACCTTCAGTGGGCTGGGTGTAGTGGCACATGCCTGTAATCCCAGTGGCTTGGGAGGCTGAGGAAGGAGGATTTCAACTTCAAAGCCAGTCTCAGAAATTTAACAAGGCCCCAAGCAACTTAGTGAGACCCTGTCTCAAAATAAAAAATAAAAAAGACTGGGGATGTAACTCAGTGGTTAAGTGCCCCTGAGTTCAATCCCTAGTGTAATAATAATAATAATAATAATAATAATAATAGGATTGGGGGTTGTTTTTGAGGGATTCACATGGAAAATAATAGGATGAAAGTACTGTTGGAATGAGAAGTACTAGTGGGATGAGAATAATCCAACCCAACTTAAATAGTAAAAGAGAATTGTTAAAATTTAAACTTCTGTCTACCCTGTCATAGAAGGACTTCTGGGGAGGCCTTTGAAATCTGGTTTGAGTTCGAGGTCAGCCTCGTATAAGGTACATGATGACCCCAGGGAAGGCACTTTATTTCATGAATCCTCAGTTCTCCTACCTGTGAACTGATAATTTGTGGTATTTATATTACTGAATTACTCAAAGGACTGTATAAGAGTGGGGAAAAAACAAACTGAGCACAGGTCCTAGCATATAGAGGGTGTTAGTGTACATTTGTCAAATGAATGTCTGAAGGAGACCTCCACTTCTTAGCAACACATAGAAACCACCACTCTAGCTTCTCCCTCTCTTTAAAAAATGTTCAATCCCATTTCATAAATTTCCATGATAAGCTAAGAGAATTTTGATCAAAACTAATAGTATTTCTTTTTTACCTCTGTTTTTCATCTGTAAAATGGGGATTATTCCACCTACCTTCCTGTGGCACTTTGAGAACCACAGAAGATCAACAAAAGTGCTCAGCAAGCATCTAAAATGCTTTTTTTTTCTCAGTACCAGAAACACGCTAATTCCTCACTAATACTTGTTGGTGTATGAACAGTTCAAACAGTTGACAAGTGCCTTTGATAGATAGGAAAGAAAATAAAGTTAATATTTGGTAATTTTCCAGTAGAAACCAACAGATTTCTGTTTTTGCCCAATGGAAAAAAGGGTTGTCATGCAAAGAGTTTTATTTTTCAGGTAGGTTAGTAAACATGGAAAATTTAATTAAGAAAATCTACTTAGTTAATGAATCTTTATCAAATTTTGAAAGGCATGTACCCAGAGTTTTAGAAATTTAGGGGGGTTTCCATGAGTGAATGGTGTTTCTTTGGGCTGTGACCTTTCGACTGACTAGTTTGAATCTCTCAGGCCTGACCACAAAATTATGGTCCCAGGGCAACTAAATTGTTTTCTCCTTTTAACCTATTCATCACCCATTTTGCTGATGTTGACCAAAAGATTTCCTTTTCTAAGTTAAAAAAAAAAATCTGCTTTTAAGCATTGTGTAACTTGCACGCATCAATTGCCGAAGTGAAATAAGCAGCCTTTTACCTGTTCTTTTTCTTCCTCCCCCACTGCCTCCCCCTCTTCATTTCATATTTGATATTTGACGTATTTGCCTTGAATGCTCCCAAATCAGTTTCTGAACCTGTTTCTCAAAGCAACATTGCATGTAAGTGAGAATGTTTTCAAAAGGGTATTCATCTGTAAAGAACAGTACCATCACTGTCATTAAATGTACATCTATGGTATTCTATTTTTTTCTTCTTTTTTTTTTTTTTTGCTAAATCCATTAATTTTTTATAAATTAAACAATGGATAAGGCCTGTTTCTGATTTTTTAAATATTTTTTAATTGTTGATAGACCTTTATTTTATTCATTTATTCATTTGTGGTGCTGAGAATCGAACCCAGTGCCTTGCACATGCTAGGCAAGCACTCTACCACTAGACCACAACCTCAGCCCTCTTTGGTGTGTTTTAATGGATGATGATAACATAGTTTTCAGAGATCATGGAAAGTACTGCTTTTTGTAAAATATGAATATTAACAAAAGAGATGTTCTGTAGATACTTTTACTCTTCATTCTACAGAAATTCGGAGACTTCCCACATAATAAATACTAGCTGAAAAACTAGCATTACCATTGAGATTATCTTCTTGTGATTATACATCAGGACATCAGGAACTGATGATAATTTAAGGTGAAATACAAAGAAATTATGGACTGTTTTTTACTTGGCCCAGGAAAACTGAAGCCATACTGACCCCAAAATCAAAATACCACACCGCTAAAAATCAAAAGGTGGAACAGAATTTTTAAAGAATAACATAATGTTTAATAGCATATGTTTGTGAGTCAGACTATCTGGGTGCAAATCCTGGCTCCAATTTAGTAGCTACATGGCTTTTGGCAAGTTACATAACCCTCTTGAGCCCTGCTCTCATATCTTCCCTATAAAATTGGGACAGTGATCATACCGTGCTCATTATCATAGGGCTGTGACAACGACTAGATGACATAATTCATGTATAGAGCTTGGCCTGATGCCTGGTACTCACAAAGTCCTCAGTAAACATCATTTTATGAATGTTATCATATCTAGAACTGAGTGCAGATAACATGTTTCTTTAAGATTGTTAATAGGCAGGAAAATGATAAAGAAAGGGTTGGGCTTGTGGGTTTCTGTCATTGAACATACTGATATCAACACACTGGATTTGACCCCACCATAAAATGATGACTATCACACCAGAAGATCTCAAAAAAAAAAAAAAAAAAAAGAATGATCTCTCTGAAGCTTTGAAACTCTTTTTTTTTTTTTCATCTTTCTGGCCTCATTGGAGTGTATAAGAAACACCTATATTTTATTTCACACATCCCTAATTTTCTACTAATGACATTAAATGTGTAGAGTGCTTGAATTTGATACACACATCTATCAAGTCCAAATATTTCTCTGCTAATAACTGAGTTCATCACAAAGCCCTGAATATCTCATCTCCTGAGAACTCAACATCCTTGCTCAGTTTGCCTTATAGGATCTTCTTACTTAGAGGATTCTATAAATACTCCCTCATGAAAATGAGGTTTCTCTGTAAACTTTAATATTCTCAACAACAGGATCTGGCCTACTTCTGATGATGGACACAGGTGCACTATTCCAGTTATGTTCCTTTGCTCTGTTCCTCAAGGATGCATTTTTGCTCTTCCTAAAATGATTTGTTGACTGGTATACATTTTTTTTTCAGAAAGCTACTTACATTGGACATATTTTGATCGTTTTCTAAGCAGCCACTACATCAGGAAACTTAAAACAGAATTGGGCATGTGTTTTGATTTGTCTTCTGCTCTTCCAAGTTGGAGAAGTTTCCAGTGCCGAGTGATTTGTTTAAAAAGTCACAATAGCACAAATGAGACCTCAAAGGGTAGAGGTTCTTTTGTAATGTCTCTGTTCTAATGGATGGCTAATTAGTTTTGCACTGAGACAGGTTGACAGCAAAAGACAAAAGCAAAACAAACACAAGGAGAGAACAGGATTTCTAGCAGCATTAAATCCAACTCTTAATGGCACTGATGATTCTATCAACACCATAATGACCTAACCAGATTCAGTAACAAAAAGGCTACTCCATTATCTCTCCTTTACCCCTACTCTTTGTCCTGCAGTTTTTCTAGTAAATCCCAGTGACATACCCACCACTTACAAGGTTCAATGCTGAGGGCAATACCTGTCCCACTGTAGAAATCAGGGGTTGTTGATTTTCTGTTCCTATTCATTAGCAAAGATATAATTCAATATCAGGTATTTATTTAACATCATCTTTTTTTCTACACTTTTTATTGGTGCATTATAGATGTACATAATGCTGGGTTTACATATTTGTACATGCATACAATATAATGATATAATTTCATCAATATCATTTCCCAGTATTTCCTCTTTCCCTTCCATCCTATCTCCCCCTGGTTAACATCATCTTTTTGAAGACCATTTACTGACAGAAAGATATTAAGTGAAAACTATGTAATACAAATCTACATTCAAATCTACATGTCCATGTGGCATGTGTTTATGTGTGCATATGTATTAGGAAAACAATAATATTAAAGATGGTCAAGAAATACATTAAAATGTTACCAGTGCTTTAGTGGGTAAAATTAATGATTTGAAATTTTTTTCTGTATGTTTTTCCTGTTTTCCATATTTTATACAATGGATATGGGGATATGGACTTTTTTTTGTAAACTGAAAAAAAAAGAATGTTGTTTAAAACAATCCAATGTACTCAGAATCAACTGAAGTTGATGGCTATAAGAACCATCCCCTTTTCAAAAAGGACATGTAAGCATTCATCTGGTGCATCCATGCAAGATTTTGGTTTGTGCAGGACAATTTAAAGACTGGACTTTATTCTGAACTGAGAAGCCATTGGAAGGTTTGAATAGTTTAACAGGATCTTTTTATAGCTTAACAGGGTCTTTCTATGGTGTTTATGTGAACTCTTGGTGAGTCAAGGGCAAAAGCAGAGAACTGAGTTTGAAGAAGATAGTAATAAGTCAGGCTAAACAAGGGTGGAGGGTAGAGACTGTGAAGAGGATTAGATCCTGGCTAGTTATCCATTATTATGCAGGAAAACAATTTTCCCACAACTTATATTGTTTATTACATGGAAATTTAACTATGCTTTTTATATTTTATCAATAGAATCCGTGGTTAATTTAAAAAGCATTGGGTATAGTAGGCCTTCTCCCTGAAAATAATGTCAAGTCTGATTTTAAGTTTCCTTCTCAAACACTGGTCCAATATTTACCTATCTCTACAGAGCCAGATAAGATGAGTCTTTGGGACTTTTTCCTGCGCAAGATTCAGGAGAACCAAGTCTTAGTCCAGGGTGCTCTCAAACAACAACTAGGGCCCATCTTTTTTTTTTTTCCTCTTTCCACATTTTTTATTGTTGCACATAAGGATGAAATTTGTTGTTACAAATTAGTACATGCACACAATAAGTATAACAATATGGTTTGGCCAATATCACTCTCCAGCCTTTCCACTCTCCTGCCTTACCTCCTACACTGTGGTCCCTTTCTTCTATTGCTGTCCCTCTGATATTCATGAGACACACCAAGGAAGTCCCTGTCCCCCACCCATCTTTCTTTTCCTTTTCTTCTCTAGCTTCCACATATGAGAGAAAACATACAAGCCTTGACCTTTTGAGTTTGGCTTATTTTGCTTAACACAATGGTCTCTAGTTCCATCCATTTTCCTGCAATTAACATAATATCATTTTTCTTTATGGCGGAATAAAACTCCACTGTGTATATATATCATGTTTTCTTTATCCATTCATCCATTGATGGACAACTAGACTGGTTCCATACTTTGGCTATTGTGAATTGTGCTGCTATAAACATGAGTTTGCATGTATCGCTATAGTATGATTGATGACTTTAATTCTTTAGGATAAATACCAAGCAGTGGTATCACTAAGTCATATTGTGGTTCCATGCCTAGTCTTTTGACAAACCTCCACACTTATTTCCATAGTGGTCGTACTAATTTACTATCCCACCAACAGTGTAAAAGTGTTCCTTTTTTCCCACATCTTCTCCAGCATTTAATATTATTTGTATTCTTGATGACTGGAGGGAGATGAAATATCAGTGCAGTTTTGATTTGCATTTTCCCTAATTGCAAACAGAGTTCAACATTTTTTTATATTTTCCATTTGTGTTTTTCTTTTGAGAAGTGTATTTTTAATTCATTTGTCTATTTATTAATTGGACTAATTTTTGGTGTTAAACTTTTTGAGTTCTTTATATATTCTAGATATTAATCCTCTGTCAGAGGAGTAGCTAGTAAAGATTTTCTCCCATTCTGTAGGTTCTTTTGTCAAATTCCTAATTGTTACCTTTGCTGTGAAGCTTTTTAATTTGATGCCATTTCATTTATGAACTCTTGGAATTATTTTCTGAGCCGTAGGGGTCCTACTGAGAAAGTCATTGCCTGTGCCTATGTGCTGGAATGCTGACCCTACATTTTCTTCCAGGAGTTACAGTTTCCATTTTGAATTGATTTTTGTGCAGGGTAAGAGATAAGGTCTCTCATTATTCTGCATGTAGATAACCAGTGTTCCCAGTAGCATTTCTTTAAAAGCCTCTTTTTCCCAATGTATTTTTTTGGCACCTTTGTCAAGGATCACATGACTGTAGATGTGTAGGTTTGTCTTTCTGTGTCTTCTATTCTGCACCATTGATTGGTCTCTGGGTCTGTTTTTATGCCGGTACCATGCAGTTTTTATTACTACAGCTCTGCAGTAAAATTTGAGGTCAGATATTGATGCCTCCAGCATTACTTTTTCAGCTAAGGATTGCTTTGGTTATTCTGGGTCTTTTATTCTTCCAATTAAATTTTAGGACTGTTTTTTCTAGTTCTGTGAAGAATGTCATTGGTATTTTGATGAGGATTACATTGAATTGTATCTGTATATTGCTTTTGGTAGTATGGCCATTTTAACAATATTAATTCTGCCTGTCCATGAACATGGGAGGTTTTTATCCTCTGAGGTCTTTGGCAATTTCTTTCTTTAATGTTCTATACTTCTAATTGTAGAGGTCTTTCACTTCTTCGGTTAGATTTATTCCTAGGGTTTTGTTTATTTGTTTGTTTTTTGTTTTGTTTTGTTTTGTTTTTGAGGTTATTTGTGAATGGAACTGTTTTCTTGATTTCTTTCTTAATACATTCATTGTTGGTATATTGAAAAGCTACTTTTGTATGTTGATTTTGTAAATTGATACTTAACTGAATTTGTTGATTAGCTCTAGCAGTTTTTTGGTGGAGTTTTTTTATTTTTAATCTTTTATGATATGATAGGATCATATCATCCGAAAACAGTGATAATTTGGTTTTTTTTCTATTTTATTTTTATCCTCTTTATTTCCTTCTCTTACCTAATTGCTCTAGCTAGGATTTCTAGCACTATCTTAAATAGGAGTGATGACAGTGGACATCCTTATCTTGTTCCAGATTTCAATGGAAATATTTTCAATTGTTTCCCATTTACTATGAGTTTTTTATAGATAGCCTTCATGATATTGAGATAGGTTCCTTTCCTCAGTACAGCCCATCTTTAATAAAGTTTTCACCAATGGGAACAAAATAATAGAATGATAGAAAGCACTTTTGCAAAGTCAAAAATTATTTCTTTTAAAGGATAGTTCTTTATGCTTTGACAATATTCATCCTCTGTAATAATTTGGGGAGGAATAGTCCATGTTTTATGAAATAATGACAATGTATGTGGTGGTGGCAATTGGACTCCCTTTAATATATACTGATATAAAGTTGTATAAACTTCTACTGCAGTTATCAGTACATTAAATCCCCAAGTCTAGAAAATTCAGCATTAATTTATATGGCAAGAACTTCTTCATACACAACTGTTGTGAATTTAACTTTTCTTTCTAAAAAATTAAAAATGGCCAATAATTCTAAAACTTTATATCTACAATATACTCTCGTCCTCTCCCTGAAGACAAATGTTCATTGGAACCGAACATGAGAAAAACAATCCATTGGTTTAATTCCTTTATCGTCAAAACTTTGTTCTGTTAGAAGGGTGATTTTTTTTCTTTGATTTTATAAGTAATGCTATTAATAGTAGGAAATTTGGGAAATAAAAAAGGAAGAAAATAACAATTATCTATAATTATACCATCCAGATATCGCCACTGTTGATACTTTAGTGTATTTCTCTTTTTTGGTGGGGGTTGGGTTTTTTGTTGTTGTTTTTTTGGTTCTTTTTTGTTTCTTGCAGTGCTAGGGATCAAAACAAGGGCCTCATGTGTGCTAGACAAGTGCTTGACCACTGAGATACACTCCCAGGCCCATTTTCTTGTCTTTTTAAGGGCATTATTAATTGACAAATGCATTTTATTTATCACAAAATGGGGATTATATAGTATTTCTTTAGTAATAGAAAGGCTCTTATACCTAAAAAAATTAGTTACCTATTACTCATAATCTCAAATTGTGGTTGCTTGTTAGAGATGTGCAAATGAAGCTATATATATTATAAAGATTGGAGTGATGATAAAGGTAGGCGAGCTAAGGGGAAACTATAGATGTCTCAGTGTCTGAGAAGCTTCCTTCAAATTGAAACAGAGAGAACAACAGACATTAAAGATATATTAGATTTTCTTCAAGTCAAAAGGGTTAAAATAAATGAAGAAAATGGGACATAGGATGAGAAATACCTGTGGATTTTTTTTTCATTTAATTCTTATAAGAATGAAAAGGAATAATATATTAAAATATGTGGGTTTTTTCATGGTAAACACAATGGTGACCACCATTTTTTAATTCTAAGACTAAAGTATGTTTCAACTTGAAATAGGACCAATTCTATGAGAAGAGAATTAGGGCTAATTTTGCTTTCAGGGACACTTACAAGATATTTAGCTTTCTTTGTTAGTCTTCCACAGTGCCTGGGATTCAGCCTCTTGATTTTGGTAACAAGGACTTCAGGTTTATAATTGATATAAAAATCTCTTCAAGCTTTAAGAGGGGGGGAAAGACAGGCACACACAATATTATAAAATAAGATGACTGGACTGCTAAATGCTAGAATGTGAGTAAAATCTGTACAAGTTTCAGTCAATAAAACTACATCAGAAAAATCAACACTGCTTTCTTCTAATAAAGCACAGCCTAAAGACAGATGCCTGGGACCTATGAAAAAAATACTACAAGAGATTTACAATCACAGCTTGAAGTATTAGAAGAGCAATATACTTCTGAAAATGATCTACTCCATCATATAAAGACTCTTGCAGGAAAACGTGTATAAAATAGGAGCAGAAATCTGAAAGGAACAAATATATTGAAATGAAAAATTCAAAAGAATGATATGAAAAGAGAGAAAATGGTGATTAATACAGAAAAGGATTCCATGGTGGGAAATAGAAAGACAGGAGTAAAATTAAATCCATGTTGGATATAGTGGACACTATAGAAAATAAATAGATGATATGGGAGTCATACTTGAGGCCCACAATGTGGTGATGTGGAAGAAAATGAAATGTGGAGATCAGCTACAGAAATACAGATAATTAGAGACTCAAAAACAAATAGAATGGAAATGACAATTGAAAATATATTCTAGAGGGCCACTTTGTGGGGTTGACTAGGGAACCATGTAGATAAAGACTTGAGAGATTTAATGAAAGTATGCTAAATTTCCTGACATAGAAAACTCCTTAACTTTTACTCCATACAATCAATACAATGTAGGTTTCAATGGAAGTGTCACGTATTCACGGTGGATTGTGAAATTGGAGGTGGAGTAAGTGAGAATTTGTGCATAATCCATAGCCCAATCCATAGCCCAGGAGCCCACAGTGAAAGGAGAATATAGTGAATGTGAAGATTTATCTATTAGGAATTGTGGTGAAAAGAAGGTTGTGAACAATTGGATGCAAAAGTGCTTTTGACAAATTCCATAAGTGATTACTACAAGCATGATAAATCACATGTGCACCTCCCAAAGTAGTGGAGAAAATAAAAGTAAAAGAATAATAGACTATAGAGCAAATAACAAGAAGAAAAAAGAAAACTAAGTGACAGAGTAAAATAAAATATATTAAATATGGCAATGGATACAGGCTTATTAAGCTTTCTTGTTAAAAATAAAAGGATTCTCATTTAGAATCAGAACACAAAGTTCAACCATGCTGCTTATAAGCAACCACCTAATATGAGGTTTGGAAGAATTCAAAGTAAAAGGCTCAGCAAAGGTATATCAAGCTAAAGCATATAAAAGCAAAGTATGTTCACTACATACTTTGTTATAATAATATGATAAAATAGAGATATAGCCAACAGTATTTATTTAATACTAAGAACATGAAATGCTCATGATAACTACAATTTGTTAGTTAATATAAAATTTCAGCCCCAAAGCAATCATCAGGACAAATACTGTAATACTATAAGAGATAATTTCAAATGAGCATTTATGGATCAGCTAGTAATATTGAATCAACATATAAAGAAAAATTATAAATACATAAAGCAAATAGTATCATATGCATTTAATACATCTTTCTCAGTTTTCTGAGGAAACAAGACAAGTACATTTTGATGGCAATACAAAGTAGAAGTGGTCATGGATGTCAGATTTAGTCAGCTTAAAAGGCTGACCCTTGAGGAACAACTTTCTCCCAGTTAGCATCTTGTCTAGAGTGACCCGGAGAGAAAAAGTCATTTTAAATATACACATTAGTGTGATTTGTATTTTAGACCACCACAGAGACCACTCTGAAGTGTCACTCTGGGTATATCTGTAAGCCAGCTTCGAGACTCACAGTTTTAGAGGTAGTTCTGGGTCCTGTCCTCGTGCTCGCAGTTGACTTTAGGGGTTGTTTAAGCTCTAACCTCCTTCCATTATTTATGAACTATTAGCAATCCCTTCAGTTTCATTTCTCTCAGAAGTTGAACGGTATTAATTCTTCCACGACAGTTGAAATAGATTTCAGATTTTGTTCAATGGAAAATGTACAGGGGCACTTTGAGGGTTACTTCATAAATGTCAACAGTCTTCAGAGAAATGGTTTTATTTGTTCTGATGGGAATGATTTTTCCACTTATTGCTTTAGGAGTTCTAATTTTCTAAGTTTTGCAGTTATGTAAATCAATTAAAAATTCCCTACCAATGGAATTTTTGTTAGGATGAAAATAGTTTTATAATCTTATTTTTCAGTAGCCTAAATAATGCAAATCTTTGTAAAAATTCAAATGATAATGAAAAGCCTAAAAAGAAAGAAAAAAACCCTGAAATTCCACCACAACAAGATAACTACCATTAACATTTTGATCATCATCTTTTTGTACTTTTATTGCATAAACATTCATATATCATTTTCCACAAAGTAGATCATATCATACATATTACTTTTTATTACAAACTTCCTTCCTCTCCTCTTATTTTTTCCTTACTTCTATCCACACCCTAACCCTTGAAAACATCAATGTTAGTAACAAAATGTGTACCCTTTCATGTCTATACTTATGTCTATGATTAATAAAATGGAAAATATATGATTTATGCCCATGTACTTTCATATGTATGTTTATGAAATTTTATAAATGATAAGATCAAGTTTTTGTCATTTACCAAAAGGAAATTTTATTTTTCATTTCTCTGCTTTCCAAATTTTACATCACTGAAATCCCTTCATTTTCATAACAGCAAATGGTTTATTGTGTAGAGGTGCTACAACTTATTGAGCCATTCCTGTTAAGGAAGCAATCTCTATACCCCTGGTTGTTCTTCACCATAAACAGTATTGCAGGAACCAACCTTGTACATATATTATGGGCTCATACTTCTATTTTTATGGGATTTAATGGATTTCCAGTCAAAAGTAGAAGCACTTTAAATTTTGATATTATAAGATTTCTTTCCTAAGAGGTTGTAAAATTCATATTTCCAACAGCAAAATGTATGAAGATTCTCTTTTCCATATCTTCATTAACAGTAGATAATATTCTTTTTTATTTATTCCAATGTGATTGGGGGAAATATTTCTCTTTCACTATAAATTTGTTTGTTTTTTTTCCTGGCTATGTGTAAGGCTGAGCATCCTTTCCCAAATTTGGATGTACTTTTTATGATTTTTCCTACTCACTTTCTTATACTGGGATTTCTCGTAAATTTCCAAGGGTTCTTTATGCATATTAGTAATTACTTTAAAATATCTTTCATCTATAATAATTCTTTCCTATGGGCTACTAATATTTTCCTCAGTCTATTATAAGTCTTTTGATTTAATAACATCATTTTCCATCTGAAAACAAACATCTAAATGTAATGAAGAGTCTTTTTTGAATAGTTTCTGAGAGTCCCACTTTGGTTTAAAAGTTCTCTCCAGTCCTTAGATTATTCACAAATTTTCCTGAATTTTGTTCTAACATTTTTTTAAAGCTAATCTGTTGATCTACGTGGAATTCTTTATATAGAGGCCTAACTTTTTCTTGTAGATTGATAAACAATTATACAAAGAGATTTTTTTTTAAATAAGCATTTTTCCTCACTGAACTGAAATACCACCTTTGCGTGTGTTCACTATGCTCTGCTAATCTAGCTGTACAGTACTACTAGTCACATACTTCAGTGTCATTTACAGAAAGTCCTCCTCGCCTGCGCATGGAGACAGTGAACTTGGTAGCTGATTGGTTAAAGGCAATTCAACGCTCTAGAAAAACTGAATCCTGGCTTAAAGTTGTTTCACATCTCACTTATCTGTAAAATCTGAATGACAACATTTGTCACAAATAGCTGTGAAGGTTAGATGAAACCAGAGCACATAGAAAATTCCTGGACGTATTTCAAGCATTGAAACATTAGTCTTTGTAATTTTCTTAGCTATTCTCAGACATTTCTTCTTCAGTGTAAACTTTAAAATCACTTCACTGAATCATTCCATCTACCCCAAACCCTCCAAAAGCAACTCCTGGGAGCCTAACCTAAATACACATACTCATTTCAAGACAAAATATTTATGATACTAAATCTTACACTCTAGAATTCAATTTAAGCTTTCTCAGACCTTGTTTTAAATTTTCACTATGACCCTAGTTTAATTCACACAAGACCTATATCTTTCTTGTTACACTTATTCTTATGTTTTAAAATTTTCAAATTAATAGATACATAAAACATTAAAATTGTATGTATATATGGTGTGCCATGTGATGTTTCTATACTTGTATACATTGTGTAATGTTTAAGTCAAGTTAAACACATCTCTCTCCTCTATCATTTATCATTTACTTATGGTTTATTAAATTTTTAAAAATTATTTTTAACTGTACTTTTATTTAAATATAACATTTCCTATTTCTAGCCCTATATAATTATTACAAGTAAAGAGAAAACCAGGTTACCTTGAATATTCATTCTTTAAATTTTATCATTCTTTTCCCACTAGATACACAATTATATCATATTTACATTTAATATTCCATTTTCTTATCTTTATAATTCTGTCTAAACACTCTGATGATGATGATGGTGATGAATTCAACATTATCCCTAGAGTAAGGATAAAGAATGACTGAGTGATCCCACAAGACATAAGTGAAGGACACAAATTCCTTTACCATCTGGATCTGCATTAGCACACAAATGATAGCATACCACCCCCATTAAAGGGACAAGCCTCTTGTTCCATTCTCCTTCAGGCAGCCTCACTACCCGTAATTTTGGTCAACAGGGTGAGAATCCCATCTGACCTTTGAGAAGCAAGATTGCCATCTCCAGGGGTACATTATACCTTGCTGTCCTCTTCCAAATAATCTTAAGACTCTAGTTTTATGTCTTCATGGCTACCAGGGACAAAAAAAAAAAAAAACTAAGAAGAACTTAAAGCAGAGGTCTTTACCAACATAAACATCAAATAATATGTTTTTTTCGATTTTCCTCTTAGAAGATGATTATGATAATTTGTTCATCCTCTCATTTGATCACTCAACAAGCATTTGTGAGGTTTATATAAGGTGATAGCTATTTGAAGATTGACCTTGAAGAAGACTGATTCCTCTTTTAAAAGATGTAGTAGAGTCTAGGGCTGGGGGTGTGCCTCAAGCGGTAGCGCGCTCGCCTGGCATGTGTGCGGCCCGGGTTTGATCCTCAGCACCACATACAAACAACAATGTTGTGTCGGCTGAAAAAAAATAAAATAAAAAATAAATATTAAAATTCTCTCTCTCTCTTTAAAAAAAAAAGGTGTAGTAGAGTCTAGACAAGGAATCAGATAAAAATGCAGAGTCTAGATGGCAATCAGCAAGACAGAGAAAATGCAAATTTTGTGTGATAAGTTTTATAACACATAAGTATTAAACACTGTGCTGGGGCTCGGATTTTATTCTCCTCTCAAGCTAACAAGTTAACTTTACGAATGCTAGAAAAGGACAGGAGACTTCTGGATTAGAGAAGAGAGGCATTATTATTCATAGAAAAAGCCATAGTCAGAGGTCCATGTTTGTTTGTGTAAGTTCTTCACTATCCCCAACTCCTACAAAGGTGACACAGTGGGCCCATTCTGGATGTCTACACCATCAGTGATTTGCATCACAGGAGAGGAACAATGAACTTCAGGATTTCTTTGCTTTTACAACTAGTGAAGCAAGCCCATTCTTTGGATAGGAAGAGACATTACCTCATTCTTCAAGGTTACTTGGGGCAAATACAACCGAGAAATGGCCAGAGTAACGAATAGCTAGGGCCTTTTATTCTTCGCATACCTTATAAGACCATGCAAGGACACTTACTGGCCTTGGAAGATTGCCTTTACCAACAGCAAGTGGAATTGCCAGGGGTATTAAGACCAAAGTCATCTTAGCAAAAGTCATTTAGCCATTTTATAGTCAAACACATGATTATTTTCTATTGGTTTATTTGTGTAAGCACTGTAGCTACCTTGAGGTGCTACAAATAATCAAATAATGGTTACCATGAACAGATTTGTCATAGAAAATAATATGATAGCTAGGGAAAGTAAAATTAAATGCAGCTTGTGGCTCACAGGGTCTGTTAAACATAGAAAGAATCAATTTTTTTCTTTTTATTTGTTTTAATTAGTTACACCTGACAGTACAATGATCTTGACATATCATACATTTGAATCAGATGGGGTATAGTTTCTCATTTTTCTGAATGTACAGGTTGCAGAATCACGTTGGTCATGCAGTCACATATATACATACAGCAATAATAAAGTCTATTTTATTCTGCTGTCCTTCCTTTCCCCTCTTCCCCTCCCCTCCCCTCCCCTCCCCTCCCATCACTTCTCTCTACCCAATCTAATGTGACACACTTCTTTTTTTTCTTTTTCCTCACTTCGTCATGCATGTATTCTGTATAATAATGAGGGTCTCAAAAAAAAATAATGAGGGTCTCTTTCCATCTTCCGTGCAATTCCCCGTCTCCCACCCTTTCTCTCCCACCTCTCTTCCCTATCTAGAGGTAATCTTCTCATGCTCTTCCTCCCTACCCCATTTTGAGTCACCCCTCCCTTATATCAGAGAAGACATTTGGCATTTGTTTTTTAGGGATTGGCTAACTTCACTTAGCATAATCTGCTCTAATGCATCCATTTCCCTGCAAATGCCATGATCTTGTTATTTTTTTAGTGCTAAGTAATATTCCATTGTGTGTATATGCCACATTTTTTTTTTATCCATTCATCTATTGAAGGGCATCTAGGTTGGTTCCACAGTCTAGCTATTGTGAATTGTGCTGCTATAAACATTGATGTGGCTGTGTCCCTGTAGTATGCTTTTTTAGGTCTTTTGGGTATAGTCTGAGAAGAGGAACAGCTGGGTCATATGGTGGTTCCATTCCCAGCTTTCCAAGGAATCTCCATACTGCTTTCCAAATTGGCTGCACCAATTTGCAGTCCCACCAGCAATGTATGAGTGTACCTTTTTCCCCCCATAGCCTCGCCAGCACTTGTTGTTTGACATCATAATAATGGCTGCCATTCTTACTGGAGTGAGATGGTATCTTAGAGTAGTTTTAATTTGCATTTCTCTGAATGCTAGAGATGGTGAGCATTTTTCGTGAATTTGTTGATAGATTGTATATCCTCTTCTGAGAAGTGTCTGTTCAGGTCCTTGGCCCATTTGTTGATTGGGTTATTTGTTTTTTTGTTATTTAACTTTTTGAGTTCTTTGTATACCCTAGAGATTAGAGCTCTATCTGATGTGTGAGGGGTAAAAATTTGTTCCCAGGATGTAGGCTCCCTATTCACCTCACATATTATTTCTCTTGCTGATGAAAAACTTTTTAGTTTGAATTCATCCCATTGTTGATTGTTGGTTTTAACTCTTGTGCTATAGGTGTCTTATTAAGGAATTTGGGGCCTGACCCCATGTGATGGAGATTAGGGCCAACTTTTTCTTCTATTAGACACAGAGTCTCTGGTTTGATTCCTAGATCCTTGATACATTTTGAGTTAACTTTTGTGCATGGTGAGAGAAAGAAATTCAATTTCATTTTGTTGAATATGGATTTCCAGTTTTCCCAGCATCATTTGTTGAAGATGCTATCCAGAAAGAATCAAATTTAAGAAGCCAGAATTGATTTGGAAAGTGAATGCTTAGTTTGAGGCATTCCTGTTTCTTGATTTCTTAGTTCCATAACTTTTCCCAAATGACACAACATCCGGGCTTTCTGATATGTGCCTCACAGTCTATTGTTGGGTTAGAAGTAAAACCTATAACACCCTGCACATAATAGGTGCTCAGGCAGGTTCTGTAACTGGTGTGTTCAAACATAGAAGCTAATAGAGCTTGTTAGCATCACTGTATTCTCCTGTCATTTTGAATTAAGTAATTTATTTATCTCTTACTTACAATGCTGCAAATTCTCTGAGCATTGAATTTTAGTCATCAATGGTCTGATCAGGTTCAATTCTGTTCCCTTTGCCCTGGAGTGACAAATTTTCAAAGCCAGTGTTTATCTTTTACAAAAATCTTTGTATAAATTGAGTAAATAGAGAAATCTAATAAGAAAAATATGTGTATTTTAACCCTCCTGTTTATTTTTGATCACAAAAGTAGCACATGGTTAATTATTTAAAAGAAATTCTAACAATAAAAAAATTGAAGAAAAAGTGAAAATATCCATTCCCCAATCCCATTACTCAAAAACAATCACTGGTGAGAGTTTGTGAAGAAAGTGTAGTGTTAATGATTCTCTTCCAAAGATTATGTAAATTGTCTCAGTGAAATCGGTATTATTATTTCTAATGAGCTTTTACAAGTTAATTTTTTTTCAAAGCAGCTTTCATTGTATTTGTGTGTATGTGCAGGTTAGTCCTCAAGAAATGCCAGGAAAGTCTCCACTGTCTAACATTTTAAAAATCCCCAAATACATTGTCTTACTTTTTCTGGAGTTTCTTTTATGTGCATATAAATATATTTCCTGGAACACAACTCAGTCTTACTCCAATGGCTTTATTATGAATTTTGATCATTTCTGTGAAGCTAATGGGAAGATTTTCTCTTCTGTTTTTTTGTTGATTGACCACATACAGCTTTTAAATTCTTCTAACACCACCATGAGGCAACACAGAAAACTCCTCATATTTATAGAGTGCTTCCAAGTTGCAGGGCTCTTTCTCAATTGTCTGGCATGCTCCTCACCATTACTCAGTGATGAATGACAAGTATTATTATCCTAACGACTAATAGGCAACTAAAGCAATGAAGATTAAGAAGTCACTTACTTAAAATTGCACAGCTGGTAACTGAGCCACAAAACCAGGTCCCCCAACCTTGCACAGAGGGCTCTCCAGCTCCTTGCAAAGCAATAGTCTATGAAGGGGTAAGTCTTTACAGACAGAACATTGTACTTGGAATGTTCAGAATTTACAGAAGAATACTTGATGCCTTTAAGAAGTAATTTCTTACCAGGAGTGGTGGTGCATACCTGTCATCCCAGTGACTTGGGAGGCTGAGGCAGGAGGATTACAAGTTCAAGGCCAGCCTGGGAAACTTAGCAAAAGAGAAAGGGCTGCAGGTGAAGCTTAATGGTGGAGCCACCCCAGGGTTCAATCCCCAGTACTGGGCGGGGGGGAATAGTATAAAGTACTTTCTTTAAAAAAAAAAATCAGCTGATATACATACATATACCTGAAGCTAATTTTTAGCTAGTTTAAGATGTAAGTACTATTACTGGCATAAATGATCCAGCATTCAATAATGTATATCCACTGATAATCTTTGCCTCATTTCTCTTTTGTCAAGAAAACATTATTGTGTTGAGGGAATTTAAAGCTAACTTTACATGAGGGAGGCATGTAACTTTGAATTCATTCATTCGTATGGAGGATAAGTAAAAACAGTAACTTTAGTAAGATAATTTTTAAAAGATTTTAGTTAAGTTTTTTTTTTTCCCACTGAGCTACCTCCCCAGTACTTTTTTATATTTTATTTCATTTTGAGACAGGGTCTCACTAAGTGGCTGAGACTGCTCTTGAACCTGGGATTCTTCTGCCTCAGCCTCTTGAGTAGTAGGAATTACAGGTCTGCACCATGAGTTAATATTTATTTTTATTTGCTTATTTTTTGCAATCCTGGAAATTGAATCCATGGCCTTGAGCCTGTTAAACAAATGCTCTACCACTGAGCTACATCCCTAGCCCAAAGATTAATTGTTTAAAGCATTTTCCTGAAAAATTGAGCAGAAAGTAGGGTTTCCATGTACTTCCTTAGCCTTCCTCTCCCACCAGTTTCTCCTATATCTATATTAGTGTGGTGTGATTTTTTTTTAGAGTTGATGAATCAATATTATTATTAAGTGAAGTGTTTTGTTTACATTAGGGTTCACTCTTTGGTTTACACATTTCTATGGGTTTAACATGTATGATATCATGAATATTCTATAATAGTATCATACAAGATAGTTTTAATGCCCCACCAAGCTCCTGTGCTCCACATATTTGTCCCTCCTTTTCTCCTAACCCCTGGCAACCGCTGACATTTGTATTTTCTGAACAGTTTTGACTTTTTCTAAACATTGTATGTTTGAAATACATTATGATTTGAGATTGACTTCTTTTGCTTAGTAATGTGCGTTTAAGTCTCCTCCATGTCTCCATGGCTTGATAACTCACTTCTCTTTAGCACTGAATAATATTATACATTGTCTGGATATACAATAGTTCATCTATCCATTCCTCAACTGAAGGACATCTTGGCTGCTCCCCAAATTTCAACAGTCATGCATAAAGCTACTATAAATATTCATGTGCAGGTTTTTGTATGGAAATAAGTTTTCAGTTCTTTGGGGTAAATACCAAGGAGGGTTATTATTGGATTCTATGGTGGTAAGAGTATGTTTAGTTTTATAAGAAATTGCGAAGCTGATCTCCAGGATGTCTGCATCATTTTATATTCCCACCAGCAACAAATAAGAGACTGTGTGGCTTCATATCCTTATTGGCATTTCGTGGTGTTGACGTTTTGGATTTTGGTTATTCTAATAGATGTGTAGTATTATCTCATCGTTTCAATTTACGTTTCCTTTTATAACACATGATTTGGAAAATCTTTTCAAATGTTTATTTGCCATCCTACATCTCCTGTGGCGAGGTGTCTGCTAAGGTGTTTGGCCCATTGCTTTTAAATTACTTCTAGTGCATTTTAGTTATATAGAGTAATAGGTTTCATTGTGGCATTTTTGTACATGCAAAAGCACACTTTGATCATATCCACCCCCGATTCCCCTTCTTCACCCTTATTTTACCTCACCCTCTTGTTCTTCCTCCTCCTCTCCAATAGTCTGTTTGCTGCTCTCCTGTCTTTATTTTTTTCCCTTAAATTTCACATATGAGGGAAAATGTGAGATACTTGTTTTTCTGTGTTGGCCTTATTTTGCTTAACTTTATGACCTCCAGTTCCATCCATTTTCCTGTGAATCACATGATTCATGTCTGATAATACTCCATCGTGAATATATATCCTACTTTCTTTATCCATTCATCTTGGATAGGCATCTAGGCTGATTCTATAACTTGGATATTGTGAACTATGTCACAAATAAACGTGGGTAGCCAGGTACCTCTATAGTGTGCTAACTTTAATTCCTACCAGTATATTCCAAGGAGTGGTATAGTTGGATCATATGGTATAGTTCTATTTTTAGTCTTCTGAGGAAACTCCATACTAATAATTTTCACAGTGGCCATACTAGTTGATATTCCTACCGTGTATAAGAGTTCCTCTTCTCCCAAATCCTCACAATCTTTTATGATTTTTTTGTATTCTTGATGATTGCCTTTTGGTCTGGGATGAGATGGAATCCCAATGTAGTTTTGATTTGCATTCCCCTGATGGCTAAAGATGTTGAACTTTTTTTTTCATATAATTATTAGCCATTTGTACTTCTTTTGAGAAGTGTCTGTTTAGTTAAAGTGTTCAACCCATTTTTAAATTGAGTTTGTTTTCTTATTTTTGACTTATAAATTTGTGTTTTGGACAAGAGTTCTTTATATTCTTACAAATATTTTCCCCAAGCCTATGACTTGCCTTTTCATTCTTTAACAATGTGTTGTAGAGCAGACAATTTCAATGTCAATGAAGTTTCCCTAATCAGTTTTTCTCTCACAGTCTGTGCCTTTGGGTGTTCTATCTGACAGTCATTGTTAGCTATCCTGACCACATCTTCTTGGCCTCATCATATTAGTTCCATGGAATAGAATTCCAACTGCCAGCATCTTCACTTTATTTTTTTCTTCAGGACTGGTAGTATATGATAAGAGCTGATGTAAAAATACTCCAGTTCCCAAAGTCCCTGGGTAGATAACTCAAAGTCCATGTTCCATAGATTTCATGGGGTTTCCAGCCCATCTTAGCAAATGGCTCGATAGCATACCCATGGCCTTCTCTTCCTGTCTTACTGGTCCACTCCTCTGTTTTTTGGAATAAATTCTCACTGAAACTACTTGCACTGGAATCCGTGTCTCAGGGTCAGTCTCTGGAGGAACTCAAACCAAGACAGTAGTAGTTATGTATCTCTTCAAAATCCTCCTTTGGTCACTATTGACTTGCGCTTTGGGGGATCTTCTGAATCCAGCAGCGTCAGGATATAGCAGTCAGAAAGCAACATCTGATAAATTCCTTACAACGCAAAGGATGTTAGTTAAGTGTGGTGCAGACTCTTCCAATGTGTCTGCATTTTCAAGAGGATGACTTCAAGGGGAAAGCACTCAGGCCCTGTGCCACCCAAATGGAGATTATTTTGAGTAGACTTTCTCACATTTGTTACTTCTCTGATATTCTTTGGACCTTTTGAAGGAAAAAGGCAGACATACTAGTCGTTCTTTAATGATAAGTCAAATTTAGAAATTAGGTAGAAAGGAAATTGGAAGGAAAGCCAAGGAATTTAGCATAAAGTAATATTGATTGTAGTATTATAGTCATCTTTTTTGCTAGCATTTTTAACATCACTCAAATCAGAATGCATCCTATAATCAATAAGACTCTTAATTGCTTTTGCCATGTGGCAATGACAGTGTCATGGTTATTGCCTGTGATGTGAAATTGGGTCATTGTTACTCATGTTGTTGTCACTGAAGTTGAATTAAATGCACTGTTGTTATAACACATGTTGAGTTTAATTGCTATTTAGAATGTCATCCAAATAGAACACTATGATTGAGGGTTGAAACAAATAGTCACCATGTTTACAGAATGAGATGTTAACAAATCAGCAGGGGACAAATTTGGTATCTGTTTAACAAATATTTGTCATTCAATGAATGATCTTAAATTTCATATTTTCTTGGAAAGCAACAATAAAATGCTTTACAGGATGGAAAAAAAAATTGACCCACAAGTAGATGAAGTCATATTTTATGACTGAAATGGATGCCCAAAGTAAGAGTGGCAACAGAAATTGCCAAGTCCTTATAATAGTTAAAGAAATCAGCACAATAAAAACCTAGAGTATGTGAATCATGCATTGCTCAACATTATCATTAAGATGTACAACATTAATTCATCTGAAACATCCTGCTGACTGAACAAAATGTTCTGAACTTTCAGCATAACAACATTGGGGAAAAATGAAAGTATGTGCTCAGTCCAGCAAGTAATGCAGACAGGTGGGAGGTCATTTTGCCTTGGAAGACCTAAAGCTACCATGTCAATGCAGAAAGGTCTTTAGGGGATGAGAGTGTGAGTTTGGGTTACGAAGCAGTGTACCACTGTGGCTGTATGTCTGCTGACTACTGGAGTTGCTACTATATTTAATTTTAAAGTTTAAAACAATATCTAAGAACAAGACCTTCTTCAAAGGTGTTAAGAGTGAGCCATTATAGCATGTGGATGGTGGCTGAGCTGATGGAAGACTGATTAGAAGTCTTCTGGAACTGACATCTGGGGACCCTACTATATTATTGTAGGGGACAGATGAGGCAGGGCACCGAAGATAGCAGGAAATAGTTTTATTTGGCTGCAGCCAGGTTCAGAGGGTACAGCTTGCGCTGTAATCAATTAATCCCCTGAACCTCAAGTTCAGAAGTAGTTTCAGAAACTTTATACCCAGCATGTAAGGGGAGGGGCTCAGAAGTTCACAGTTTGCAAAAGTTCACATAAAAGCAGCTGCTCTTTCACTGTTCTGAGCAAGTTAACCCTTAAAGGACAATGCCTGAGAAGGGGACAGCTTCTTCTCCCCTTTCTTCCAACCCCTGCGAGCTGTTATCATGGAACCCAATTGGTAACTTCTCTTATCTTAGACATGTAAACATCTCTGTGAAGCTCAGCTCAAGGCCAGAGGCCTTGTTAAAGGATCTGTTTGCATTTGCAAACACACTTTTACAAACTACTATCCTGGAAAAATGTTTGTGAAAAACTAGGAAAACAGGTGTTCAGCACCTGGAGTGCTGATTTTTTTCAGGCCAGTGGCTAAGTGATAGAGCAACAGGACAATAGGAAGTTTACCTACATTAAACTCTTTTGTAGAGACTCTTCTGCTCATAGTCCTAAAAATCAATTATGGTGAAGATTTCTGGAGAAGCTTAATTAAGATTTTCTGTGGAGGAGGGGGTGGTGCCACTACAATATATTCAAGTTCTCAATGATTTCATGGACATCTATCTGAAAGTTAAGTAATGATCTCACGTAAAAGTAAAGTGGTATGACTGCTGAACACAACACTATTACTAGACCACAACCTTCAAGGTTTCAGTCAACAAACCATTTAAGAACCATTTGCAGAAGGAATGTGAGTCCTGGTTCTTACCTGGAACCTTCTATTGAGAACTGCTGGTAAGATCAAGAAAGTAGCAGCATCACAACTTACAGAATGGGAACAATTGTTGGACATATCTAAAGAAATAATGTGTCACTGACATTCACGGTGGCCAGCAAAACAGTATTTTGTGAAAAAAAATATGGAAGCCTGAATTTAAAAGAGATTTAGAAAAATTGAACTCTAAGAAGTCTTAGGAATATATTAACTTACTTATTTTATGTATATTTGCCCTTTTATATATGTACAATACTGACATATGATGAAATATCTATACCCATTTTGAAATAAATAAAAGTTCTCTCAGTAAGGAAAAACACTGTATATGTCTTAGTTCATATTTTTGCTTCAAGGTAAAATGTATTATTAGTGATAAAAGTCAGTTCAAACATTTTATTCTTCCATAATACATAACTAAATGTGTCTGACAGAGGCACAAAGAGAAAAATTCACAAAGGAGCTTTAAACATAATCCTTTCATTAATTGATCAAATTGATCAGGCAAAAACAAATCAATAAGAATGTAGAAATTTAAACAAAACCATTAACAAATTTGATTCAATGCAACTGTATAAAATATTCATACCTAACAGCAGCTGAATCCACATTCTTTACAAGTTAACATAAAACTTTTATAAAATATCCATGTGCTCGGCCACAAAGCAAGTCTCAACAAATATAAAGTGATTGAAGTCATTCAGAATCTGTATTATGATCAACCCGTTATTCCATACAATTAACATGCAGTAAAAAAAATTTAAATTATGCTAGAAATCAGCTTTTATTAAAAAGTGGAATATCCATGTTTGTAAATTAACATTTCTAAATAAGTCAGAATAGAGGTGAAATCCTGATGAAAACTAAATGATTGAAAAGGAGGAAAATTTTATCAATATTTGCACAAGGTATAATTTGTGTATTCAGAAAATTCAAAAGAATCTACAGATAGAATTTTAAAAATGGCAAAAATTTGAGATACATCATTAGAATAAGAGTTTAGCAAGTTTGCTGAATTAAAAATAAATATACAAAAATCATTTATACATATATATTATATATATGCAGCAAACAATTAGAAAAGATATTATTTATTTCAGTGCTGGAAAAACCCCACTCCATAGAAATAACCTTAACAAAAGATATTTAAGAGCTCTATGTGAAAAAATTATAATGTGTAATAGAGACACTGAAGAATGTATAAGTAATTGGATTAGAACACAATTATAAACATGCCAAGTCTCTCCACATTTGTCTAAAGACTTAATACTGAATTCTCAACATGGATGTGTGTGTGTGGAAGGGGGGGTGTAGCTTAACAAGCTGATTCTAAAATGAATATGGAAATGCAAATAAAACCTATTTTACTTGATTGACATCAGAACTTATTACAAAAGTACAATCATAAAGATAATCTGTTGATAAAGCACAGATAGAACGCTGAGATGGAAAAGAGTCCAGAAAAAAAAACTCACCCACATACAGACACTTGGTTTTTGACCAAGGCACAGCAAGCAGTGAGGAAAGAAGAGAATGTTCACTAAATGTTGGTGGAACTATGTATCTACATGAAAGAAAAAAAAAGTGAAGGAACTTCTCATTACTAACAAGCTCCAAGTGAATTACAATTAATGACAAAATCACGAAGACTTAGATATCATAGGAAAAAAATCTCCATGACTGCAGCTTAGGGAAAGATTCCTTGAACACATCATAAAAACACACTACGATAAAGAAGAGATGACTACATTGACTTCACTATAATTAAAATTTCTGTTCAGGCAAGAAGAGAGTGTGAGAACTAGATACAGAGTGGAAGACAGCTGCAGAACAGATGCCTGAGAGACCCACACACAACCGAAAGGGGCAGTTTCTCTTTCTCCAGCTTCCGTTTTCTTCCTTTTTCCCACCAGCCCACACCTTGGGGTTTGTTTTCTTGCTGTTTGAAGGTCCATGTACTTAGTAACTACTCAAAGGTGAACATGAGTACATCTCTGGTATTTAGAAAAGGAAGAGCACTCATTTGATATTGAGTCCACAGTGATCAATTTTTCATAAAGTGTTTTGTCAGATACGTTTAAGTGAGGTACTAAGAAAATGCAATTAAAAAATGAAAAAGACATCCTAGATAAAAACAATGTTGATTCCTGGCTCTTAACAAAGGAAAAAAAAAATGAGTCATTTAATCTCTCAAGATCTGGGGGAAACTGAATCTGAAAAGGAAGGTAAAAGAAGTTTAAGTAAGAGAGGAAAATAGAAAAGTGTACAACAAAGCTGAGAATGTTGAAAGATAGTATCTGAATGATCAAGGAAATACTCCACAGCAGTGAGAAAAATAAAGACCAATACTGGTAATTCTTGAGGTGGTAGAGAACTCCCCATCTTAGGATGAGTTCTCAAGTTCCAAATGACCCTAGGAAAAGCCCTTTCTTTTTAATGATGCCATTTTTTTTAAGTAAATTGAAATCAAAATGAGAAAACACAGTTTTTCTTAGGAAATTAAAATCAATAGATGGGAAAATTAACAACAGGAATAAATTCTAATAGAGAATCTGAAATTGCCAACATCAACAATCAGAGACATAGAATCTGGGCTTAATAAATAGGATCATTTTCATTTCTTTAACTTCTGAGTTTCAGTCAATTCATTTTCGTTGTTTTCTTTTGAAGATTTCTGGTTTATAGAGAAAAAAAAAGTTTTAAAAACTGCAGAATATTGAAGAGCAGGAATCCAGAGAGTTGGTATTTACCCTCACTTTACAAATAGAAGTGTTAATTAACATGCATCATCTGATAAAATTGTGTCGGCAGTCACAACCATAAAAATGTGTATTTAACTACTAACCTCATTTTTCCCATAGAGATACCCTTTGGTTTGCCAGTCTGCATAATCTACTTTTTATTAATTGTTAATTTTCCACTTTGTGGATTGTTATTTTATTTTTCCTGCTATTGACCTTTGTCCATGTCGTGGGTTTAGTACCACCTTCAGAGAGGAGGGTAGAGGGAAACTAAATTAGTGCATTTGTCTGCTATGCCTTCTGCTAATCTTGCCTTGGAAAAAGTTGAGTAAAGAAGTTTAACATGACTAAAATAATAGTGTTATTCCAATTAGTTCTGTAAATTAAGGCTAGAAAACTCAGAGGAGGCCTTGTTTGTAAGATAAATGAGTGCTAGGCTCACTCATTGGGGGCACTATGGCAACTGTGGGTGGTACATAATGCCCCTGAAGGGATCCAAGTATTTTAATTTACAACATGTACCTGATGGCCAAATTAGGCCCACGGGTTGCCAGTTAACAATATCTGCACTATTAACCTTGGCAATAAAGGATGTGGTAGCTTAGATGTCATACAAATGTTGTTGCTGAAATGTGACTACAGTTTCACTTGAGTATCCTAATATAGTTATGAGCTAGTCAATATGAACACCACCAAATAAGGACAAAAATTAATGTTTTAAGCATGAAGCACAGAATTAACAAGTGCATGGCTAGGCCCACCCTTGTTCATGATAATTCACAGGGAAGTAACTCCTGTATTTAAAATATGCCCTACACCCAGAATAAACTGACCCTTTGGAGTGTGTTTAGGATCTATCCTAAAGAGGTGGTTAAGAACAATGATTAATCAATAAAAGTGATTTTTTGCAGGCAAAGAGATCAATATGCTCTTGTTAAGAGTCTACCTTTGCAATGAGTTCCTATAACTTTGTAATGGAATAGATTACTGGAACAAATCCCAATTAATTTCACATGCTTATTGGGAGATTATTGTTTATTTTCAAGCAGGGACATCTCCTTATTGTGCAATATACTTAAGCTCTTGTGCTGTTTTTGCTCACTCTTTTTCAGGGAAAATTTCATGGAAATCCAATGCATGTAGCTGTGGTTATTTCAAACTGTTTAAGGGAAGAGAGGAGAATATTGGCTGCAGCCAACATGCCTGTCCAGGTAATATTTTCTGAACTTGTGATCCCGCTATCACCTTGAACTCAATTTCTGTGCAACGGAAGTTTTTAACTTCTAAACCAGCTTCTTCCACCTGTGAGTGGTGCTGACCTTTTTTTCCATCATTTGCAATCACAGTCTTTAGTAATTCCTTTGCTCTCCGCCATGTTGAGATAATTACCAAGCCTCTCCAGAGTTTCTTTCTAGAATCTTCCCTAGACATTCTTTTCTGCTTCCACTAGCCACACTCTGGCTAGCAATCTAGGAATATAGTAACCACCTGAATTCCTAATTAACAGTTTGGACTCTGCTTCCACAGCTACATCTATCTTTGCAGACTGATCTTGACTAAAACCCTCCTGTACTTTGCTGTTCCCTACCTCATATATCTAAACTTGTTCACCAGCAGAAATTTTGTCCCAAAGAAACACCATAAATATACTTGCTTGTTGATTGTTTGAATGTACTTTGCCCCCAATGTATTATTTAGGTTATATTTTATCCCTCTATCTGAATGACCTCAGAGCCCCCATCAAAGAAGAAGGATAAATGAAGCCTTTAAGAAATACTTTTTCAGTTAATTATTAGAAAAAGAAGAGAAAATATAAATAATCAATTTTCCAAATGACATTCTTCACGATTTAATAAATCATATCGCTACATTTATTTTTGAAGGTCTAATAAACATATCTTTTTAACTATTAACCATTCTCAGGATTAGTTATTGTCAAGTTATAGCTTTAGTAGAAGATATGAAAGATAGTGCCATTTTCATTTAATTTAAACATTGTAGTAAGTTTCTAAAGTGCATTCAGTTTGATTGAATGTCTTTTGATTAAAAATTAAGAAGCCATCATGAATACGTGATGTTCTCATATACATTCTTGGCAGTCCTTTTTGTATCCCTTTAATCTCTAGTCGTGTATGTGTGTGTGTGTGTGTGTGTGTGTGTGTGTGTGTGAGTTGTTCATCTCAATGACAAATATCAAATTTGAGTGAATGCTCATATATGTCACTCTGAAAATAATCTGCCAGTACCATATACTACCATGAAAGAAGCACTAGTTTTTAAATTTCAGCTAAGTAGACAAGTAATAGAGACCAAAATGAGAGAAAGAGAATTTTATAAAGTCTTTACCTAGCTGAAGAATGTGGTGTAGGTGAAAAGCACCTGACCAAGAGTCAAGGACATGGGTTGCACTTGAGGTCCCTCCACTGATTTGCTGTGGGTTTGGGTATGGCGTCATCAACCTAACCATTGTTTCCCACTGGACTGGGAGGTGAAGGGCCTGCCTGCATGTTTCACTCTCCTTTCTAGCTGCCTATAGAGCTTTCCATCTGAGGAACATACTCAGTGTCAGATCTAGAGTGGCTAAGAAGTGGTGCTTGGAGAAGCTGCTTGATCTTTGTGCTTAACCAGATTCATATTTTTACATTTTCTTTAGTAAACTCCTTTTGTTCTAAATCCCATAACAGCAGGCTGGATATCCTCAGTTGTGAATTTAAGTCCAACTTAATGAAATTTCTCTATACTGATTTTAAATTACATGTATTGGTTTTGTAAAATCTAAGGAATGAAGATCTGCTCTAGAAAATTAGGAAACATTTTAAAAATCATACAATCAACTGCAATTTCAGTATTCAGAGGTAATACACTGATAACATTTTGGTGTGTGTCTTCTTCCAATCATAGGTACTTGAGTCTACATATCTTTGCATATATTCATACATTTGTGAATAAAAACATATATAATACCTATATACAAACATAAGCAACTGAGATCATATTCATGTTTTATAATCTGCTCAGTTCCTTAAAATTTAATGCTGTTTGTCATTAAATATATTTTTATAGCATGATTTTTGTTGTTATTATGCTGGAAATTGAACCTGGACCCTCTGTGTGCTAAGCACAGTGCCCCTGAGCATAGTTTTTAGTGGCTAGGTAATATTCTGTATCAAACTGACCCAAAGTATATAGTACATATATGGCATTTATTATAAATCAACTTTATCAACATGAGTGAAATTCCAAGATTTTCTTTTTCCAGGGACCTCTTGGAGAAATCCTTACAAAGTTCTTCAGTTTCAGAAAGACAGAGGAATGTGGAGCACAAAGTGTCTGCCATTAAAAACAGTGTGCAGGTGAGTGAGACCTTTTGAGACGTCTAGAAAGGGCAGCCTCTCTTCTCCCACAGTTAGCTGTACACCTTCCTCCCGAAGGCCCAAAGTTAGTATATACAGTGCACAAAGGAGAGTTTATTAATATGATAAATATTCCTTACATACTCTGTTTATATAGAGAGGATTTCTTTGTGGGAAGCCCTTTAATTTCTCTGATAAAGAGCTATCAGATTATCTAGTTTCTTCTTGAATAAACTTGAGTAATTTGTGCTTTTCAAGAAATATCTCCATTTCACCTAAATTGTCTTTATTGGCATAAAGTTGTTCATAAGATTCCTTATTATCCTTTGAATATATGTAGAATCTATAATGCTGTCACACCTTGGTATGATACTGACAAATTATATTTTCTTTTATTCCCCAAATCAGTCTTGTCAGAGATTTATTAATTTCATTAATCTAGAAAAAAAAAATCTTAAATAGGACTAACTTTCCACTATTTTGGATATAAAATAAAATGCTAATTTTCCTTTCTAAAACATAGCATCCATTTCTTTTTATTTCAAAAATTAGAATTCCATAAAATTAAATAAACTATAAATAAAAAAGATATACTGGCCCATGCATATATTGTCTGATAGTAAGCCTAGGGGTCAAGTGACAGTATTTCTAAGCATTTACTTTTAGACTTCTGATTTAGTGATTTTCCATAATTAAAGCAGGCCTGCAAAAGCTTCTCTTACACTATAACAGGAAGGAATCAGTTTCTCAAAACAGACCTGAGGCAAAAGGCCTTTGCACATTATAAAACCAAGGTATCTACTGGTTCTACAAGTGATTAAAGGCAGAGAGTGATTATTTTATTATAGTAAGAATACTTAAGCACATTAATCAAGTACGTAGACAGGTTTTGCATAGAACACAATTTCCTTTTTTTTTTTTTTTTTTTTTTTATCTACCCTGGAAATCGAACCCAGGGCCTTGAGCATGTTAGGCAAGTGCTCTACCACGGAATTACATCCTCAGCCCCTCAAACTCTTTTTAATTCCTGAGAAGCATGGTACAACAGAGGCCTACCCTTTGGAGCCCTAACCAGATCATTTCCCCAGGTCCATGCATCATCCCCAGCTGCTGTGAGTGTTCCCTGCTAAGGGCTTCTCTGGAATTGCCTTTACAGAGTTCTGGGCCACCTTGAGAAATGACTAAGTGACAAGGGAGGAAAGGCCAGGACCCCTTGCCTCATATTGGAATATGGTACAGATCATGCTCCTGGTTTTCTTATGGGAAAAAACCAAAGCAGACTGCAGTGAAAACCATGTACTTTCTTAGCTCCTTGCCCTTCCCTGTCCCTCTCCTGCATGTCCATTCTCCTAGCACTCCCTCCATAAATCCCAGGTACCTTATCCTGATCCCAGAAAGACTTGCCTGACATAGAGGCAAAGCAGTACTTTCCCATCAATGCACTTGCCCCACTTAGTCCAGAAACTCCATCTCTCTGTGGAATGTTTTGGTACATGATACTCCTATAAGGCTTCTCAGACATCAAGAGAGCTTTTGCAGGTTATTGCTAGCAGTTTTCAGGTTTCACAATCACCGATGACAATATCTGAAAGCCTTTTAATTACCTCAGCATTGACTTTTTGGAGTTATAGTTTAATATACTTTTCATTCCTTTTGATATGCTTTGCATTAGAAGATTCTGAAAGATATTGCCTTCTTTTAGCTTTTAATTAATTTTGAGTTCAAAACATGGAGCTGTCATATACCTCTGCTTTAAAGCTATCCTATTTTATTTTGTTACGTTTTCCCAGTATGTGGGTTCCCTGACTTTTAGTAACCTACAGCCTTCCAAAGTTTGTTGCTCCTTCCAAAATTTAACACTAAAATTAAAAGCCGCGAGTGGTATTGAAATGTAGTGAAAAGAAATAGTGAAGACTTTGAAGTTAGACTAGACTGGATTTGAATTCTAGCTTGAGTCTTTATTACTATGATTTTTGTGCCTGGACATCCTCCTAGGAAAGTGGAAATAAGTTACTTTGCCTGTGGCTGAAAGAAGGATGTATATAAGGTTGAGGCATAGCCAAGTTGACTCCAAAAGTCTTAGCTATTATTGTTATGTAGACAATATACTGTGTAGTCAATAACTCTGACTTTGTTTCTTTTCTAAGATTTAGAATTGTCAAGAACATCACTTTAGAGTGAGCTAACAAGCAGGGAGAAGAGTGATCATGGCTAAAGCTTATAGATCGTGTGTTTGGAACATGGCACTATTATGAGCAGTTTAACTCATGTGATCTTATTACTCATTTTACTCATGTGATCGTAATTATCATGAGGGTAGTTATTGTTATTCACCTTCCTCCCTCCCCTAGTCTGCCCCACCCCATTTTACAGATGAAGAAAGTGAAGTGCAAAAACATTTGCTCAAAGTTCTTACAAGTTAATAAATCATGGAGTTGCAACTCAAATTCAGACTCTGACCCCAAATTTGATACTTTTATTTTATTTTATTTTTAGTTATAAGTGAACACAATATCTTTATTTTATTTTTATGTGGTGCTGAGGATTGAACCCAGTGCCTCACTCATGCTAGGCGAGCACTCTATCTCTGAGCCACACCCCAGCCCATTGATGCTTTTCTTAACCAATAATTTAATTAACTAAAATTTGGAATTCATGGAGGCTGATGTGTGTTTACACACATCTTTTGGGGGGCAGATGAGTCTTTCCTTAGAGAAAACTAATTGAAATAAGTAGGCAGTAGAATCTTTTGACTGTCTAAGAAAGGAAAGTAGTCTTAAATCTAAGAAGCAAGTTATCTGGTTTTGAGTTAGGACCAGAGTCAAACTGCCAGACTTTCCCACAAAACTCTTCACAGCGAAGCCATGTGACCTTGGACAAGTGAGACCTTTTACACCTTGAAGCCTCTGCTTCTTCCTTTCCTACCTGTGAGAGAGGTGAAGTCTAAATTGGATAATACACAAAAAGCCTTTATCCCAGATCTTGACATTTAATAACCAATATGATGGAGCAAGAAAACATCACCAATTTAAAAGAAAATAAAACCAAAAATCTCAAAGACAGAAAAATCCTGGAGAAAACACAGGTATATTTTAGGTAGAAATTTTTTAAAAATTAGGTTGAATTGTCATCTATTTTAGCTTATTTGAAAGGAGATTAAGCAAAAAGTGATCATTGGTACATTAATCCAGAGATAGAAAAGCCAAAGTACCCATTTTCTCTAGTTTAAAAGAAAAAGATGATAGGAGCAGTATCACCTGAGAAATGGGAAATAAGACACCAAAAGATTTCCAAATAAGCAGTAAGGAATAAAATAGTAGGAAGAGCTAATTTGACCTGGTTATTCCAGTGTTATTCAACTTTCACATGAATTAGATTTTCAGAAATATAGGTTCAGTGTCCTTGGATGGTGTTGGAGACTGGAAGTACCAGTGTAATATTTAAAGGTACTTATGATGCTGTTTCTTGGATGTGCTTAAACACTGCAACATCCTTCAATGCTTTCTTTTGAGTGAGTATATATTCTTTTGCATAAAGATGACAGAACAAGATGCCAAATACCTAGAAGACCTTCAAGATGAATTTGACTACAGGTATAAAACAATTCAGACAATGGGTAAGTTTTTGTTTTGTCTATAACTCTACCTAAGGATATAAAGGCTGAATGACAAGGTTTCTTCTGTACTTAACAAAGTTGATCTACTTCCCTAGGGAAGCCTTTTTTTTTTTCTTTTAAGGCAAAATGTAGGCAAGGAATGAGTATTTCTTTGTTTTTGATTCTTTCTTCTCTCTACATATAAATATATAGATCTTTTAACCAATCAATTCAAAGCAAATTATAAAGTACATGAGAAATCACACCTACTTTTCAACATGCATCTTTCAAAAATAAGAACATTTTCCTAAAGAATCAAAAATGTCCCAATCACAAGCAATAAAAATATTAACTGCCTAATATGATCAGGGCATGACTAGTATCCCTGGTGAATTTTTAAAATATCATTTCTAGAATTACAAAATAGAAATGTGCTTTTTAAGAAAAATGAAAAATAGGCAAATGCATTAAATAAAAATCCCATGAAATTTCAAAATCTAAAGGTAAACTGTTGAAATGTATTTTCTTGCAGCCTTTTCTGTTTGTATACATACTTGTCTACTGACTTTCGAAAAATGAGACTGCATATATATAGTTTTGTATACTGACTGTATTTTTACTCATTTTATTTTAAATTATTTCCCCATATATCAAAAATTATTCGAAAGTATAATATAATAATTGTATAAATATCAAAATAAAAGTACACTAGAAATTATTTGGCTCTGTTGTTAAACAGTGAGGTTATTTACAATTAAATTTTTTAAGAAATGGAAAGGAAATACTAAATTATTCACAATAGCTAAGATTTAACAGTACTAACAGATTGATAGTTTAAAGTATGCTGCAATTATGAGGACAACTGGTGAAATTCTAGTTAGGTCTGGACTAGTTGATGGGATTTCGGTCATGTTAGTTCATTTGTTTTGATCATTTTACTGTGCTTATGTCCAACAATGTAGGATACTGGGAACTCTAATATTTTTGCAGCATTTTTATAATTATAAAATTATTTCAAAATAACTTAAAAGTTAATAAACCAGATAGAAACCTTTAATTTCTGTAATCACCTTTAACTACTAAAATGTTATCTTAAGATGTATATTGATGGAAGTATGGATGATTGTGATAAAATGTCTAACTTTTTGTAAGTGTGGGGTGAGGTATTTTGGGTGTTCTTCCTAGCATCTTCAGAAAGTCTTGACTTCCATGAAATATCATTCAAAATGTCTATGATTATTTGTTCATACTATTTTCCCCTCAGAAGAAATAGCACAAACATGGGTTTAATATGTTATCAAAGGAATCTATGCTCCTAAAAGGGTTTAGAACCACTGTAAATTTAATAAAGCATTAAAGTTTCCTGAAGACAACCTTATCTCAAATTTCATGTGTAAACTACCAACATTAAGAATTAGCACATAGCAAAATATGCTAAACAATTAAACTATTTTGAACTTAATACATTATGATCTGAGTCACTTTAATGTTTTCATTGCTTCATGTGCATTATGAAAAATAAAAAAGTGATTATTTTTATCATTCAAATCTACAACTACTTATTTTGTTCATCCCACCCTGTTATAAGTGAAATTAAATATAAGGGAAACATTATGGTGACGATCTGAATGAAGTTTTCAGTAGAAAAGTGCTGCATATGGAAGATTTTTCTACATATAAGGTCTAAGAAGTTGTGAACTAATATGAACAGAAAGGAGCTCCTTTGTTGAGAAATTTGCCACAATGTTGTTCTACACAATTACACAAATCAGATCAGTATCCCCAACCCTCATTTTATGGACATGAATGGGTGGTATGAACAATCATTTGTTATATCAATAAAATTTAATGTTCAAATTAAGTAATATGATGTTTGCTTATTGCACATCTCCCCATGATCCACCATTTTTGTTTTGTTTCATTTTAGACATTTTTCTTAATTTAGCACTCTGTCTCACTTCTGATTTTATTGTAAGGGCCAGCCTTTTTTTTTTTTTTTCAAGAAAAATGGAAAGCAGAGAATTAGTTTTATTAGTTTTTGAGACTCAGTAGATAAAACTTACTCTCCAAGGCAGTAACTTTTGATTCCCAAGAATAAGTAGAGCAGAGAAGAGAGGGATGTATAAAGAGCTGAAAGAGTAAAATATGATTTAATCCTGGGCACAAAGAGAAGCTCCCTTCCTTTCTTATTTATATCACACAACCAAGGTTATCTTGAATGCAGAGGTACACACAAAGAAATCATTACAAACATTTTTTATCTCCCCCCCACCCCGCCACCAACAAAAAAAAGGAATATTCAGTGAAGAGTTGAAGATAAAGGAGTCCTCTTAGGCATGCTTGGATGTCATTACCTGGCAAAATTAGCATGCTCTTGGACTTACAAGAGCAAAATACACTAAACAATGAAACTATTTTGAACTTAATATATTATGTTTGAGTCACTTTGATATTTTTTCAGTGCTGCATGTACATTATGAAGAATAAAGTGTTTCATTTTAGAAATGAAATTTCTAAATTTTAGAATAATTCATTTCTAAAAGTTTTCTCTTTATTTCTGAAATTTTTGGAGCTCAACTCTGGTGGCCCCATTTAGTCTTTAATAGTCTCTGCCCTCCTCCTCCCCAAGGCCACTTTAGGATAGCAGATTGAGGCAGACGGACTTTCAGAAGTGGAGCGCTTCGCCATGGAGAGAATTCCAAATCTGATCTCTTTGCCTTTGCAGATCAGAGTGACAAAAATAATGCCCTGATGAATCAGGAAGTGTTGACGCTGCAAGAAATGCTTAATAGCCTGGACTTTAAGAGAAAGGTTAGTGAAGAATTTTAATTTGACCATTTATCTATTTTTCTCCTTTTCCTAAACCCACTCCTACTGAAAAGAATTGAGCTCTTAGATTCTTTTTTAAAAAATTAATTAATTTATTTGTTCTAATTTATTATACATGACAGCAGAATGCACTTTGATTTTACACAAAGGAAGCACAATTTTTCATTTCTCTGTACACAAAGTAGAGTCACACCATTCATGTCTTCATACATGTACTTAGGGTAATTATGTTCATCTCATTCTACCATCTTTCCTATCTCTGTGCCCCTTCCCCTTCTTCCCTTTGCCCTATCCAAAGTTCCTCCATTCCTCCCATGCTCCCTGCCACACCAATTATGGATCAGCATCCACTTATCAAAGAAAACATCTGGCCTTTGGTTTTTGAGGATTGGCTTACTTCACTTAGCATGATACTCTCCAACTCCATCCATTTACCTGCAAACACCATTATTTTATTCTCTTTTAATGCTGAGTAATATTCCATTGTGTATATATACCACAATTTCTTTATCCATTCATCTATTGAAGGGCATCTAGGTTGTTTCCACAATTTAGCTATTGTGAATTGTGCTGCTATGAACATTGCTATCATCACTATAGAATGCTGTTTTTAAGTCCTTTGGGTATAAACCAAGGAGTGGGATAGCTGGGTCTAAGGAATCTCCATACTGCTTTCCAGATTGGTTGCACCAATTTTCAGTCCTGCCAGTAATGTATGAGTGTGCCTTTTCCCCCACATTCTCACCAACACTTATTGTTGCTTGTATTCTTTTTAAAAATATTTTTTAGTTGGACACATACCTTTATTTTTACTTGTTTTTATTTTTATGTGGTGCTGAGGATTGAACTCAGCGCCTCGCACTGCTAGGCGTGTGTTCTACTGCTGAGCCACAACCTCAGGCCCTTGTTGCTTGTACTTAATAACTGCCATTCTAACTGGAATGAGATGAAATCTTAGAGTAGCTTTGATTTGCATTTCTCTAATTGCTAGAGATGCTGAACATTTTTTCATATATTTGCTGATCGATTGTATATCTTCTTCTGAGAAGTGGCTGTTAGTTCCTTAGCCCATTTATTGATTGGGTTATTTGTTGTTTTGGTGTTAAGTTTTTTTAATTCTGTATATATCCTGGAGATTAGTGCTCTATCTGATGTGCGTGTGGTAAAAATTTGCTCCCATTCTGAACACCAAAGGGTTTCTAGGAATAGTACTTAACTGTTGGCCATTTTCCTGTAGTAATTTTACAAAGCTGAACTTTTTTAGGGCTTTTTTTAAAAAATATTTTAATTTTTATTATTTTTTCATTTATCTATTTTTCCATGATACATTTATTGTAGGCATCATTAATTTCAAGGTGGAAATTTACTCAAATTTTTTTTACAGTATTTCACACATAGTTGTTTTTTTGGCTATACATAATATGCTGAGATGGGTTCTAGTACACATGTATAATTAAACAATTACTTGATGGCTACCGAAATTTTATTGGGAAAATAAGTGTTTTGGTTTCTACTCTGAGATATAACACTGTTAAGAAATTTCTTAGATTTTAGAATAATTTGTTGGCAACCAGACATATTCAATCTGATCACTGTGCAAAGAAGAGAAAACTGTTTTTTTTCTAATTCAATTAAATACTTTCCAAGAGGAGACACACCTCTATTTCAACTTTCTACCTCTTTTTGAAAGAAAATGCAACTGATATTTAATCATAAAATGATGAATCAATAATTCATTTCTAAAAGTTGAGCTCCATTTCTTTTTGTTATTCAGAAATTTGCATGGATATTAAAAAGTTTAAAATTTATTTTCACTTTAAATTAATCATAAATTTAAACAATTCTCCATCAGATTTTAAGCATGTATATAGTTAATCCAAGGTTAAACTTAGTGTATTATGCATAAAGCACTAAGTTTGTATGTCTATACTACACATTTTATACATGCCATCAAATATTCTACTCTAGAAATAACATTTTAGGGAAAAGGGGGGGAACATTGGAAATAATTTAACCCACTCACTTGACTGCATGGATGAGAAGACCAAGTTCCAAAAATATTAAATGCTTTTTCTGAATTCATATAGATTGTGGAAAATCCAGGACAGAAACTCACATTTTTTAACCCAGTCTAGGCCTTGGAAAGTTATGATTCTCCACATTGCCTCCCCAGATCCAAATAAAGTCCTAATACAAATTAACACAGAAAGACTCAAATTTTAGCCAGTACATTTGCAAATAAATGGATAATCATATTTTTAAAAAAATAATTACACTTATAAACTTCGCTTTAAAATATAAATATATGGTTTCTGAATCCATGATTCAATATTATCACAGAAGTTACCAATTTAACATATTTATACTGAAATGTCTTTAGGAGAATGTTAAGCTGTGGTCATTTTTCTTTCCTTATGATGTTCTCTAGATGCAATAATTTGGTTGTTTAAAAGACAGTGCTATAGCAAATAAAAGCTAGTATTTAATAAAATGTTTGGTCAAAATTTTAACCAAGCCTTTGTCCAGGCTTTTAACCAGATCCAATTGTTTTATAAGCTAAATTGTGAGCAACTCTGGTTGTTCTTGTGAAAGCCTATTGGTCCTCACCTTTGTTTTTAGGAAACACTCAGCAAGATGACACAGATAGTAAATGAAACAGACTTGCTCATGAACAGCATGCTGATAGAGGAGCTACAGGACTGGAAGAGGCGGCAGCAGATCGCCTGCATAGGAGGTCCACTCCACAACGGGCTCGACCAGCTTCAAAACTGGTAAAGCGAATTGACTTTAGTTTCTAGTGAAAACCACAGGAAGTAGAAAACAGTGTCACCCAGCTGGAGAATGCAGGTTGACATGTAGCTTATAGGTGGCTTGGCTTATTAGCAGCTGAGAGCCCTACAGTTGGACATGAAGATGGAATTGTTGTCAGTGCTCTGGATCCTCATTCCTTTGGGGGAAGAATGAAGCATCTGCAGAATGCATAAGAATTGCTTATTTTGTACAAACAAAATACCAATCACAAATGAGATTTGGAAACCAGTAATACATTTTCTTTAATGATATAATCAATGTTTAGCTTCAAAATCCTGAAAACAGATATCTCAACTTTTTAAATATGTCTTAAGATACCAGAGTTAAACATGAGTTCTGTGTTTTTAACAGACATTTATTTTGTTAAGAAAATGTTCTTTGTTGGTCAAAGGATACAAAATTTCAGGTAGAGAGGAAAAAATAGTTCAAGATATTTACTATACAATGTGGAGATGGTAGTTAATGATTTATTATAACTTGCAAGTTGCTAAGAAAGTAGATTTTAGGTTTTTCAAACCCCCCAAAATAGGTGAGGTAATATATATTATTTAACTTCAATTTAGCCTTCCCACAGTGTGTAAATATATCAAAACTTCATATTATATGCTATAAGCATATGCAATTTTTATTTTTCAATTAAAAAATAAGTTTATAAAGTGTCAAGCGGTTAGCACGGCATGGCATCCACCAGCTGGGTGTACACACATGCATACCCTCTCATTATAAGATAAAAATGTTGATAGGGTTTTCCACCTCATAAGTATAAAATAAAACTGTCTGAGAGAACAATTGGAAAGTATGATGAGAAGCAAAAATGTACAGTTAAAAATCTCAAGTTGCTTTTTTAAAGTACACTTTAATACAAATGGAAACACATAGTAAGTAACCGGGGACCCCTCACTAAAAGCTCTGCCCAGCCAGGCCTGTTTCTTAAGAAATGTAAGGAGTTGGGCTCATTTTAAAACATATTATTTTCCTTGGGGAGTTACTTTGATTCTCTAAACCCACAGTACTCTCTGTTGTTGTGAAAACAAAATAATAAAGGGAGTAATAAAGAATTTAAAATGTAGTGGTGCTGAGACCAAAACCCAGCAGAGACTGGACAGCTCTTCCATAATCTTTCATGCATGGTATTTAGAAAGAGCTGTTGTGGGCCAGGTGAACCTCTGAAGTCTGGTAAGATGTTCCTCCTCCTCTAGCTGGAGGCCTCTTGCTTGTCCATTTCAAGTGTTCTTAATCTTTCCTATTTTTCTGGCCCAAGCCCCATCTCTGTTTTTGAGGTCAAATCACCACATAGTGAGTAGAACTCTAAGCACATATCAGAAGCAAGCATTTTTAAATTCTATTTACCTTTTGCCAGAGGAACTTGTAATATACATGCATGGAGGGGAGGTCAGTTTTACATTTTTTTTCTCATCAGTATTCTTACACATAACTTTCTTCATGTCATGCATTTTATAGCTTTAACTTTGCTCTTTCTTTGCCTTTAACTGAGTGCCATATTGATATATTTATGCTTAATGGGCTTAAACAAAGGCTAACTGAAAGGGATGCAATTCCAGATACTGATGAAATTTCATAAGTGATACCCATAATTTAAAGTATGAATTTAAAAATATTTAACATAGATGATGCATATTCAAGAAGAAATGTATTAGGAAAATAAAAATAAAGAACTTCCACTAGCCTTACTGAAATTATGTGATTCACTTAATTAATTTGATAATTACTTATTAATTTAAGTTTTGCAAAAATATGATCAATTGTTAAAATGCTTGATTATTAAGTGGAAAAACTATCATGTGCTGTTCAATAGCTTTACCCTATTGGCAGAAAGTCTCTTCCAACTCAGAAGGCAATTGGAGAAGTTAGAGGAACAATCTACCAAAATGACATATGAAGGTGACCCTATCCCACTGCAAAGAATGCACCTGCTAGAAAGAGTGACCTTCTTGATCTACAACCTTTTCAAGAAGTAAGTGAAGTGCTATTAGTTTCCTCAGTTCTGTGAAGTTATAAGGACACCCTGCCTGAGGCTTCGGTTTCCAGTGAAGGAGTGGCAGGAAATATGGAATAGTGGGCCTTAGGAAGAAGCCAATAGAGCCCCTAGAAAGTTTCAGAAACACGTTTCTACTCTTCACTATTTATTCATCAATACTTTTCTCCCCTGTGGACTCAGTTTGTCATGAACTAAGCTATATCACCCACTCAGCTCAGTTTTCACATTTTAAAAATGATTTTGAGGTTTTTTTTTTTTTTCTTCAGTGCATATCCAAGAAGTGAGGGATGGAGAATATTTTTGTGTTTATAAGCTCACTAAAGAAAAAAAATACCGGTATGCTCCTAATTATAGTATGATAATTTGTAAATGTGCATACTAATGTTCAGTCCATGAATATTCAGTGGCATGAAATTAACTATGTTTGATATAGGATAAAATGGACCTTTATTAATGATTTAAATATAATAATTAAGAATTACTTGCTGTTGTTAATTAGGACAATCTTTAAGCATTGCCTATCTTGTGGTAATTATTTATGAGAAGTTGTTGGAATGGTTTGAATTTAATGGGATTTTTAAGGCCTCCTAGATGTAGCATATTTGGACTGAGAGGATACGCACAGGAAAGCAACCTGTCCTTCTGTGGTTTGCATTCTGTCAATATTGTCAATGTTTTCAAATGGTGTGCTTTATTTCCTTTTCATCTAGTTCATTTGTGGTTGAGCGACAGCCGTGCATGCCAACCCACCCTCAGAGGCCGATGGTACTTAAAACCCTCATTCAGTTCACTGTAAAACTAAGGTAGGCAGAACACATTCTATCATTTCTTTTTTCAGGGAGCCATCGCCACTATGTAACCAAGGCTAGTTTCTCTTATGTTACCTTACATGCAACTTTTTTGAGTACCCGCTGTGTACCCAGCACTGAGCTTTGGTAAATTCCTGCAGAAATGTTGGGATGAAAGCTTTGCTTGTCCAGAGCATGACGATTTTACCTATTTTACTATTTACCTGCCCAGGGTAATGTATTATTCAGCATACACCAAATGAAGCAATATGCAATTATTTTCCAAATGTTAAGTGGCTGATGTTGGCATTAGTAACATGGAAAACTAGAAAGGAACTTTTATAGTTTGAAAACATGTATAAACACATATATTACATATAACTGGGGATAATGCAAGTTTTATTTGTATGTATATGCCATAAATGTATTTATTTCTTAAAACATAAAAAAAGGCTTTTAACACTTTTAAATTTTATCTTGGTTTCTTTACTGATGTCTCTTTTCAGACTACTAATAAAATTGCCAGAACTAAACTATCAGGTAAAGGTTAAAGCATCAATTGACAAGTAAGTTTTCTAATTTCATTTCAAAATGTAACAATGTCAGAGTTTTTTTTTTAAATGAATTCTCTTATTTTAAACAACAATTTTGAGCTTTTAAATTTCTCTAAACACATATTAATGTACTTTAAATAGTTGACTTGGAAGTTTAAACATTTAATAGAGCCCAATAAAGAATTATTTTGCTATAAAGACTTAAAATGAAATTCTATGTACTATCCTTTTAAGAATACTAGCATGTTTTGAATAGATCTATTAAACAGTCCATTTTAAAGAATCTTCTTGGTTTTACAGGAATGTTTCAACTCTAAGGTAAGATATTTACTTTGTAGAATTTTTTTTCACATCTCATAAATATATTTTACCTGAGACCATGTAAATCACTAAAATTTCCTTTCTAGCAATCGAAGATTTGTCCTTTGTGGAACTCATGTCAAAGCCATGTCCATTGAAGAATCTTCCAATGGGAGTCTCTCAGTAGAATTTAGACATTTGGTAAGTTTGGCAGTACAATTACATGGGGTGTTTTTTTGTTTGTTTTGGTTTGGTTTTTTGTCCTCACAAATTAGACACATCTTTAGTAATAGGCATTAAGGTTCAGTGTATTTTATTAAGTGCTTCTTAGGTGAGATTAAGGACCACATGGAGAAATAAAACATGCCACATGGAAGAATTCAAACAGTAGGAAGATCACTGAACCTTGTCTCAGACAGCCTGAGTTCTCAACAGTGGTGATACGTAGGACATGAGTATTTATAGTAGTTTCTCAGTGTCTTTGGATGATAATGACAAAGATACTCTGTGTTAAAACAGGTAGGCATTCCTGATTTCATTTTTAAAATCTCCTCAGGAAGCAATATCCAGTAACACTGTGTGTGGCTAAAAGCACTTACATTTTAGAAGAATGGCTTGAGACAACAGGTTGTTCTCTGGGTACAGCAGTTATGAGGTTTGTCTTGGCATGTCTAGAAAGCTCCAACTTAGCCTCATCCTGTTGCTTCTTGTTTTTACCACTTCCTTTTGACCTAGAGTTCTCTTCCTGTCTTCTTTCTAATTCTTTGCAGAGTTTCTTAGATTCCCAAAGGCCCTATTTTTTTTTTCTTGCCAGAAACAGGTTGCTCCTCTGGTTTATTAACATCCAGCGAGGATCTCACCTGAATGTTGTGGCTCCACTGAATCAGTCTCAGGAGATCTACTTTCTGAAAGATAAAATTTAGGTTAACATAAAGATATTTGCATACACAAGTTTAAACTGGTGTTTGTTTTTGGTGTTACTTTCTGTAGAATCTAAGCAGCTAAGTCAGGTTCCAGTGAGTTGGAGAACACTTCTAGAAGTCAAAACTGTGGCCAAAAAAATGATGATAGTGAGTCTGACTGACTGGGTATGCAACTGATGGTATTTCTCCAACTAAACACTGTTGTTTTCTTTTACAAAGCAACCAAAGGAAATGAAGTCCAGTGCTGGAAGTAAAGGAAATGAGGTAGGAAATATTTCCTCCTACAGAATTTTTCTAAGAAATGAACTTATATCTTATTTTTATAAAGCTTTAAAAGCCTTAATATTATGTAAAATCAAATCCATGTTTCTCTGATTATAAACATAAAGCATTATAATTGCAGACAATATGGGATTTTTTTTGAAAGGAGAAAATAAAAATAGCAGATCATAACACTCTCCAAAGAAAACAACTATTAATATTTTGGTACATATCATTCCGGTGTTTGTGTGTATATTACTGTGCAAATATATCACATACATGGTTTCATAGCCTTTTATTTTTTTCTTGTCTCTGGGTTTATTTGTACAAACAGCACGGAGGACACTAGTCCTCATAGACAAAGGCTCAGGGGTCAAACCAGTACTTCTGTCCTCACATTTGTAGAGACTTTTATTGTGGAGTCTTCACAAGGACCTGGGCACCCTTGGGAGCAGGAGCCAGACCCAGAGCCAGAGTTGATACTGGAGCTGGAGTTGCAGCCTGATTCTTGGCTTGGGCTTGGGTTTTGGCCTTTAACCAGCAGAGCCTACCACCCCAGGCCATGGGGGCATGAGCACGCTTCCTGTGGTTGGGAAGGGCAAGTAAGGCAAGGCGAGCAAGCTTGCAGCTGGCATCCTTTGGCATCTTGGGCTTTACCAGGGCCTTGAGAGCCTGGGCACATGCACTCATGGCCGTGACGCTGTTTGTCTGCATCTCTTTCAGGCCTTTCTTTTGTGCTTCTTGACAAAATACATATTTCTCAGGTACTTGGGGTCTACCCCCTTAAGAGACTTATACCTTTCTTATCGGAGTTTCTTGATGCCATTTCTGTGCCATTTTTTGGATTGGTTGTGTATGGTGTGGTTCTTGGACTTGGCCATGTCTGCACCGTGAGCTCCTGGAGCAGTTGATATGGGAAGAGGAAGAGAAAGTTCTCAGTGCAGCCCGGGGAATGTTTCATAGCCTTTTATTTGACATAGCAGTATATGGTAAACAGCTTTCCATGACTTGAAATACTCTTGGAAACATGATTTAAATTGGTTGCAATCACATTGCATTTTATGGGTGTGCCATAATTTTAGTCAGTCCTCCATTATGGCAGAATATCTTAGAATCATTTGTTTTCCCTCAGATGTGAGGTAAAGCTCAAAAGTCATGATATATTATGTAAAAACTCACAGGTGAAAAACAATCCTATTACTTTGTGGTATTTATCACCTTGCTCTCATATTTCACGAGATAAATGGAATAAAGGCGGAAAACACTGTAGTCCAAGTACTTACATTCAAGTTTGTAGATGACAGAGCAGTCACATCCTGAACTGGAAGGGGTACCCTGGAGTCATCTGCCGAGTTGGCCAAGAAACTAGGGCCTTGTACCTATGCCTGTGTATTTGGAAGTAGGAAACTTGCATTTGAATCCAGGCTCTGGCAGTGACTGAAAATGTGATCTTTGAAAAATGATCTGGTAGAGAAATATTGCATTTTTTTTTTCCTCTAAGAGATCAGGAGAGTAGCCCCTAGGGTTCCCTGCTCAGATACTGCATATGTAAGACCACCTACATGATGCGGTTATACAGCAGTGAGGGTTATTTCTGGGGCAGTTTGTACAGATCCAATCTCCTGGTTTTATAGTCACAGCTCCTGTGAGAAAGACCTTTGAATTATTTGGGAGAAAAGCACTTCATAAATCCAGCATCTGATGACATCCAATCTATCACACTCCCACAAAACCATAAAGATCCATCACAAAAGGTTTAATGCTCCACCATTTTCCCTCTAAGAATTCTTCATTCCCTTAATTGTGTCTTAAAAATCACTTCCCAAATATTGCAACCCCACCACAGATGAGCTTAGTCTTCCTCCTGAGTAGAATCAGTGCTTAAGACAGAGCCCCAAGCAGGTCTCTAACAATACAGATACCACATGAGCAGACTTCCAAGTTTGAAGATATTCTAGTGAAACAAATAATAATAGACATTCCTCCCACCTTATTCAAACCCATAAATTTTATCTAAACCTCCTAATTAAACATTAGCACATTATAAATAAAAGTCCATTTCACACACCTCACTGAATTTTGACCAAAGTTTTAACATTTCGTTCAACTTGACATCCCTGAATATTTATTATTCACAAATAGACTAAGACAATTATTCTGAATTTTTCTTAAGCAAAACAAATCCAAATGGAATGTCTAAATAGCTCAACTCTTGCAGTACATTGTCCTATTCATGAATGTAAAATCAAAATCTTTTCTTGGATTTCCCTAGAGATGGAAATCTAAGTAAGTCATTTTCTATTAGAGAAAAACTAACTACTGCCTTAGTAACACTGTCTACTTATATTGCTTTAAATTTATTTCCTCTTATTTTTTGATTAATATCAAAATCGTACAGTTGTAAAATGATTTTGCTTCTTCATTTTTTATTTTTTCAGATTTGCTAAAGCAGTGTCATTGTGTTTTAAAACTATTCTTTGAGCTCCCCCTATTGATAGCATTTTAGTATGACTCCAAGGTACATTTAAAATAAGTCACAGGCTTGAACATTGTTTTATGTGCTGTAGGAATAGATGATTCGTCATAGAATGTGTGATAGAAATGAACTAGCACCAGGGACTTGAGTGGTCATCAGAGATGGCCAAAGGAAAAAATAGGGGAGGAGCTGGAATAAAGTGGGGTTCATAAAGCCATTGGATCAGGGATTGTGGGAACAAATTTCAGGAAAACAAGAAGTTAGGATATCATAACCTAATTTTCAAGTTTCAAAAAATTGCTATTGCTAATCTGTGAGCACCACAGCAGGAGCACAGAGCCTGCTAAGAATTCATTTAACACATCTTCCATAGCATTTCCTGCATACTAGGAACTAAGAGTGTCCCTAATGTTGACTTATGTAACTCTTCAGCAATACCGTGAATTAGGTACCATTAGTCTGACATTGATTACAGTTATAGAAACAGAGGCACACAGTAGTCAAGGTTACTCAACATTACTCAGGGTGATCAGTTGACTCAAGATGACAGGGGCCATTAGTAACAGGGCCAAAATTCAAGCCATGGCAGTCTGTCCCTCCTGTCCCTCCCTTGACTCCTTCTTTGGCCTTTCCCACCCCATCTGTCTCACCATATGTCTACCTTTTTTCCCCACCAGTTTAGAAATCAGAACTGCTGCATAATATAACCTTTGCCAGGTTTAGAAAAAAGTTCATTGTTTAGGAAATGTTGTTAATGGCTCTGTTTATTTGGATTTCCATCGGGACCTCAGTGGGGTAGTTGAGACAGCACCAGAGTTGGGCTCTGCCTCTTCCCAGAAGTCTGACTTTGAGCAAGTCACTTACCCCCTCTCTGTCCCCATTTCCTTTTCTTCAGAACAGGGCTAAGATTACCTTATACTTCTTAGGGGTTTTGTAAAGACCAGGTAAAATGGCAGATGTTTGCTGTGGTTTTGAATGATCTGCCCTCCCTGCTGCTTAAGACGCTACCCCTCCCCAAGAGAGAGCTGGGCTCTAAAAGGTGGTACTTCGGACAGCTGCTGATCTTCATTTTCCTCTGATCACCTGCCAACGTCCTTGGCTGGAGACCTGGTCCCTTTCAAGGATCTCAGGGCACTTCCCTCTTCTGGCTCCGAGAGCCCAAAATTTCAGACCATTGTTTCTGTGTGCTTCTTTTATGAAATTTCGTGTCTGAACTTCCCTTCGTGCTCCCGCCCCGGGCCCCACCACACACACACCCACACTTTGGGTTCTTCAGTTCTGCTCTTCTGGTGTAAAAGCTCAGACTGGCTACTTAAATGATTGAGAACATACCAAGATGTGAGACACTTCCCCTGGGTCACCATTCCAAACCTTATAATGTTCCCAGAAGATTCAGAAAGACCAAAGAGATGCCTCAGGACGCACCTGTGGGTTGAGATGGGGGAGCTCTGGAACCCTCACCTTTGCTTCTCTTGGGGCAATTTTATTATTTTATGCGTTATTTTACAGATGGGAACCTGGATGGAACTTTACTTTCAAGCATACATTCCAAGATTCAAAAAGCATTTGAGACCCCTTGGTTTAGACAGTCTCTGAAACCCCTTTGACTAAGAGTCTACAGTCAGCACAGGATAGAGTTTTAGATTGTTATAATGGATTTAATTTTAAGAATTTGCTTCAGGATTTCCCAGCACGCCTATCGCAAAATCAAAGTGAGCTATCACCACCTTTTCTCCCACCATTGTTTTCTCCTGGGAAGAGTTACAGTGAAGAAATAGTACCATCACCTAGCAAAGGACCAGACTTTGAAGCCATTAGTCTATCTTATAAAATAAACATTCCCAGCAAATATCCTTTTCCCCCCAGAGGTCCTTATCACAGAGGGAGCGGCTAGAGAGTGGTTGCTGAAATGTGAAAACTGTTTGAATAGGGAAGCTGGGATTGCAGTCTCTCCAGTTTTCTCTTTGTCAGTGGGCTTTAACTGATAAATGACAGTTTTAGCCACAGACGGAGGTGTTAGGTGATTTTGTTCATGTGGTGGAAAGTCATGAAGCACAAAGAAGCTATTAGTAAAGCCTGGGTGACTTGAGTTTCATTTAACAAAATAGCCAAACAGATGTTCTTTCAAGGTTCAGTGTTCTCAAACACAGAGACACAACTCACCCCAACCAGCCCAAGCATTTCACAGGGAGCTGAATTCTCTTAACTAATTGAAGGAGTTGCAACACTTTAAGACAGAAATTGGTACTAGAATAACACTAAAAAAAAAACTTAACCTTTTTAGAGTACAACATCATCCTTACAAAACCATGATTTTACAGGCTGAGCATAGAAGTTATTTTCCAATCATTTCTTGTGATTTTATGATTATAATTTCTCTCTCATGTGATCGTATCACTTTTTCCCCCTTTCTTGTTGTTTTCCTGCGTCTATCTCAGTGTCTAGCACATACTAGGTGCTCAATAAATATTTGATAAATGGATTTGATAAATGGATATTAATTGTTTTCTATACCACATAGCCCCATGTGCAACATTATATAGATTATGGCTCGTTAAGAAAAGAGTAAGGCATTTTTCTTAGTGGAGATTTTCTTTTAAATGTTTGTTTATACATTCTAGGTTTCCAGGGTGACAGTGAACAGAGAAATAAAAAAGAATACAGTGAAATCTAGGCATAGCTGTCATCAGATTGTGTATTTTCCCCAGGTAGAGCCCAGGTCAAGTCGTTGAGCCAATTTTTTACTTTCTTAGTAGATTGTGCAATGGGTATTTTTCTGTAGAAGTACTATATAGTCGATTCAGTAATAATATTTAGTACCATATAATAGAATTATCATAAATACAGATATTTCAAATCTATAATCATCTCAGATGATCCAAATGGCTTTTAATATAGACATTAGTGGGTACAACTTATGCATGATATTTCCCAATCTGTAAGGGATAGACCTGGGAATGTGAAATGTAATAGTGTCTTTGGCTTGGACTGCACTGAGAAGATGATGAAAATTATGATTGATGGCCATGGAAGCTTTGAAAATTAACAAGGCTTCCTTTTATTTTGTCTAGTCATATGTGTTGAATGTCAGCTTCTTTGCTGGATTTTATTCTAAATGTGCATCAAAATTATATCAGGGGGAGGGGTTCAGGTAAACATAGAAATTAGTCTGAATCACTGAGAAAAACTCTCATTGTCCACATTTTAGTTCAATAAGGTGACTGTAAAGCATGAAGTCTTTCCCAAAAGTCAATAGACAGCCCTGAGTGTCTTTGCTGTCTGTGGAAGCCTGAGGTCTCACACACCTCAAGACCCTGATGTTGGGAAGGGGAACGCACAGGTGTCATGACTCAAAGAGCTGAGGAAATTACCCACCATGGATGATCTCATGTATATTTAATCACACAAATTAGACTGCAGAGGCTAGAATGAGGAACCTTATCATTCTGTTTTTCCTACTCTCACTCTCAGTACAAAACGTCTTGACTCTAATCACCATAATGTGTGTGGGGAATTTCTCCCCACCAATAACTCCGTTTCCTGCAGATACCAAGTGGGTGTCCTAGGTTTTACATAACTCTGACACTGTCTGCCTGGAGATCATGTCAATTTCACAGGTTAAGGGCTCAATTCCACAAGAATACCCCCTACTTAGACACTAATTGCAAGTCCCAGGCTGTGACTGTACTTCTGACCAATAGGCAATAAATGGGTTCCCAAGACTCCCTCCTCAGATTCAGTTAATTTGCTAGGGAACTCAAGAACTCAGGGAAACACTCATACTTGCCATTTTGTTATAAAGGATATTACAAAGGATTCAGATGAATAGTTGGATAGAAGGCATGAGTAGACAAGGTCTGTGGGGAGGACACAGAGCATCATGCCCTCTCCAGCCTTGCCACCCTCCAAGGACATCCACATGTTCAGCAATCCAGAAGCAATTCAGATTGGAATCTTGTCCTTTGAGGTTTTTCAGGAGGTTTCATTAAGTAGGCACGATTGATTACATCATTGTCATGGTCGATTAACAGCCTTCAGCCCCTTACCACCTCAGAGGTTAGGGAGTGGGGCTGAAGGTTCCAATACTCTAATCACATGGTTGGTTCCCCTGGCATCCAACTCCCATGCTGGGTATATCCAGGAGCTCCCAAGAGATACTTCATCAGAAGAAAAGAAACTGCTATCACTCCGGAAAATCCCAAAGGATTTAGAAGCTCTGAATCAGATACTCAGGAAATTATGAGGTCTATTTCAGGAATCAGAATCAAAGACCAACTATTAGAACAAAAAATTCTTCTAGCGCCCCTATCTACAAAGGTCTTAGAAACTCTGTCCCAGGAACTAGAGCAGAGACTAACTATACATTTCATATGATATCACAATATTATGAGACCTCACACACACACACAAAAAGGTTTCCTTTGGTCCTCCTCCAGCTGAAGGGGGGTGAAGGTAAAATGCTTCCCTAGAGTTCAGTACCCCAGCATTCTCTGCTCCCCAAACCTCAAGTCTACCATGAGGGACTGAAGGGCTTTCTCCCTAGGTCTACTTTGCCCAGCACAGATGGTACCACCAATACAAACTTTCAAAGCAAAAGGAGAAGCCTAGAAGCCACCCTTGTTGTGTGAGTCTCTTCACACAAGTGGAAGAGCAGGCAATGAGCAATGGTGAAGAAAGACCATGCCCTACCCATGCTGCCATACTCCAGTGGAACTCTGAAGAGCTAAAACTGGCCAATTAGGTTATGTGAAGGCTGTGTCAAGGTGAGAGGTTAGACCTCATTTTAATAGTTTGTTAACTTGATTTATAATGGCTAAATATTTAAACATATGGTATTGGGTCTCCATCTGTGTACTTGCCTGAAGCCTCTCTAATATTGTGCACCTGTCCACCACCCATCAGTGAACATAAAATGGAAGTTGTGGATTCCTCAGGTGTCTCAGTGCTTTGCATGGTGTAGGCAACCCTTCCCATAGGGTAGGGAGGTTTTTCTATTATTTAAAAATGTGGCCAGGCACATGGGGTGTGCCTGTAATCCCGTCTACTCTGGAAGCTGAAGCAGGAGAATCACCAGTTTGAGACCCTGTCTCAAAATTTGAAAAAAGTGTTGGGGATATAGCTCAGTGGTAGAGTGCTGCTGGGTTCAATCCCTAGTACTGGAAAAAAGAAAAGAAAGAAATGGTACTTTTGTTGTTTTGTTTTGTTGTTGTTCAACTTGGTGCCTAAACACAAACCAGCTACTTTATTTCATGTTCAATTAAAGAAAGAAATTTATTTCAATGTTGTGTGGGGAGGAGGAAGGGAAGGATATTGGTATGTTGATATACTAATATAACAACATAACAATATGTTTTAAGGGATTTTTTTCAAGCAGAGTTGTCGTTATACATAACTTTCTACTTACCCAGTAGGAAAAAAAGCGATTCCACTGTACTCAGTCTAACTATCTGCAGGCAATAAAGTGTACCACATGATCTGGCCTGAGGGAGAGGAGAGTTTTTCATTCTGTACTTACTATTCAATAACAAACCCTAAGGTTAACATTCTCATTATCAATAAAGTTCTCTGCCGTAACTGTTACTTATATCATCTTTCACTGTCACTTATATTTGACTAGTTTATTATTTCAAAGTTAATCTAAGTGAATCTTGACTTGTTATGGATGCATATTCAGTATTAGCACCCTCTTTCTTCCAAGGTGACCCTGCCACCTCCAACTCCACCCTGACTTTTTTCAGATAATTTCACTTTTGTTCACATGTTCCAGGGCTTATTTTTAAATTGTTTAAGCTTTCTATCTCAAACTTTCCCACATCCCTTTTGAAAAACTAAGTACAATGTAGATACATCTTATCAAGAATAATTGCTTCCCCAATTCCACCCAAACATCTTGATAAAATGCAGAATCTGATTCACTAAGCCTGGGCCAGAGGTCCTGTTTTTCTAACTAGTTTTTAGATAGTGACAATGCTACTGGCCCTGGGCATAGAAAAGTTCTGTAAGATTTTCATCAGGGAAAAACTCTGATTTCTCCCCCACACCTTCCTATCCAAACCCCCCTCAGAGGTGGTAGTGGGGTTTTTTTGTTTGTTTGTTTGGTGTTTTTTGTTTGTTTGTTTGTTTAGTTGTAATTGGAAACAATACCTTTATTTCATTTTTTTTTTTTATGTGGTGCTGAGGACCAAACCCAGAGCCTTGCACATGCTAGGCTAGTGCTCTACTGCTGAGCCACAACCCCAGCCCAAAGGTGTTCATTTTTGAGCTGTAAATATCATGCATGCTAATTCTGATATTTCTTGATTTTTAAAAAAATTCCCATTTTTAACTCCTGAATTATTTCTATAAAAGAATAAGCCATAATTCTGAGAACTCTAAATATGTATTAATTTCTCCCCATCTCCACGATATTTTTATATAACATATTTTGGTTTCATTAATATGTCCAGTGTTTACATAACTACAATATATAAAAAAGCGTTAATGACTGAGTCATGTAGCCTGCAATGATTATAGTTCTACTTTTATATTGCTTCTAATTCTCTCTGGATTTAATAGTTGCCTCAGGTTTTTTATTTGAGTAATTTTATGTACCTGTCATTAATGTAGCCCCAAACTTTCCATCAGAACTAGGCAACTCCTCAGAGTACAAACATGTCAATCTTGTATCGTTTTATTTTTCGTGGCTATATTCTCTTGGACCCTCATATCTTCTTGCTCCAGTCCTGGCTGGTTGCCCTCTAACTCTGTTGTACAGCTGTAGATAGTTTGGGTGTTTGGGGGGGTGGGGGTTGGTGTGTGTGTGTGTGTGTGTGTGTTGTTGTTGTTGTTGTTGTTGTTAAATTTCCTTTCATGGCTATCCTAAGGAGACTACTATCATCCCCTTTCTCATGATGGAATTTTTTTTCCTTAGTTTACTGTAATTTTTATTAGAGAAGTTACTCTCCCAGTAGCTTCCAGAGAAAAGGTAGTTGGGAACAAAGTTTCTTGAGGACTTGCTTCCTAAAAAAGCTTTTTACACTCACACTTACCAGATAGCTTGGCTGGATATAGAATTCTGCGCTAGAAATAATTTTCTCTCAGAATTTTTAAAACACTTTCACTGCCTTCTGCTCCCCTAGCATTCTGATTCTTTAACTGGTCTGTACTCCCTTTAGAGTTTTCCTTTTATCAATGGTTTTTCTGAAATTTTACAACAATGCGGTGCTAGACATTCCTGGGACTCTTCCAATTTAAATATTCATTTTCTTTTGAGTTGAGAAATTTTATTATATTATTTATTTGTAACAGAATATGGAGATCATGTCAAAACATATAAAAACAATAAAATGAAAACCCATCAACTAGCTTTTAAAAGTCGAGCTTTGCAAATGTAGGTAACGAGCTGGTGCTCCTCTGTGGCCCTTTGCCTCTCTTCCCCACCAAGCTCCAATGCAGAGGTAGCCATTGTCTTCAGTTTTGGTGTTTATTATTCCCAAGAATGTTTTTAAACTGAACTACAAATGAATATGTCCCTAAATACTTTGTATTGTTCTTTACTGTAATTATGACAACTTAATATATAGTAACTGCAATTTGCTTTTCTTGCTCAACAGTTCAGAGACCCCTTCCCTCAGCTGATTCATGTTGTGCTAGATCATTCAATTCAGCTTTTTACTCCACAAATATGCACAACATATTTAGCCATTCCATTGATGAACAACTTTTAGCATTGTAAACAATTCTACTATAAGCATTCTGCAATTAACATTCCTCTACATGCCTTTTTTGATCTGAGTACAAGAAATTCTTTGAGTTATGTACATGTGACAAGAATTGATATGTGTAGGTAATGTCTATCTTGCATTTTGTTAGATATTGAGAAATTGCCCTCCAAAGCGATTGCACTAATTTCCATACATAGTGTATAATAATTACCATTTGGCTGTGTTTTTTATATTTACTCCACTCCACTTTCTCTGGAACTTCTGTTTGTGTTGGAGTTCATATATTAAGACTTTATGGGCTGTGGTTGTGGCTCAGTGGTAGTGCTCAACTAGTGCGTGTGAGGCTGTGTGTTCGATCCTCAGCACCACAAAAAAATAAATAAATAAAATAAAGGTATGTGTCCAACTACAACTAAAAAATAAATGTTAAAAAAAAATCACTTCAAGACTTTATTATCTTTTCTATCCTGTTTTTCATTTTTCCATTTTTTTATTTTACTTTCTTTTCCCTTCTAATTCTTCTACTATCTTCATTTTTCTTACATTTTAAATTATTTGTTATTATTTTCTGAATGTACCTTTTAATAGTTTCCTATTCTTGCTTCACTGACATTTGTTACATAATTTTATAAAGCAGTTTAAGAAACTTATCATGAAAATTTTCAAATATACATAAAAATATAAAATACAATTAACTCCCATTTACGTAACATCTAGTTTTAGCAATAATTGACATTTTGGCTATCTTGTTTCATCTGTTTTTTTCCTATACACAAACATTTTTTATATGTCTTTAAATTCCAAGTAATATAGCTTCTTACTCATTGATATTTCAGCAGAAAGTATCAGCAGTATATAAAGTTCTTAAACACAGTACCCTTATCACAATATAGTAATAATAATAATAATAATTCCTTAAAATTATTCCTTGATCAGACCTTGCTTGTTCAAATTTCTCCATTGTGTCAAGAAAAGGCCTTCTTATGATTAGTTCTTGCAAAGTAGTATCCAGGCAATATCTACCCATTACAATTGTTTGATTTGCCATTTATTTGTTGAAACTGAGCCAAGTATTCATTTTTATTATAGTTTGTCTTTTTAAAAATATATATTTTTAGTTGTATATGGACACAATACCTTTATTTTATTGATTGATTGATTTTTATGTGGTGCTGAGGATCAAACCCAGTGCCTCACACATGCTAGGCAAGTGCTCTACCACTGAGCTACAACCCCAGCCCCCATAACTCTTATCTTTTTCATTATCTTCTGAGTTTTTAAAAAATTTTTCATCTGTTTTTCATGTGACAGTCTTTGTCAAATGTCTGATGATTGTTAGCTTGCTGTTTAAAATTAAGGGCACTAAAAGGCTGCCTGAAAGTTCTATGTGCATTTGGGGAACTGTAGACTTTAGAGTGAATATAGGGTCCTGGTTGTTTCATGGCAGAGGGACCCCCCAAAGGGCCGTACGGATAAGTTATTTTTTCTTGGTCTGATCCACTTTAAAATATGTCCTTCCTAGAGGCTTTAAGCCTCACCCTGAGCAGTCCAGATATCAGAGAAGTAGGCAAGAGCTTCACCATGAACTTTCATAGAATCATCCTCTTTTGGGGCATGGTACCTCACCCCTGTCCACAGCTTGGCCTGACTGCAGAGCCTCTCCTGATTGTTCTGCTCCATAAGGTAAACCCAGGCTGGAGAGGGATGGAGGCCTCATCACATGGCCTGGGGCTCTTCACTCACTTCCTATTCTGCCTCTTCTATCTGCAGCCTCAGCAGCCAGTGCTTCCAACCCCAGGGTTCTTACTTCCACCCTCACTCCTTATTCTCCTACTTCTCACTGGGGGATCCAAATTATGATTTTGCTTTACTAGAAAGTGAATAAAACTCTAACTCTTATTTTAGCAGAGCAAACAGAGAATAGCACACATATCTCACCTAGCATGTTTAACCCAGAAGAAAATCTTGCTTTCTTTTGAAACAAATTCATTAGAACACTAGAAGTTGCTTCTCTATACACACACACACACACACACACACACACATTTTTATTAATATTTGGTAAATCAAAAGAACTAATTTAAAAAAATTAAAATAAAGAACAACTTGTCTGTATTTCAACTGATGAAAATATGCTTGGATTTTAAAAGCCAGAAATTATGTTGTTTTGGAGACTTAAAATCATTCTGTTTGTAGAAATGAAGATTTCTCAAACTCTGCATATAACTTTTAAAACAATAAGAGAGAATGTTCAACAATAGAAAATGTTTGGGGAAGTTTACTTTGAAGTTTATTTACTTTTTAGAAATAGGTCTAATATTAGTAGGTATGCCTTTGTAAGATAATGTATTTGTTTCTCCCTAAGGGCTGTCACATGGTGACTGAGGAGCTTCATTCCATAACCTTTGAGACACAGATCTGCCTCTATGGCCTGACCATCGATTTGGAGGTAGGTGTTTCAAGAAATATCTACTATTTACTAGTAATATTTGCAGTAATTGTTCAGCATTGTAGGTGAAAGCTCTATCTTTTCTAGGTTTTAGTAGTTCCCTTTTATTTTTGTTTTACTTTAGAAAAGCAATATGTCAAATGTTCACTAAATAGTTAACATGTTATTCTGTTCTGATATGCAGATGCTAACACACAATAAGGGGAAAGAGGGAAGAACAGAAGTTCATTGGATTAGACAAAGGGCAATGAAGGAAAGGGAGGGGTAATAGGAATAGGAAAGATAGTGACATTGGACAAAAAGTTCCTATGTTTATATACGAATACACTACAGTGAAATTCCACATCATGTACAACCACAAGAATGGGATCCAACTTATTCTAAGTTATACTCCATGTATGTATAATATGTCAAAATGTACTCTTCTGTCATGTATATCTAAAAAGAACAAATAATTTTTTTAAAAAATGCTATCCTGGTTAAATATAAATGACAAAGTTTCATAGGATTATGAATTTTAATATGTGTTGAATAATTTGTTGCCTACGTTGCATTTTTGCTTGTTTGTTTTCTGGGATTTTTCTGAGTCACAAATACCAAGTGGAAAGCATAAAACAAAGTCCGTGTCCTTGGACCATGTCATGTGGTGATATATTTTTTTTAATTTTATATAAAAATGTCTTAGAAGGAAGATTTATCTAACACAGTAAACAAGAAAAACAATAAAACATTGGCAATACATTGCTTTTGATCGATCCTCTTCTAACAGTGACCATAGAATCCAAAGACACAATTAATAAAACTTTGGGTATTAAATTGAATGTGGTTGACTATGAGCCCCTTGAAGGCAGGACACAGCCTTGCTTGTACACCTTAGTCAGTGCACCATACCTAGCACATGGTAGATGCTCAATATTTGTTGAATAAAATGAGCAAATTAGTACATGAATGAACAAGCACAGTTTCACACATCCTGATATGATCAGGTTGGTGGAGTGTATTGTAAGAGAATTCTGCCTTTGCTCTTTTATTTAATGAATGCAAACACATTTGTAAATCTTCCACAGGCTCCTTCCTCTTCTCTTTCCCTAAACCTGTTTCCATGAACTATTAATTTCCTCAACTGAGTATTTTACTGCCCATAGGAATATGATGTCTGTCATTAGGAAGGGATTGCTGTAAATTGATTAGTCTCTCTGGCTAGTCTGTGAAAGCCTGCTCATTCCATAAGGTAGAAAATCACTTTACCAATAGAACTAAATTCAGTTCTGCAGCAGTAGGCAGGCAGCTCCAGCTCTTATTATACCTTACCTCTCAACCTTGTGCAATAAAATCTCCCACACCTAGTACTGATGATAATAAGGTGTTAGATGGTAATTTGAATCTACTGATTCACCAGAGGTAAATTTAAATTCAGATTTTAAAATGCAACAAGAAAGAGGACAGGTGCTAAATCAATAGAATTTCTAATTAGTTGCAGTTGTAGAAGTGACATGAGAAAGTTTAGATATTTATAGGATGTCAAGGAAGATGTTAGGAAAGCTGCCTAAGCACTCTGAAAGGACTCCTGCTCTTCCTGCATCCCTGGCTCATACATGCTCAAAAGTTCTGCCAAATAGAGAGCCTACATCCTGGGAACAAATTTCTACCCCTCACACTTCAGATAGAGCCCTAATATCCAGAATATACAAAGAACTCAAAAAATTAAACAATAAGATAACAAACAACCCAATCAACAAATGGGCCAAGGACCTGAACAGACACTTCTCAGAGGAGGACATACAATCAATCAACAAGCACATGAAAAAATGCTCACCATCTCTAGCAGTCAGAGAAATGCAAATTAAAACCACCCTAAGATACCATCTCACTCCAGTAAGAGTGGCAGCCATTATGAAGTCAAACAACAATAAGTGTTGACGAGGATGTGGGGAAAAGGGTATACTTGTACACTGCTGGTGGGACTGCAAATTGGTGAGGCCAATTTGGAAAGCAGTATGGAGATTCCTGGGAAAGCTGGGAATGGAGCCACCATTTGACCCAGCTATCACCCTTCTCGGACTATTCCCTGAGGATCTTAAAAGAGCGTACTATAGGGATACTGCCACATCAATGATCATAGCAGCACAATTCACAATAGGTAGACTGTGGAACCAACCTAGATGCCCTTCAATAGATGAATGGAAAAAAAAAATGTGGCATCTATACACAATGGAGTATTACGCAGCACTAAAAAATGACAAAATCATAGAATTTGCAGGGAAATGGATGGCATTAGTACAGATTATGCTAAGCGAAGCTAGCCAATCCTTAAAAAACAAATGCCAAATGTCTTCTTTGATATAAAGAGAGCAACTAAGAACAGAACAGGGAGGAAGAGCATGAGGAAAAGATTAACATTAAATAGAGACAAGTGGGGGGAGAGAAAGGGAGAGAGAAGGGAAAGCATATGGAAATGGTAGTGAGACCCTCAATGTAACACAAAATTACATATAAGAGGTTGTGAGGGGAAAGGGGGGGGAAGGGAGAGAATTGAACAACAGCAGATGAGGTAAAGAGGGAAGATGGGAGGGGNNNGAGGGGAGGGGAGGGGGGATAGTAGGGGATAGGAAAGGCAGCAGAATACAACAGTCACTAATATGGCATTATGTAAAAATTGTGAATGTGTAACTGATGTGATTCTGCAATTTGTATTTGGGGTAAAAATGGGAGTTCATAACTCACTTGAATCAAATGTATGAAAGATGATATGTCATGAGCTTTGTAATGTTTTGAACAATCAATAAAAAAAAAAGTTCTGCTGCCTTCAGGGGTCATGTTAGTGATCCGCCAACATGAGCATCGGAATTGGGAGAGTGGGGTGGACTAGATGGGTCTTTGGAGGATCAAGTGTAAGATCAATGTAATGTAGGACCACCTGTAATACTTTTTTTTTTTAAAACCAGACCAGCTCGTTACCTGTGGTGATGATTTCCAATGTCAGCCAGTTACCTAACGCGTGGGCATCCATCATTTGGTACAATGTGTCAACCAATGATTCCCAGGTAGCTTTTCCACTCCTTTTGCCTCTTTTCATTCTATTTGATTTGTTTTATTGTCAACAAAGCCCATCTGTCTAAAAGTGGTGTATTTGTTTATGTGCATGCATGCACATGTGTCCACAAAGGCAGGTGTTTGTGAGTTGCTCATTTATAGTTTCATAGTTCCTTTCATTTCATATTTAAAGTAATATATGCTGATGTACTTGAACCCTGAGAGAGTTCTGGCTAGCAAAAATGACAGACAGGTATTGGTCACTTCTGAGAGGCTGGTCTTCTCCCAACAACATGCATCACGGAGTTCAAAAGCCATCCTACAGCTTTGTTAACTAGACTGTAGGGAAGCTCCTTTGCCTTAGAATTTTACAACCTACTGCTGTCAGAATTTGTTATCTCATCTCCTTAGCGTCTTCTGGCCCCACCTTTTACCTACAGTCGCTTCTATGAAGTTAGAGAATTGGTTTCCAAATAAGTCCCTAGAATATTCATCAATCTAGCCTAACTATCCTCTGACAGCACAAATTTTTGAGTCCATTTTATAGAGATTTTATCCCTCCCAGGCTTAAGCTGGGTTTTAGTGCCATCTGGTGGTTATAGGCGCCACTATAGACTCAAGAAAACCAAGGAGGCATTGGCACAAAAGATGAGTTAGCACTTCCCCTGCGCCCCTCTCACTAAACCTCAGTGTGTTGTCTGGAAACCACCAAGATCTACAGAAAACAGGTCAAATGTAAATAACAACATTTCTTCTTAATTCAAAGCAAATGTTCCCTCCAAAGGAATCGATTTGTTCACAATAGATCCCAGCAATAAGAACAAAGCCACAATAGGTTCGCTGTAAGTGTTCTTCACCTTCAACCCAATGTTCCTAATATGGAGAATTCTTCAGCCCTATTCCTCCTGAGCCTTGGGTGCGCTATCATCTGAGACAGATGGACTGCCCGGAGGAAGGCTGCAGAGAGTTCCATATGCATGGCTTCAACTCTAGTGAGTTCTGGTCCCTTCCTCTGAAGAGAAGGGACCAGAACTCACTAGAGCCTTCCCCTCTAGGAGTTCATTTCTTCCAACTCCAGGGCATAGGAGGAGAGATGGGATAACTCTTGTCCTCTAGCCTCACAGCACAGCAACACATTCGGTTCGCTTAGAGGCTTCTGTTTGAAAGCCACCTCAGTCATCCCACCAACTCTCCCAGATTACATCGGTTCAGCCTGAGAATCTGGAGACTGAGGGCGAGTATAGCTCCTCCAACAAAGTCACAGCCTGCTTACAAACCCAGCTGAACAATTAAATTGGATTTCTTAATTCTAGCCTGCTAGGAAACCTAAACTCTTACACTTTTATTTTATTATATTCTGGCTCTCTGTCCATTTTTTCAGGTGCAAGGAAACTGCCTTCCTAGAAACTCTTTCTCTTCCTTCCCCATCCTCCTATCCCCCTTTCTTGTTGGATATTGTATCTTCTTCCATTACCACCTCCTAGAGTCTCTTGGATCTTTTCCTTGCTTCCCAGTTTAGCTCATGTTCACCTATGACCTCCTCCAGGTGCACTACAGTTCTCAATTCTTCCCCTTCTCCTCTTCTTGGAAAACCTGCCTTTCACACCTATCTGCTTTCCCATAATCTGGGATGAGGTCTTATGTTCTATTGTTGACCCAGTTTGGGGCACAAACAACCTCATCACTAGTTGATCATCGAGAATATTCTCCTATCTAGAGCAAAATAAGAAAAGACTACTATACTATCCATAAAACAGGAGTCTGAGGTTAATCATGAGCTCCACATTGTAGGATTACTTTCCTTGTCCTGAGACTTCTGGTGTTTCTTGTACTTTGGGATGACTGGTCTTGTCAAAGTATAACTTGTGCCTACTCATGATGAGCCAACTTAAAAACATGATATAAAATATTTCATTTAAGATTATTTTAAAAAGAGTATCTGTCCAATTATTTGTTGGAACAGTGTTAAACACTTGTCTAATATGATTGATAGTTGAAAGTCCAGGGAAAATTAAGAGATACCAAATGATTCAGGAAAGATGAAACTCTTGTATAATGTTACACAAAAAGCCCTTTAGGAAAAAACAAGATCACTCTTTAAAAAAAAAAAAAAAAAGAACAAAGGAAAATTTCATTCTGTATTGTTAACTTAGTTGACCTAGAGTTCAAATCAGGAATTCCATATATTGAATTACAATGTGTTCAGTGTAATTAACAACTATAATCATCATAACAACTCTATTTCAGAACTTGGTTTTCTTTAATAATCCTCCATCTGCCACTTTGAGTCAACTCCTGGAAGTGATGAGCTGGCAGTTTTCATCATATGTCGGTCGTGGCCTTAATTCAGATCAACTCAATATGCTGGCAGAGAAGCTTACAGGTGAGAACTGGTAGAGACAGATGCTTTGCCTTTTTTTTTTTTTTTTTTTTGGCACTTGAGCATTTTAAAGAACCAGAATGATATTACTACCACTACTACTACTAATGATTATTACAGTTTATTGAGTGTCTACTATATTGCCAGGCACAAGTGCTGTATTATCTTTAATTCCCACAAAAGTTCTTCAAGGCCCATATTATTCTATTCATTATATTGATGAGGATGCCAAAGTTCAGAGGAGAGGTCAAGTGACTGATACACTCCAAGGCTAGTACATACAGTCAAGTCTTAGGTAGGGAAGGGCCAGTTCAAAAGCCTTTCCTTTCCATTTTACATACCAGTTTCCAAGTGTTATTAAGCCATTTCTACTGAAGATGATGTGAAGCCTTAATGATGCCTTGATCTTTCATGTTAATATCTCAACTGACATTAACCAACTGGAAAATGACTGATTCCCTCACAAGAACAGGAAACTTTAATAGAAAATTTGAAACACCTAGTAATAATTTAATTCTGCATATTGAGAAAGTTTCGGCTTTGCCTGAGATTTCTAAAGTTGGCAAAATAGCTTCACTGGTATTACATGTACTGATTATAGTCTAAGCTTTGTCTAAAAGAATTTTAAAAGATATCTGCACTTTGACAAGTCAAGAATGAACACATTTATACCAAAAAAAAGAGTTCAAATTGGATCTGTATGACTTTCTAGTTGAAGAAGGGCCCAAAATGCACAGATATAGCAGCAAATTTAAGTATGACATGTGAAGCAGGATTGTTACCATTTGCATCTATTATCTTATCAATAGATATTTAAATAAGTCAGGACTTTGGGAAATAGTACAAAATTTATTTAATGCAAATATCTTTTTGTATCCTTTAAGAATTATTTAATTCTTAAACAGCAATAGTAGGCATTCAATAAATATTTGTTAATGAGTAAATAATATTTTTATGTAGTACAGACAGCAACCATATCCTTTCAGTTCTTTATCAAATTATCTGTAAGTATAATTTCCTTAAAAATTCAGGTAGAAAGTGGTATCCTTTCACTGCTCTGGATCAAAACAACTGATGCTTGCCTGTTGCCTCATGGATTTCTAGACAGTTCTTTTCCATCTTAATAAGCTAGATTTCTGATAATATGGCCACCTCTAATTTATATAAATTTATTTCATAAAGTTCATTCACTGGCACTAGGCTGCTCTTCCTGTCCTCTCTCTGAGCCACGTTCATGTCCACCACGCCTTGACCTACGTTATTTTCACTTCCTAGAGTGGCTTCCTTCCTTCCCTCTGGTCCATTCATGGAGATGCTTAAACTTATTGTTAGCTCCTCCATCAAAAATCTTTTTTCCTCAATGATGAATTTCTTAGGAGCGAGGGAGATATATTTGTACCATACCTAACTGTAAAGTGTAAACCCATTGCAGGTGTGAAGAAATGTTGAGAGGGAGGGAAAAACATCTAAATTGAGCACAAAATTGAAGAGTTTCATTGTTTGATTTTTTAAAAATCATTTTTTCTTCATTTTAGTCCAATCTAACTACAGTGATGGTCACCTCACCTGGGCCAAGTTCTGCAAGGTACAAACTGGGGATGGGGGGAATATCATTTAGATACTTTTTTTTTTTTTAAAGTAATGCTTCTCTCTAAGCCTCCATAAAACCTGGGGATTTGAAGATTTGCTAGATATGATTTTTTTTAAGGAAGTGTTGTCCAGTTTAAAGAAAATATTTATTGGAAAATGAGAACCTGAATTATTATTTCATTGTCACTGTACTGTTTCAATAATCATTGTCCTAATATGCTTATTTATTTTAATAGGAACACTTACCTGGTAAATCATTTACCTTTTGGACATGGCTCGAAGCCATACTGGACCTGATTAAGAAACACATTCTTCCTCTTTGGATTGATGGGTGAGCTATGGGCTATATTGTCCATATGAGTTAAGTTCTTTTTTCTATTCTTACTGATTTTGTTTCCATTTCTTTCTCTTTCAAGCATGTTTTGTGCCACATAAATAAAAATTCTTGTAATTTCTTACCATCTTCAGAGAGTATTAATATGCATATCTGAATATGAGTATCTCAGGTACAATTGACTTTTGATTATGCATAAAACAAACTTTAGGGCTGGGGTTGTGGTTCAGTGGTAGAGCACTCGCCTAGCACATGTGAGGCCCTGGGTTCGATCCTCAGCACCACATAAAAATAAATAAATAAAATAAAGGTATTGTGTCCAACTACAATTGAAAAAATAAATGTTAAAAAAAACAAACTTTAGGTCTATTCTTTATGAATAAAATAAATGCAAATGCAATAATGATCAGTTGAAACTATGCATTCTTCTGTTTTCAGGTATGTCATGGGCTTCGTTAGCAAAGAAAAGGAACGGCTCCTGCTCAAGGACAAAATGCCTGGGACCTTTTTATTAAGATTCAGTGAAAGCCATCTTGGAGGAATAACTTTCACCTGGGTGGACCACTCTGAAAACGGTATGTACTCACTACAGTTGATTCACGTGAATTTAGTGTTCTTGAGTTTGGTTATTGGCATTTCAGTTCTCAGAAGTTCATGGTGTATTGCTCTGTTTATCAAATGTCAGTTTGAACGTTGGTTGGTGCAGTTGTCCCAGAACAAGATACCATGAATTCTGAAAGCCTGTATGGTCACACTCTACCACATGTACAAACTGTACTGTCCCAACTGCAGAAGGCGTGGTGTGTATTTCAACCATGAAGATAATGTGAGCAGGAGGAACCGTCACAAAGAACATCTGCAGTAAACTGAATATTCCTCTGATCTCTGGTTTTTCAGGAGAAGTACGATTTCACTCTGTAGAACCCTACAACAAAGGCCGGTTGTCTGCCCTGCCATTTGCTGACATCCTTCGAGACTACAAGGTTATTATGGCTGAAAACATTCCAGAAAACCCTCTGAAGTACCTGTATCCTGACATTCCCAAAGACAAAGCCTTTGGTAAACACTACAGCTCCCAGCCATGCGAAGGTAAGGTTCTTTCTGTTTATTTCTTCTTATAATTTTGGAAAATAACGTCATATTAGAACAAAGTAAATGAAGTTCCTCATCTTTGTTTATTTTGATCTTTGCAAGATCTAAGGGGCATGTGGAGAGCAAAGCCTTAGAAATGAAGTGGTATTTCAGTGATTACTGAAGAGAGTCTGCTAGACTGTCTGACATTAGCAGAGTAGTAACTAGTATCTGCAACCAGACTCTATCCTTGCCGCAGGGCTTCTCACAGCCTCTCCTAAGGGTTTCTCCTTCATAAAATAGGAATGATACTAACTTCCCTTCTCTGACAGGAAAAGGAAAAGAAGAGGAGGTAATGATTAAAAGCTTTTAAAAGTAAGGCAAGCCAGGTGTGATGGTGCGTACCTATAATCCCAGAGGCTCAGGAGGCTGAGGCAGGAGGATGGCAAGTTCAAAGCCAGTCTTAGTAATTTAATGAGGCCTCACACAACTTAGCGACAGTCTTAGTAATTTAATGAGGCCTCACACAACTTAGCGAGACCCTGTCTCAAAATAAAACATAAAAAGGGCTGGGGATGTGGCTCAGTGGTAAAATACCCATGGGTTCAATCTCTGGTACAAAAAAAAAAAAAAAAGTAAGGCAAGTCTTTTGCAGAGGAACCCAAGGGCTTATACATTTTATATTTTTCACCTTACTATAATCTTACAACACAGAGAGTGTTTGTATGCCAGCAAGGGAACACGGGGTCTGTGCTTCATCCCTGCTCTCTTAACCTACTGTTTCAGGCATAGCTTAAGGGCCTAGAATAGTACCTGGCCAAAACAGAGATTCAGTAAATATTTATGGAATACATGAAAGAAAATTCACTGTTAGCTATATAATTATAAGGCAAGTTCACCACTCTGCTTCTTTAATGAAAGTACAGTTGGTCCTCTGTTGCCATAGTTTCTGCATCTGCAGCCAAGGATCAAAATTGTATTTTAAGATTTCATCTGTGCTGAACATATACAGACCTTTTCTTGTCATTATTTCCTAAACAATAAAGTATAACAATTATTTAACATCAGAGCATTCAATCTGCTATATGGGAAGATGTGTGTAGGTAATATACCTATGTCATACAATTTTACATAAAAAAGAACATGCGCATCCAAGGTTTTTGATGTCTTCTGGGATTTCTGGGACCAATCCTCCACAGATACCAAGGGATGACTGCATATATAACCTGTAAAAATCTTAGCCGGGTGCAGTGGCACACGCCTGTAATCTGAGGCAGGAAGATCTTGAGTTCAAACCCAGCCTCGGCAACTTAGTGAGGGCCCTAAGCAACTCAGAGAGACCCTGTCTCTAATAAAAAATTTAAAAGGGGAAAATCTTCAGCAATAGTAACAAAATCTCTGCACATTGTCTTGTAACTTCCTGACACCTGACTTCATTTTCTCTGAAACAAACAACAACCGAAAAAGAAAAAAAAAAAAAAAACATACAAAAGAAAACAAAACCTCCCCCCGCCAAAAAAAAAAAAAAAAAAAACT
>NW_026000005.1:11546195-11672717 GCF_001458135.2 Marmota marmota marmota | reverse complement strand
CCAAAAAAAAAAAAAAAAAACTGAAACTTTTAAGTAACATTCTATATAAAATAAAATATAAATGTCACTTCAACAAATTACAGTTGGAAAATTAGACCAAGTCCAATTTCAATGAGTTTCCAAAGTAAGGCTTGCACACCACTGTTCCAACAGTATTCATAGTAGTATAGTGCGGTGTCACTTTTAGGGATGATAAGGTTGGTGCTTCCAACAGTTGTGTAATAATAATGGATTGATATGAATGCCCTATATGTAAATAAATTGGTCCTTAGAATCAAATTTAAATGCAACATAGAACATAGGATTCTCAACTTTTCTCACACTTTTTTAGACACATTACTATGTAAAGTCCTTCCAAGAGACTTGCTTTTCTCTTCTTGTACATTGTATGTGTAGATGGCTATTCTTCCTATTCAAATACATTTTGGTTGCATTCTCCTTTCTCCTTTTAGCATTGTTGACATTTTTCTAGTCTTTTTTTTTCTAATTTCATCAATAATGTTAATATGTTTCCCCAACATTGTGCCTTTCTTTTCCAGTTGCAAGACCAACAGAGAGGGGAGACAAAGGTTATGTTCCTTCCGTTTTTATCCCCATTTCAACAATGTGAGTAATCTTAGTCATGTGTAAAATATTTATTACTGAATTAATTCTTTAAAAAGCTTTCCTATAAAAGATTCAAGGGTGTAGAGCAGAGTACATATAACTGAGAATAAAACATTTTAATGTCCAATGAAGCATTTTATGACTCGTTTCCTTTAACACACAAAGCTAGTCTTCAGAGTGCAACTTATGTAGTCTATAATGCCTGGAATTATAAAGCTGCCCTTTTATATGCCATATATTCCATAGCAGATTGAATACTCTGATGTGAAATGATGAATTAGGCAGCTCAGTGTCACAAACGGATGAAGCCCTAGAAGTGAGCCTCAGATGCAGTACATCACCATGGCTTTTATGTTCTAATGCTTATAATGCTAACCTTTTATCTCTTTAAGCCGAAGTGATTCCACTGAGCCACAGTCTCCATCAGACCTTCTTCCCATGTCTCCAAGTGTATATGCAGTGTTGAGAGAAAATCTGAGTCCTGCAACGATTGAAACTGCAGTATGTTCCCTTTTCCATTCCTGGTCCGGGGCATTTCCAATGGAGCAAAGGTGGTGTGTGACCTCAAGGGGGTGATGTACTGCCTGGGCAGGGAGAAAACAACATGGAATGGTACAAATTCATGAGCATAGCATAAGGGATATCCGTGTGGTCCTGTGTGTTGCTAATGTTACAGCTGTTGAAGGCAGACACCTAAGTTTTCTAGGACTACTTTGAGTTCTTTCCATCAAAACCACCAAGGGCAAAATATTCCTATACACCACTCCAAAGCACTGTCTCTGCTGTGGCCATTGACACCAACAGTCCCCAACTCTCTCTTCACTATAGTGAACAACACATCTTAGTCAATATTCATAAGCCTGATTTAATATCTATTTTTAACAGTTTAAGCAGCACCAATTCCATTTTTTCTTGATTGTTGCTTGCTTTACTAGTTCCTGGAGACTCTCCAAATAGTCTCTGAATACCAATTAATAGCATCATACTGATATTCTTTTGGAGAATTGGGTCATAATCTATAACGCAAGAATGTTACTCACGATGCATTCTATTTGTTTTTATTCCCATCCTGGGGTTCAAAACTCCATTTATGTGAAATTGAACATAAATCAGAATAGAATCTCAGAGGGACCCTGAACATAAGACATTTGTAGCTGGCTATAAATCAAGTGGTATTCAGTCCTTCTTTTGAAGATTTCCAGAGATGGAAAATCCACTCTCTCCTTTGATAGCTTATTCAATGTTGGTGTGCTTGATTCACTAAGTTTTTCATGTCTAACTGAACCTTCACGACTTTTTGCACCCATTTCCTCATTGCATCTTTGGTGTGATGAATCGAGCTTCTTCTCAACTTGGTCTTTAGTCTACCTTTTATTTCCAACTGAAAGGAAATAAAAGATGCCTTTTATTTCTAACTAATCAACCCCAAATGTTTTTGTGAATACTTAATAGGAAATGGTAGAAAGATTATGGAGTATTTAGGCAGAAAATTGTCTATCCCCTTCCAATAGTACTTTATTTGCAAAATACTATTTTTCTTACCAAGCATTTAATTTTCAATTTCAGATGAAATCTCCTTATTCTGCTGAATGATAGTATAAACTCTGACAGCCCAAAGAAGGAAGCAAACGAAAAAGTTCAGAGACAGTTCTTCACTAAAGACCACATGTAATTTCTTCAGCCTTGTAAATACCGATTTGTAGGAAATGGTAGAAGTCTGAAGCTCCTCTCTCTCTGGCAACACAACCACAAATGGGAATGTTGTGAATGAAATGCTAAAACCCCAAACTTCAGATAAACTTACAAGATAAGACGACTTTATTGTCTTATGTGTTTGTTTTATTTCTGATTTTGTTTTTCAGGTGTTACTGATGATTTTGGTTCTAGAAGGTGTAAGTGTGAATTTTTCAGGGTAGATCAAGAACAACAAAGTCATCCTACATTAATCAAAAGCAGCAGGAAGGCCTGAGGGAAAAGCCAAATAGAATCATCACAGTAGATCCACGATGGAAATAAAAATGAGGCATTAACAGCACTAATTTGCAGGAACCCCAGGTGAATAATGAAACATCTTGATTGCCACGTGGACATTGTCCATATGGGGTTCGCAACTACTAATATCACAGCCAGAGCTACTTCTCCTATTAGGGAGAGGGATCCAGAACCATTCCTGATGGTATCTTGGGCAAATTGTGCTGATATTACAAGCATTGAAAGCAGACAACATGGGTAAAAATTTCATAGAATGAAGACAGGGCAAATAACAACTCTGGTTTTGAGTAACTGATTTCATCTGCAGGTTGCACATTCTTTAGAACGGGCTAAAATAGAGATGGGCTTTATGAACCTTTCCAGTTTTACCATCCTCTGGTCCCATGCAGTTCCATTCCTTTGGTTTTCCCTGGTGGAGGGAAAGGGAGGTGCTTTACTGGATGGCAGTGCATTGATATGAGCTGCAAGTCTATTTTGGTTCTAGCCTCACCATAACTGGATGCTTAATGATGCCACTGTTCAGCCACTGCCCTTAGTGATTATGAGGGGTCCCCCAAGGCCCAAGATCTGGAGAGTTCTCTATGTCTGCTGAGTCCTATGGAAATTGCTGAGCCAGGTGAGAAAGTTTTACTACCAAAGCACCTGCCATGACCAACTGCAGAATAATTTCAAGGCTGTTCTCCAACATGAGCCCTGACTTATGAGTCAGAGATAACTCCCCCTCCATATATGGCTCCACTGTATTCTTTCCACTCATCTCCTGTCCTCCAGGCAAATAAAACAGGCAGAGGCTTGCTTGATGGGAAAGAGTTCAAAGGGGGAAAAAAGTTTTACTATAACTTGCTTTTTCCTTTAATGAGATTCAATCTCTTATCCTTTATATACCCATACACAGGTGCCCAACTGGATCCTAGATTGTTATTAAGAGACAAACTATACCCCCACCCTTAGGCTACTTCCCTTACTCCTTTGCAAGCTCCTGAGAGAAATCTTAAGGTTAAGGTGTCTGTCTGATGGCATCTTTCTCAGGGTGCATTCTCCCAGTCCCTACTTCCCTTCACAAACCCACTTTCCTGAGACATATACATCAACTGGCAGCAAAAGCTAAAGGAAATAACTTAAAGCTGGGCATGATTATTACAGTTTTACCTTCAAAGAGGTAATTTTATCAGGATGGGCTCTAACAATTGGATTTAGATATTAAAAAAAAAAAAGGTTGCAGAAGTTTCTCATTCTTGGAATTTCTCAAAAGTACCATGGAATCTCACCAACTTTAGAAGAAATTTTAGGAGCTTGTTAACAGGGTATGGTGACAGAATATCACTGTTTCCTATGTGATCACAGCCATCATTGCTTGTCATTTGGGGGTAGAAAATATAAGTAATTCAATAGTTTGCTTGATATAATGAGGCAGAGGCCACATTTTGAGAATTCAATAAGTAGTTATTTTTAAATAACTAAGAATTCTTGTTATGTTATTTTGATTCTCTTAAGAATCAAATGTTTTTGACCCTAGGGTAAAGAGTTATTACCCAAGAGTATGAATCTTGCACTTCAGAAATCATATTTGTAAATGTAATGGGTTGTAGTCAGGGGACTTCTGGGGATACGGTTAGTTCAAGATAAGATGTGCCATATCAGCTGGCAATATAGTGGAAAAAGAATTTAGATCATATTTCTTCCAAATCCTACCCCAGAATATTTTTTCTGCCAACTATGACTTAGGTGAAACTGGTATGAAAGTACCATAATCCGAGGGCTTCTAAACAAAAGAAATTTATTTCTCACAGTTCTGGAGGTTAGAAGTCCAAGATCAGGATGTCAGCAAGGTCCAGTTCTGCTGAGAGCCTCTTCCAGGTAGCAGACAGCCAACTTCTCATCTTCTCATGGTATCTCACAACAGAGAGCTAAAGAGCTAGGTTTCTTTTATAAGGGAAACTACTCCCTTTCTCAAGGGCTCATCCCTGTGATCTAATCATCACTTTGGGGGTTAGGATTTCAATATATAAATTTGGGGGAGACACAAACATTCAGTCCATAATAAGCTAGCAACAAGCAACATTTAATGAAATAAAACATCTAGTTTTGAAATATTAATCACATTTTCACTTCTCCCCACATTCATTCCAGGCCTATCACAGCTGTGCATTTTGTTAATCCTGTTTTGAATTCTTTTTAACATAAAGAATCATTTGAACCAATTATACTAAATGTCAGTGACTGAATGTGGAATCAATACTGAGAGAAGGCAGCTGGCCAGTAGCTAAGGCAGAAGGGATCCACCCCACTTAAAGAACCAGAAAGAACAAACATCTTCCTAGCAACCAAGGGAAGTTTTTGTTTTGTTTTGTTGTGTTTACCTCACAAGGTTCAGGGGTTGTATGTACTCCCTGTAGTAAAAGGCACAGAATATAGGCTCAAGCCATCCTAGCGCTTTGCCCTAGCAACAAACCCTACACGTGGCCAACTGGCCTCTGTGCACACATGCTGCTTTTTGTGACACAGAATAAAGACCTTTTGCAAATTGACCATGAACATTTATTGATTTGACTAATTGTATTTTTAAAAATTTATACGTAATAAAATTCACCCTTGTTCATTATATCAGTCTATGAATTCTAACAAACCCATGTAGTTTTACAACCACCACTGTAAGACATAGGAGTATTTCTACCAGCATCCTCACAATGAGGATGTGATAAAAATATAGTGGAGGGCATTTTCTATAACTTCCTTGCAGTAAATACAATTCCATGTGGCTTCTTATGTAGACAATATGCTCTGTTTAAAATAAACTGGATCATATCACTCCCTATTAGAAGTTTTTGAATGGCTCCTGACACTCTACATTAGTAATTCTTACCTGGAGTATGTGGATAGAATTCAGGGGCCCATAAATTTGAATGACAATCATTAACAATTTTATTTCCACTACCTTCTAACTGAAGTTTAGAATTTCTATCAGTTTTGAATAAAGGCAGTGTTTCACATAACTCAAAATATTATTTATGCTAAGCACAATTTGAAAAATGCATCAATAGGACCCAATGCAAGATCTTATTTAATGGCATTAATAAAGAAGTGCTTATTTTTGCTACAAAGGTGGTTTCAATATGATTTTAATATATCACAAAGTTGGTTTAATATCTATATTTCAATATTATTGGTTTTCTTCTTAAATCTTATGCATTTTATTTAATAAAAACATTAATTCTTCAGAGTTCATAGGTTTCATCTGACTGCCAAAGGTGCCATGGGTGGCATAAAAAAAATAGTTAAAATCCTTATCCAGCTCTGGATAAAGATGGTAAAGACGATAATTCTCAACAAATCCTTCCAAAGTCTTACACTGTTGTGTCTCTTAAAGTTTTCAGCTGTCATCTCATCACTTCTCCCCAAAGGCTTTTCATCCTCCAAAACACATAAGATTGCCTGAACTACTTTCAGTTTCTTTGATGGTTCATGCTCTCTCTTACCTCCCTCTGCTACAGGCTCTTAATTCAACAACCCTATCATATCTACCTTTTCACATGAATAATATTTTCCCACCCTTTGAGCTCTGGGTTGTCTTCCTGCCAAATGCACACACTCGCACATGCACGTGTGTGAGAAGAGCTCTGTCACACTGTTGGCAATATGGCACCAATAAAAAAAAGTGGCACAGGACTGATCAAATGCACACTTGGGATAAGAAGTGGGATTATTGTCAGGAGCCTGACAAGGCTGCTCTGGGCAGAGAGAGAGGGAGAGCCACAGCAAGCAAGGGAGAGCAGCAACCCCGCCTTGAATGTTTCCTTTTATATGATAGAATCATGGCCGCCTGTTAGGGGTGGGTTTAGTCTTTGTGACTGGCATAGAAATCATCCCCTGATTTTGTGGAAGGAAAGTTTGTTTTTTGGGAACAGAGAAGGACAGTTTTCCTATCAAAGCAGGATCAGGGAGCTGGATGTGATGGGGTTTGCCTGTAATCCCAGTGGCTCGGGAGGCTGAGGCAGGAGGATCGAGAGTTCAACGTCAGTCTCAGCAAAAAGCAAGGCGCTAAGTAATTCAGTAAGACCCTGTCTCTAAATAAAATACAAAATAGTGCTGGGGATGTGGCTCAGTGGTTGAGTGACCCTGAGTTCAATTCCCAGTACCAAAAAAGGGGGGGGGGACCCGGAAAACCAGCAGGTCTCTTTCTCTCTCAAGGAGAGAACAGAGAAACCCCCATCTCAGTGTCTGGTAAGTTATCTCCAATCAATGAGAGAACAAAGAGACTGTCACGTCTCCAGACAGGGAAGTGTTATCTTAGGCTAGTGTCTATTTCTTGATAATAAAAACAGTATTCATAAAGTGGGGGTGGGAAAAGAAGATGGCTGTAATTATGCCCACACACCATGCCCTCCCCTCCATGGCATCCTCTAGCTCCCCCAGTGCAGTGCTTGTCACTTTGTTGTCAATGCACATCATTTCTTCATCAGACTCTCAGCAAGCTCTGTATGTATAGGGACCAAGATAGCCTTGTTCACAGTTATATCACCAACATCTAACACAATCTGGCTCTTAATATTTATTAATGATTTAGTGTTGGAACACACAGAGAACAATGGTAAGGTTCTTCCTTTCCTTTGTTCCTTGGTCGGCCTGTAAGAGCAGACTAGAATTCTCTTTATAATGCCTCCAAACTCATGAGCCAATCTTCCTGTTATATTTCACCTTGAGTAACCACATGTTTGCTTTTGACACAGCCCAGAGAGGACCTCCTATTTCACCTCACCTTAATTTTCAAACTCTGTAAAAATAGTCTAGAATTATACTGTTCTCTAGGTTACCTTAATTTCCCTTTGATTTAGGTATCCTCTCATGCATATCTAACATCCTTGACATCTGCCATCCACAGATGAACCATGTGCTCCTGAAATTACCCCTTAATTCCCCCTTCATTAAACTTAGGACTATCACTGCTCCTTCCCCCAACAAAAGTCCTACCCAACACTGGAACATCAGACAGAACTGATGGAAAGAAATCTATAGGCATCTAACAAGGTTTCTACAGAAGAATAGCCCCTAATTGCACTCCTAGGGATGACTTCCTTGGGGCAGGGCATGGAAGGACTCCCATATTTGGTTTCATCCTCTACTGTTGCCTTCTTAAGTTTCAGTAAGTTTTGAGTACAGGGTTCCACATTTTCATTTTGCCCTGGGCACTGCAAGTTACATACCTTATCCAGTGCTTTTCTAAAGGGGGAAAATAAACATTCATCTGTGCCATGGGATTCATGTAAGCTGCACATTAGAGGTCATGCAGACATGGGATGCACAAGAGGCTGCATGGTATGGACCAATAAGGTAGGTCCTCTCACACCCAGGAGGTACTAGTTAGGTGCCATGTTCACCCTAAGTAAGTAGAGCCCTTAAAAGTAGTTGAGCAGAGCCTAAAGAAACTCGGTTCCTGCCTCCCAGATTCAATAAGTCACAAAAATAGCAGGAAGAGCCCAAACTCTTTTTTCTTGATCGGCCTGTCCGGCACTGTCCAGTGACTAAGCTCTTCTCCATTACATGTCTGGTATAATCACCGTAACTGAGAAAGGGTGGGGTGGGTGAAGACTCCAGGAAAGAAAGTCTCTCGCCAATTTAGCAAAAGGACACTTTAGCAGCCAGCCCCTCCACCCCCAAACCGGCATCCCTGGTTTAAGGCCAGCTGCCCCAGCAGGATGTGGGTCAGAACCCAATTGCGACAAGCTCTGAGCGCACTGCAGACCATGTAGATAGCACAGGGAGCGAGGGCCGGGGGAAGAAAAGGCGCAAATGGAATGGTTTCCAGCACCGGGGGTGGGGGTGGGGGTGGGGGTAATCAAGAAACTCTCCTTCCCTCGCTCTGTTAATGGCACCCACCCGCCCTCCGCCCTTCGTGCGCCAGGCTTCTGCGCGCGGCCCCCCTCCTCCCCGCCCCAGAGTGCGGGCGGTCGGCGGAAAGCCCCGGGCTGCGCCTGCGTGCTGCCCAGCGCTGGCTTTCGGTTTCTTCTCTGCGGCGCTGCTTCTTGTCCCCGACCGGTTTCCCGGAAAGCAAGTGGGGTGGCTCTTCTGAGCTGTAGCGTCCCTCCCGCCGAAACATCTCGGAGTGCAGCGCGCAGTCCCGCCTCTCTGGGGCTGCGCTTCTGTGTTCTGAAAGCCCTAGACTCTACTGTCTGGGAGCCGGTTTTGACTAGGAATGTAAGAGTGCTCATTGTAGACAACCTAAAAAATTACATAAACGTGATCCACCACCTAAGACATTAATATTTTTAAATGTTTTCTGTGTGTATTTCCATTTATTTACATTTCTATGTTCTTATATAGGATGATGCTTTATTTTCTGTTCTTTTCTACTTAACTTTTTATAAGAGGGTATTTTTTAATGTACTTTGGTCTTTGAAAGAATAGCTTTTATATTCTATCATATGAATTTGCCTTGTCAGTTGAAAAATAAACCATTTTTTCCTGATATTTTTTTCTAACTATAAGTGAAGTTGCAATAAACAGCCTTTATGACAAAATGTTCACCCATATCTGGTGATTTCCTTATAGTAGATTATTCTGTGAACCCAAGAATACTGTAAAAACTTATGAAAAGTGATTGTGTTTTCAACAGTATAATCTTTAAAGATATTTAGTATGATGTGTCACTTGCTATTAATGGAAAGTGCATGGTTTGTTCATATATAGATATTTTCCTAAAAGTTTTCATGGCTTTCCACAATATTGGGATGAAATAATTTTATGAACATAGAAAAATATGGTTCAAACCCTGATTTGTACCCCTGCATTTTAATAAGCTGCTATATGGGAGTTTATCTGTGGATTTGCACTTACCGATTGGGAAGAAAATACACATACCCAGACAACCAAGTGACTGTACAAAACTCAAATCCGAGAACTAAAGAAATTTTAGAAATCTTTTATTTCAATTCCATTTTGTTGCATATTATCAATAGAGCTTCCACTAATTGACATTTTTAGGATTGCATAGTAGCAAGGTTTATGATTGGAAAGAAGGAGGGGTGAGGAGACATTGACCTGCATTTTTGGAAATTCCTATTGTTAGATATTTGAGTTATAATACTACAAACATTGGGAAAATACTGCTAAGATACAATATGGTACCTGAGAGGAGAGGGAAATTCTAAACATTTCATTTAGGTTTGTTCATCGGATTTGTAGCTACCATTCTGAAGCAGTTAAAAAAGATCAAGTCTGTAAACAAAGAGCAGAAAACTAGTAAGCTTTTGATGGAGGTATCATAAGGATACAAAGGATAAGGTAATCCTTGAGGATAAGAAACCATCAGTTGGGGATGGGCAATAGGCCTGTTCCACATGAGAAGTTTTGTTTTAGAATTCTGCTGTAGGATGTTCTGCTTCCCCCCCATAAGACCTCAGTGAGTGATCTGATACATAATACATATTGCTACAAAACAAACCAAATTATTCCCCAAACTCAGAGAGGTAAAACAACCATTTATTATTGCTTGGGAATATAGGGTAGGTGGGGCAGTTCTGGTCCACCCAGCCAGGGCCATCTGATCTTCCTGGGCTCTTACACCTGAGATCTAAGCTTAGGCAACTGCACCAACATAACTGAGGCCTCACCTGACTTGTCATGGAGGCTGGGCTGGGCTCTGAGAGTATGTAAGGCTAGGTTCAATAAAACACCAGCTTACTACTGCTGCATGATATTGGTCAAAACAAGTCACAAGCCAGCCCAGATTTAATGTTTGGGGAAATAGTCCTTACCTCTTTCTGAAAAGAATTAGAGTCACATTGCAAAGGAATGCCAATGACAGATAAGAGACAGAATGATGTGGCTGATTGAAAATAATCTACCAGGAGACCCTTTGCAATTTGGTATAATGAGAATGATGTATCTGATGAAAGCTTTTTGCCTTAGCCTGTAGACTGCATTGCATTCTTTATATTTCTAGCTATTATAAAATTTCTGTTATAAATTTCTTTAAATGCTTTGTGCAACAAGGCAGAAAAACTAATTAAATACAACTGGGTGATTGGGATATACAAGAAGGGGTGAATAAAGAATAGGAATGGTACTGTCTTCTTATCTTCAACCAAAAATAAATTTCTTCCAAATGGGAGGCCTGGAGTGTCACTCCAGTGTCTTCCTGGATACCTACTGTGGTCTTTAGATTCCTGACCATCCTCCACTGTCATTTGACTATAATACACAGACACCACCTCAAGGATAACTAATCATAAATTTCATCTTCCCATTTATTTCTGGCTGATTATAAGTAACAAGGATAAATCTTGTTTGCTGCCTCTTTCTTTTAAATCCAATGCAAATCTTTGCATTTGTTGTTCTGAATTTTGTCCAATTGGTTTTGACCAGCAGAATTCTAGCCTATTAAGATAATTTAGAATGTTCATTTTGTCATCAGTAGCTGATTTCACGGGAGAGAGTAGAGAATCTCAATTAAACACAATTACAACAAACACACACTTATTACTCATGGACCTGGAGATCAGCTTCAGTCATTCTGCTCCAGGAGGCAGATTTAAGGGAATTCATGCACATCTTCTTCCTCACTCAGTCTATGGAAGTAGCAGCTACTTGAAGTGTGCTATCTCCTGGCACAGGAAAAGATCACACAAAGACAACTTGATTACAAAAAACATGCAAAGTTTCAAATCAAATCATAATGTATGTATATGACAACTGCTATCATTCCTTTAGCCAGAGCAATCCACATGGCCAAAACCAGAATCAGGCCACAAAGATGAATACTCTACCTTCAGAAAACCTGTGACAAGGGTAGGAAAGGAAAGAAAAAAAATTGAAAGTTATTCAATTTACCAGATGTGGTAAATTGGAACTATTTTTAAAATTTTTTATATGTTGCAAATTTGATATTGTTGATATAATGATAGAACTTCCCAAGCTGACTGTTGTCAGACAGTCATCATGTATTTGGATCTGGCAATTTCTGGATCACTAGTTTTTTTTTATTTTGTTTGTTTTTTGCTTAGTCACTTTTAAAAGAGCCAATATATTAAATAGTCACACTTACAAAACAAATTTAGTTTGTCCTTTGGAAAATTAGAATCTTAAAGGGATAAGATTTGGACACTTTAAAAAGCATCATAATAAGGGAGGGTTAAAATTAAGGGTATAGAGGGAGGGCAGGACATACAGAAGTTTAGTGGAGTAATTAGAAAATGAGAGACAAGGCTGGAAAGAAAGGTAGGAACATTTGTGGAGGATCCAGACTAGGCATCATCTCATTCCTGACTTTGCAAAGACACATGTGTGAAAAGAAAACAGAGTATGTAGGTATGGAAAGGGCAAAAAGCTATAATACACAGACATATATGCACATCCCTGGGAAATCATTTAGAACCTTCTACCCAAAGTTGCTTTATTATTTAGGGTTTGATTCAAATCCCTTCCACTTGAAGGAATTAATAGGTTTTATGAACATATATTGCAAGACGATCTCATCTGGCCTTAGAGATATATGTACCTGGGGAACTGGTGTAGACGCTAAGATTTTAAGCTAAGACCTGAAAGATGAATAAGCCAACAAAGAAGTTGAGGAAAGGGGATAATGGCTCAAGGGGATTTCCAAAGAGAGAACTACTAGTGAGAAGGCCCTCAGTTCGAGGAAAGAGTTTGGCTTATTTGAAAAACAAAATTGCTGAAGTAAGCATAAGAAAGAGTGACACAGATGGGGTTAGAGAGAGTGATAGGGGAACCAAAGAATCGTGACCAAAGAAGAAAGTGTTTTAATGGAGACGTCAACTGTGCCAAACATTTCTGAACGGTCAAGTAAACGAAGATCAAAAAGCATCTTCTGGGTTTAGCAACAGGAAAACGACAAGTCCTTCACTGTGTCCTCTACCTGGGTTCTCATTCTTGGGCAAAAGTAGAGATCTCCTAGTTTTCGGGTCTATGCAAACATAGAACTTCCTTTTAGTTCTCTGAAATGTGTAAACAGAACTTTCTGTCTGTGGCATTGCGACACATTCCTGCGCTCCACTTCTTCCGTGACCGAGGCCAGCCCAAAGACAGAGGAAACACCGGATCCCACGACGGGTCCCACGGCGGGTGGCGGCTCCGCTCGCGGAACAGCCGTGTCGGGTTGGCTGAGTGCGGCTGCCACTGTGATTGGCCGAGGAGGACGAAGGCTGGGCGGTCCGATCTGCCTTTTCTCCAGTGGGGTACTTTCGTTTTCCGGCGCAGAGTCTGAGGAGGGACCCTGCTGTGTCGGAGGACGGCACCTGTCAGACTCGCAGACCCAGCGGAGGGGGCTCAGCGCGCTCCAGAGAGGCTGCCCTGCCTTGCTCCTGCTCACCGGTGCTGGCTCCGGCGTGCAGAGTGAGTGGGCGTGAGGTTCCGGGTGCCTGGGGTGGGACGTGCCCACAAGGGCCCTCTGGACAGAGCAGCTGGATGCCTGGTGAGCGTGGCTTTTCACAGCTGACCGGTGAATTCGTCATCCCAAAGAAAGAAAAGATCCCGAGTACCCAAGTGCGAGCAGTGCCATGGCACTGTCTGGCACGTTGCCCCTGTCAGTCGTGCTCTGATTGTAAAGTTGAGTTGTGCAACAGAATACCGCCCCCCCCCCCACCGGCTCCTGCCCGAAAGCACTGCACCTTCCCATTTATCCTCACTTGTCTTACTTCTTGCCTTTTTCCACCTAGTGACATTTTCTTCTTTTCGCAGAAAGTTTCATTTGCCCTGTGCCATCCTCCAGAGCTGTCTACATTAGACAGTGGCACTCTGCATGCAACTCCAGTTGTCTTGTCACCAAAGGTGCTGTGTGTAGCTGCTTCTTTGATTGAATTCCCAACCTCTCCTTGAGCATAAGGTGACAGGTCAGTAAATGTTCATGGAAATAAATGAATTTGGAATCTTAATTATATTTAAGGTCGAGGAGATTAATGTCCTCCTGGAATGTAAGTGATATTTAGCTCCAGAAAACCTCCGAACAATATAATTACTCTTTTTAAAATAAATTCTGACTAGTACTGAAGAGTTCTGGGATAGGTATATAGATTGTGCTTTAAATGTTGTTTTTATGGGTTAGAGAAGGAGTTGTTTATATGGAACAGAAATAAGACTTGAACCCCTAGCACAATCCAGTGTGCATTATTGCTTAATGAGGATACTGGGACTCAAACTTGTGGAATTATAATAGGGTTGTGTCTTTTGCTTTCCAATTCTATCTGAAATATGCAAGACTTCAGTTGACTAGATTGTTATTGAACACAAACTATATGCAGGATACTTTCCCAAATCTCCTTCTCTGGAATTTATACCCTATATGAAAGACATCATAGAGCTTTACAAGGAAGATTGGAACTAATGCCAGAATACAAGGAGACACAGGTCAAAGAAGCTTCATTGTCTCTGAGTAAGTCTCAGACAGCTTTGAAGAACGGCATTTATACCTGGTTTTAATTGTTGGTGGGATTTAGAGAGGTAGAAATTTGTAGGAAGACTGTTTGCCAAGATGAGTGGCAACTGCAGAAAAGCAGAAATGTTGCATCCAGTAAATAGTTTGGTGTCTGGATTGCTTTGTTGACGGATGAAGATGGGGAGGAGTGGAAATCAGGCATTTTTGCGCACCGTAGTGACATGGCCCTACCATAGTGCTGCTGAGGCTGGATTGGAAGGATAGTACTGAGGGAGGGAGGCAGCCAGTCTTGAGATTGGAGAGGAAGGTTTAAAGTTGGAGTATGAGCTAGGTTATTGGGGTATGGTCATGCCTGAGTGAGTAACAGGTTTTGTGAAAATATGAGAGTGATTCTTGATTTGTTAATATGAATGTATTGATCAACCTGCTTTGTGCCAGCTGCTATGTGTGTATTAGTTCATTCAGTCTTAACAACCACCTTGTTGACTGAGAGAGTAAGTGGCCTAAGTTCACTTGGCTGTTAAGAGGCCTTGTCACCCCTACTGGCTGATGGTGCTTTAGGCACATTTCTAGCAGAAGGGAAAAACCTTCAGATTTGGAATGTTCTTCTCAGGTAAAGTAAGTGTGAAGTGAAAAATCAAATTGCTATGGCAGGTATGCCAAGGAGAGTGCACTTACATATATTTTTACTGGTATTTGAAATGGCAACCAGCTTTACAGTTAAGACATTTCCTCTATCTCAGAAGGATATATCTGGAGTAGACATGCCTGCACATGTATGCTTGACAACAGGCATGCATCCCACATTCTTCTATACCCTGCTTGAAAATCCAGACCCTTTCTCAGAAGTCTGGCAGGACAGGATTCACTGACACCACCCCAAATGTTGCCAGCTGTCTGTACCATGTGTGCTGATATAAATCTAAGTTATCAGATGGTCATGGGAGGCACTTTGTTTCCCTAATTTGGCTTTCTAAAATTGGCATTTTGTTGAAGTTTTTAATTTTCATGGCTACTATATACAAATTAATAGTTACCCAAAGACATAAATATTACTTTCAAATTACATTTGAGAATGTTGGTTCAATCTTTAAAACTATTGCTGAGATTTAAGACTCCTTTGTGCCAGATTTATGGTTGACTTTACCCTATGACTCATAAAATATACCAATTAAAAATTTTTAATTAAATTAAGAATATGCTATAATTTGTAGGAGAGCAATATTTGGAGAGATTTTGTGATTTGTCTTAAATTTAAATAATGTTTTTAATTTATTTATTTGAAAAAAGTGCGGATTTATTTTAAAGGCATATTTATTGGTTACCTAGTATATGCCTGACAATGTTCTGGGAATATAGCAATGAAAAGAATTCTCCTTAATCCTTCTATTCATGTGACAAAAACAGACGACAATCAAAATTAAAAAAGAGAGAAAATATATGGTAGGTCAGACAGTGGTTAAGTGCTATGAAGAAAATGCATCAGGGAAGAGAGAGAGTGATTTCCAGTGTAGGAGCTGGTTGCAATTTAAATAAGGTGGCCAGAGAAGGCAGATCTGATATGCTAATATTTGAACAAATATGTGTTTCCTGGAGAAGGAAAAGTGTTTCCCTTAAAATTAATAAATAGGCTGTAGAATATCATTACTATTTAAATAATGTATTTGAGACAAATTATGTCTTGATCTAAGCAAGATGTTTATTTGGTTCTGGCAATTGAATCCAGAGCCTTGCACTTGCTAAGCACAGACTCTACCACTGAGCTGTGCCCTCACTGCTAAGCAAAATGAGTCAACAGACATGCTGCTAGAACCTTCCTTAGAGCTGTGGGATTCCCTCACGGTGTATGTTCTTTTTTCCATAGGATGTCTCAGTGGTATGAACTTCAGCAGCTTGACTCCAAATTCCTGGAGCAAGTTCACCAGCTTTATGATGACAGTTTTCCCATGGAAATCAGACAGTACCTGGCCCAGTGGCTAGAAAAGCAAGACTGGTAAGGAAAACTCACTGGAGAGAAGTTTATCTATACTTTAAGAATATTTATTGATGAGTGACTTGGAGCCATGTTTGCTGAAAGATGAATCTCATCAGTGGCCGTAGAGATTATCTGTTGCAGGAAAGTTTGATTTAAAAAATGCACATCTCAAGGAGGGGGCTTGAGGGTTAGGAAAGATGGTGGACATCATTATCCTAGACTCATGTATGAAGACACGAATGGTGTTACTCTACTTTGTGTACAATCGGAGAAATGAAAAATTGTACTCCATTCATACACTATGAACTGAAATGCATTCTGCTGTCATGTATAACAAATTAGAACAAATAAAAAATCAGCATACTATAGCGATGCTGCCACATCCATATTTATAGCAGCTCAATTCACAATAGCTAAGCTATGGAACAAACCTAGGTGTCCTTGAACAGATGAATGCATAAAGAAAATGTGGTATATATACACAATGGAGTTTTACTCAACCATAAAGAGAAATGAAATTTTTGCATTTGCTGGCAAATGGGTGAAACTGGAGACTATCATGATAAATGAAATAAGCCAATCCCCAAAAACCAAAGGCCCAATGTTCTCTCTGATATGCAGATGCTGACTCACAATAAGCAGCGATTGGCGTGTGGGGGAGAATAGAAGTTCACTGGATTAGACAAAGGGGAATGAAGGGAAGGAGGGGGGAGAATGGGAATGGGAAAAACAGTAGAATGAATTAGACATAATTTTCCTATGTTCTTATATGAATATGTGACCAATGTAACTCCACATCATGTACAACCACAAGAATGGGAAGTTATACTGCATGTATGTATGATATGTCAAAATATATTCTACTGTCATGTATAACTGAAAAGAACAAATAAAAATTTAAAAAATTCACATTTCTACAACATCAAATTCAGCAGTCATTAGCACTTTTAAGTAGTTTTGTCAGATTTAATTTGTGTTCTCCCAAATGCTTTGGAAAAGTTAAATAATAACTTCTCCAAAACTCAGGGAAAGTATAAAGGAAGAAATAATTTAAAAGAAATAAGTAGGGCTGTGGTTGTGGCTCACTGGTAGAGCATTTGCCTAGCATGTGTGAGGCAACTGGGTTTGATCCTCAGCACCACATAAAATATAAATAAAATAAAGGTATTGTGTCCATCTATAACTAAAAATATTTTTTAAAAAAGAAATAACTAAAGCCAGATTATGGTAAAATATTGACTAGAAATATGAAGATGGTAATAAATTAAGGGGTATCCATTTAAAGTGGTGTGTTCTATTTTACAATTCATTGCTTGCTGATTGCAAAAACTTTAAACATTCTGAAAGTATTTGACATAAAAAGTGAAGGTCCCGTTGATTTTTTCCCTTTCAGAGATCACTATGAATAGTTTCAGCAAAATCTTTTAAGCACTCTATAATTTTTCATGCTAATTGCATATAATAGAAACTATGTATAAACTGCTGCTAAGAACAATATCAGCTCAAAAAGAAGACCATAAAACCTAAGAAACACTTAAAAGTTATTTTAAAATAATTTCAATAAAGAAAGCAATGTTTCTTTTGTCTGTGTTAAATAGTATCTAGAGTGAAGTGTGTAAATTTTATATCTCCTAGGGAGCACGCTGCCAATGATGTTTCATTTGCCACCATCCGTTTCCATGACCTCCTGTCACAGCTAGATGATCAATACAGTCGCTTTTCTTTGGAGAATAATTTTTTGTTGCAGCATAACATAAGGAAAAGCAAGCGTAATCTTCAGGTATGACCTGGTTTTCATGTGTTAGTTCAAGTGCTCCCATGTTTACCCAAGATATATTCAGCAAATAGTACTGACCATACACTCACTGGTATTTAGAGAAGTTGTAGAGATGTACATCCACTCCCTTTATGTGGCTAGTATGTTTAGTATAAGTAAAATAAAATCCTGATTCATTTTATAAGCACACAAGGAATTTTCAAGTTTAAGTGTATCACCTGTTAGGTGTCAGTAATTCTGGGAGAACCACGATACTGTAACCTATTTTGCTAAAAATTGTGGATATTGAAATCAAAGAAAAGGCGCTCTCTCTCTCTCTCTCTCTCTCTCTCTCTCTCTCTATATATATATATATATATAGATCTGTTTTTTAACTTGAAATTATTTATTGCATGACAGGAAGATAGGTAGCTTTACAGTTCTCTTTCAGGACTTGAAATTTTTTTCAGATTTAATTTTTTTATTTATATATGATAGTGGAATGCATTACAATTCTTATTACACATATAGAGCACAATTTTTCATATCTCTGGTTGTATACACAGTATATTCACACCAATTCATGTCTTCATAGTCATACAATAATCTCCAAGGAACTTTAGTGATCTTAGTCCTTGGGGTGCAGATGAGGAATAAGTCTGAAAATGGGAAGGTTTGACCTCCCACAGGCCCTGTAGTAAGTTGGTCACTTGGTTAGACTCCACCTTACCTTCCTTCTGGGGGAGTTGCCATTTGTTGGAAGAGGTGACCAAAGGACCATCCAAATGTGAGAAAATGTGCTACAGAATTTTGGGAGTTCTTCAGATGTACTCCCAGTATGCCACATTTATTCTGTATTAGTGCAACTTTTATGTTTTAATAAAGGCAAAAGCTATCACTTTCTTATTTCATGCAACATGACTAAACTTTTCACCTTAGGTAATTGAAACTTTCTCAATTCCAGTGAGCGGGGAAATCAGATTAACTTTACATAAGTTTGCTCCCTTTCAGACTTTGTTTGAATGTACCTGTTATAAAGAACCATCCACAATTGACAGTATTTTTCAAACTAGCTTTGACAACGGTAACAGAAAAAGTGAAATGAATATCTTTGGTTGTAATTCAAAGTATAAGCCAACAGCCAGATTAATTGAAGAATATCATAGATAGTTCTTACATCATTTGCATTGTCTTTAGATCCTAACAGACAATAAATAGCCTCAAGAAATAGATAATGATATTAAAGTAAAAGCATTATATGAAGGACTTGAAGGTGTGCCTCAGTGGTAGAATGTGTGGTTAACATGTGTGAGGCCCTGGGTTCACTCTCAGCACTGGAAAAAATATTACATGAATCATGTGTGAAAATTCTTTGTTTTGAAATCAAGAAGTAGTTTAGATATCTGTAATTACTTAGTAAGTGAAAGCAATTTCTGTCCTAATTTGTGAAAGGAATATTTTGATTTCCACAAAAATAGCTTATGAGAATTTAATAAATGAGGTATGAGGTTTCCCAAGGAATATAAGCAAGTTCATATCTATTTCTAATACATAATGGCTTAAACATTCTAACTTTGTTTCTTATTATCACCATCTATATCTAGGATAATTTTCAAGAAGACCCAATACAGATGTCTATGATCATCTGTAACTGTCTGAAGGAAGAAAGGAAGATTTTGGAAAATGCCCAGAGATTTAATCAGGTACTTTTTTCTAATTGAACACCAACAATTATAATGAAAATTCATTCATTCATTTCACAAATATTATCCAGGCCCAGATCAAGGCAGTGGTGAACATCCTTCTGATTTTATAGCAAGAAGCAGGGAAAGTCAGGTTGAGAGATTTTATGGAACCTGGCTTTACAAAGGATCCTAACCTAAAGGATCCTAATCCAAAAGATTGTTATCTGGGGACAGGTTTGTTTTGAGCTTCTCAGAGAACACCTGAGTCTTTGAACACCTTAATAAAGGCTTTTATGGCTTGAGGGAAGGTCCTGGTGTCTGGGGGTGTCAGGGACAGTAAAGAGGCACAACAGGAGCCTCCTTTCCACAGTACTCCAGCTTTCCCCTGGCTGCGCAGTACAGAAACATTTCTTTTTCCCCTCTTGCTGAAGTAACTGTTGCATCGATATATTTTCTATTCATACCAAAGTATGTATGCATGGGATGATGCTTCAAAATAATCCAGTTTGGGGGCCAGAGGAGAATACAAATAAAACAAGAATATCTATGAATTCATAATTAATTTTGAGGGAATGCCTAAAGCCACTAAAAACAGAGCAAAAAACAAAGTTATAGACCAAGTTTACTTATAAATATCAATGTAAATCCTAAACAAAATATCAGGGACCAGAATTAAATGCTAGATTAAGAAAATAATGCATTATGACCAAGTAGGACTTATTACATGTTACCAGGGTAGCCCCTGCTTGGGAAATCCATTGTAATTAATTATGTTAATAGTGCAAGGAGAAAAAACATTTTCTTCTCTTCATAGATGCTGAGCAGGTCTGACAAAATCCAATGCCCATTCCTGATTAAAATGTGCCGTAAGATAGGAATTGATGCATACTTCTTAAACATACTAAAATATACATCTCTCAGTTCTAGAGACAGTAATTCACTCAGAAAACTCAAGTTAGAAACACATGACAAGGATGTTCACTATTTTGCTATTTAACATTACATTGTTGATATTGGCTAATGTAATTAGATAAGAAAAAAGTCACTAGAAGCATAAGAATTAAAAACAACATAAAAAAGTATGAGCTCTCCTGAGTTAACTAATAATTTTGTGATGCCAATAAGAACAGCAACAAGTTGTTTTCTAAAGCTGTACCGATGAATTCTGAAATTCATATGAAAAATACACACACATGAATAACAAGAAAACTCCTGAAAAAATATAGCAATGAAATGGGACCAGCCCTATCAGACGTTCTAAAAATTTTCTATCATTAAATGTGGTTCAAAGGTTCAGGCTTATATAGAGACCAATGGGAAGAGGAAGAAAAATCTAGAAATAAATCCAGGTGCATATGGAAGTTTATATGTACAGGTGGCAGTTCAAAGCCCTGGGGAAAATAGGGACTTTCCACTAAATGTAGTTAAGACAGCCAATTGCAAAAAGTTAAACTTGGACCTGTGCTTCACATGGAATATAGGAACAAGCATCATACATTTCAGAAATCCAAATAAATAATTAAAAGCTCTGCTGTGATATTTCACAGTAGGCTGACTGCAGATAACAATTATGTGCTACATATTTCAGAAAGCTAGGAGAAAGGATATTTCTTCACCATGAAGAAATGACTCATGATTGAGGAGATATGTTTATCCCAATTTAAACATTATACAGTATATACATATGCTGAATTTTCACATTATTATGTACAATTTTTGTATTTTATGTATCAACTAAAAGAAGATAAAATTTTTAAAATGCAAAATATAAAATTAAAGGGCTGGGGTTGTGGCTCAGCGGTAGAGTGCTCGCCTCGCACATGTGAGACCCTGGGTTCGATCCTCAGCACCACATAAAAATAAATAAGTGAAATAAAGGTATTGTGTCCAACTACAACTAAAAAATAAAACATATATATATATATATATATATATATAAAATTAAAAAATAAAAGTAAGACATGAAACTATGCAAGTGCTAGGGAAAAAAATGGATGGATTCCTTTATATTCTTTGAGTAGGGAAAGACTTTCTAATATGAGGTCACTAATATGAGCAATCTAGGTATTGAGGAAAGATTAGACTGACTACCTTGAATACATAAAAAATCCCACATAGAATGTACTATGAAGGACACTGTAAGAAAGGTTGACAGTCACAGTTTTTGCTGTGTGGAGCCTTTAAACAAAAGTAACATCTTTCTAGAATCTAATCTCCATGAAAATAGGGGCCATCCTGTTTACCACTTAATGCCTGGGCCTACAAGGTTGGCTGACATTTACTTAGTACCTAGTGAGTGTGCACTGACAGGGTATACCTTCTGTGATAAACAGACACCCAGGTCTGATTTCCTGGTAGAACTGAAGACTCCCAGGCAAGTCTGGGTTTATATCTATTGGTTTTGTAATAGCAGATTTTCACTGAAGTTCTTAAAGAAATACTTTCCAATTTCATTATACCTCTGAATCCTTTGGGATGGTGTTAAAATGGGGTTCTGGTTTAGCAATCAGATTAGGACCAGAGTTTACACATTCCAAAAGCTCCCAAGTGATATAAGATGCTGCTGGTCTGGGAACTGAATTTTGAATCACAGGGCTTTAAAATAAATAATGACAGGATTAATATGGATAATGTTAATGAATATACATAAAATGTACAGAATTTGAAAAACCCTTAAGTAATGCCTGTGTGATACCATTCGACTCTAAAAATTGATGGAAACTTCTAGAAACACTATTTATTTTAAGCAAGAACTGAGCCTAGGCTTTCTATAGCCTTTTAACAGTTTGCCAGCATTTTCCAGGGCCTCAGGAACTGAGCTGTTTCTTATTGACACACATGTGGGAAACTTGTAGTAAGTTTTGGAAGGTCTGGAGGTAGGTGGGGCTCAAGGTGTGAACTTGACTTTGGAGTGTAGCCAGTGAGTAAATGCATCAGAAGATGATGGCTGCTAACTATGCACTTCCCATTACAGGCTCAGGCAGGGAATATTCAGAACACCGTGATGCTAGACAAACAGAAGGAGCTTGACAACAAAGTTAGAAATGTGAAGGATCAGGTTATGGTGAGTATGGAGAGAAACGTGCATTTATTCTGTAACTGTTTATAGGGGAAAATGATTTCAGTTGCCCTGAGTGCAAACCTAAGAAGGAGTCTTTTGAGTAGTTGAGAAGAAAATTTTTGCTGCAGGTTTAAACCAGAAGTAAACAAATCAGTAAAGCCAGCGAACAGCTAGACTTTTTATAGTCCTATCATAACTTCCAAACATCCAGTTTATTTTTCTGCCTTCAAGATCATGCAGTAAATGTTGACTTTGCCCCATTATGCAATAAACTGCTGCACTAAACAGTCCTTCAACATCCACACTCTCAAATCAAATCAGGGTTGTTCTGGGAGTCACACAGAGCCTTAGGGTAAGCAAGGCCTATCTTCCTCAAGCACAATTTATTTTTTTCCAAGCAGATATTTTTCTACTAAGACTTGGAGGAGGAGCCAAAAAAAAACATTTCATTGAAAGAAATTCCTGTACATTTCTAATTAGAGTAAGATAATTGGCAGCAATTTTATGATAAAACTTGGAAGATAGCATATGGAAGCAGAGGGCTGCCACAGCCCCCTTGTTGGCCTGTGTTAATTCTTCTCCACTGAGGTTACCTGGGGAAAGGTTAAGGAGCTCTGCTTCACATGAGGCCCACATTTGTGGAAAGGCCTTCCAGCGAGAGGTCCAGTCCTGCCCTGGGTCTCTGGGTAATACCAGCATGGCCTGGACTCCTGTATTTTAGATGACATTTTTTCCAAACCCCAGACTCAGGAGCAGTAGTGTCCTGCGATCTCCTAGGGGAACACAGCATTAAAGTGGAAACCAAGCAAGCTTGGTCTGGAAAAGCTATGGAAATCTAGAGAAGGATGTGTATAGATATGACCAAATGCAAAAGAAATGAAGCTTATTTATAAAGCGCATGTACAATTTATTGTCCGAATTCAGATGTGTCTGAATAAGAGGCCCCTGTTAATAATTACACCTTGACAGCAGGTGCTCAACCAGGACTGTCCCAGTTAAACAGATGTGCATGGTCACCCTCCTCATTTGTAAGATCTGAGAAAATTTTCCATGAGCTTGCTTTGTCCTGCTGTGTGCTTCATGATGCAGTTGCTAAGTCACACCTTAGAGGTAGTCTCAGAAATGATGAGGAACAGTCAAAATTTAGGCCCTGAGCCAGGTAATAACAATTTGAGAATTGTTACATATTTTCATTATTTTTTAATGTTATTACCTTCTTATCAGTGAGAATGATAGTATTTCACCTGTGTAGTTAGAGCTTCACAAGGCTTATTCATCTTGAAGGGAGCTAGAATTATATATTCCTGGATTCTGTAGAAGCAATAATCTGTTTCCTGAAGTCTTTGGAATCTGATAATCAGAAGAAAACTTGTTCATATCTTTATCTGCAGTCTATAGAACATGAAATCAAGACCCTAGAAGATTTACAAGATGAATATGACTTTAAATGCAAGACCTTGCAGAATAGAGGTAAGAGTTAACCAGGAAAGTAGTGCCCCTGGGCTCTGTGCCTTCCTATCAACACCAGGTAACAAAGGAAATCACTCCTTTACATTTGCCAAGCATTTTCTAGCTCTGAGTTACTGATTTCGTCTTCTTGATCACCCAGACCTTCACATTTCAGACAATATAATTATTTGTCATGGGGCTTTCAGTAGCATCCCTGACTTCTTCCCACCAGATGTCAGCAGCACTACCCTTCCGCCCCCAGTGGTGACAGCCCAAACTGTCCCCAGACATTGCTGAATGTCCCCAGTGGGGTGGGCAAATTCACTCCCAGTGGATAACCACTGACCATGTGTAACACACCTTATTGTTTGTTGTATCTAGCCCACTGATTGGCATAGACTGGTAGATGTTGCTTCAAATATTTCAGCTCATGTGTATACACTGCAGATAGGTTCAGCATTTTTCTCATTTACTGTTTTAAAGCAGTTTCAATTTATTTTGTTGTTCCTGCTTATTAGTAACAGTAGTAGCAACTAAAAATAACCCCAGAATGTGCATTGTATAGAACAGGTAGAGTACCACATTTATCCTTGTCTAGTGAACATTTGATTGCTAGGGAGAGATTATCAGTATGATTTGAGTAAACAGTGTGAGAGAAAGAAACCTCAACTACTAGTTGTCCTTGTCTCTTTCCAAGCCATAGATGTATTTCATATACACTTTTTTATCTGAAGTTTTGAATTTTGTCATTTATACTTAAGTAATATTCTGACAGTGATTTAAGTAGAATAGTAGTACTGTTTTCAATTACATGAGTCACTGAAAACTAGTATTTTATTTCAGTGTGCCCAGTTTTATACATTAGGGCATTTTTTGTTGTTGTTGTTGTTCTTTTCAATAAAGGTTGAAGGCCAGACTTTGAGTTGATATCATATTTCTCCTAAATCTGTGTGACGGTTAGCTTTAATTTTTATCTTTTTACACATATGTATTTGTCCACTGTCTTTCAATTCACAGAACATGAAACCAATGGTGCAGCAAAGAATGACCAGAAACAGGAAGAGCTCTCTCTCCAGAAGATGTTTTTAATGCTTGACCATAAGAGAAAGGTAGGCCTTGCTTTCCAGAACAGCATGTTGCTTTTGTCACAGGCTGTAACTAATGGAAGTTAGTTTAGAAGAGAGGAAAAATTATTTTTATAACCACTTGGATTAGAGCCCCAGTTGAGAATGAAAGGATATTTGCTTTGCTTTGGAGAAAATCTTTTTTTTTTTTTCATTGATTAAAAGTGAATTTATTTCACGTGGTTTCTTCCTCTCCCTTTAGGAAATAGTTCACAAAATTCGAGAGCTGCTGAATATCACTGAACTTACCCAGAATGCCCTGATTAATGATGAGCTAGTGGAGTGGAAGCGGAGACAGCAGAGTGCCTGTATTGGGGGGCCACCCAATGCTTGCCTTGATCAGCTGCAGAACTGGTGAGTCTCCGGAGTGGAACACTGGCAGCTGACTGGCTGACCACAGAAACTCATAAAGAGCACCTTTAGTGAAATGAGCCCTGTCAAAACTTTGGTTTAGAGTTTGACATAGTCCAGCTTCTTCTTACCCTGGAAACTCTTGGAAAGTTCAGTGTTGTGTGTGACTGTCACCATGGTCACCAAGTCTGCTTGATTTGGAGCATTCTTGGACTATGGGCTGTATCATTGGACTGTACCAAAACCCCAGTGACGTGTTTGTTAACGTAACACATTCAACAACTTGAGTCCTGATGTTTTATTAAAAATAAAACATCTTGAGTCATTTTCTAGGCTTACATGAAATAGTGGTTTGTCATGGGCCACCCACTCAGCCGTCCATCTGGTAAGTATGAAATGCTGGCTCTGTGCTGGGACCTGGGCACACGAAGATTGATTCTTGGGCCTTGCCCTTCATTTCCCAGTGTGGAGGGGAAGACGATATGGGAATACTTCTGAACAGTGAAGGGTTCCAGATACTCTAGCAAAAAGAGGGCAGAGGAGGTGGTCTGCTCTGGCTCTCTGAATGGGAGGAGAAGTTCTTCCCAGCAGAGAGAGGAGGTAGGCGGAGGCCCAGAGGCACACTGGATGGCTGGAAAATGCCAGGGAGATAGAGGCAAAAGATGCCTCAGCTCGGTCATGAAGGTTCTTAGCTCCACGCTGAGAATGAGGGTCTTTACTCAGGGTGCACTAAAGGCAAAGGCAGGCTTTTGGCCTAAGCAGGAGTTATATTTCTCTGATTTTTATTTAGAAAGGGCACTCTGGCAGCAGCTTGGAGAATAGAGACAGAAAGGCTGATTGGGATGCTATTAGCATATTACTGTGTCCTGGGAAGGGACCAAGAGCTGAACTTGGGGTGGACCAAAAGGGATGGAAGAGGTGGGATCTCAGAGTGAACCTGAGAGGATGGTGGCCTGAGATAATTGCCAAACACCCAAGCACCAGAGACCTAGTGGGGTTATTTTCATGAGATTGCAGTGCTGATTTTTTAAAAATCACAGTTAATATTCAGCCATTTATTTTTATTCTGTGAATTAATTGCCTGTACATATTCCAAATTTCTTGTGGATTAGAGCAGAGCTTCCCATCCCAGACGGCGCCTAGATACTGACCCCCTGAGCCCTCCAGGTGGTCAGGGAAGTGCTGGGGTGTCTGGAGCCCCCTAGTGGTCATCAGAGGCTGTAGGCACTTCTTCCTGAGACAGAAGTGTTCCAGTGTTCCCCAGATGTAGGGTTGTTTCCTGTGTGCCATGGCTGGGACTGGAAGTGGACTGGGAGATGCTGGGCAGCATCTCCTTGGGAACTCACCAGCCACCACCCTGTATTCACATTTTTGTGATGGAGAATGGCTCTCAGTACTTGGAACTGGATTCAAGAAGTAAAACTACTAAGCAAAGTTAACGTTCTTCAGCGGGAAGATGTTTTCAAAAGATTTCATCTGTCATCCTCCAGGCAAATAAAATGGCCCTTCCACAGCACACCTGGGCTTAGGGGCTATGTCACCACTAGCACTGACTCTAAGGAAGGAAAACCTAAAATCCATCTCTAGGTTTTCTCACTGCCTTCTTATTTTAGAGTCTAGGTGAAGTCTATTACTTTCTCCTCTCACTTGAGTGAAACAGTGGTCTTGGTTCTTCCCTCCCCTTCCTGCATGGTCCCACAGCTTCCAGACTCTCTTTTGCATGGTGTCTCTGACAGGTCTCACCAAGGCTGGTTGCTCATGGTCACTGTCTTGCTGTAAAACTTCCACGGAGCCTCACTGTCTCGCACCGCCTGAAGGCATCTCCTTGCATTTCCCCTGACTCTGCCTTCCTCTTTGCCCTCTTTAAATCCCAGATACCTTTAAGGTCAATTGAAGTTACAGATCACCTGGAAGCTCTGCCCCACCCATCTCTGCACACTAGTGTAGGTCTCCGGAGTGTACAGAAGCTTTTGATCCAGGCCCTAACCAATCAGTGGATGTTAATTTTTTTTTCCTCCAAAATAACTGAGCTCCTAATGACAACATAAGCCTCGCCTCCCCCACCCTTCCTTCACTTCTCCCTGGAGTGTGGAGTCCACAACATGGGTAATAATATGTTGCCCAAACAGCTCATGGATTCCTATAATTCTCTTCAACCCAGGCTGCTTTGAGACCATTGCTCATTGAGACACCTGTGTCTTGTACCTTCCCAGGTTCACCATAGTTGCAGAGAGTCTGCAGCAGGTTCGTCAGCAGCTAAAAAAGCTGGAGGAACTGGAGCAGAAGTACACCTACGATCACGACCCTATCACAAAAAATAAAAAGGTGTTATGGGAACGCACTTTCAGCCTCTTCCAGCAGCTCATTCAGAGGTAACTCCAGGGGGATTTATTTGCATCTACTGCAGTTGATTTATGCAGAGGAACATCTTTATAGCAATTCAGATAATTTAGAAGGATTTAATATTTAATAGGCTAGACACATTTCTTAATGGCATTTGACTTCCTGAATTCCTTGCTTATGCTAGTGGTCCTCCAGTCTTCCTAGGCTGGAAGCCACAGCACCCTTAATTTTTACTGCCCCTCAGCCACTCTATGCCAGGACCTAGCATGTCTGCCACCAGGGTGTTTATCCTCTCCTTCCTGTACCTTGGCCTCATGGTGTTTCAGGTTCTCAAATCTTCTTTTCTGGACTCTTACATAGTAGCCTCCCAACCAGGCCCCTTTTCCAGCCCATGCACCCTAGCTCCTGAGACCCAGGGGTGTCCCAGGACAGAGGTCTCATCACGTAGCAAGTGGGGCACCTCAGCTGGACATTCCTGGCCCACTTCCACAAACTGGACCTGCTGGCTGCTCCTCTCAGCTTCTTCACATACCCCATTTCCATGCAGATGCCAACTTGCTCTTTCCTGGGCCCACGCTGTACAGTTTCTTCTCCACGGCTCTATTTCCTTTACCTCAAGCCTTCTTGTCATACCTACTGTCCTCATTATATCACCCTCAAGGTTTTAGTTTGTGCCTCGCCATTAAACCTTCCCAGAGTTCCCAAGCAGATATTCTCTCCCTTGCAGACCTGCCCAGTTCATTCTCTATTCCTCTCCTGTTCTGCCTTTGATTAGAAAACTGCTTATGTGTTTCTGTTATCTTTGTTGAAAATGGGAAGGTTCTTTGTCATCCTTCCTCCCCACTCCCGCCCCCATGGGGCTAGCACATTGCCTTGTAAAGAATAGTTTTTCCAAACTAAGCAAAAGAGTAGAGTTCCTATTGCAAGTGTCTTTCTTTCTTTCTTTCTTTCTTTCTTTCTTTCTTTCTTTCTTTCTTTCTTTCTTTCTTTTTTTCATTCTTTCTTTCTCTCTCTCTCTCTCTTTCCTTCCTTCCTTCCTTCCTTCTCTCTTTCTTTCTTTCTCTTTCTTTTTTTGTTTTAACATTAACTTGTCATTGAAAATATTAAGGACGTTTGAATTCTTTTATTGAAAAATTTGATTCTTAATGCAAATTTGTAAATGAACATAAATGATTTTAGACTCTTCACTGTTGGATAGTGTCATAAGTTTTTACAATTACTCTGTTTTTTGTTGTTGTTGTTTATTTGTTTATTTGTTTTGTACCAGGGATTGAACTCGGGGGCAATTAACCACTGAGCTACATCCCCTGCCCTTTTTTTTATTTTTTAATTTGAGACAAGGTTTCACTAAGTTGCTTAGGGCCTTGCTAAGTTACTGAGGCTGGGCTTGAACTTGTGATCTTTCTGCCTCAGCCTCCTGAGCCACTAGGATTACAGGCTTGCTTGGGTTTTGGGATTTCTCTTCTAACTAATGGAATTATTTTGTCCATACAATTTGTCAGATTCCTACAGACTGGTTTTTAGGTTATGTTCTCTATTTGTTTCCTAAGGAAAGTTATTTCTTCTTTTGCTGCCTCAACCTTGATGGACATGCTAATTTGTCTATTCTTTCTGGGTATTTATAGTTCATTTGTGGTGGAGAGACAGCCATGCATGCCGACTCATCCTCAGAGGCCACTGGTCTTGAAGACTGGGGTCCAGTTCACTGTGAAATTGAGGTAATAAAGATGTACTTCCATATGCTATCTGTCCTGTAGTTTGTACCCCTAATTTTCTTTTACATGATGGTTGTATAGGTACTTTAGAGGAAATAATTTTTCATGAAATAATTTAATATGAATTCTTACTTAGAATATCCAAGATTCTATCCTTTATGCTCAGGATAGAAATATAGCCAATGTATATGCAAATATATACACACCTGGGATTTTTTCCAAATGTAAATGTAATGCATATTCATAGTAAAAAGGAATACAGAATTGCAGAAATGCATATGATAAAGAGTGAGAAAGTTCCCCAGCCACACCTTGAGCAGAGGCTCATAACCTGAGCTTTATGAACCCCTAAAACTGAAGTATTGTATGCAGACATAGATTATGATATACATTTTTCTGGTGAGCTCATAGCTTTTATCAGTTTCCCAAAGTGGTCTGTGATCTAAGTCTGTGGACCACAATAGTACAGAGCCTTGTGTTTGTCTTTCCATAATTTTGTCTATGTCTACACAAATATGTGTAAATCCATGCATGTACATATATATTTCATACATAGGCACACATGCACATAAAATTCAGGACAAATAGTATTTCATTTTTTAGAACTAGGCTTCTACACAGGTGGTATTTTGTAGCTGCTTTTCTACTTGTTGATAATGGTAGACCTGGTCTGGGTGAGAACATGCAGCTTTGCCCTGTTCTAAAGGATGGTAAGGTACGTTCATTTACTCTTTCCTCTAGAGTTGAGCAGTTAGACCCTGAAGAGCTGGGCTTGCCTTCAGGGTTGACCGTTGTTGATTCAGGTCCACAGGTGCTGCTTCCCTGCCTGGCACAGTTACAGTAGCACAGATAAGCACCCATGGGATCCACAACTCACAGTGGGCAGGAATAGTGGACATCTATCTGATCCTGGCCTCTGCTCCACTGAACAGAGCTGACCAGAGACCTGAGCGTTCTTCCCCACAGTCCCCAGCTAATGGAGCAGAGGCATGTGATGTCTCAGCCCAGTCTCATGCCTTCCATCTTTCCATACCTCCCTGGCGTGATAAAGCCGTACCCTCATTTTTCTGGTTATGGATGATAGTTTTTATTTTCTCCCAAGAGGGCAGAAAATCAGATAAAAGTTTTATAGAGTAACATTCACTATTTTCACCATATAGATTGGCCCAGAGTACAAACTTTGATGAACTCTGTGTTGGCAAGTTTATTTGAAGAAGCTGCTACTCTCACTAATTTTGATGGGAATGTAGAATTAATGCTGTGTGCCATCAGAATTTAATATTAAATTTTGCCTCCAGCAATTTTACAGCTAGGAATTAACCCTACAAATGCAGTTAGGAAAAAGCTAAGTAGATATGAAAGCATGTCAGTTTCATTGTTTGTAAAAATCAAAAATTGGAGGGGGAATATTTTATATAAATGTACATATATGGGGAATTGGCATAATAAGTAAACTGTAATAGATAATTTTTTTAAAATAATGTCTTTTATTTTTCTTTCCAGACTGTTGGTGAAATTGCAAGAGCTGAATTATAATTTGAAAGTCAAAGTCTTATTTGACAAGTGAGATATTTTTAATATTATCTAAGATACATGTACTATTGAAATACTGATTTTTTTTTGGAAGAGGGGTACCAGGGATTGAACTCAGGGGCACTTGACCACTAAGCCACATCCCCAGTCCTTCTTTGTATTTTATTTATAGACAGGGTCTTACCGAGTTGCTTAGCGCCTCACTTTTGCTGAGGCTGGCTTTGAACTCATGATCCTCTTGCCTCAGCCACTCAAGCCACTGAGATTATAGGTGTATGCCACCATACCCAGCTGAAGTGCTGATTTTATTAACCAAATATGGACTCCTCCATTAAATGAGCTGATTCATCAACTGTTCAACCTCTCTGTACTGGGAGGAAGTTTGCTACCTCCCTGGGGACCTAGGGCTGAGCCCAGGGTCCTAACTCTGCTGCCTATGAGCAGAGGATCCATCCTAGTCAGATCCACTAGAACTGTTATAAATGATCCAATAGATTTAAATTAATGGCGCTCGATCCAACAGAGCTGAAGATCCAGCTGTAAGACTGTGGCCAGCCGGGAGGCTGTCGTTTCTAGAGTAAGGTTACAGGCATTGGGGAGCATACATGGAAACTGCTGCTGTCACCCTTTTCTTTTTGGGTTATCGGGGACCCAAAAATGGGCAGCATCTTTCATGGGGGTCCAGATGGAGCAGCCCACCCCACTTTGCGCTTAGACCTCAGACCTGAACTAGCAGTGACTCACCATTTACCTTGCCAGGCTGTCTCCCCCCACACATATTTAATGCTTTTGTTATCTTGTATTATCTACTGATTTAGTAAGTTTCCAAACCATTTATGAGAATTCAGATCATTTTCCTCTGGCTTTTGGCTTTTTTCACTCCTGTAAAAGTCATCTTCCTTGTAGTACTGCCTGCACCTTTGTCTTCCCTTTGGGCAAGCCATTGTCTTCGACTTCTCTGTAAACCAGTTAGCTTTTACTGCAGAACAAACCATCCCTAAACTTAGTAGCTCAATGCCCAAAAACCTACTGTTTCTCATATGCTGTGAGTTGTAGATGGCCCTTCTGGTCTGGGCTCGTTTGGCTGGAGATGACTGGTCTAGTGTGGCCTTGTTACATATCAGGGGTCTCAGCTGGAGTAACAGGGTCCTCCTTCGTGTGTCTCTGAGAGGCCACCCTGAGCCTGTCACATGGCGACAATGTTCTTCCAGCAGGTGGAGGCTAGCCTTGAACTTGTGCAGTCAGTCCCATCCATTCTGTCATTAGAAGCAAGTCAAGGCCAGCCGAGGTACAAGGGATGGCAAGTACTTCTCAGGGACAGCTCACCACACTGCTTTTGCTCAGTTCTTTCAGCTTGTTTGTGCCCCTTTGTCTTTTCGGTCTGTTCAGCTCTTTTTTTCTTCTTCTTTTGATAAGGCAACTTTGAATCATACTGTTACTTTTATTTTAAATTCTTTTTTTTTTTCCGAACAGGGAAAAATAGGTCCCTTTTATAACTATTATTATTCACAATGTCACACTGACATTCTAGCTGAGATAGGAAAGGAAGGGCAGCTAACTCCTGTGAGTGAGCTAGTGATTTCTCATTTACATCTATGCCACCAACAGATACATTATTTGGCCCGAACATGACAGTCCCTTTTAGGTTGTTAGAAAGTCCTTAAAGGTACTTGAAACTGGGTACTTTATATAAAGAAAATAGGTCTATTTAGCTCACAGTTCTGAAGGCTGTGAATTTCAAGATCAGGTGACAGCGGCTGGCAAGGGTCTCGTGTTATGGCACAATGTGGTGGGTGGTATCCCATGGCAGGCATGTGAGAAACTCATGGTGAGAGAGGAAACAAAAGAGCAATCTGGGAAGGCCAGCTGTGCCTCATAACAACCGGCTCATGGAGTAATCAGTGCAGTATCACAAGACCTAGCCCACTCCTCCAAGGCAGGCCTTGATGGCTTCTAAGGGCAGCACCCCAGTGACCTAATCATTTCCCACTGAGCCTCACCTCTGAACATCACCACCCTGGGCACTAGGCCTCCCATACAGGAAGCTTTTGGGGACAAACTGTATCCAATTGTAGCTTGCCAAAGTGTTCACTGAATTTATATGAGGTGCAAGATCTTTCAAGATTTTAAACTCAAACTGAAACGTGCCTGTTTCCCCAAATAATCGACTGTTCTGGTACTTTCACAAGAGCATTGAAGATAACAGAGAAAATATATATATATAAATTAAGCAGTCACCTTGGAAGGTCCTCGGGGTTCTGTGGCACCAGAGCAGTGTGTCTGCTGGAGCTCCAGTGCAGAGCGCGGACTCGGCTCATGTTTCTTGAAGTTGTCCTCTGCTCTTTTCACCCCTCAGCTCCTCACAGTGTCCCCTAAGGCTGGTGCTATTAGCTTGTTGGACAAACAAGGAACGTGAGGCTCAGGTGGTTTCTTTGCCTGAGATCTTGGCTTGGTGTATACGAGTGGGTGGAGGAAGGGAGTGAATGAGTCAACAGGGCAGCAAACCCACGGGTATGAATTTATTTTTACTTACATACATACTTCTGTATTTCTTTTAAAACTTATTTCAGTCTTAAATGCCCAGGTGTAATTTTGTATATATCTATCTTTTTTCCCCCAGAGATGTGAATGAGAGAAACACTGTAAAAGGGTACGTGATGTATTTTGTACTATAGTTTGTTCTCTTGTTTGTTTGTGTCTAATAGCTTGAAGCCTTTTAATTATTTTTCTCCTGTATTGTATAGATTTAGGAAATTCAATATTTTGGGGACACACACGAAAGTGATGAACATGGAGGAATCCACCAATGGAAGTCTGGCGGCTGAATTCCGACACCTGGTAGGGAGACCCGCAGGCTTCCCCTCTTAATACTGTCTGATCTTTTAGCACTCTTGACACTGGAGTGGCACTCAGTGGCACTTTGCAGTGATGGCTTCTCATCACCCGCCCTTAGGGCATCCTGCTTTGTCCTCCTTGTCCAGGGTTGTTCCCTCTGCTTTCCACCCGACTGTCTCAGAAATGCTCCTGCGGTGGTCTCAGTTCAAGTATTTTATAAACACATGTGCACATAAGTTAGAGCGGCTCTTGTGGCTCCAAGATCTGTGACCAGTCACTCTGGCCCCCTGCAGTTCCCACAGGGTTATGGCTCCTGACTGCTCCTTCTCCCGCTCTCCACGTCCCCAGCAGCCTGACTCTACCACTTTCTTTTCCGAGAAGGAGCCCCCCTTCTTCAGCCTGGCAATAGAAATTCAGGGGGCTGTTTTAAGTGGGTGCTGCCTTTTTTTCTGTGTCTGTGAAAAGAGTAGCTGCCAGATGTTCTGAGGCTCCCAACATCTGGGCTGAGCCTGAAGGGAGGGTGGAGGCAGCTTTCTCATTAACGACCATCCTCTGAGCCAACAAGTATCATAGCTAGATAACTGCACACTGGGTGAGATCCTTGGTGCTCCTGGGGAGCATGAGGGTGTCCAGAGCTGTCCACTGACCCCACATGGCTCACTGGAACCTGGGGATTGAAATCTGCTTGAGGGCAGTTTTATCTGGGCCTGGCGTCACTAGATTCTAGCTAGAAGTCTCTGCTGAGGGAATAAGGAGGGGAAGCTGTCTCCAGAGCCTGGGGGACAATGAAACAGCCAATGAGGGCACTTGGCGGATTGTTACTGGGGTAAGGAGCAGGATGCTGTTCGCAGGCAAGGGCCATTTTGCCTCTTGTTCTGAATTCTAGAGATAATGTCAAGTCCTTTCTAGCCCTTCCATGGGCTGTTTTAATCTGGTGATGCCCACTTTCGTCTGATTTATAAATGAAGACATGGACTTTGATGGTGAACATGTGGTTTACTGTGATGTTTCTTGTTTTATAGCAACTGAAAGAGCAGAAAAATGCTGGCAACAGAACTAATGAGGTGAGGGTCTCCGGTTGTATGGGCCCTAATCAGGCAGGTCTTCCAGTGGGGGTGTGTCTGTGGTTCTGGTGGCCAGGCAGGAAAGGGAACTGGGTGTATCTGTGATAATGGGGCCTTCGTTCATGCTTTATAAAGGTTGTCAAAGAATTTTGCTTATGACCTCATTGGACCCACACAGACAGCCCAGTGGGGTGGGGGGTGGCATGGTGGGCTTCGGTATTCTTCTCATCTTTGAATCTTGAGAAAATTGAGTCACAGGAAGCTTGTAGGATTTAGCTCGGGTTTCTGAGAACTACTGTCAGCTGGAGTGAGAGGTCAGTTTATGACTACATGCCAAACACCAGGTGTTGAGAGGGTTCTCCTGCCTCATGTCCCCTACCCAGTAGCAGTGTTTTCACAGTTTCTTCTCACAACCTGATCCTCAAGGAGTTGTGTTGTGTTTGTGATGCATTCAAAAATGATCTGTGGACCAAGGACACGATGTCTGGTTTGGAATGTTTGGTTTGGCCTGTTTTTGCCCTTCCACATCACGACCAGTGGAGGTCACTAGAACAATGAGACACATGCTGGTCTGTTTGCACTGAAGCTGTCTCTGTGACCTCCTGGGTCCAGCAGCTGCCCTCCCTAGTTCTAAGTTGTCGTGACGCTTATGTTACATAATGTGTGTGAAGGTGCTTTGAAAACCATCTGTTCCTACCTATACCAAAGCACTTTGTGACCTGCCATGCTCAGTGGGAATCTGCCTGGAAAGTGAATTCTTTCCCTGAATTCCATGAGAGTACAGCCCCAGAGCCTTAAGTCATGAAAAACCCTTAAGAAGTTGCTTTTGCCCACTGATGTTTCTTCCTCTGAATTGATATCCCTTGCTATAATTTGAGACATTTTATCATGAGAGAACACTGAGAGGCTTGGAATAATCAAATCTGGTTTAAGTTATTGAATATTGGAGTCTTCTGAGTTACAGCAGATTGGGTCTAGTACCCTTGTAACCTGTTTATTCAGGGGTTTTTTTTGTTTTGTTTTGTTTTTGTATTGGAGGGATTGATTAACCACTGAGCCACATCCCCTTCCCTTTTTATTTTTTATTTTGAGACACAGTCTCACTGAGTTTGCTCAGGATCTCACTGAATTGCTGAGACTAGCTTTGAATGTGCAGTTCTCCTGCCTCAGCCTCCTAAGCTGCTGGGATCACAGGTGTGCGCCACTATACCTGGTGTTTATTCAGTTTTGAAATTTGTACGATCAGGGACTGAATGTTTACATTCTCTCTTTCTCCTTTTTTTCCTCTCCCAAGGGTCCTCTTGTTGTCACTGAAGAGCTTCACTCCCTTAGTTTTGAAACTCAGTTGTGCCAGCCTGGCCTGGTCATTGACCTCGAGGTAAGATTTCCAGGGTCTCAAGGTAAAAGCTTTGTTTTTACTTCTAACTAGTTAGTGTTTCTCAATTTTTGTTTTATCGATATTTACTTAATCATAAAAAGTGATGATCTTTTTCAGTTAATACTATTTGACATTAATCTAAGGGTCCAGGAAGCTAGAGAATTGAATTAGCCTTCAAATTCTGTAAGCTAAATATTCCAGTTGAGATAGCCATTGTTAACTTTTTTATATTAAGTCTTGGAACATATATATTAACTGAAAAATATATCAAAGATAAATTGTGAACAAAAGAATCTAACCTTACATTTAAAATTTTCAAATATAAAATGTATATAAAATTACAAATAACCCATTTGCTTAAGCTGTTGTTTCAAGGTGATAGATCTGTGATTCAGATGGTTTCAAGGTCTTTATCAACTTTTAGACGACCTCACTGCCCATCGTGGTGATCTCCAACGTCAGCCAGCTCCCTAGTGGTTGGGCCTCCATCCTGTGGTACAACATGCTGGTGGCGGAACCCAGGGTATGGAAAACACAGTTGCGATTGTACTAAGGGTGAAACAAAGACCCCATGTTCTCGTTACACACCTTCAGAATAGCCCCCAATGGCCAGATATTGAGGGAGAAGTGACAAAGTCATGTGACATTTCTAAGGATCTTAAGTAATTCTGGGAGAGCAAACTACACAGACACTAGAAATGAGAATAATGATTTCCTTCATGTAATGAGAGAGCTCAGGCAATCGATGATTTCATACCACTTTTATTGTGGAAGAGGTCCTTTACTGCCTTTTTTTTAAAATTTTTAATGTATCACCTACTAGGCAAACGTGCTGAATTTTTACAACAATCACACTCACAGTTGACTCTCTTTATTTATTCAAAGTGCTCGTGTTCTTGGAAGTTACCAGGAACATTTAGTGAATGTTCAATCATTGTTCCTAGGGGAAATACAGGGTTTGTTCCTGTGAGACTCTGGTCACATGTTTGTTACCCCATCAGTGCACAATTTGTTTATATGCATTTCTGTTTAAAGGCACCTTATCTAATATATCTGACAATTTGTTGATGTGGACTTTATAGCCAGTAGCACAATAACTCATGCCTAAAGGAAGCTATTTTACTGCATGGATTTTCCCATAAGGCACATGGCAGCCTTCTTGTGCTTAGGTACATCAGACAGCACTTTAGCATGACACTGTGCACGATTTTAAGCAATGAAATCACCAATCAGGAATCACAAAATGAAAAAACCATTGCACTAAGCAAGACACAGAGGAGACCTGTTTATAGTGTGAGAAATAGGAAGTCAGGATATTATTCTCTTTGGGAGAACAGAGTTCAGTTGGGAACATGTGTGTTGAGGGGACTAACAGTTTTTGGTACTCTCTGTATGGGCTTGTCTTCAAATGACCACAAAGTGCCAGGAGAATTGATTCTGTAATTAGAAGTAAATCACAATGAGTTAACAAATTCATATATATGAATTGTCAAATAATGAGAATTCTCTTCCCTAATTGTGGGAATGCATGTGTATTGTATAAACTAGACCAAAATTTGGGCCAGGCCCATGTGGTGGTGCCTCACTAGTGACTGGCGGCTCTTTATCAACCCTGGCTTTGGGTCCTTTTCTTCTAGAATCTGTCCTTCTTCTTGAACCCACCATGTGCACGATGGTCTCAGCTCTCAGAGGTACTGAGTTGGCAGTTTTCATCCGTCACCAAGAGAGGTCTCAACGTGGACCAGCTGAGCATGTTGGGAGAGAAACTTCTGGGTAGGAGCATAGTAACTTTTTGTCTATATAAAAAATATAAACTCATAAAAATATCTCTTTTGACTCTTGTGATCCTCTTTGTTCTCTATTTTTTTGAAGGTAGAGAGTGTTTCTAAAAACTGTTGGCATTTCAAGCTGCAGCTTATTGAGACAGCTAATTGAGAATGGGACTTCACCCTGGGGAGAAATGTAGACCTGATAACAGGGTTACATGAATTCTTTCCTGGTTGTCCCTCTTATTAACATTTCTGAGAAAGAATCTGAAGGGAAAGCTTTTTGGATTATGTACTTTCAATGAACAGAAGCATCTGAACCACTCCTTTAAAAATTCTTGAACAACTTTTATCCAGATTTGCTTTCTATGCAGCGGGGCTGCATATACCATGCCAGTGGGCTCTTCTGAACCAGATGGCCTTCAACGGTTCCCTCCCAGCTGTGTCACTGACAGCATGGGGGGCTAGTCTTCTGCTATTTAATAAGAAGTATAAAATCATCTTATTCCATTTCCTTATTTGTGGAGAGTCAAGAAATGTATCTTTTCTACCTGTCACGGCATAAGCAGTGGACTTACCCCATCTTATTCCCTGGTTAACTTTAACAACTTGGTGTTATTAGCTCTTAGCTTCTAGTAATACCTAGGCTTCCTCTTATTTCTCTTGCTTGGCTTATGATTTGCATCCACTTCCCTGAGCCCATGTCCTGTTTGGAGGAGCACTGAGAGAGATCTGTAATCAATGTCTAAAAATAAGCTTGGAAAGTCAAGCCTCAAAGTTAGGTTCTTCACATAGGGTAATCTTGATCTTGGTTTGAACTTCCACAAAAAATGCCACAGGGTCTTTAGAGAGGAGACTGTGCTGAGGCAGTAACAGGAGGCAGTGGGAAATGATCCTGCATAGGGAGGGACCAAAGGGAGCTTTGCTTTAATGCCAAAGACAGTCAGCTCAGGAGGGACTATAGTGTGGAGGATTTAAGAGATTTGTCCTCTTCAGAAGAGAGGGAGAGATAAAAGGGGCTGGAGAGAAAGGAGCAGATGGTGAGGCTTTTTGATGCTTCCGCTTTCCCTAAAAACTCTCATAATCATAGTGCCCTGTAATTTGTCACCAATTCTTTCATGCCATTAAAATCAAACCAGCATGAATGAAACTGTTCATGTTTTGGATTGTTTCAGTTCTGTAGTTCTGTCCTTTCATAGCCTAGATGATAATTGCTCAATTAATGTAGCATTAATATTTCTGAGTCTAACAACCATGTACATGCACTCTTTTGGGTGTTAGTTCTTTGAGAGCAAATATAAGTCTGATCAAGGCACCAGAACTATTTTCTGTTTACTGAAAAAGCTTATTTTGTTGTTGTTGTTGTTGTTTAGGTCCTAATGCTGGCCTGGATGGTCTTATTCCGTGGACCAGGTTTTGTAAGGTGGGTATTACTGGGGCTCTATCCTCTCTGCACTCTCTGTGGTGGTTCTCCTTTTCCTCACTGTGGTGCTTAACTGTTTGCTTATTCTGGCATGTTTGCCTCTCACCCACGGAGCCCTGAGGGCAAGTTGTTTACTTTCCTTCAGGGCTGGAGGTTTCTGGAGGTCAGTCTCCAAGCCAGAGTCTGACGGGAAGCACCTGCCTGAGTGATAACATTCTTTCATATCCGAAATGAGTCTTCAGTTCCCTCACACCAGCCCACTGCCCAGCAGTGTTTTGGCCTTGTCCATGTGAAACGTGAGCTTGGCCTGACTGGCCTGATGAGCTTTGCAGTGTATCAAACAGAGGGACCAGCTGGAGGCAGCAGTTAGACCCCAATGGGGTCACCAGATAGTGTTGATCAGCTCACTCTACTGGGCTCCGCAAGTCTGAGGGCAGTTTTTGTTTCTTTGAGTCGCCCTGGAGGTCATCCCCTGGCTGTTTTGCTACTGTTTGGAGAGGGAAGCAGAGCCCAGCCCAGGGAAGTGGAGAGGTCCAGTTCTTAACACCGATAAGAGGGGAGGGATGGAGACATTCCCCAACAAGGGACCGCTGCTGCTGTGTGCTGAACAGTTCTACTTTGGCAGCTGGGGTATCTTTGCAAATTAAAATACAGCAGTGGGAGAGAAAATGCTGAGTCACTATTTTGAATTTCTTGAATCCTAATGTATGCATTGGTATATTTTCAGGAAAATATTAATGATAAAAATTTTTCCTTCTGGCTTTGGATTGAAAACATCCTAGAACTCATTAAAAAACACCTGCTGTCTCTCTGGAATGATGGGTAAGGACCCTGATGGATGCATTTTTGAAACGTTTTTAGTACATGCAGCCTTACTGAAGGTTCAGACAAAGCCTGAGCTGGGCTTCCTTATTGGACAGGATTTGTGTGCACCTCACAGTGATGCATACTTACGGCTGTCAAGGCTTTATGAGAGTGGAACCTCAGAAAATTAAACTTCATCCTTCCTTAGTATTTATGCAAAACTAAATTAAAAAATAAAAAGAAAGAAAGAAAACCAACTGAGTGCCATTCATGCATTCAACAAGTGTTTCTTGATCACCTGCTATATTGTCCATAGGAAAGGAGACATTTCAACTTGGTAAATTTTGTCTCACTCACTCATAGGATGAGCTGATACTTCAACAAAAGCTTTAAAGTGACCAGAGATGCTAGAATCTAAAATATATTTTCTGCATCTTCCTCTTAAGCATAAAAAATGTGTAAATTCAGATATTTTCATAGCCTTTAAAGTCAAATGATGATGAAAGACCCATTAATCCAGCATGTATTTAGTGAACATCTGTAGCATCCTGCTGGCATTATGTATTTTTTTTTAGTTTAGCATACATATGTGTAAGTGAAATGCTTCCTTAAGTTTCAATTAAATATATTTTTAAATAGTCTATAGATTTTTTATTATATGTTCTCTTACCATGTTGCAGTCATTTTCTTGGTTTGTCAAGTTAATATAAAAATTAAAATCATGATTGAACTACAAGTGACACTGGTGATCTCCATGTCTAGGTGTATCATGGGCTTTATCAGCAAGGAGCAAGAACGCTCTCTGCTCAAGGACCAGCAGCCGGGGACATTTCTGCTGCGGTTCAGCGAGAGCTCTCGGGAAGGGGCCATCACATTCACATGGGTGGAGCGGTCCCAGAATGGAGGTGGTAAGTGAAGGGCACTGGAGCACCCGGGCACGGTGCCACATATGGCTGACATCCTCTTTACTACTGCAGATCAGCCCAGACTTACCCAACTGAGGCCCCCAGATAGGATATTATTATACACCCCCTCCCCCAAATGAATATTGATGAATCACTGCCTAGGATGTTTTGTGAAAATGATGGCTTTTAAAAGATAAGGTCAAGTTCCTTCCTTTCAGTCAGGTTTGTTTTCTGTAGGATAGGATGTGAGTCAATATCATCTGTAGCCAGTTCCTTGGAAGAGCTCACTTTTGCCACAGTTTAAGGTTCCAGACTCACTTAGGGTAACTCCAGAGTCAAGTGCACAGGCGAGGATTGGCTTTGTGAGAAGACCTCCTTTTTGGTTTTATCCACACATACCAGTAGCTGGGATTGGATGCAAGGGCTCTCAGGATAAGCTGCAGTCCTCTCTGCCTTGCCTTCAAATAGAGCAGCTGCTCATTTATCTCTGTTGGTGTATTGGATTTCTCTTTGACCAAATGAGTCCATAGATAAAAGACTCCAGAAACCTTGGCATCATGAAGCAGATCTCTGGAGGTGAAGCTGAAGAGTGCAGATGAAAAAATGATAATGGCAAACTGAGTACTTTTCACAGGCACCTATAGTTTGCCTAGAGCGCTGGAAACAAAACTGATTTGTTGTGGTGACTTCCCTGTTGTTGGTGTGTAGAGGCAAACGATGTTCTGTTCATTTTTGCTTCTGATGAAAAGTGTGAAGACTGGGATTGGACCCTGGTGTAGGCAGTAGATGTTGAAGCCTACCTGTTTTCTTTTTTCTGGGGTAGTTCATTTCCTGATGCAGCTCAGAGATGAGCTATGACCCAATTAAAGAGGAAGAAAACACTTGTCAACCAGGAAAGTGTAAGCAGGGCTGCACCAGCCACATAGATTTAGGATATAGCATAGCAGAAGTTCTAGAGAGGACTCCCAAAGCACTGCTCAGCACCTTTTGGAATATGTGCACACAGAAGTGGGATTTTGGATAAAATAGTGTTGAACCCTGATGCAAAGAAAAAAACCACCAACTCCAATTTTAAATCAAACTAAAGCAAGCTTGTATTTGCATACACAAAGAGAGCTGATCAGCGACTGTCTCCCCTAATGTGGGCTAGAGACCAGCCCACCAGCTCTTCAAGAATGAGATTTTATAGCAAAAAAAGTTGCAAAGGGGGGCTGTCTTGAGAACTTACAGATAACAGAATTTTGACAAGCATAATACAAAGGCAGATAGTAGGTTAATGATCTACATGGCATGACATTTAAAGGTAGGGAGTAAATTCAGATCCCAACATCAGAATTTATGAGGCACTGCTGAGGTTTCAGAGAGGATTGTTATCTGGTCGGGGGAGCCAGGATTTATGAGGTGTCACTAAGGTTTTAGAGAGGGTTGTTATCTGGTCAGGGAAGACCAGGCATTGGTGAGTTCAAGGCCCGGGCAGGAATTCCAAACAAGTTTAAAAATCGCAGTAATTTATAGTAAAACAGAAATTAACTTTTCATGACAAGATGGTTCCCAATCTTAAAATGAAATTAGGCTGGGTTCATCAGTAGGAAGAAAGTTTTGAATCAGGTCTGGGATAAGAATAGGAGTTAATTAAACTGTGGCTTATTGCATTAAAAATTAGAAAAAAAAGTAGAATATGAGATCTTTTCTTGTTTCAAAAGTTTTATTTTTCCTGTAGATCATCATCATTTATTTTAATAATTATGTTTTTCAATATGAAAAGAAAAACAAAATGAGCTCATCTTTTAATAACTTAATCTGTGGCTTGAGCCAAAAGAGACCCAATTGGTAATTAATTACTTATCTGCCTATGGGCAGCATTTTGTTGAAGATGAAGGCTTCTAAAGGAATTTAACAAACCTCTTTTAGCCACATTTATAAATCTAGGCAAATAATGACAAACACATTGTTACTGAGAGTAAAACCTGCCTTTGTTTTTTCCCTATTAAAGACAGGATTGTAATTTATTTAGAAATAAAGCAGTCCATGGTATGTGTGACAGCTCCTAGATTATAATTAGTTCTCATGAGCTCGCTCACATCTGTATAATCTACAATGTTTTGCTTCTCTCTGTGTCATTGTGGAATATTCTGTGGAATTCACTGGGACTCACTGAGCATCTCTCCTTTTTAGAACCTTACTTCCATGCGGTTGAACCCTACACAAAGAAAGAACTTTCTGCTGTTACTTTTCCTGATATAATTCGCAATTACAAAGTCATGGCTGCTGAAAACATTCCAGAGAATCCCCTGAAGTATCTGTATCCAAATATTGACAAAGACCATGCCTTTGGAAAGTACTACTCCAGGCCAAAGGAAGGTAGGTGGGAACAATCACCACTGCCCTCCTGAGACACAGCCCAGCGCCGTCTTTCCTGGTAGGCGAGTGTTGTGTGCAGACCAGATTTAAAAACAGGATTTACCTTTGCCATCCTCCCAGCCAGGGCCAGCCTGCTGTCTTTAACCCACTACTCTCTTATGGATTAGTAAAAGCAGGCTTTCAAAACACAGTATGCACTCAGTGTGGTGGTAATGAAATGCATTATTTGGCCTAATACAGCACGCAAGACATGATTATATAATTTCATACTTTACAGGTATAGGGAAAGTCTATTTCTGGTCTGTGTATCTGTTACATTGTCACTTTTTGCACAGGAAGGGAAGTATGACCAACTGATTTGTGCCAGTCTGCTCATGTTAAATTAAGGAAACAGGTCCATGAGAAGTAACCTGTTTCATCAGCCCAATTATTTGTTAGATCCTATTGTTATTAGTTTTTATTAAGAGGGGGCTTTGTCTAGGATAACAGTCTTAGGCTTCTCAGTTACCACTGAATCATATTTGAAAAAGTTCAAGTTAGGTTTTTCTAGTTTTAGAACATGCCAGAAAAGCTAATTGCTTTTCAGAATGAGAAGTATCACTATTTATTAGGACAGTCACTTTGGAATTAAACACGTGCATGTATATCATCAGCTAAACCAGTGAGAACTTGGCACATGTGGCCATCTTGGAGGATTACAGCTTGAGGAAGAGAAAGCTCCTAGCTAGGCTGCTAATGAGATACTCACTCTTTTTCTGCTAATTGCTTCTTCATGCCCACCAGAATTTCAGATGACTCAGGCAGGGAGATCACAACCCCTTAAAAATTGCAGGACTCTGAGCTGCCAAGAAAAACAGTAGAATTTTGATCCCCCAAAATATTCTTTGGTAATTTCTCTAATGGAAAGTTACATGCTGTGTTTGCTTCTAGCACCAGAACCAATGGAACTTGACGGCCCTAAAGGAACTGGATACATCAAGACTGAGTTGATTTCTGTGTCTGAAGTGTAAGTGAGCACAGAAGACTGGCATGTTCCAAACTGCACACTAGCCCTGGCCCTGGCTGGGGCCTGGCGAGTGTATTTTGCTTTTCCTTTGTAATTGCTGTCGCCATTACAGTTGGACTTGTTGGAAAGATCCTAATTAGAGATCCTGGTGTCACTGTCTGCCAGCATTTGACTGCCTTTAAAAACCAAAAACCAAAACAAAACAGGAAAACCAAAGTTGTATGTAAGGTATTTAAGTTCTCCCCAAACGGATACTTTGAAAAAGCATAAATAAAATGAACAAAAATTGCAAAGAGTGGGAAAGCAGTTCTTTTCAACCTAGAAAAGGCCAAAGTAATCATCGAGATACATTTTCCGCTTGCTTTTATTCTGTTGTTTCATTTCATAAAAGGTAGAAAAAGGTTTGGAAAGTCATTGTCAGTTATTTGGCCTGCAGCACTGTCTTGGGCTGAATGGATGTAGCCTTCATGTAAAAACACTCTGGAGCAGCTTTATCTGCATACAAATCTCAAGGTAGGGATGAGGGACTCCCCAGACATTTCTCTGGTGCTTTTCTGTCTAGGGTAAGCCACGGGGCACTGCCGTTCCAGGGTGGCACACGGCTCGTGCTCATTCCGAGGCTTAACCAGGCAGAAGTGGCCTAGGTTCCAGTCTGGCTGTGACCCACTCACATCTAGAGTCCAGTACATACATTCCCAAGGGGCCGGGCTGGGGACAGAAACTGCTGGTGATCCATACATTTTCAGATGTGCTTTATAAACGTGTACATTTTCCTAAAATAAAAATATAAAGTGGTCATTCAGTCACAAACAAAAGATAAAGAAAATGTGTTGAGTCTGCAGTAGGGCTTTCATGAGGTGTTAACATTTCCCTTTCCTTCCTCCCCTTTCTAGTCACCCTTCTAGACTTCAGTCCACAGACAACCTGCTCCCCATGTCCCCTGAGGAGTTTGATGAGGTATCCCGGATAGTGGGCAATGTGGAATTCGACACTATGGTAAGTACTGTTGCAGGGGTGTTCCCAGACCTGGGTAAGCGGGTGCCCTCTGAGGCAGGGTGGGCACTGCAGCAGATCCAGGGACTTTCCTCAAGAAGGATTCCTCTGGCAGAGCCAAAGAAAGGGCATTTTTCAGATGAGCTGGGACAAGGAAAAGCCTGCTGTGCTTCGACAAGGTACATCATCAGCAAAATGTTTATTCTTGGCATCCTCCAAAAAATAGGTGACATTTCAAATACTTATGTTTCCCCTTCTGCCCTTTGAAGTACAAAAGTTCTGTCCTTGTAGAATTTCACATATTAAGGAACTAATATTTTTCTGATAAAATGTTTTCTTTCTGCCTACAGCCTTACCACAGTGACATTCTTAGGAAAGGGTGTTATTTTTAGGGACTAATGCTGGGTAGTTGCAGTAATTACAGATTTACACTTAGCAAGCAGCCCTGAAAGGGCTTTCTCTGCTTCCTATTTAAGAAGGAATTTGTGCTGCTAGCTCCTGAAGCTATGAAAAAAGGCCAGCCCAGAAAAAACAGCACAGGGGGTGAAAGAGTTAGTGAGTTTCATGATAGAAATAGGAACATGATTGTTTCCAAAAGAGGTGATCTTCCTCTGGGAGAATATTTTTCAATATATCAAACAGTATTGTTTGCATTTCAGCCTGAAATCCTTCCTCTTAAAGATTTGTTTGGTTGGCTGGGTTTTTGCTGATGCTGTTTAATTTTAAGCTCTTTTTCGCATGGAGCTATTCCAGTTCATTTTTCAAAGTTGGTTTAGTGCTTTAAAAAAAAAAAGAAAAAAAAACACCTCTCTGAGTCACTGCTGGCTTTTCTTCATCATTTTGTACCTGGTGCCTGGCAAAAATAGGTTCTCAAAAATGAGAGAGGAAGTCAGGGAGGGAGAGGGAAAAGAGGGGGTGAGGCGTCTCTTACAAACCATCATGAATTCAGGGAGTGTGTTCACGTGACCTCAGTAATACCTGATCAGCGTCACGTTTCTTAAGGGTAAGAAGGCCTTTTCCTCCACTTTAGGAGGGCTAAAATCTGTAGAGACTGTACTTTCTTACACTTTCCTGATTGTTGAGGATAAAAAAGCCATTTAGAAAAATGCTTAGCTAGTATGATAGCAAAATAGTTTGGTCTGTGCAAAATGAGCCTTTTCTCTGTGTAAGGTAGCATCCCAACACTCCTCTAAAAAGTGCTCTATAAGCCTGGCACAACAACGCAGTACTCTTAAAGTCCAATTTAGAAAATATAAGCTATATAGATAGAGCCAAAAAGCAGGGTGATCCCCTTTTACACCTCTTTTGTTCCTGAGCAAGGTCCCTCAGCCGCATCACTATTGATGGGTGGCACTTACTAGCACCTCCCCCCTCCCAAGCACTTCCCCATAAAAAGCCTCTAAGTTGGGTGTTATTGTTGTTCTCATCTTGGCAGACATAGAGCAGGGCCCTGTCCCCAGTTACAGAGCTTGACTAAGATCCAGTAGTTAGTCAACAGTAGAACCAACATTGAATCTACCTGGTGTCTCCAGAATGCATGCTCTTGTTCACCATCCTAGAACACCTGCCACAAACAGCCAGACTTGGCTTCGTTCAAAATGTGCATCCCATAGAGGCTGTTTGCACAAACTGAGCATTTTATTCTGCTTATTAAGACAAAGGCAGTGTGGCCTCTGGGTGAGAGGCCTGTGATTGGGATTTGGCAGGCAGAGTTCCAACTCTATCATCACCATTATCCCTGTGACCTTGTGAAAAGAAGATGGATTAATTCCGTCCATCTGTGTAAGCAGTAGGACTGCCTCCTGTATGCTCTCAGAATGATACTGTGAGAGCAGTTTAAATACTGCAAATAAATGTCAGGAAATGGTTTGTGGCCTTTGGACATTCCTATAGCCATTCCATCCCAAATGATATCATTCATTTCATTTGTAGAATAAAGTCAATCTCTCTGTCTTTACCCCTCTCCCCACACATCACACACATGCACACACACCATTAAAGACTCCAGGCAGGTCAGTAGATGTACAGAGCTAAAAGAGGCTGTAAGGGAGACACAGCACTGGTTAGGCAAATTCAAATGCAAATTCAAAATAAAAACTGGATGAGTTTTTAAACTGGATTGGCTCCACTGTGGTCTGCTCTGTCCTCAGTCTTGGCCATGACTTCCATTCGGCATCCATGGCTCTGAGATGGAAGCAGCTCTCTCAGAGCTGGCTGATTTCCACCCAGTCTGGAGGTTGCAGCTCTGGACTAGGGTGACACTAGGGACTGATGCCCAGTGCAGCCTCTGGGCAAGAGGACCACAAGCTCCTGAGGAAATTATCCAAGATAGCAAAATTACTAGTGTTTTTTGCCACATGAGTTGGGTGTTTGTTTAGCCTGGATTTTCTGTATGATAAGTTTTTCCCTCTGGGCTGTAGTACAACCATTCTACTTTCCTAGAGGCCTTTGACCAAAGCTCATAACAACAACAACAAGGAAGAAAAAATTATGATAATTTATTATCTACTATTTTCCTTCTACTGTATAGACAGTTTACATATGCTAATTTAACCCTTTCCATAAACCTGTCTGCTAGGTACTATTAGCCAACTTTGACTGAGGACCTTAACATTTAGAGGTTAAGTAATGTGTCCAATCACACAGTGACAAGATTGGAATCTGGGCTTCCTTTTTTCTCTCTCTCTCCCTGACACCCCTAAAGTCTGCCATCTTAACTACAACTTTGTGCTGTTGACCAGGCTGCAGCATAGGGGCAGAACCTTCAGTGTGATTTTCAATCCAAAATGATTTTCCTAAGACCCCACCAAGTACCATGCACTATTGAGCACTTGAGATTTAGAAAAGCTCTCAAGAGGCTTTACTGTCTAGTGCTCAGTCTTGGTACTACAGGCATTTGGGGATGGAGAATTATGTCCTCTGCATTGTATCTCTGGCCTCTCCCCACTAGATAGATGCCATACACCACCACATCCAGTCATGGCAGTCAGAAACGTCTTTAGACATTGCAGGGGACCAAATAGTCTCTCAGAACATCTGATATAAGGCGAAAGACCAGTATAGAAGTCAGGGAGTCAGCGGTAGGACAGTCACCATTCCCTGAGGAGCAATTTCCTGACTCCAAGTTGCCATGTTCAAGGCAACTGGGCAGAAGGCACCGGTAGGGAAGGTGTAGGGGATCTTAATAATTCTACTTCTCTGGCCTGTATTTGAAACATTCATTTATTTTACCTATGAGTGACCTTTAAGGGAAATTCATCATTTCCCTCACATCCCTCTCTCCCTCTGGCATATAACTCAGCATTTCCTCACCCTTGTTTTGCATGAGTGGATTTGCCACATTGCTCTGTCCCCAGACTTGCATAACAGCAGAAAGCTTTATGCAGTCTGGATAGATTCACAAAATTAAGCCAGCAGGCTGTAGAGTAATAATCCATCAGCTTAAGTGATATAAAAGGTCTTGATTAGTCCAGAAAATGGGTAGGTCATGTTGAAGGTCCTCAAATTCATTGGTGGTTATTGCTGTTAGAAGTGTCTTCCTTCCACTACATTCTACAGTGATGTTAAATATCTGAACTTGCTTGTCACAAGATCAATGTGATAAACTTAACCATCTTTTATCTCTTACAGATGAATGCAGTATAGAGCATGAATTTTTCTCATCTTCTCTGGCAACATTTTTCTCTTCCCATCTGTGACTCCTTCCTGCTGCTCTGTTCCTTCACATCCTGTGTTTCTAGGGAAATGAAAGAGAGGACAACAAATTTGCTGCAGCCTATTGATAGCAAGTGGATGTTTCTCTTATTCAGAAACATGTTACTCTGAAGGGCTTCATGCATTTTATTGAAGGTGAAATTGAAAGGTACTCTCCACAGAGTGGATTTTGCAAATGAAAAACATCCATATGCACCCAAAGCATCAGGACTAGAATGAGAGACCTTTGGGAAAGGTGAGAAGTTCGGCAACAATTTAGCAAATGCTGTGCATGAAATCAGTGCCCAGCTGTTACAGGTTGTTGGATAGATATTGGTTACTTGGGAACTCTTGATGTAGAAAAAGAAAATTTCCATTCTGCTTTAAATATGGCTGAAAGTCTATTGTTTTGCCAATGAAATAGTTCAAAGCCAAGTTTATGTAAAATTATATATCAATACTTTACCAAAAGTAGCCTTCTTGCATCTGGGTAGGAGAAAAAGAAGTTGTGCTCTTCATTTTAATTATATCTTCCACACTGGCCATTTAAAACTGGAGAAAAATTCTTTTTTTCTAGAAGAGAATTAGCTTTTGTGTTGGTTATGGCTGAATAATATTGGCTGTTATCAATAGAAGGAAGTACATTTTCTAAATTCATAAATAGAGTTTTCTGTTTAATATTTAATATCCAGAGCTTAGTGTGTTTCACCTTCATCTTGGTCACTGGTGAATGAAATTGTCTTTGCCCTTCCATGAAGGGAGCCAAGCTCTTAACAACAGCCCTCTTAAGGCAGATCTCTTTATTTTTTAAAACATTGAAATTAATTGCAGACGGAGATAAACCCAGGAATTTAATTCATGTTTCTTAAATGGGTTCATTTGTTTTTACTGTTATTAGCTGGTATTTAGTCTATTAGCCATAAAATTGAGAAAGGAGTAGAAAACGTAGTTACTGACAACTTGAATCATTAACCATAGATAACATGAAAATCAAATTATTTCAGAACTCATGTCCTATGTAACTGCACGGAGAACTGCATATTTTTCACTGATAAATGTGATTTTCTGACAATTATGTTTGCAAATGGTTCCATTATCTGTCTTGCGGTTTTTCCACATAGTTTTTTGAATGGATGATGTTTTGTGGAATGTACTATTTTTTTGTTTTGTTTTGTTTTGTTTATATGGTCTTCTTTCATTAGTGTGGACACAGAGCAGTGATAAGGGATGAGTCCACAGGGTTCTTCTGAATAACTTTCACAGACCGCTTGTCTGCGTGGCCGCTCTCCTCTCTCCATTTCCACCACCACAACTATGTGATTACAGAAATGCTGTGTTATTCTTTGGTGGAGATAAAATTTTCTTGACATCTACTTTATAATTAAAGCTAAAGTATATATATTACATTAAATATAATATGCACACAGTATTTTTTTATTTTTCTTATTACTACACAAATTGAGGCCTCTTCTCAGTTTTTACATAGGATAGTATGAACCTGGCTGGGTTTTGGTTGAATCTTCAAACTGAAAAAATCAAGAAACATGACCACATTTTTGTGAATATTGTCCCTAATTCCTAGGATTTAACTACTTGTTAAACTTTTGTCCTTTAAGAATGATTGGCATAGTTTCATTTTACTGTACCAGCCAATCTTTAGTATAAGGTTTTAATAATGCTGGCATTATGAACTGGTTTAATATTTACCTCATTTACGTATCAGTCCTTATTTTACAATAAGATTAATAACACTGCTTTCTTAAATATTCTCCTTACTCACCATGCTTGTAACCAGAATTTAAATGGCAGATTAAGATAGGTCAGTGGAAGAGATCAATTTGTAGTCTCATTTAATTGACCACTAAAATATTGCTGAGCAAATCATGGATTAAGCTATGTTTGTGTTTTAAGTATATCTTGGATAGTGTTTATATGACACTTGTAAATTTGGTAGGTGTTTTCTAAGCATAGAGCATATATGTACCACTTAGGATAAATTTATTATTTTCAAGAAAAGAGAATTATTTTCAGAGACGGCATTAAACGAGCAAGATGTTTTTACTGCCTACAAACTAAAGTGGAATATGAAGGCAGGTCTTAATGAACAAAATAGTCCTCTGTCACATCTGACTGCTCCAGGGAAAAAGCTAGAAAGTGTTTTGGAAATTCTTGTACCTAGTCTTTGAACTCAGATATTGTTCCCCAAGTAAGGGGTATTTATTCAAGTGGCATCTTTTGGTTGGCTAAGATTCATTAATTTATTAATTCGTCAAGTATGTATTCAGTATTTGCCATGAGCCAGGCTCTAGTCTAGATGTTTGGGAAATATTGGTGAACAAAACCATGATAAACCTAAGATGTTCTAGGATCTGGATCATATAACCTTCCTATCTCACTAGGATCTGAGCTGGACCTTCTATAATCTAATAAATCACATCCACTCCATACATAACTATAAAATTCCCCTTTCTGCAAAAGTTTTTTTTCAAGTGCCACCTTTTAACATACATAGGGGGCTTCCTTGAACCATTCAGTCTATGATTTACGAATTTACTCATTTTACTATGAAGATTAACCCAACCCCTAAAATAGCCACACAAAAATAAAATGATCTTGTTATACAACAACAAATATAAAGTTTCTCCCTTGGGATTATCTGTACATCTGCACTGATAGGTGTAGGTGAAGTTGCCTATATGTTACAGAGCTTAACTTTATAGCAGCTATGCCTGACCTTAAAATTCCACAGCGGAGAAGCCTTAGCTGATGTGAATTATTTAATATAAATAAGTTTAAATGCAAATTCTGTCCATAGTCAGTAGGACCTTATTATAGGATATAGGAAAAGAGTATGGGACTAAGAGTTCTGTATCATGAGCCTCTCTTGAGTCCCAGCTTCATCAATAAAAGAATGGGTTAGATTAGAGAATTTCTGATGTCTCCTGCATTTCTAAAATATCAATAATGAAGATGGTAAAATACCGTGGCTTCTATAGCCAAACAATTTAGTCTGTGATAAATGACTTTGATAGATGAAAATGTATTGGCCCTGGTGCTCATGTCTACCATGAACCAGACACAAACCTTAAACCTGAAGGGAAAGAGTGCTCCAAGGACCAGGGTTTCTGGCACTGGAAGTGAATGCCATTCCTACATATAACAAATTAGGCAGGAGCTTAGCTTTGCCAACTGGTCCAACTCAGATCCTAGTGTGGTAGCACCAGGTTCAACTCTCCAAGTAGATTAAGGTTTTATAAATAAAAATAACCTGTCCTCTCATTCAAGAATATGTTCAATGGTTCAGTTCAACAAGTATTTACTGAGCACTTTGTAACAATGAAAGGGTAGTGTTAAATTCTAGAGGATAGAATGTGCTTCCCCATTCCCACATCTTTGAGGATGAACTCCTTGGCTTTGTCATTGTGATAGCCCCACCTGACACCATGCATACTACCTGGTTCATAGTAGGCATTAGCAATGGATCTGACCAACTGGACATGATCCCTACACTCAGTAAAGTGTTCAACCCAGGGTCGTAAGAGAAAAACCTTAGTTGTTTTAAGAAAATCCATTTTCACACTTTTTTATCATACATGTATTTATTATGCTGTAAAAAGCAACACTATCTGATTTCATTTAAAATAAAATGTTTCCCAATTTCAGAATACTTAACAATTTATACTTTGAAGATTAGATCCACTTTGGGAGATATTGAAAGCAAATACATTCATAGCTGTGTAATCTCCAGGAAGAATCCAAATCTGTTAACAGCTCATTCATTTCCCTGCCAGACAGACCACAGAAGCAAAAGCGAATCCAACTCGGCAGCTACAGGCAGTGTGGGGCAGCAGTGGGGACAGCATATCACCAAAGATGAGACCATTAGAACCAAGACCAATAAAAACGACAATGTATACAAAGCTTTATATTAACACGACCATCCAAAGCTCCCAGGATACAGAAAAAGCACATATGATCCTAAAGCTAAAACAAAAAGATCTTTGGAGTTTACTGATGGCAGCAGTAAACAAGCATTCAACAAGCATTTAAATAAAATGTACTCATTATCACCAGCCAGTAGCAAACAGCCAGAGCACCTGGCACAAAGTCTTAGATAACATCTTGGGGAAATAATGGCACACTTAACTAAACCACAAAGAATTTTACAAAGCAGTTTGGATCTGAGAAAGGAAGAAAACTCTCTTTGTTCCCAAATAATAGTTAGAACTTCATTATTAGATAAAAGCCTCAAAATCACTCATTGGTAATCTTAAAACACACAACTGAACCACCTTAATGTTTCATTTTAATCACAGACAGCAAGCTGCTATTTAGGCAGTTATCCTTGTTGATTTCAATTAAAATATGTCTACCCCAATACCTGTGGGGATAATGCTGCTCCTGTACAGCGTCTTGCAAATACAACTTGTTTGAACGGCTTGATAAGATCCATGGGGCAGGAACACAGTGGTGCCCACCTTCCTTTCTCCCCACAGATGCTGGAACACAGGAGCCGCCTTTGTAACTGAGCAGCTAAGGAACACTGGCGTGGTTTCACCAAGGGAGGGGCCATCTAGGGATTGGGAGGGCAGTGGCAAAAGCTACTGACTTAGACTAAAAGCAAAAGTCAAAGCACCAGGGGACTGCTGGAGTGAGTAACAGTGCCATTGGGCATAATAAAGCTTGGAAGCAGCAGTCTATGCTGATTGGGAGGCGGGGGGGAATTGCCACATTAATGTGGTAACAACTAGCATTCATGTAGTTGAGAATTCTGCTCATTTCACTAAATAGCTTCAAAGAAGTCCATGTATACACATGTATGGACAGTATGCTTAATGTCAGAAATCCTCACTGACATACCTCTTTATTTCTTTGAGGTTATGATAAGATACAATGTATGTGCATTTACTAGAAAATTGTTCTTCAGTTCTGAAGCCCCTTTTACCTACTTTCTAAATGAATCGTGAATTAACTCCCTAAGACAAAATGATGGGTATCAATTTAAAATGGATTGGCTTTTTCTCATTATTGAACTATAGAACCCACAAAAAATTATACGGTAGAGAATGAGAAAAAATCGGGAGTGATCCAGTAGTCTTCCCGAAGAGGACAAATATCTTGATGCAGACTTTGAATGGCAGATTTAAAAACAAATGTTATTTGTAGCAGTTCCCTTACAGTCAGAATAACTTTGGTAACTTAGAGCATTTCTGAATTTGTCTTTGTCTAGGAGCTGAAAAATAACTTTTTAAAGAGCTGTAGCGGCACATGCCTTTGTTTTTTTTTTCAGAACAAATGAATTGGACTAATTTATCCTTAGTAATTTGTTTCTGGTACATACAAATGGCAAAGTAGTAGCTCTGATGCCAGAAATGTGAGGCATTTTCTGACTTACTGTGGAAACATGAAAACTGCATAGTATGCCAGCACTCACTTTCCCAGCCAGAGGGAAGAGGCAGACAGCTAAAGTCTGAGAAGAGAGGCTGGACTAAGGGGATATCAAAAAAGAAAAAATGTTCAAAAGTATTATAATTATATTCACACATATGTTTTGGTCACCAAACATATTTTTAAACAGATTCCCTGATACAGTCTAATCAGAATTGGCCTATCCTACTAACAGCTGTTAACTATTTTAGAGTCACATCATGAAGCGAGGGTGACGGGAGACATTTTAAACACTCAACCATATTGTTGCATAATTGTTGTTCAACACTCAAAACTAAATCTATATTTGAAGTCTTCAAAGTCACACTGTTTGCTTCTGAAGACAGCCTTGACCCCTTTGGACAGACTGTACAACAGAGCTTAATGTATAAGTGTGTATCAGCAAATCATCACCATGAATTGAAAGTTCACAAAACACACAAATGAATCATGAAGACCACACACTTAAGCTAGCATTGGTAACTATTTCTTTTACATCAAATTATACAGTGCACGAGGTAAATATTGCTCACATTATGGAGGGAGATTGTTTTATTTCTATTTTTTCCCAAAGAGATCAGATTTGTCCTGTGTGCACAATGAAGAAAACTCCGGTAACACTGAAATGACAAATGTAAAATATACATCACTACCAGATAGAAATACACATGTTCTTCATAATCATTTTCCACAATTAAATAGGTAAGTGATTTAAATCTTGGGATTTAAGACCATTATAACAATCCATCAAGATTCTTATGGACTGTTTGGTTTTCTTTTCCATTGTCGGAGTCTCCTTGAGGTGTGTACTGGACTTGGTATTCCTGGAGGATTTTGAATACATCGTGGTGTCCAAAGTGCAGTGCTTCATCCATGGGAGTGTTATTCCACCTAAACAAGTGGCACAGTATGGACAGGGTCATTAGGTAATTTCTGCATGAAGATGATCATCCAACATCCCTAGGTTTTAATATAGGTTAAACAGCCACCCAGGTTTAATCACTTTAGCAATATTATAAGTAAAAATCGTTAGCAGAAATGCAGAAAGGAATTTATAATTTAAAAACTGATCTCACAGACAATTTGGGATATGAGGATGAAGAGAAAAATATCTCTATGATAGGAACCGGTTTACATATCCAAGTGCTTGTGGAGGGACCTTTATAAGGAAAGTCCTAGTTTTGACAGACAAAATAGATACCTCAAAGGTTCCTGAAAAGTCCAAAGGATTTATTTTTAAATAAATGTTCCAGTCAATTCAAACATCACAATAAATCTCAGAAGTCTAGAAATAACCATAACTCTATGAGGGCTTAACCATGTATTGGAGGAACAAGACTGACCCAGAGAAAGTGACATTTCCATCACCTTCAGTAGGATGGGAAGTGTGGGCTCACCTACACCTCTACCCACACAGAAGACTCAGTTTCCCTTCCTTATTAAGTGTGCTGGGGCTGCGCTGTTAAGAGCAAGATAGATAAAGATTCCAGGATATGAAGAAATGAAGAAGGGATAGCACTGCCTAATCGGCAGAGACAGCACTGTGAGGCTCACACCGCAGCACAGGGCAGGGATGAGTCTGAGTTCCAGATACTGCACAAGTGAGAAGGCCCTCTCCTTCCCTCTCTACTTGTGTCAAGAACTTCTCAGAGGCTGCCAGTGTCCTGCTCTGTGGGCTCATGGGCCACTCTCTCCACTTTGCTTCTGTTTCCTTCTTTCCTTTGCTGTATTACTGGTCACATTATGAAACCAAAAGTGTTTAAAACTGTCTCATTTTTAAACATTTTTGGTAACCTGTTCTTAAATATTTTAAAATACTTTTTTAGTTATACATGGACACAATATCTTTATTTTGTTTATTTATTTTTATGTGGTGCTGAGGATTGAACCCAGTGCCTCATACGTGTGAGCACTCAACTTTCCCCGCCAGAGGGAAAGCCACTGAGTCACAACCCCAACCCTATTCTTAATTTTTTAAATCAGGTAAGTAACACTTTACAAGTATCTTTTGTGTTTCTCAAAAAACAGCTGGACTAATGGTTTTTTATTTCTGTACAGGCCTTCCTTAGTTGAGGGAGACAGTGGCTCTACAGAGGGACTTTTCAGTCATCTTCAACAGCATGTGATTATGTGGGCTTTCTAAGAATTGAATGCCACCATAAGTTACCTTTTTATAACTCTTTTCCCATGAAACAATGAAGAATAATCAACTTCAAAGAATATACTAATTTCACTCAAGCCTAGTTTATAATTTTAGATGATACTGATTCTTAGGAAATGAAGAAAAATAATTGTTTTGGGTCTATAGCTTCCATCCTAAAATCTGTTAGTTTTTGAGGGGTGGGGTTAGGCTGAATAGTTAACTTAGCTAACTTGCCCCTCAAGACGGGCTCTTTTACTTCTGCATTCTTAGAGGCCAACTTGGGGAGGGGTTCAAATATATAAAAACACAGTAAATATTTCTAGCACATACTAGTGTTTACTAGGAATTATAAACACAGGGGAAATATTCTTTTGGTTTCTTCCTCTATAAAGAGCTGAGAAGGGTATTACATTTGGGGATAAATGGGAGAATTGTCACCCTAACTTGAGGTTTTGGAATACTGCCACAAATAGTCGTCGTGTTATTTAAATAATTATAGGAGTAAAGTTAGATAAGCAGATGTGTTACCACACTCGCACACTGTTCAGACACTAACATAACTTCTCATTTCTTACAAGCTGAACCAATGAGATCTAGGCCCTAATTTTTAAAAAGTAGATATAGCTTAGTAAACACATTTAATACCTAGAGAGTAATCAACTTGCTCTAAACTTAATACAGTAACTCCCATTCCTCAGACATCAAATCCACAGTCCTTATACATAGCAAAACTCTAAATCAAATATTTCTTACTCATGTTATTCTAACCCTTTATTCTCAATACTCACTGACTCATCTGCTCTTCTTCAATAAATAACATCAAGTATTGTGAGTGCACAATTTACTATACATGGTCATGCCCTGGGCTCTTATCCCTGCATTGCTCACTTTGTGGACAGCATTTGCCACAGGAAGGGTAGCAGTTTGCCATGTGGACCAGGAGGGAGAGGAAAGGACCAGAAAACATCCCAGGCAAATTCTTCCTACTATAGATTGAATGCTAATCTTTCCCCCAAAATCACTGGCTAGAATTCAACTTCTACAAAGCCTGATAAAGCTTTCTACCCAAATCTCGGACTTTCAGCAAACTCCAATGTATTCATTATAGAGTTCTTTTTCAGAAGCTTTCTTACACATTCTTCATATGCCCCTCAAGATGGGCTCTTTTACTTCTGCATTCTTACATGTTTACCCTATCTCCCCTGTGTAGTTAAAAGCCCTGTGAGGACAGAATTTCTATTTTCTCTTTCCAAACACAAAGAACTTTCTTTTTCATGTAGTGTGTGGACTGATAGTCAAGGCTCAAATTTTCTAATAAGAATACCATTCTTAGATAAGAAATAGGATATGGGAGATCAGATAACCCATCTAGCAGAAACAAGGTTTTGTTTGTTGCCTCTGGAAAGACACCACAGCAGATTCAAATGCCTTAGTGACTTTACATATACCATCACTTAAATACTGTAGTCCTGTATAATCAAATACTGACTTGCCCATTATGGTAAAAGGTATGTAAGTGCTTACCTGTCCTTGGGGAAGGGATTTACTTTGCAAGCTTCCAGCAAAAATTTAACGACTTCAACATGACCTACCCCCCCCCCAAAAAAAACAAACAGATATTAGTATTTAGTAGAAGTTAACTCTGGGGAAAATAATAATAAATGACTGGTTTATGTATTACCCTCTGCAGCAGCTACATGAAGTGCTGTTCTGGAATCATAATCCCGCTGTTCCATATCCATGGCTGACAAAGCAAATCTGAAAATTCATAAGCATAGCTATTCAGTATATATAAAACAAATTCAGTTCACACTGTAACATTCACTCTATAAATTTAACCTCAGGGCCTGTCAGGCGCCATCCTTTGCCAGGCTCATTAATGTTAACTAGAGTCCCTGTTCACTCAGTACCCAGGTGTCCTGGGAAATGCCACCTCACCTCATCCTTATCTTTGCTATTTGGGGGTAGGATGAAATATTAACCATCTCTCACAGAATTAAGTTTTATCACGCTATTATTCAAACTCCAGAAGAAAGACACACCTATACCAAATTTTATGTCTCAACAGGGCAAGAAGCTAATAGTAAAGTTGTATGTCTTCACAGAGATTCCCATTCTTTAATTTGATACTTTACATTCTACAATTTATGAGTACTGACTGGACTTTGAAACAAATGTAGAAATTAAGCCTATACATCTTTCCATTTAAAGGTCAGTTGCAACTCTATACAAGAGACTTTATATTAAGTATTCGGTAGTAGATGGCCTTTCCGATCCTGATGATTTACAGGACACCAGATTCCCGTCCCATCCCCCCACCAGAGATGGGGAGTGAATGTGGAATGGGGAGGTACTGTCCAATAATGGTAAACCCCTAATATTAATTAGCCAGGTTAGTTGGATAAGTTACCATTTGGGAATGCAGATATCTAGGCTTTTCTAAAAGGTGGAAAAGAACGAGACTGGGCTGCAGGCCTAAAGCATTGAACATGGGGGTTTAATAAAAATTTTGTTTGGGTTGTTTTTATTAGAGGGAAATGAAAGTGAGACCTTAGCCTTGATGCTAGGCTGCTAACCTAGCGTCAACTTCACAATAATGGAAAACCACATGCTAATCCACCCAGACAACATACCTTCGAAGGGCAGATACATCTCCAGTGTATGCAGCAAACAAAAGGTTTATCACTGATTTTACCTGTGAAGAAAAGAAAGTTCAGACATTCACAGGAAAAGACAAACCCACAGTGTTCAATTGTCACTGGTATTTCCATGTGCTTGGAATACTTCAGCTGGATCACTCGCAAAAGGTTATCAAGTACACTTCTATAACCAAATATACACATGTGTGGTATTTGCTTCTTTTAACAGTATTATGAAGGAAGATTCAATAATAAAGATAAGGTTCATGAGAGAAGGAATGGAATGATACCAGTTGGCACAAGAGTGAAAGCTCACAATCTGCTATTTGGGGCAACTTAAAATGCTTTAGCACTCTTCTCATTTAGCATGTCTCAGTTCTGTGAGCAAGTGTGTATACTGATAAAAGTCATCACATGATTAAAAACTAAATCATGCTATTTTAAGTATCTAATCCCTGCCAGCAATAACATTCCTCTCCACTAACTGGATTCCTTGCAAATCTTAAAGACAAAACTCAGTATTTATCATCTTAAACTTAGGAATAGGGCTGTACTTCACTGGAGTTTTTGTTTCCCTGCCCATCAGGTACAAATTAGAGCATTTAGAGAACCCATAAAACTGCTTAAAAGGTGGATCAACCCAGCAATGTTGATGAAAAACTACACTACTGATCATACAATTTGTTGGTAAATATTTTATAAATTTCCAGTTTGTCTTGTGCTTTATAACCTCAACATTCATACTGATGACCCAACTAACATTAGACGCAATGGTAGGAAATGAAAACTCAATGGGAGGGATGGAAAGTAACTTAGTTCTCCACAAACAACCTAGTTCTGGAGCTGTGCTTCAAGATCTTAAAATGGACATTCTGTTTGTGTTATGGCCCCCCACAACCTGTGAATTTTTAAAAACTAACAAACTGACCAGTATTTTCTAAGCCTGTTTTGTAGCAAAACTATAGTCTGCAAGATGCTCCATGAAAATAAGGGTCCTGTGATCAGATATGTCCTTAAAATATTAAATCTCCTTGGGAGATTCATGAACATATGAGAGGCCTTGCAGAGTTCTGAATACAGGAACTACCTGAGCTGTATACCTCCAAAATAACACTACCGGCCATTAGTGTTGGTATCCTTTAAAAAGCTAATACTCCTTCAGTCCATTAACTTCCCTTCCTGCCATTCTTTACTACTGCTGCCCATCCTGTCCCCTGAAGTCAGTCCCTCTGAACAGTCCAGACAATGTTCTGTATGGAGGTGGGAGAAAGTTACATCCAGAATACTCTTTAATATATAAGCATCCCCCACCATCCCATTTCTAGTCATCTAACTCTTATACCTCAAATTGATACATTTTAGGGAAAGGAGGTAAACATGCACATAGCCTTTTTTAAAGTCTGGGTAACTCTGATATGCTCTTTTGGGTTATGCACCATTTTTTTTTCTATTTTTTTTTTTTTTTAGGTGCTCTTGGCATCTTTTTTAGTGGTATCGGTTCTAAATCCTTTCTCAGAATTCCCCTTGTGCTCTTTAGCTACAGAATGCTGCTTAACTACCAGAGACCATTCATACTTCCCACTGGTCTCTCATTGCTAGTTCACAATTATTTTTTCATTAGTGTCCCTTATACTTTATTCAGGTCTTTAACACCAGAGGCCACTCATAAAACAGTGATGACCCTGAATACTTGATTGGGGGAAAAAAACACCTCTCATCTCTCCCCTCATTTTTATGCAGAGTACTTACTTAATATCTATTCTTTTTCCCTCTGTGCCTCAAACCAAAAAGTTATCCATCCTTCCTCACTGCCAAGATCTGCTTCTTTACCCGTTCCTTCACACAGTCTTCCAGACCTCCTAACTGCGCTCCCTTAACACCTTTGTTTCTAGCTTCTCCGACCTCTTTCTTCACTGGTTCCCTTATGTCTGCCTTAATGCAGACACAGCATCCCATTTTGAAAAACTACCACTTGACCCTCTTATTCCCTTTATCAGTGCATATTTTTGCAAGTATTTTATACTTTTGAATTCCCTGAAAATTATCTTCGTATTCACTGTTGCCTCTGAACAGTACTCTAAGAAGTTCCAGCAGCTTCCTAAGTCCTGATTCCTCTTGTCCTCCTCACACTCCCCACTCTCTCAGGACTTTTCTCCCAAGACACTGCTCCTCCTGCTGGCTCCTTTGCACATCCCCTGCCCACTTTCCACTGTCTAATTATACTTCAAGTCAGTCTCCATCTTTCTTGGTTTTCAACATAACGTCCCTCGAATGTTTCATATGTACCTCTGGGCAGAATGACTTTTCAATCTATATCTTTAATCGCTGTACCTAAACACCAACCCTATAGCTCTACTTGATTGCCACACTGAAACTTCAAACTCAAAAACAGTAACAATATTGACAGCTGCCCACTCTCGCTCCAGAAGTCTGCATCTACCTGTCTACTTGACATTACCTTCAGGTATTTCAGGGGTGTCTCAGAACTTGATTTGTTTTGCCTTCCCTGACTTCCAGTCAGCTCTTCCAGAATCTCCCATTTAGGGATGACACTAATTCATGCAGTTGCTCATTCTAATGCCCCAGAAGTCACCCAAGACTGCTGCATTTAAGTCCTCCACAGCCATTTAGGGGTACCCAGCCAGCTTCTTCCCACCAAGGTACCCAGGGAAGAAGGAAGCCTTCTTCACTCAGAGATAAGGAGCAGATCTGCTTCTGCCCAGAAACAATTACTAATTCACACAAGTCCACCACACAGACCCTGAGAATACTCCTTGTGTTCCTTCTCTCATAACCACAAGTAGCTCATCAACAAATCCTCCCACCACTTCTTACTACCTCTCTCTACTGCTGTAGGTCTATCTGAGCTACAAGCTTGCTTCACCTAGAGGGATGGGACAGCCTCCCAACTGTTCCTCCTATTTAACTGCTAACATAGGAATCTCATGAAAACATCGAGGTACTTGCTGTTTATCAGACAAAGAATCTATCAGACCAAGAATCAAATTCCAACTCTCAAGCATGGCTTGCATATCCAAATGCTCTGCTCCCCAGTTACACTGCACATCTGGTTCCCTACCACTTCTTCTTGCTGGGCTTCAGGTCCTCAGCACATAGGTGGTATCAAATCCCTCCATTCAGGTTTTATCCAACGTTATCCTGCAGACTGAAACACCCGCTTTCCTCACTCCTTATCCCTTACTTTGTTAACTCTCTCCATGGAAATTGTCACATAATATTCTCTCTTGTTCATTAAATATAAGCTCTTATCTTTCTCATTAAATATAAGCTCCATGTGGGCAGAGATTGTCTATTCTTTCTCCACCGTAATCCCAGTGCCTTCCACATGTAGTACATGACCATTAAATATCTATAGACTAATTAAGTGACCATTCTCTCCCAAAGTATCAAATATTCAGTTTGTTACCATCTTTTGGGTATTAAGAGTATAATCATTATCAATCACTTCAACTTCTCCATCTTCATGTATTATATTACCAGATTTATTCAATCCTTCTACCTGATGCCTCTGCTTCTCTAATCCTTCCACTTCCCAAAAGCTTTCACATATTTCTAATCATCTTCTCAAAGCATTGCTTTGATCACAGAATGTTTCTAAGTAGGGGAGTGTCAAGAAAACTCAAAATCATTTGTGACACAATTTAAATTCTTTAGTCTTGCATTCAAGTTTCTTCAGGCTAATTTTTTTTCTCTTAACCTTGACAGAGTAAAAAAGGTCTTAATGCCCTTGTTGTGTCTTGATGTCTGCACTCTTCTCTCCCTTTAAAAACTCCCAGATTCCCAAATTCTTACCTACCCTCCAAGGCTAGCACGAAATGCCCTTTCTTGCTGCCACACCTCCCCAGACCAAATCATCCCAGCATTCATTTTCCATATAGCTTATTGCCAGTTGTCCACACAGTGCCCTGACAGCACGTCAGGGTAGAGTCATCAATTAGGCACTCCTGTCCCACCACAACCCTGAATATAACTTCTGCCCCTTTTAAGCCAGATAGTCATGCTATTCCCCGAAAGCATCCTTTCTCTCCTCATTTCTCAATGAAATGTTATTCTTATCCCAACTCTGTGAATGCTAATCTCTTAAATCAGAAGTAATCTCCTTTGATAGGAATGTTAATCAGTACAACCATCATGGAAAACAGTACAGAGGGGGAATAAAAACAGTATAAAGGTGACTCAATATTTTAAAAATAGAACTACCACAGAATCCAGCTACACCACTCCTGGGTATATATCCAAAGGAAATGAAATAGGCATACAAAAGAGACACCTGCACACCAGTGTTTATTGTGACACTATTTACAATGGCCAAAATATGGGATTGGTCTAGGTGCTCATCCACAGATGAATGGAGAGAAAATGGTACATATACACAATTAAGTATTATTCAGAGTATCATCAGTCTTCATAAGGAAGAATAAAATCCTGTTGTTTGTAGGAAAAGGAATGAAACCAGAAGTCATCAAGCTAACTGAAAAAAGCCAGACACAGAAAGACAAGTATCTTGTGTTTTCTCTTTTATAGGGGTGTGGGGGAGAATTGAAAGTAGAAGAGGGACTATTAAGGATAAGGAAGGAGGCCAGGGAAAGGAAGAGGAGGATGAGAGAAGTTAAAATTGGGGCAGGTAGACCTGATCAATACACAATATATGCACGTATAGAACTGTCATAATGAAATTGTACAGTAATTGTACAATTAATGTGTTAATGTAAAAATAATATAATCTTCTCCCACATTTGCCATACTACATCACAAATGACCATGTGGGACATTTACTTGTGTACATTATTAATTACCCATAGTTCTCCTTAAAATATATTTGCTCTTCTAAGCAATAAATCCTCATTTATTTCAGTGACTGTATATATGAACTACGTTTCTTTTTAAATTCTGAATTTGGACCAAACTACTTTGAAGAGATATTACATATATAAGCTTAGTCAATTATTCAATGTTTTAAAAGTTCTAAAAGAACGTTTCTTATAAATAAAGTCCATTGAAGAATTATTTTAGAATATAATTAGTTTATTCAAAGTATGTTAACAGTTTATTTTCAAGCATATTTCATCTCAGAAATAAATATGAGAGTAAAGGAGAAAACTTCAATGTACAAAGGCTTTCAGACAAATGTGGGGGGCATTAGCTTGCCCTAAAAAAATTATTAAAAAGTAATATAGGGGGTTGGGGTTGTGGCTCAGTGGTAGAGTGCCTGCCTAGCATGTGTGAGGCACTGGGTTAGATTCTCAGCACAACATACAAACAAATAAAGGTCCATCAACAGCTAATAAAATATTTAAAAAAAATTAGCATGGAAGTTTGTTGTTTTTCCCATGAAAATAAAAACCTAACTTCAGGGATAAATTTAGTCCAAACCAGAAAACTGGAGTCTGATCCCCAAATGAATGTCACTTTTCCCAAAACAGGAAAGCTCTAGAAGGCAGCATATGCACAGGCCCCATTTAAAAGTCAAACCACAAACGCCTCTTCATTCCAGCAAACAGCCCCCTAGATTTTAAGTCTGCATACATCATGAGCTATGGGTGGAAAGTCAAGAAAGAAAATGAAACTAAGTTTTAAGACAACAAATGGATTGTTAGTTCAATTAGGGACAGTCCATTTCCTGCTCTGCTAAAAGAATTTCACCAATATTCCCAACTAAACTGACACACCTTTAGAAGGCCTACTACAGCCAACAACCTGAAGGCGTAGGCTCCCCAGAAGTTCACTCATTCACCTCCAACAACTCTTGCGAAAAACGTAGGTGTGCTATCCTTTGATGGAGGTTCATTCCCTAATTTCCCACAGCATATCTGAGTTGTGTTCACTTTAAAACACCTGTCTACATAGCTAAAGTCCAGAAAATAATGGGTTAACAGTAACCGTCAGTGGCATGGAAGCTGTATTTTGATGAATCATTCACCATGAATCATTCTTCAATAACATAGAAGCAACTATAGCTCTATAAATTAAGGGCTCAAGATGTTTGACATATTCCTCCCCAGAGGAAAGAGAAATTCCACTTGGGTAGAGAGTCATTAAAAAGTCATAAATTCCATGTTAACAGTTTTCCCTTCGTCTTGTAGATTTTTCCAGTACTACTACATTTTCCTTATCAAATCTGCTTCTCAGAACCAGACAACCTTATCTTAGTTTATTTGTACAAAGTCACCACAACAGTGGGACAAAAATGTTCCAGTTCACATGAGTTCACTTGACACCGCATGCCTGGCGTACCAAAACCTCACTCTTCCCACAAAGCTGGAAGAAGGTAGAGGGTTCAATCAATTTTACCGGTCACGAGATGTTCTTAGGTCATCACTCCTATCGTTCTCCTATTTATTTTGGACTTGTTTAGAAGTGAATTGTTTGACTTTTATCTCCTCCTTCCGAATTTCCTGATAACTCTGTACTTATAAGTAATCATATCACTTTGTACCTATATAATGGATGACCCTAAAAAAATTCAACATTTGAACAGTTTTAACTGCTTTTTAAAAATCCCTGACACAGGCTGCAGTTGTGGTTCAGTGGTAGAGTGCTGGCACATGTGAAGCAATGGGTTTGATCCCCAGCACCACATAAAAATGAATAAGTAAAGGTACTGTGCCCATCTAGAACTAAAAGTATTTTTTAAAAAAATCCCTGACAAGCTGGAGGTAGAATTCATTGGTGGATATATTGTATTTATTACCACCACTGAGATTCTGAGGCTTGGCTCAAGTTCATTTAACATGTGAACTAGTGGTACAGCTGGTACAAAACTCAGACATCTGCATTCTCAGTTCTGTAGGATTTGACCTTGACAATGCATTGTCCTTAAGAGATCTTCTTATCCAAAGGACAGAAGGCAATCAAAAGATTAAATAGCAATTTAGCTCTAATTCATAAAGGTCCTTTGCTAAATATTGAAAGGAAGGGGGAATGGAAAGAAAAGGAGGAGGAAGAAAGGGACAGAGAGTGGAAAGGTTGGTTTGTCAGTTTTACACTTTACTTCCAACTACTTTATGTCAACTCTATTAGCAACTGCAAAACTAACATTTCCCTTGGTTTTCATCCTAGTTTCTGTCTTCATACAAAGACTACTTAGGTCTTTTGGAGTGGCTTTAATGAAAAGAATACAGCAGGTAACTGAAAAACCACCCTTCTGTTTCTATCATGTCTAGTTTGATGTAAACTGAGTTCTCATTTCCAGTTCATCACAGTATCTATTGTCATGGAATAGATACTCTCTTCATCTGTTAAATAAACCATCATGCCTGCAGATCCAATTTTGTTTTAAAAGCTTCACTCCAAGTTGGCTGTTTATAGCCTTTAAATGAAGATAAGCTTCCGGACTTATTTCATAAATATTTTTCTTAAGGTCATGTAAACACATATGAACCTATTATAGTATAGCTAAAAGAAAATTTTAAGTTGCCAACAGATATAAATTAAACGCCTCAAAGGCAAAGGTAAATATATCTATACAATGTATATGTGATCAAAGATATTTCCTCTTTCTTTACTACTAAGCTTATTTAATATTGGTAAGGATGTTTAAAACAAAATTATAATGCTTTTATGATTGGATAGTCTAAGGTATGATGCTACATGTTCCTAAGCTTTCCAATGATTTATTCAAAGATATTAATATACTATATATAGACAACACTAATCCAAATGACAAGATCAGAGAATCAGAATCAATCCTTTATGGGAAAAGTAATGCACCCATTTCATGACCGTGTTTCTAAATTTGTACACAAATACAGGAAGTTCTCATATGGTAATTTCAAAAGAGAGAAATAAATCATACAGCAAATTTTATTCTAAAGGAAATTTCTATCTTACAGAAATCTCACTTAAAAAATATAAGGTCAGCTAGGTGCAGTAGTGCACATTTGTAATCCCAACAACTCAGGAGGCTGAGGCAGGAGGATAGCAAATTCAGCCCTAAGCAACTGAGCCAGGCCCTCAGCAACTTAGCAAGACCCTGTTTCAAAATAAAAAATAAAAAGAGCTTGGAGTGTTGCTCAGGGGTAGTCGCCCCTGGGTTTAATCCCTGGTACCAAATTAATTAATTAATGAGAAATATATGTAATAAATAAAAACATATATGTGTGTGTGTGTGTGTGTGTATATAAACATAAACACACACATACACACACACACACATATTCAAAACAACAGCTCCAAAGCATTCTGCTCATAGTTAAGCTAAATAATAAACTCTTTTAAGCAAACCATTTCAATCTATCAATGAGTAGATTAGCAGAAATAATTTCACTTATTGGTAAGCTAAGAAGACACATCATGAAGCAAAATGTTAAATTACATCTTCACAACAAAATGTTAAGATGAAACATCTCCTCTTTCTTGACTGAGGCAAGTACTTGAAGTATTATTATTTCTGTTCTTATTCAGCTGACAGAAAACTGAAGGCTAAAATATTTAAACAACTTGAACAGGACATCAGAGTTTTAAGTGGCCAATAGGGAGTTGGGCCCAAAATGACTGATACCAGGGCCAGTGCTTGCAACTGCTAACTATGTTAGGCCAACAGATTTCCTAGCAATACCTGAGACTTCCTTGACAATGCAAAACTAAAATAAAAATAGGTTGTGATAGGAAATCAGAAAATACCAACTAAGGAATTTATAGGGATATCAGAGACACTAATTTTATACTGAGGTGCTAACCAAAGGTGTTTTTTATAAATGGGAAAACGGGGGAACAAAATAAATAATTCAGTTTGATATGTCAATACCACAAACATCAAATGGAAAAATGTTAAAGACATTATCTTTATTCTTTGTATTTAAACCTCTAAAAATGAAAAGTGTTTTAGATTAATGTGAATAAAAGCAAATATGAATACAATAGCATTGGCAACAAATTAACAGCTTCTTATCTCAGTGGCTCATATTATTTGGGTAAATGTCAATGAATGGTCTAAAAAGATACCAATGAACTCAAGCATCTCTCCTTTTATACTTGATTATAAAAGTAGCTAACAATATACCTTTGTGTGGTTTGAAAAACAGTACTCCTAATTAAGTAGTAGCAAGTAGAAGAAAAATAGAAATTTGAGCAAGGTCAAAGGCAGCTATTCCTTTGAAAACAAAACTGCCTTTCCCATGTGACAACCCCAAAGAGCATATGCACTCCCCTGACAAAGTTCTCATTTACTTTCTTCCCAACCTCTTCCTGTCTAATACAAATATTTGTAAAACTTCATGAAGATTAGTTTATATCATATTATGTGTTTAGACAGAAGACAAGATGCCACACTTCTAGAATAGATGTTGTTTTATTAATAATTTTTATTATAACTAAAAAATAACTACATAAAACCCCAAAGAGATGAAGAACCTAAAAGCAAAATAACACAGGAAATAAAATTGGTCACCAAATACTTACACATATTACTTCAAAGAAAAATAAAATCAGGGTTATTGGAATCAAAAGATTCTTACAAAGACTCCATCTTGTGTAAATTAAAATTAAATAAATACAAATATAAATCAGATTGCTAAAAAGATGGGGCTCTATTTCTGCTGAAAAAAAAAAGTAAGTTTTGGCAGTGGTATAGGCAGAATTATGTCTTCAACTCGAGTTTAAAGATCCATCTCTTTTAGCATGCCCTAGATACTATAACAAAGCAAGGCATAGGGACATAGGTTTACTCTAGTTACTCCAGCCACCAAATATTCTTAACTGACTGCCTTGATATTAAGGAGAAGAAAAAAAAATCCCTTACTTCCATGTGTCTTTAGAGAAACACACTTAACTCTGTTATTTTTCATGTTTACTTCAGAGCTCTATTATGAAGGGTCCAGTGTGTGTACTTTATGAACCACACACAAAGAAATGTAACAATGCTTCTCTACTGCTTAATCAAAGCAGTTTCACAGCCTTTCTTATTTGATAACTACGCAAGTTACAATATCAAGCTGTGCCAACACATTACACAGGAAGCTGCGAGAAAAGGATGTTTTTAAGAACCTCAAAAATAAGCCATTTAAAGTTTGATATGTATCTGTGTGTGTCTAACTTTACATTGCTCTCTGTGCATATAAAATCACTCTAGCACCATTTTTCAGGTCTTAATCACTAGATTGTTCAGCATCTATCTATATTTTAGTATTTACAATTCTTAGTAATATTTTATTCTGTGAGGTGAGGCATGGCACAGTTACACACAGAATTCACTTGTTCATGTAATCTGTATTAGTTGTAAGTAAGACAAACCAAATTCTAAAAGGAAAAAAAAATAATCCTCTAAATGCAAATCTTTTATGTAGGAAGGGTTCAAAATAGATTCCAAAGCCTGTCGTTAAAATTGGTATCTGGTAAATGCCCTAAAATACTCTGTCTGATCTTCTGTAGTTCCTACCTGCCTAAATTCAAATTCAGGACACAGTCACAGGATACTAAGAGTAACAAGATGGTATTTGCCATTGCTAAAAATCCAGGGTCACCAACCTCAGTGGTATTCTGAAAACACTGCTAGGTTTCCTTCAGTTTTCTCTCCTACTTTACAGCAAACATTTCCTATCTTCCCTACTCTCTGAAACTTCACACATCTTCCCAACCCATTTTCAAAAGAAAGCCTTCCTTCATACTCTTCAGGAAAAGAAAGCTGATACCCCCTTAACCCAGCTGTGTCTGTAAACCTCTCTGCCTTTCTGTGTCCTATTTTATTGGAGGAGGTGCCCTTCCTGCCACCAAAACTGTGACCCCATTTTTTTCCAGGGACCTCACTTTTTTGGCCAATGCCTGTCTTGTGTCTACTTTAAGCTCTCATTTTTTACAGATCTCCTTCTCCTTTCCCCCAACTTCCTTTTCAAAATTCTGTGGTACTAGAGATTGAACCCAGGGGCACTCTATAACTGAGCTATATCCCCAGCCCTTTTTATTTATTTATTTTAAAATACTGAGACAGGCACTCACTAAGTTGCCCACACCAGTCTTGAACTTGTGATTCTCCTACCTTAGTCTCAGTTGGGATTCCTGGTGCATCATCATGCCTAGCTTTACTGCATCTTTTTCTTTTTTTAAATCATCAAACGTTCTCTAGTCCAAAAGTTCTCTGACCTTTACATCCCAAATACAATAAAGATGTTTTGAAAAGGAGAAGGCAGGTTACCAAACAATAAAAAATGGCCATGCTATCTACTATTTTTATTTTTCAAACTAATCATTTTAATACAAGAAAACCAGAATGGTTATCATATAAATGAAAAACCCTCATCTTAATTTTATTTTTACTTTCTCTGGTTCCAAACTCCTTGAAATGTTCTTTTCCTTGACTACCTGATACATTATCCTGGATTTTTTCTCCTGTCTACTTTGCCCTAGTGGAATTGCCTTCTCTGCTACCCTACTTTTAAAAAGAGAGTTCCTTAGAATGCAATCTTTGATCTCCCCACACCTTTTTAAAAAATTTCAATGCAAAGTGTGCTCTTTCTTTTGAAAAGATTTATTTTATTGGATTTTATTGATTCTTCTTAGTTATACATGATAGTAGAATCCATTTTGATAAAATTATAGAAGCATAGTATATATCTTATTCTAATTAGGACCCCATTCTTGTGGGTGGGCATGATGGTTGGGTTCACTTAGTTATTTTCATATGTGTTCATAGGAAAATTATGTAGAGTTCTCCTTACTCCACACTATCTATTTCGGTAATCTCACATACCACCAATGCTCCAAATACTACAATCTCACACTGGACACACAAAATTGCATCTCCAGCTTATACCATTCTCTTAAGTTTGGGCCCATAACTGACTTCTTTCCCATCATCATTACTTAAATATCTTACAAATCCAAACATTTCAAAGGGAAGTTAGTTTTCACACTACTAATTGCCTACCAATTATCCACTTCTCACCCATTCCATTCTAACAGAATCTCTACTTAATAGTGGTACCAATGTGCCCAATTAAAAGACACTTTCCTGGAGTCCCTTGTCTTTGGCCAGGGTCTGGTGGATTTCTGGAAAAGATTTTTCCTGATTTAGGTATTACTCATTTCTCTCCTTTCTTCTTCCACTTTTGCCATTCAGGTGAGGCTAAAAGTGGGATGGCCAGCATGCAACTACAAGGTGACAGGCATGAGGCCAACATACATTCCACCACTAAGCCTGGCAGAGCAGTTTACCTTATTAAAGTTAAAAGTCCTAGACTGTTTTCCCCTTAGATGTTTTGTTATTTTAGAAACATAATCACCTACTTGTTAGTTAACTGTTAACCAACTCCCTTTTATTTGTAATCAGATCCTTTAACAGTTATAATAGCCTAAATTAAACTACTTTTTCCATACTCCTAAGGTTTGCTTCACCAATGGTCTCCATCATAGTAGATGCATCAGCTTCAGCCCTATTGTTCACACTAAAAATTGGGCATCCAACTAGATATTTCATTCTCTTTCACACATAGGATATGTGTGAAATAGGATAGGATATCTAGTCTAAGCCATCCTCACATCTTATGTCCCTCTCCTCAACTTTTGTCTCTCTCTAGTCTGTTTTCTACAGAATGATGCTTAAAAATCAAGTCACATCATTCTTCTCAAAAGCTTACAAGTTTCACGTTGTACTTGAAATAAAATCCACAACTCTTAATGTGGAATCTTAAACCCTGTAAAAATGTTTCCGAGACTGGTCCACAGAACTATCTTTGGCAGAAGCACCTAGAGTACACATTAAAAATGTAGATGATTGAATCAAGCTATGGGATTGTGCCCCTAGGAAGCTGCATTTTAAAATTTGGACATCCTAACAATTCTGATGCACATTGAAATACAAGAAAGTTCACCCACTCTGCATAATATGGTCCTATCTCTAAAGTCATCCAGGACCAATCTTACATCCCCTTCAACTCACTCTTCCTTGTTGTTTGTATTTTACCTTCTCAAATGTGCTAAACTCCTTTCTGTTTTGGGACCTTCAAGCCAGACTAATCTATCAGTCCCATTCCACTCTTCCTCTGACTCTTAAAACTTAAGTATTATCTTTCAGGGAAAAACCAACCATACCCAACCACCGAGAGTAAATGAGGTTTTGTTATATCCTCACTTAGCACTCTTTAGGTTTCTATTACTTACTTATTATTGTTGCATTACTTAACAATTTTTTTTAAATAAATAAAACATTAAAGAGATAGATGGCATTTTTGTCTGCAACTACTCCCCCCCCACACAAGTAAGCCTTCTCTGAATACTGGCATTCATGTTCTTACACTTGTAGCTTCACTGTATCCCTGTGTCTCAAAGTTTGTTACAGATGTATAAAAATGTCACTATAAGAGATACTATTTGGCAATTCACTTCCTTTATAATGGCTAAAATGAACTACATCTATATACATCAGTAGTAAATCACTTATGACCATTTAAATTATTTCAGTAATTATTTATCCAATAACTGTCTCCTAGATTGCAAACATCATGAGCTAGATCATATCATTTGCATTACCTTGCAGTTTCTGGCACACAGGCAAAATATAAATACTGGTTTAATGAAGAATGAACCAGTGAATGAATAATGCTAGGGCTAATATATACAGATGAATTGTAATAATGCTAAGATTAAATTATATAGACTACTCCATCAAATTAAATTAGCCAAACATCCTGAATTACTTCTGTTTGTGTACTATTTAAAGAAAAACTAGTGAAATGCAAAGAGAGGGGGTAATAATTCCTTTTGTTTTTCACTTGGTAGAAAAAAAAAGACCTAAAGAAAAGAAAATAATTTTAAAGTTTATACACTTTTTATTATATATAGAAGAATCGAATCTTGTATATTAGCAAGACTTGTACATACTGCCAAAATGAAGAGGAGAAAACACAAGCAGAAAATAATTACTGCTACACAGAAAGGATGAAAATTTGGTAACTAAGTAAAATAAGGGTCCAGAACCCTAAAATGGAAGCCTGAAACCAAAGGAGCCTGTTCCTTCAGCCACTTTCTTATAGTCATATAAGATTGGAATACAACTTCATAAAAGGAATGAGCATTATCTGACCACTCTTGTACCACAGTACATTTATTACAAAAGCGATTTTAAAAAGAGCAATTTAAGTGTAAAATGGGTACATTAACAAAACCACCAATTTTCCAGAGTAAAGGGATTGGAATAGGTTGGGTTTTAAGTATAATTTAATCAGCAAAATTGTTTCTTCACAGTACAGTATCTATTGCATATACCTGTGTTGTGACTGTGCTTAGATTTAACATTATCATTAAAACCAAAACACATATACAAAGACAATTATAAATGGATCTAGACAAATATAGGAATTTGATCTTCATCACTGAATCATTCTAGTGTTGCTGGTTTAAAAAAGAAAAAAGAAAGCACTTCCTAAAAACAAGCACAGATGTGAACAAAGATCAATTCATTCTTGGATCATATCATGAACTGTTATATGTAAATAGGACAAATGAAAATTATACTTGGAATTCTATAAAAAGCACTAAGGGACAAAGGTTGATTAAGATTGTTAAATTAAATTTAACTGACAGACATCTAGAGGCAACAAACAAAAAAATTTTTAAATGCATTTTCTAAAATAATTTGTAAGAGTTAGATAAACACCAATTGTTAGTGCTAACATACTAATTTGCATTTAATACTGTAGAAGTACATAACAAGAACATTTTTAAAGCACTTATATAAAAAATGAAATAAAGGATGGTTTTAATGGTAGGATTTAGGACTGACCTTCTCTAAATGAAATAATTTTGGATTTAATTTTCCCATCTATATACTTTAGAACAAAAATATAATCATTGCAGATTAAACAGAGTAACTTTAATACGAACTCTCCCTAAAATCTTGGTCTATGGGGATTTTGACATTGTTAGACTTTTAATTTTCATGAACTATTCCAATGTTATTAATAAGGTAACACACAAATTCCTCACTACTTTTTCCCTCCAGTACCAGAGATTGAATGCAGGGTGTTTAACCCTGAGCCACATTCCCAACCCCTTTTATTTTTTATTTTGAGACTGGGTCTGGCTAAGTTGCTGAGGTTGGTTGCAATCCTCCTACCTCAGCCTGGGATTACAGGTAAGTGCCATCATGCCCAGCCACTCATTACATTTCATAATGGGAGAAGCATAGTCTGTTGTCAAAAGGGATGAGCCCTGAAACCAAAATCATCTGTGTGTAAATCTTGGCTGTAAAAGTGTGCAACCTTAGGGAATTTACATAAAATATAATCAGAACCTATAGATGTAATAAAATACCTCTTCCTAGTATTTACCTACTTCATAGTTTTTATTAGGATTTAAGAACTCTTGAAACATGTATTATTATGTAGATGATTGACCCATACTAAATCACAATAAATATTAGTTATTACCAATGATCCTAGAAGCCATGCTATTCAACTATTCAAAATTTGATATTCCTAGGTTTCTGTTGATGTGTTTAGACCCAAGTAAGGACTGATATAATTATAATTAGCTCTGATATGTACACTACTAAGCTTCCTGTGATAGGCATCTGACAAAAGGAATTCTGACTTCCAAGGTCTTTGGCATAAGGAATAGGTATGAATGGGGCATTTGTTTCCATTTTCAATTCCTGCCAATTTTAGGTACACAGGGTTATTTCAAATGTGTGATCACTACTGTGCATGAATGAGAAATATGATAAATTCAGTACTTCTTCATGAGTCAATTTCACTCAAGGACTGAGGAAAAAAATTTAGTCATAGAACTAGTAAAAATTGTGTTAAAAAAAACTAAAACAGGCATTATAAAGTGGAGCAAAATGCACAAGGATTAAAAAAAAAACTAAAACAGGCATTATAAAGTGGAGCAAAATGCACAAGACATGGAAGTATATGCCTAATGGACAGCCTACTCAGGTCCTAAAATACTCATGCAGCAGTCATTGATGCCATGTAAGTCATAAAAGCATAAGGTACACTGAAAGTTTTAATGTATTAAGAAATTTTTGCAGGAGATCCTAAATTTTTAACAAAAAATACCCTGTTTCACAATGGTACTCATTAAAACTTTTTGCAAAGCAAATACTACAGAACATAATATGTAAATTCTCCTCTAACCAGAGCTCCTCCAAACAAGTAAATATACTAACACATGAATAAGTAGACAATAACATGACAAAACCCAACACAAGGCATACCAAATAAACAACAGTGCTGGTTCTGTAGTAAGCAAGTATGAAGATATAAAATAAAATTACACACTAGAGACTGAATAAAAATTACAGCTTCTTAAGTCTTTATTACTTAGTTAAAAACACAGCAAACTAATTCTCTTTCTCCTTTGTTCTCCTTCAGAAAAAAAAAAAAGATAGTCTCCAAGTCCTGTTGAAATAGCATATTTTAGTTGAAAAACTTCACTAATAGGTAAATAGAAAGTTAGGCTCTATTCCCCCTCTTCCTCAATCCCATTCTCTAAAGTTTCTCTTTCAAGTAAAAAGGGATGATAAAAGAGACATATTCTATGGTATGATTAAAGAGAGCTAATGGTATTAGTTACCACAGAACTTTAACAAAATCAATTGTCCTATAATTTCATCAAGAGGTCAATGAAATTTCATTGTATAGAAAATGTTCATTCATATCAATTCAAATACTCATCTCAAAAACTATTATTTGGTCTATTTCCTTATTCAGGTTATAAATTGTGTGTAAGATGCATGTATCCAGGCTTCATGCAAAATACTAAAGAATAAAGCTATACTATACTGAAGAAAAGAAGTTTCGACTTGTACATTTCAGGTATATATTTTCTTTAACTTTGTCAAATGTCAACAATACTAAAAAGATCTGGAAGTGAAAATATAAACAACATGAATATTCAGAAATGAAAACCTATTCACGAGTAACTATAATTTTTAAAATTATCTAATTTTTCGGCCAAAGACAAATAATGATATAAAAGAATGAAAAAGAAAGTATAATACTTAAATTAAGATACTATATTGAATTTTCTCATTATAATCTTTAATATTCAGTGACTAGGAGAAAGAATAAAACAATAGACTATGGGAAGAGTTCAGTTAATAATTTATACCATGGTTTTATATAACATCATTAATCTCATTTAGTGGAAGAAGGTCAGAACTTAAGGATTAAGTTTTATGTTGTCCCTAGTGATACATACAAAATAATGAAAACTGTTCATTCTGACCTCGAACTAAAGAGAAGTTTAATAAGAGATTGAAGATCAAGATTTCAATTTGAAATTTACAATGAAATGGTTCAAGTATGAGTAGTTAGTTACAATTATAGTTGACATTAATATTTCAGCACATTCTTATTTTAGTACACATTGTGTAAAAGCAAACAGAATTTACATTAAATAAGGGCCCAATTCTTAAAAGTTAAGGTTTTTCACTTTTATAAACTCATAGAAGGGCTAACCAGGCAAGTTTAAATTCTGAGAATTAAAAAATCAGTTGTTTTTGGTGCTGGTGATTAGACCCAGGGTCTTACACATGCTATGCATACACTCTACCAATGAAGTACACCTGAATTTCAGAGAATAATATTCTCTTGAGAGTAACAATATTTAAGTCTTAACATTTTACAAGTCAACAAGGCCTTTAAAAAATTAATACATTTCAAGAACACAATACACATTTTTCTTTATAAATAAAAAATAAAAATCCACCTATTATGAAATTGATACTGAAGACAATATGTTCTATAAACAGAATAAATTAAAAATCAGAAAACTTGTTCTGAGGACACTTACTGATTCAAATGTTTAAAATACAACAAGGGAAGCAGGCAGTTACCTTGCACATTTCTGGGAAAAGTTCATACGTAAAGAAAAGTGTTATGTTTCTTCTGTTAACATTTGTTTAGAACTCGAGTAGCTTTTGCTTATGTACAATCTTTTTTACTTATATATTTAATCTAACCCCAAAGGAATTTATTTTAAAAAGCCAACAGTGCAACATTTATTTTTAGAGTCACATTTCTGCTACACTCACTTTCTTTCAAAGGTTCCGGAGTAATGTTTTATTTTTAGAACTACTGTATAATTATAACATTCATTTCTAACTTTGATAGATTTGATTAATTACAGCACATTGTTTTTTACTGGAAAATATAATTAAATACTTTTAATAAATGCTGATGATACAATCAGACTGCAAAATAACCTATAGTCACATTAGCTAATGCCAATTATGATCATTAAAAATAAATTTAAAAGTCTGTTGAAACAAAACATACAACAGAACAACTACATAAAAACATTTAAAAAATGTAAATATGTTAATAGAAAAAACAAAGTGCTAAAAAATCTGGAAAGGGGGCTGGGTGGAGTGGGAGTTACAAACTTTAGGAATACTTGCAAGCTCAATTCTGTGATTCTAAAAAAATACAAGATTATGGTAAATGAAAGTACAAAGATCCAGAAAGGCTGAACTACGTTTTAAAAAAAAAATTCTTCAGCTGTTTAAAAAATATAAATTTAATTATAGCTCAGGGTTTTGAGTATAATTTCAGGGCAGAGTATATTGTTATATAAATAAAAATCACCAGAAATGCAATGTGAAAACAAAAATTTTAAGACTATTTCAGGTAAAAATTTTTCCTTCCAAAAGATAAGTATTACAACTAGATAATTTCAATCATCTGAGGTATCTGAATTAAAAGTATTTAAGAAAGATAAATATTTTAGAGAAACAAAGGCTATTATTTTAATACTGTGTCTAGAAAAACCATATCCTCAGATATTAAAAATTTGCTTAAAAGGGCTGGAGATGTGCTCAGTGGTTAAGTGTCCCTAGGTTCAATGCCTAGTACCAAAAAAAAAACAAAGTAGAATAACCAGGGGCCAGGGATACAGCTCAGTAGTAGAGTGCCTGCCTTGCTCTGTATTTAATCCCTAGTGCTGGGGGAAAAAGAAAAAAAAAAAAAAAAAAAGTTGACTAACAGTGTTATGAAACCAGTTACCAGAAGTAGTAAACATTAGGTACTTATTCTAATATGAAGTTTTTCTTTTTATTTGTTTTTTTCTGGTGCTGGATATACAACCCAGGACCTCTAGCATGTTAAGTACATACTCTACCACTAAGCTTACAACCCAAGACCTCTAATATGAGCTTTGTGAGTCCATCATAATTCATGTTTTAAAAATTAAGGTAATATATGACCATTTTCCAATAATAAGTGTTTTATAATTTATTGTTGGGTATGATCTATAAAAAAAAATACCACATATACCACCAAAAAAGCAATGCATCAAAGTGATAATTACTTAGAAGGAATCAGGAAGTCAGGAAATCCTTATAAAAGTCAGGCTTTATACATATGGCATATAGTATATAAAAAAATCTCTATTACCCAAAACTTATAAAAATTACTAAAATAGAAATACAATCATCTATACAACAGAAATGGTAAACAAAGTCAATCTAAAATTTCCTTATTTTGATATGCTCACAAAATATAAATAGAAAATAAAGTTTGAATACCACAGTAACAGAATTACTTAAAGATTTATTATCAGTCTTCCTGTTTCAGAAATAAGTATTTCTCTTACTCCTTATGAAAATTAAGAACTCTAAGAAATATCAAGTTTTGCCAATTCTGTTTTACATAGGGTAGATTTGGCCTCAAATGTCCTCATAATTTTCTACATTTATTCAACAAATCATGTACATTTTTAGGTATTTACAGTAATAAACTATTGGATTGGGAGGGAAATAAAAGAACCTCTCCCAATCCAAATAAATTTCTTGTATTTCTAAGCAATGTAAGAAACAAATATTTTAACTGTGTTATTTTGAAATAAAAGAAATATTGCTTAATTTAGATATTCTTGAATGTATGTTCACATATAATTTTGCCCTTGGACTCCATGACACAGAACAGACTAATTAAAGTCCATTCTGAATAAATCTAAATGAAATTTAGGGCCATAGTATCTGGTAATAAACTTCCATATATACCAAATCTCTGACATCTATCTAGTTTTGGTTTTATTATACATTTATAAATACAATACTTACTATAAATGGCACAATAGGAATTGAGAAGAAATCACATATTAAATAGACTGATCATAAATCTTTTGAAAAATGCATTCTAGCATTTTCAAGGTCATCCAGTAGAAAATTCAAAATTCTACAAATGAATAGTAAAGCAGATTTTTTAAACATAAAAATTGTATATAGTAAACTAAATAAAACCATTCCATACACTGTCAACCTGAAAAGTACATTATTTAAACTGAACAGAATCCTTTTGGGGGGATGGGATGGGGAGAGGGTACCAGGGATTGAACCCAGGGACACTTAGCCGCTGAGCTACATCCCTAGCCTTTTTTAAGACAGGGTCTCATCAAGTTGCTTAGAGCCTCATTAAATTGCTGAGGGTAGCTTTGAATTTGCAATCCTCCTACCTCAACCTCCTGAGCCACTGGGATTTCAGGTGTGCACCACACTGCTTGGCCAATTCTTTATAATAAATGTTGGGAAGAGCTCAAAGTCAAACGTCTTCCCTGTGCTGGAGTTCCTCAATATTGTTAGTTACTCTTTTACCCTGACAGTACTGGTAGTGAACGGGAAGAGTAACAACAGAAACCACAAAGCCAAGTTTAATAAGTAGAATATGTTACACTTTATAAATTTAGGGGCAGCAAAAATTTTATTTTATTTTTTTGTTTTTGGTACCAGGGATTGAATCCAGGAGCACTTACCACTGCGCTACATTCCCAGCCCTTTTTTTATATTTTCAGACAGGGACTCGCTAAGTTGCTTAAGGCCTGGTTAAGTTGCTGAGGCTGGCCTTGAACTTGTGATCCTCCTGCCTCCGCCTGCCAATATGCTGGGATTAGAGGCGTGTGCCACCGCAAAAGGAATACAGATCAATGAACCATTTATACATAATATACTATATGGAAAGAACTATTGGTCATCTTCAGAATATAAATAGATTTAAACAGGGAGATGAAATAAATATACAAACACATACATATACAACATATACACACATTATATATAAATTATCAACATGTTAACAGCTCTTTCCACATACATATATACCTATGAAATTCTACACTGTCAGATAAAGACCACAAGCATTTTGAATTTCTTTTGCCTTCGCTTCAAATGAGTTAAAGAAAATTTACCTTTAGAAACAAGTTAATCATATACGGTTATATATGTTGAATATAGCATACTGAAATTCCTTAGTAATTAGTCCAAAAAGAAATATTTGGAAAAAAAATCCCACATATTAATGCAAATTAAGCAAGCAAGTTTTAAAATTTATACAATATGCTTGGGAAATCTTTAGTTGTATGGCAGTTTTAGTCAAATAGAGAAATGTTAAAAGTACATGACCTATAATATATGCAGTCTATAACTTGGATTATGTTATGGAAACATACAAATATTTCTTCTGAAAATTAAATCCCTTAAGAAAGAAGCCGAGGTGAATTTCTATATTATAGTCATTCTACTCAAAATATTATTAAGTCAACTAACAAAAATAGTTTTATTGTAATACAACACTATGATACTCGTCATTTCAGTTAGCAATTTTTCCTACTCTTTAGACACAACAGATAAAATGAAAGTTACATATTGAATAACACCAATCACATTCTTCCTCAGAGAGCAGGAAAATTCTGCAAATAGGGCTATTTTTTTTTTTTTAATCAAGGAGGGCAGGGGACTATGAGAAAGGTCCTAATTCAAATAATTCTAGTACAACCAATAGGAAACATCCTCTTCCCCTAAAAGCCCACCAACACTATACTGTATTAAAAAAAAAATTAAATCAAATAAAGCCCTTTAAGTATTTCTAGTTTCACTTTGAGGCAGTCTCAGGAAAATAAACATTTCAAATAGTATCTTCATAAGGATAATTTTTCCCTAAGTTAAAATCCCATTTGTTGTACTTAAAAATGTTATAGTTGCTTTTATATATTAAAAAAAAACAATAAAATCAGCTTAAAATAAATTTATTGTACAATACAAAAAGTAGGCATACCGGAAAATAAAGGTACATTATTAAATATACAAAGCAAATGAAAGAAAGCTAAACAACACAAATGTTTTAATCCAAACACTAAGATAAAATGCACAACATTTATGCTAAAAACCAAATATATCAAGAAGAATATGCATTTCAAATGAAATGTTAATGATGCCAACAAAAAGGAGGAAAAAAAGAAAAAACAAATATGCTATCTTGTAAATGCTTGAATATCAAGAATCAATAATGGCACAAAACATTAAACCCAACAATACTGGGTACTTTTCAAGAACTTTATTTGAAAAGATATTAAGAATACTGAAAGAATCAAAATATGTACTTACACTGGCAAAGCTTTTCTTTTTAAAAGTTTGTGGGCCTATTCACAGCATCTTACTTCTTCTTCCACTCATACCTCCTATAAAAATTTCTGGATGCTTGTTTTTAAAAAGTCTCTAAACAGAGTAGCTTGGATAACCCTACTTCATTTTTAAGTGTGCAGTTAGGCCTTACCAACATTATATAAAGTGCCACAAATTAACAACCTAATTTTGAAATCTATACAAATATGTACACAATATGAAAACAACTATAATCTTATAAAGTAAAACCAACCTATGAGCAAAATGGGAAAATGTAATAATTTAGATCAGAGAAGGGGAAAAAAAAAATAAAGCCTTCATGCCTAATTAAGACATTCAGTTACCTGAATCACAAATAGCCATGGTAGAACTAACACAAATGTGACACTGTCCATAGGTTCGGCAGTGGCAAGGCCTTGAGAAGCATCCAGTTAGTATAAATATCTGAATATCACAGGAACATTCAAGTAACCGTAAAATTCTTAGTAAAACTCTGTAAAATTTCATATATAATTACTTAAATACTTAAATTTAACACCTAAGCCCAAAAGGCTTTTGACCAGCACCTCTGGGAGGAAATTTCTTCCCCTAATAATATAGTTCTCAAACTCAAGACATCATATGACCAAGATTTCTTAAATTGTATAAGATATCTAAATTACTCAGTAAAATCTCTTTTGCTATACTATAATACTTTTACAGACTTTGCCATATCACATAAATGCCATCATTCTAAGAAGCCATAAAGATTTCCTTCTCAAACCTCTCCCTCCAAATTTACTGGTTTAGACATAAATTTCAAAAAACCAAACTTGAAACTATGGGGAAAACCACAGAGGTATATGGAAGAAGGAGGAAGTGTGAATAGGCCTTACAGAATTTTACACTTTGCCAAGACAGACTTTAAAATACTGTGCATAATTATTTGAAATCAGGTTACAAAGAACCTAATTCTTCTCTTAAAAACAAGTTTTGATTCTCAATATTGCATTTTTATAACTGAACAAAAAGATTCAGATCTAAACAGATATTTTAGTAGCATACTTACTACCTTTAGACTAAATTCAATTCCTAAGTACTCCAAGAGAATTCAAATAAAACAAACTTTATAAGATGTTATAATTTATCACAAAAGAAATATTCATTAGCACTTATGAAATTATTAGAATAATAAAATTATTAAAAGCTAAAATCAAAATCTGCCATTCATATGTAATTATAACAGAAAAAGTTATGTGGGTAATATGAAAATAAAATTCATATTGAAGACACACACTATCTCTCCTTCTGAGTAACCATTATAGCTTTTTAACAATGATATTCTTTGGCTGGAAAGGTTCAATATGTAAAGACACTCCTGTACAAGATAGTTCTCAGAACAGAACTCAGGAGTTGCACAGTAACAAAGTAATGAGATATATTTTAAAGTGTTTGCCAAAGTTTTGACGAATTTTTAAAAATTTAACACCAATCTATAGCTAAAAATGGCATTCATGTAAACTTAAAATAATATTATAATCTACTGCTATTATAAATAAAGTAATTTGGAATTCGTTACTTTGAATTTTTAGTTTCGTATTTAGCATAGAAGTACTTTCCATTGCTACTATCAACATCATGTCAGTTTTAAAAATAGAAAATAAAAAACTAAATGCAATAATTTATTAATTCAATTTGTAGATTTTAGAACTGAGAAATGACACCTTAGTAGGATTATCTGGCTATACAGGCAAAATTTTTAATTAAATCAAGATTTTTTTTTTTAATTTCTTTTTTGTATTTTTAAAAAATAAAGCAAATTTGCTTTATTTACTTTTTAAAGACCAACAAATCCACTTTTTAACTATTATCTTTTTACAAAGATTATAAGCAAAAAAAAAAGAAATTAAAAAGCTTATGGCTCCAGCACCTAAGGTTGAGAACACAAAAAATTCAAATAAATATTTATAGTTTGCAAAAAAGCTAAAGATGTTTGAAAGGTTAAATGAAGAAACATTCTGAAACTAGAACCCATTTCTTTAGCTTTTCTCTCCCAGACTTTCCATTCTATATACTACAGTTGTAGAGATGTCCTCATTTGACTCAGGTGACACTTTTTTCCACACTGTCTCTTTTAAAGCAAGTTCTTGTTGGAGACTTTCATAGTCCAATGGTCCAAAGGAATGCTAGTTGTTCAAGCAACATACATAATTTATTAGTGTACTTGAGTGAAGAAAGGTCCAAGCTATAAAATGGTATTTTTCAATGAACGTTATTAAAATCTGTTAACATTTTCACCCACCACCATCTGACGTCTTTACTTCATGTTACTCATGTCGACTCCCAATAAAGTTTCTACTCTGTTAACTTGGCAAAATTCTCAAATATTATAAGAAGTTACTTTGATTGCAACTAACAAAAATTTAATGTGGCACTAACAAAATTTATTTGGTATATACTAAAATTGTTTACAAGAGATTCAAAGTCTAATAGGTAATTTTACTATAAAAATTTTTCATATGGGATGCAAAGGTACTGAATTAAAATTCTCAGTATAAGTCCTTTGGCCCAGTAAAAACTACATATATATTAAAAAAGTTTAAGTCCTGATTCTAATACCAGCTCTAAAATAGAAATGGATAATACGAAGCCAAACATTGCAATAATAAACAGGACTTTAAGGGCATGAGGATATTCCATCAAACACTCATTGTAGAAAAAAATATTTCATCTACAGTGGCTTATAAAACTTAAGAGGCTTCGAAAGGTCTCCCACTAATATCGTAATACCTTTTCATTCACATATTTATCCACAAAGTAGGTAAGGAACTGAAATACACTTTAATTCAGAACTAGGACAAAAATTAAGAGTAAAAAAGACTTTCTTTTTAGATTAATAGCATGTAGCATTTCTTCCAATATTTTTTTAAAACAGAATCAATTCTAAAACTCTTAAAATAGCAGAAAACAAGCCAACTCTTAGGCTAATGAATTCCAATTTAAATAGTGAAAGCAATATTTAATATCTATGTACTAGTGATCCAAGATAAAAACATCAGCAATTTGTTTGCATTCATTTGTGATTGGGAAAAACATGAGACTACTAACAAACTTAAGTTTTAAACAGGCGAATCTCAATTTCTCTCTCTTAAAAGAATATTATAGAATGATCTAAGAAAGACTTTGGCTTACCCTCTGATCTCCACCTTCTCTTCGAGGATCAAGTTTTTTTGCAAAGTGTCTCAAATTGTCATAGTTATGGAAATTACACAGAGAAACAAGATCCTGTAAAGAGTTATACAGAATAGGTATAAGTAATGAATATGACATAACTATGTTGATATATGACTACAACACAGTGAATCTCAACATTGCGTACATCCACAAGACTGGGATCCTAATTAGAATAAGATATACTCCATGTTTACATCAAAATAGATTCTATTGTCATGTGTAAGTAAAAAGAATTTTTAAAAAGAAATTGGTTGTTCACTAGCTATGTTTATTCACATTTTAACAAACCGTACATATACTGTCTGGCTTAACTACGATCTTATAGAAACCACCACTGCAGCTGGGTAGCATAGGCGGCACACGCCTGTAATCCCAGCAAGTAGGGAGGCTAAGAAAGGAGAATCCCAAGTTTGAGGCCAACATTGGCAATTTAGAGAGATCTTACCTCCAAAAAAAAAAAGCATTGGGATACAGCTCAATGGTAGAGGCCCTCTGGTTTACTCCCCATACCATAAACAAACAAACAATGCATGCTATTGTTTGTTTATGGAAGAGAAATGAAATCAGAATAAAGATACAAGTCCTGAGAACACTCTTACTATAGCATGACCCTAGTACTCAATCACTCAAATTGTCTAACTTTCATCTTGTATAAAACAGGGTTTATATAAGAGGCCACATGAAAACATTCTTCAATGAAATAACTGTAAAGTACCATAAAAATATGTCAGAATTCTGGTTATAATTTATTATAATTCATTTTATATATAACCCAAGGTCATTCTCTAGGTCATGTAAAATATAAAAGACTAAAAAACAAACCAGAATTTTAACTGAGAAAAAAATCTGCAAATAAAAAACAAAAATTATTGTACTTAACATGGACTCTAGAAAGTAATATATGTAAGTAAAATAATAACATGAAATAATAATGAGAATTAGGTGACAATAAAATACTGAACTAATCAAAAGTAGTACAACTTTTAAAAATTTATCTTAATTTTAATTTGCAGTGCTTATTTCTTAAAAAAAACAACAAAGGTAGGTAATAAGTAAGTCAACTATGTGTATTAATGATACAATAAATTTTAATTAAAATCTTTGGTTTTAAACTACTTCTCTGTATATTTTCTGAGTTTTGGAAAAACAATTATAACCAAGAAAATTAAAACATAAGCATCAATCAACTGTAATTTTTTTGTGAGAATAATTAAAAAGGAGCTGTCTAGTAGTGCAACTTGAAGCTCCTCCGTGAATATTTCCATGGCGACCCAGCAACTGTCACATAGGCAGGCAGAATACCAAAAGTGAAAACTATGGAAAATAGGTAAAAAATAAAATCACTGGGTAGCTTAACTTGTATGGTCATTATTTTCATTAAGAATGCTTACATGACAGAAGTGAATTCCTTTAACACTGTTGCCCATCTTGTCCAGAGGAGGAGACCAGCACATCATGCCCATGACATTGGGGACAACTAAAAGAATGCCCCCAGCAACTCCAGATTTTGCAGGAAGACCAACCTAAAAATTCATGTAAACATTTGAAAATAAGAAATGTTATGTTCAATAATAAAGGAACTGATTTAAAAAAAATATGGCATATGTCCATACAAGAGAATTTCAACACTTAAAATATCATAAACATTGATCAACATGTTTGTAAATACAGCAAATAAATGACAAACTATAAAAAAGTTTGGGATACATTAAAATATAGAAAAAATTTTGAAAGACACTATAGTCTAAGGAGTTAAAGTGGTTACATATAAACTATGATCCACAGGTTTTAATTTTATTCTTCATCACGATTTTTTTATTGTTTATGCAAAACTTGACAACAATTATGATAAAAGAAAAATTAGTTTCATCAGTGCAGCATTTATTAATGGCTTACTAACATTCAGACATTAAGCACTTCTTGATAAAATTATACTAATGAGATAATCTTGCACAAAACCAAATAAAACAAGCCAATGGAAACCATCTGAATTGGATAAAACAATTCACAGGAACTACAAAGCACAATGGAACATATGTAATGAATAAAATCTAGACCAAGAAAGGCTGTACAGGATAAATGACCCAACCAAAAATAATGAGAAAAAGAGAGATCATGGAGAGACTTATAGATTAAAAGAAAATATATGGCCACACAACCAATCACAATATATGGTCATTATTTGCATCCCAAGTCAAACAAATTGTAAAATAATATAGTCATAATATATAAAATAATCCAGGAAATCTGAAAACTAAATATCTTGATATTAAATTTAATACTGATTAAAGATAATGTTTTTATATGTAATATTTAAGTTTTTAAATATGTAATAATAGTATTTAAAAAAAAATACAACTCTTTTGGGGGGACATCTTTATTTATTTATTTTCATGTGGTGCTGAGGATTGACCCAGGGCCTCACACATGTAAGGCACTCACTCTACCACTGAGCTACAACCCCAGCCCCCTAATGGTACTCATATATTTTATTAAGGGTCTTTATTATTTGAATTTATATACTGGAATATGATAAGGATGGGAAAGTAGCTATGTACACAGATGAAACAAGATTAGTCATGTATTTATAATTACTTAAGGTGAATGATAGGTAACATTAAATCCATTTCTCTATTTTAGCATACTTGAAATTCCCCCCCAAAAAAAATTTTTTTAGGACTGCATTACGACATAATATAAGCAAGATGAAATAAGAAAGGTCCATATGTTTCACACTGGCAAATGCACAATAGAACTTAAAGGAGTATATTTTTAAGCTTTAATTTTAATATACTTTAAGCCCTTTAAAACATCTACGGCTGTAACAAAAGAGGTTAAACATCCCATCTAAGTATTCCTTTTGAACTTTCGGAATGCAGTCACTATAATGCTAAACAATGACAAATAAAAGTAAAGAAAGTCTGTACTAACCTTAAATGTAGAAATGCTTTACAAGCAGAAGCAATGAGGTTCTTTAAATTAAACTTCCAAGTTCTTAAGAACATCTGATAGACTATTTTAACTCTATTTCTTACCAATTTGTAACAAATTAACCTTGAAAATAAGCCTCTCTTTCAAAAATTAATATACAGCTTTAGAAGCAAAGTTCAAACTGCTTAAAAAAAATTCCAGACTAGATTCTTGCTGGAGAAAATTAATAAACAACTACTCACATGGAAAGCAAATTGCCCTGAGAAATCATACATGCCACAGGAATGCATCAAACTCAGTGTATTTCGAACTGCTTCAGGACTCAGTACTCTTTCACCAGTAATTGGGCAGAAACCACCATTAGCCAGTGTTGCAGCCATCACACTGGCGGATTCACAAGTCACTTCTATAGAGCACAGCTAAAACAAACAAACAAAAAAGAATTCTGAATATTTAGGCTATTACTATTTTTATTTTCTAAGATCATCTATTTTATCTGGTTTTTCATACATCTCTGAAATATTTCTTTCAAAGGGATAACTTTAATGTAACCTATTGATATTCCAAAGATTTTAACTGACTAAAGTTCTAGCCCCTTTAAGATATATCCTGATTTGCCCAAAGTTATTCAGAGTTTTAATGGCAGAACAAGGTTAGAAGGGGTCTGTTCCTAAACACTAAGATTTATTGTTGTCTTATGTAAGATTCAAATATATTCACTATTAATTATGTAATGGATTATGTAAGCATAATTATTTTTAACACAATAGGAAAAAATAAGCCAAGTTAACATTTTTAAGAAAAAGCAATATACAACAATATTATGACAAACAACCTCTACATGAGAAATTACTACTTTGAGGGGAAAAAATGCAAAACTGCCTGACATTTCATCTACACAAGAAAGCTCAACATCCCCATTTATACAGCAACATGCAAAGGACCAAAAGGAAGAATATTTCAGAGCTCTAGCATGAATGCTCTGTGAGCCTAAACTATAATGTTATCTTTAGATCACTTATATTTAGTTGATATTTACTATGGGAGATAGATATATTGTGATGAATGAAAAAAGAGAAAGCCAAGTACATCTGGACAATTTTTTTTGCATTTAAATATAATCTAATAAAAATAGTTTATTACATCAAACCCAAATTTACCCATAACTAAAATAATAAATTCCTCAATGTTTTATTTTTTAATGATAACAATCAAGATTGTGGGAGATAGTGGAAAGACAAGAAGGAAGAGAAGATTGGATCCTCAAATTCTAAAACTTTCCTCAGGCATACTGCAAGATCTACAAGAAGTAAAAAGGAGCTTGGAAACAGCAAGAAATAAAATTAATTACAGTGAATTGGAACACAGTTTGTATAGCTCTGATTGAGAATCACTTTTTGATCAACTTTTACTTTCTCCCTTTAATATTACCACAATTTCCCTATTTCTCCAAAACTACAAAATCTACTTACTACATTGCCCTAGAAAAAAACTGCAGGTTGATTAATTATAAAAGGCTTTCTAAGTGAAATAAGATTTAAGTTCCAATGATCATTTTCTAATTTATACTTAGTATTAACTGGAATTGTTTGTTGTAAAGTGGCATTCCCCTAATTTGACAAATGCCAATTTGAGAATATTCTCCTGATAACTTGATGGATGTTCACTTAATCAAATGCATCACTTTTCTAAAACAGTTAGTCTTCTATGATTATCTCTGGATTTTTGCCCTAAGTATAGAAATTTCACAGTAGATTAGTAGCACCTAAGCTATAATATCCAAAAATCAAATATATATTCTAAAGGAAAAGAAACATTAACTAATGGAAAAAATTTATATGGGCTGGGAAAAAAGTAAAGATTATTGGATAAGAATAAAAATAATGGGCTGGGATTGTGGCTCAGTGGTACAGTGCTTGCCTAGCATGTGTAATTCTAGGTTCATGGGTTCAATTCTCAGCACTGCATGTAAATAAATAAATAAATGAAAAGAGTGATACTATATTTCACATAAGACTTTATAAGTTTCAAAGGCATTTCACCCATATCATCCTATGTTATCTTCAATATATTTAGGTCAGGAATATGTTAGAAAATGAAATGAGGACCCAGTAACTGAAACTGAATTATATGACTAACAAAGTCAAGATAGACCTTGAATTTTATATTGATTCTGGATTCTCAATTCATGGCATTTCACATTGGGCAGATGACAAAGGAAGACCTGTACTTCCATCAAAATCTAGCAATTAGAGAAATGCAAATTAAAATTACACCGATATTTCATCTCACTCCCATCAAAACAGCAACAATCAAGAATACATGTACCAATAAATGTTGGTGAGAATGTGGGGAAAAGGGTATACTCAAACATTGATGGTGAGACTGCAAATTGGTACAATCACTACAGAAAGCAGTATGGAGATTCCTCAGGAAAAAATGGAGTGGAAACACTATTTGACCCAGTTATCCTACTCCCCAGTATATACCCAAAGGACTTAAGATCAGCATACTACAGTAACGCAGCCACATCAATGTTTATAGCAGCTCAATTCACAAAAGCTAAGCTATGCAACCAACCTAGGTGCCTTTCAACAGATGAATGTATAAAGAAAATGTGGTATATATACACAATGGAGTATGACTCAGTCATTTAAAAAAAAAAAAAAGAATGACTATGACTTTTGCTGGTAAATGGATGGATCTGTAGAGTATTATGCTAAGCAAAATAAGCTAATCCTAAGAAACCAAAGGTTGAATGTTCTCTCTGATATGCAGATGCTAATACACTATAAGGGGGAGGCGGAGAATAGAAGTTCAGTGGATTATACAAAGGGGAATGAAGGGAATGGAGAGGGAACAGGAATAGGAAAAAGTGGAATGAATCTGATATAATTTTCCTATGAAAAGGAAATATATATGAATATACCATAGAGCATTCTGTTCATATTTTATGAACATCACTACAAGACTGGGATCCTGACTAGAGTAAGATGCACTTCATATTTATATAAATATGTCAAAATATACTGATCTGTATATCTAAAAAGAACAAATAAAAATCTGATACATTATCAACTTCCCTAATATAGATTCTATAAAACCACTAAAAGGTTAAGATTAAAGTACCTTCAAAAGTAAAGTAAGGTAAACTAGATATCAAAAATAACAGTCTACTATGTAGCTTCATATTATAGCAAGACTATACTAAATTGAGGACCATACCACATCAGATTATGTGCATGGTCTCTGCTCCCTGCTACCCTATGAATACTGAGAGCTACTCTAACTTAGAAAAAACTAATTGTGACACTGCGGAAGTGAGTTAAACAATTATTCTTTGAGCACCAATTAAACCAGAACAAAGTAGTAACAAAGATTACGAAAGACAGCAAGTCAGCTAAAACAGACATTTTAAATCACTGGATACCAGCATTCTGATAAATAGCTTCTTACAACCAAGGGAATACAATTTCTAAGATTGCATATCACTTCTTAAGTTTTTGAAAGAATGTTTCCCTATTCCATTCTGAAGCATGTATTTTTAGGAGATATTAACATGAGACTATCTTTTGTGAGGATTTTTTTTTTTTTTTGGAAAGTCAATGGAAAATGAAATTTTTCATGGCTGAGAATCAAGATTTCAAAGATATCTGCAAAATGTTATATTTACAAAACTTGTCACATCTATTTATATATACAGTTCATATAATCACAGTAAATTACCTGGAAATAGAAGTCTAGTATACCAACCATGTCTGTGCCTTCTGGAAAACACTGAAAAACAGAAAGGCAATTAGAAACATAAACACTCAGAAAAACAAACATGCATATAAAAACAGGAGTATGTCATGATTGAGTTTAAAATGTACAAGTTTCATTTTAACTGAGAACAAAATAGTATGTAACCTATAAACAATGTAGCATTACATAACATCATATAAATTTCTAGATACTAGTTTAAGTGACAATGATAAACTGATTGATGAGTCTTAAATCAAGTTATTAGACTTAAGACTTTAAATCTTTTAAAACTCAAGTGTAGCAGGCGTGGTTGTACATGCCTGTAATCCCAGTGGCTTGGGAGGCTGAGGCAGGAAGATCTTGAGTTCAAAGCCAGTCTCAGCACATTAGCAAGACGCTGTCTCTAAATAAGATATAAAAAAGGGCTGGGGTGTGGCTCAGTGGTTAAGCACCTTTGAGTTCAATCCCTCCCCCCCACAAAAATAATAATAATAATCAAGGATAATCAACTAATCAGGCAATGTACTTTAAAACAATGGACTAAACCTCAAGCAGAATTTGCATTACTGTAACTAGTCAAATGTTTGAACACTGCCAAATATAAATAAAATTTAATAATAACATTAACAATTTGGTAACACTAACTTGATTGCAAAAAATTGGTTTTTTGCTTTGTTTGTTTTTTAAGGCACTGGGTATTGAACCTAGGGGCTCTCTACCACTGAGCTACATCCCCAGCCTCTTTTATTTTTTATTTTGAGAGAGGGTCTCACTAAGTTGCTTAGGCTGGCCTCTAACTTGTGATTATCCTGTCTCAGTCTTCCCAAATAGCTGGAATTACAGGCATGGGCTACTACCATAACCCAGCTACTTCTGTACTTTAAATAATAAGAATTTATTTAAAGGATATTGTAGAGTTCTTAGCATGTGTGGTCATATTTTATTGAACAAAAGTACAATCTAAAGTAGAAACAAAAATTTAAAAACCTTTTTTTCTTTTAAGTAGTATCCTATTGCAAAATTTCGATCTCCACTTTCTCTTTCTGACTGAAACCTAGAAGAAAAAACATTTATTTACTTTCTGTAAAAATACGCATGTTCTTTACTTTGTATAGAAAAGTACAGTATGAATAACACTGAACTAAGACTCAGAACTATTTGAGCTATCTAGTTTTAATACTGTCAACAGGCTTGTTATTTGGTCTTGAGAAGGTCTTAAGTGCTAATCTTTCAGTCTTAGTTTTCTCAGCTATAAAAGGACAGAAATTAACTCATGTCCTTTCTGATATTCATATTTTATGAACAAAGAGGCTAATTTTAAAATTCTCAAAGATGCCATCATTAAAATACACTGAAAATTATAGAATCCGGCTTTTCCCAAGAGTACAATAGTTAATTCCAACTGAGCAAATCCACAGAAGTTTCACGGAGAGAAGAACAGATAAAATGGATCTCCTACAGGACTAACAGATTTCAGGGGGAAGTCTAGGCAGTAGCAAATTCCATGCAGCAAAAACAAAGTTATAAAAGTACAAAAGACAGAACTTCATTGAGTAAAAAACATTTTGATGTATCTGGGAAGTGGTATAGGAAGAAGAATGAAAAACATAAAACTAGAAAAGGAAATTGGACCATATTATTAAGACTAATGAATGCCAAAAAGTGTAATGACTCTTGACTGTGCACAAAACATAATCTGAAGCTGGAGAATATCATGTTAAGTGAAGTAAGCCAATCCCCAAAAACCAAAGGCCAAATGTTTTCTCTAATAAGTGGATGCTAATCCATAGTGGTGGGGGTTGGGGGTGGGGCATGGGATGAGAGGATGAACTCTGAGTTGGGCAAAGGGGTGGGAGGGGAGGGGGTATGGGGGTAGGATAGATGGTGGAATGAGATGGACATCGTTACCATAGGTACATGTATGATGGCACAAATGGTGTGACCCTACTTCTTGTACAACCAGAGAAATAAAAAATTGTGCTCCATTTGTTTACAATGAATTAAAGAGCATTCTGTCATGTATAACTGATTAGAACTGATTAAACACACACACACACACATACACACACACAGAGAGAGAGAGAGAGAGAGCCTGAAGGCTTTCAAACAAGTTACTTAGTTAGATCTACATTCTATAAAATAGATCACTGTGACATCTGTTTGGGAAACTGGAAAAACGAAAAGATGAGTGATATATCAAGAAATGAGAAGTGCAGAAAGTTGAATTTAAGCAGTGGTGACAGAAATAGAGGGACACTAAACATGCACATATTTTTAACTATCTAAAAAGAAATAGTAAGAAAAAAGGAGACAAAATATTAATCAGAGAATAAGTATAAGTGAAATACAACTTTTTTGTAGGCTGAAAATTTCAAAACAACAAATTGGAGTAAAAATAACATTAGCTAGGCACAGAGAGATAAAAGAGGTGAGACAGGTATTATAGGCAAAGAGAAAATTGAATAAGTGCCAGTAATTTGAGGTAAACTTGGGGTACCTCCTGATTCTATGGCTATGTATAAGAAATTTATTAAAACCATTTAAAGCGTTTTTAAATGTTCCTGTCATATAATTTAGAAATCATTTATTTCCTTCTATGATTAAATTTTAATTATTTATTTACTAAAGTAAGTCCCAGGATCAAGAGCACATTAATTCTAAAAATACTACTGTACATAAACATAATGTATATAGGAGAAGTTAACAAAGCAGTATTAAAAATAAAATTCTATAATCTAGATTATTTTGTTAAAGAGGCCTGACCAACTATAAAATCCTAAGCCACAAATCAGACTCACGTTGCATTACTGAATCCAACATATTCATTACCAGCCATCTTATTCAAAAACTGCATCACCTATAAACCAAAATTAGGACGTATTAGTAACCAAAAACAAATATATAAAGAATGTAGAATGAAAATGGAATTTTATAATGCACTTACATAATCAAATTTTTCAGCATTATTTACTCCTTGCTGTGAAGAAACAAGATATAAATATGTTAATATACACACCACCAGAGTTAAGTTTCAAGCTAACATAATATAAAATTTCAAATAGCTACCATTATAATTAATACAATGCATTAGTACTTTTAAAACTAGGAAATACTTCTAAAGTAATTTAATATTTAAACATTTTTACATGTTCTTTAACACCCATATGTTGAGAGAAAAAAAATCAAAATTACAAAGGGAATGCTTTATTTTAAGTATATCTTTACTCAACCCAATTTACAGAATTTTATACACAAGTTATCCTGAAATTCCCTTATCTGTCATGACAGTACATAATCTGACAAACTGTTTGTTATTTAATTTCATATTTTAAAAAACTTAAAATAAAGTTTCACCTTAAAAAGATTTAAGCATATATAAACAATAATTTCAATTAAGAATAATCTATTTATATTTTTTAAAAACCTTAAACCAATATTAATTGAATTAGAAAAAATGAGTTATGTTGCAAAACTGACTAATCTCTTATAATTCTACAATATGTAAACATTCTGGATACATTTAGTAGTGTGGAAAAAGCTCTACCCTTAATATTTTTTTCATTTTTTATAATAATACTTGAACTTAAAAAACTATATTTCATAGTCTCTAAAAATTAGCCATAATTGTATTTCACATTATGCCAATTGAGAGTGTGGAAGATGTATTGTTTCATCACTTCTATTTCTGACAGTTATCTACTGCAAATGTCATTAGGTCATTAGGAAAAACCTATGTAATGTAGATCAGTTCAAGTAGCCAAATGGTTTCATTTTACCTCGGCGAAGTTTACAAAGCAGTAAGTTGTAGATCTGAAATCAAACGTATTAATTGGTGATATGCACCCAAGAGAAACAATACATCTCTAATTTCTAAAACAGGCTTAAAATAAAATAATTTGACAACTAGTTTTTAAAACATATTTACCCTCAAAAAATCCAAAACATATATTTTCAAGTCCTATTATGGGAAGAAAACGTGTTCCAGAGTACTGTTTAATTAAATAAAGCCAGATTCATTCTCCACTTACGAGAAGATGAGGGTATGGCTGATAATATGTGAAACCCTACAAATCAACTTACATAAGAAAGAAGTGCAATCACACATATACAATCAATAATTGGAAAGAACACCACAATATTGCATCAAAATTAGGCATTAACAAAATTTAAGATAAGGTAATTTAGCAACAGTCAGATTGTAATCCCTATCTACATATTTAATGTAAAGCATCCTTTGATATATTTTAAGCTTTCTCTCCTTATAAAATAGCAGAAATTAAATGAAGAAATGTACTCCAAAGCTGTTCAATGAAAAATAATTAAAAGAAGAAATTACCAACTTCATTGAACTGTTGCAGTTGTCAAAATATTCCATAGTCCTAATGCTGTAAAATATGTAACAACATTTAAGCCACAAAAACCTTTTTAACCTTAGAAAAAGCACCAAAAAAAAAAAAAAAAAAAAAAAAAAAAAAAAAAAAAAATTGTTCCAGCTCTAGTGTTTTCATAGATTAGCCCTAAAATAAAAAATAGTGGATTCAGTTGGTAAAATTCATCTTGTATTTTATTCTCAAAAGTATCACTAACATAAACTGAAGTTTAAAAGAAAAAAAATTTATATATATATACACATATATATAAAATCTTGTCTTCCAAATGTTACCAAGTTCAAGATATCATCCATTACTCTCTAGAGTCACAAACCTCCCTAAAAATGTGGCCAATACACAAATCCAATCATGACCAAATGGAGGATTATATATACATTAGCTAAACTTGTCTTGATATTTCATAGAGATGATTAAATTGTTTAAAGAGAAAAATAACTCAATTTTTTAAATTCAAAAACATTTCTGATTTTTAAGAAAAATAAAGTTCTTCAAATGATAAAAACTGGAAACTACCACTAGAATAGTCATATAAACATGGAAGATAATGTATCTTACTCTATTTCTAAAATTTAAAAAAAAACAAAAGTGTAACAATTATTTCGCAGTATGTTGCCCTCATCTTCCCACTCTAACCCTTAAGTTATCAGACTAACTTTTAAACTAAAACTAGGTGAAACTTTTACCAGTGAAAAGATAAAAAATTACAATAAAGATACTACTATTTCTCCTAGACATTATCTATATTCCTTTCAAATTTATTTTATTCTTTTCTTTAAATCAAGCAATCATACATTATCAACATCATCAAATAAAACAGACTGCAACAAAAAGTATTCCTTTAATTTTAGTAGCTACCATAGAGAATTAGTGAGGACGTATTGTAACCCTTATTTTTTTTTAAATTATGTGCATTTTAAGTATAAAATGACATTTGTTTTTAAAAAGGTATTTACCTATACAGCTTTGTTTAAAATTTTAAATATTGGAGTTTTCCTATAAGCTTAGTAGTTAAGAATTTATGCAACAGGTTCCTTCTGTCCAAATTCTCCTTTTTTCCACAATCTGCTAATCCTTTTGAACATTTGTTCTGCCTCTTCCCCCATTTCCTGAGGATCACCACCAATCCTACAAGGAAAAAATATCAATACTACAAAATTATGAAATAAAGAGTCTTACTAACGACTCTACTTAATTTGTTTTCTTTCTTTTTTTTAAGTTTTGGGAGGGGAGTAACATTAGGACAAATGTTTCAATGACACAATAATAAAGCCCTGAATTTTGAATGAAAAAAAAGATCACAAACAACCCTAAAGTCAACTAAAAGAAATAAAAATAGAATTTGCAACTTAGTAGCCATGATAAAATATCCATACTTTACAAGGCCCTAAAATACAAGGTCCTTGGGAAGGTCCTATTTCCTTACAGAGAGCAGGAACTGACTTATATTCTATAACTACATATACCCCCTAAAAAACAGATGCATTTTTTAAGTCAACAATCAGTATCTTCTGTATAAGTAACAGATTAAGAAAGTCATATTTCTGCTTTTTCTGGACAGTGTAAACTATACTAGTTCAATTTAAATGTCATCAAGTGAAACAACAAACACCTATGTTAAAAATGGCACAGTAAATTCCAATAATAAACAGAATATTGAGAGATTTAGTCGAAAGCCCATTCTACTGTCGGTAAAACCTGTCACTCTTGTTTCCTGAGGTATACAAAGAGGACTAGGCTTGACAACTTCTAAGGGGCTTTTGGCTATGGTTTACTACTTGAATTTTCAACCATTACCAATTGGTAAATATAATGCGATCATTTAGCTTGTAGAGATCACATACAGGTATTTATATAAAATTTCAAATTATTTCTTTAAAAGGTCCCAGTCAGGGTGCTGGGGCTATATCTCAGTGGCAGAGTGCTTGCCTAGCAAGTGTGAGGTACTGGGTTCAATCCTTACCACCACAAAAAAAATAAACAAATAAAATAAAGTCATTCTGTCCATCTACAATTACAAAAAAATTTTAAATATATAAAAGGTCAGGGACCTTTAAAAGGGCAGTTGGTTTTTACACAGGATTGTACTCAGGCTGTACACTCCAAGATTTATATAAACTTTGGTTAAAAAAAAATAACACTTTGATACACATTCTAAAACAAACAAACAACAACAACAAAAAAAAACTCAAAGAAAGTGATCCATATCTCAAAAGCTAATTTCTGACTTTGTCAGTAAATTTTAATTTTTATAATTTAAAATCACTGATCAAATTTGCAAATTTAGGATGACTCAGTTAAACTTTTGCACTACTGATCACTTAACCACAATTATGTTAGGGGTGTGTGTATTTAACTGTTTCTGATTGCTCCATGTTTCTAATTGTAATAATGTGGTTCAATGTTTAGCTTATCATTTATAACTGAACATGGATAGTGAAACTAATGAAGTGATGGCATGATATGACCAGACATGCAATTACCACATGCAGCATTTCAGTTCAGTGGACTAAACCCATGAATCATTAAACAAAAAGATTTTTAACTGCATGCAGTTAAGGAAGTATTCCATTAATCATTCACATATGCCCTTTCTTGAAAATGCTATTGGTGTGCTATGTTATTCTTTCTTCAGTGTTAGAGGAGAAGCTGGGTCTTCCAATGATCTGTGAACCCCCTAAAATCTATGTAAAATCATAATATGTGGACAGTTTTCTGGAAAAGACCAGAAGTGGTTCAGAACCATGCTAATGTTTTTAAAATCAAGCACTAACACACACATTATACTATAATAATTTTCCTTACTTTTGAGTTACTTGTTCAAATATAAATTATTACTGAGACTTGCTTATCATAACATTTACTGAATTTAATTATAAGGGCCCATTTACTTGTGTATACTCCATACTACAATGTAAGCTACCTAAAGGCATAATTATACCTTGCACATAATTGCATTGCCATTTTCTATAGTTTCTTTCACCTCAGAATGAAAACTTTCTCTTAGTAAAATAGCCATCAACACCTATATGTAATGAAGGAAGTGACAAATTTCCACAACCTATGAAAATTAGTTACATTTAAAAATATTTGACTATAATATCTACTTCATTAAAATTTTAAGAATTAAATATGTCAATCTTAATAAAGCATTTGCCCCCATAATAGCAACTAAACACATATATTCTTAAGATAGTAGTCTTCTATTTTAAAATTTTTTCCTCATAAAGTTATAAAACTCATGAGAGTTAAGATAGAGTTTCTTGTATACAAATTAAGATGAATTTGTGAACTGGGCCAAGGGTATCATTTATCCTTGCACATTGCTTATTCAACCAACGTACCTCCATCCATAATAATGTATTTACAAAGCCATTATGTTTTTATTCTAACTTGAAATAAATACACAGTTACTAAAGAAAGTATATAAATGTTCCAAACACAAATAAAATTTATTTCAATAAGTAGAATTTATAACTAGAATTAAAAATCAAAATCTAAAATTGTGTGATAGAAAAAATCTATCATACAATTGAACCATTTTCAAACACTTTAAACATTTAAAAACATCACAGCTTCCAATTATTAAGGCAAACCAAACACTAAAAAAAGAAAAAAACAAACAAACAATGTAAATGTCAAGGCATAAGAAAAATAACATAACTTAATAATTGGAATAAGCCTTGCTTATCTTAATTATGGCATGGTTTAAGTAAAGCAAATGAAACAATTTCAAATGAAAACTGTGATTCCAGCTCATGAGAGTATGAAAAACTTGAGAATATTCAATAGTAAATGTACTTTGTCTTAAACACAAACTATTAGAACATTTGTTCTTACATATGCTAATAATAAACATTAGGCAATAAAATGATTTAATTCTAACACCTGTTCATTCTAGAAGAGCCAAAAGGAAGAGAAATTTTAAAAAATACGAAAAATTTAAGAACAAAAACCTCTGTGCTTATTGTTCAGCAGACTTTTTAAATCTTTGCCAAATCTTCAAGTCAAGAGGTAACTAATTCTTGGGATTTACAATGAGTCATCTGCTTTAAATTTTGCCTTTAAATTATGACATTATTTATTTTGGAATAAATCAAAATTCTAACCCTGTACCACAATATTAATTTTTTAACACTAAGAGAAAAATTTTCATAGCCCTACCTAAACAATCCAAGATTCATCTTTATGCCTTAGTTATTACAAAAAGTTTACTAGATTAAAAGAAACATCAACATCTTACCTTTATTAATGAAGTCACAACAATTGCTCCAGCATTTACCATAGGATTGTGTGGTTTATCTGTAAAATATAAAAGCAATAATGGCATTTCACTATAGTACTATTTTCTTTGATGTACTTCTCATAAACATTAACTCTTTTAAACATAAGTCTATTATATAGTAGCTGTTTTCTTGGAGGAAGTTCATATTTTGAAATCAGTTACATATCAAACCAGTGCTTTATTTTTAGGACTTTGTTCTAATAGTCATATAGTCAAGCAAGGATTCATATACAGATTCAGGAAGTAATAATATAAAAATATATCCAAATTTCCTAACTCACATTCACCAGTTATGTGGCCCTCAGTCCCTAGGCAAGTAAACGAATCCCATCTCAATTTTCTCCTTTGTGAACAAGGTAATAGGAACTTATAACTCTAAAACACATGAGATGCTCAGAAAATGTTTGATACCCACCAAAGCACTCAATATATTAAAAATAATCTTGAAAAACACATGTGGTGTGATCCCAATTTTGCTTTTTAAAAAAAGTATTTTATTCTTGTGCCTATGTATAAATACATACCTACACAGAACAAAAGAAACACAAGTGATATACATAAGAGAGTAAGATTACAGTGTATGTAAATCATATCGTTTCCTATACTTCTGGACATAAGGATGTTCTCTTGCACAGTTTTTTAAAAGTTACTTAAAATTTTAAGTTCAACCAAAATGTTATCTATTCTACTTCTTACAATAAAGAGAATTTTCAAATCTCAACTGATTACACTCTCAATTATTGCACAGCAAAAATGTCAAACACAAAATTCTTGAGAGCAGTGAAAATATCTATTTGTAAGCATTATTCCTAATTTATCTGTTTGCAGCAGTGATTTATTTCTTAAGGAACAAGTCCTTATCTAACTTGACAAAGCTAGCACAGTATATAAGTTATCTCTATATTACTAGTCCCGTTAAACAGAGTTAACATATAAAGCAATTCCACTCCTGGGTATAACACCAAGAGAAATTAAAATGTGTCCATACAAAAACTTGTATACAAATGTTGACAGAAACATTACTAATAAAATTTTAAAAAATGAAAACAACTCAGATGCTCCATCAGCTGAAAAGTGGATAAACAAATAGATACAATGGAATATTAGCAAAAAGGAATAAAGCTATGCCATGGATAAATCTTAAAACATCATTTTAAAAAGCCAGTCATAAAAGAGCAAATATTATATGACTGCATTTATATGAAATTTCCCAAACAGATAAATCTATAAGAACAGAAAGTAGATTACTAGTTTCCTGGAGTAGAAGAGAATGAGGTATAATGGCTAAAGGGTAAGAGATTTCTTTAGGGAGTGATGGAAGTGCTCTAAAATGGATAATAGTAATAATGATTGCACAACTCTGTGAATACAGTAAAAGCCAATGAACTGTATACTTTAAATGGGTGAGTTGTGTTATATGTAATTTATCTCATTAAAACTGTCACACATTTTTTTAATTAAAAAAATCCAAGAGATCATAACAATGAATAAATTACAGCCTAGTTTCTTTCACTGTGATTTGGTAGTTATGCTTTCAAAATTGTGCATTTTGGATCTTGCCATCCCACCACTGGGTGTATTTATCCAATATAATCCAATCCTGATACTGAAGAGAGATATGCCCTACCATATTCACTAAAACACTATTCACAACAGCTGAGATATGGAATCAAACTAAATGTCTATCAATGGATGAATGAATAATAAAAATGAGATATGTATACACAATGGAATATTATTAACCTTTAAAAAATAAGGAAATAATCATTTACAATAACATGGTTAAATCTGGAGGATATTATGTGAAATAAACTAGGCACAGAAAAACAAATTCTGCATGATCTCATTTGTATATGGAATTTTAAAAAGTTGAACTCAGAAGCAGAGATTAGAACGGTAGTTAGCATGGCTGTGTGTACCCAGCTGAGGTTGTGGCTCAGTGGTGGAGCGCTTGAATCGCACGTGTGAGGCACTGGGTTCGATCCTCAGCACTGCATAAAAATAAATAAATAGGGTCTGGGATTGTGGCTCACTGGTAGAGCACTTGTCTAATAAGTGTAAGGCATTGGGTTTAATCCTCAGCACCACGTGAAAAATAAATAAACAAAATAAAGGTTTGTGTACATCTACAGCTAAAAAAATTCAAATAAATAAATATGCTGTGTTCATCACTAAAAATAATATTTTAAAAAAAGAATAACGACCATAATTTCTTTATCTATTCATTATATTCAGATTAATCTTAGTTTATTGTCCCAATCATAAAATTAGGGCATTATTACCAAATTTATTTTTTAAATTTTAATAATGCTAGATACACAGACACAAATGAATTCATACAGTATGTCGTTTCACCACAAATCTACCCTTGAAATTTTAAATGTAAAGAAGATCTTCAAATTGTGTCTTGCTTGGGCTGATCTAAACCAAGACTCAAGAGTACAGAAACAATATAGAAATCAGGAAGGACTGGCTTAGTGAGGCCTTTATTTTAGCATTATTTTCAAAACTCCTGGTATTAACTCAAGTTTAGAAAAAGTCTAGGAATACCAAGGTAAAACCTCATTAAACTTTATATTGCAGTTTTTACTGTAAACCAGTGCTAAAATCCCAAGTTCTTTTCATGATTTTTTTCTTATATAAATTATAGTATCAATAAATCATATTTCTAAAACCATACATGTACATGCCAAAAAAACTTACTTAAAATCTTAAATACATTACCCCAAGTCCTATTTTATTTTGTTTCTGAAATACTTAAAACATTCAAATTCCTACATTTGTTATTTTCTGCTCTTTAAATATGTCTCTCAAAATTAATCAATTCACCAGAATCACCTAAACTATTCTCCCTTTGCTTTTCATACAAGAGTACAATTTTTTATAAAACATTTTATCTTATTAGAATAAAAGTATTAAATTTTCAATATTAAACCTGGATGTCAATGAGTTTAATAAATAAACTGCTTCTGTATGCCACCATTACTGAAGATGATAATTTACACAAATCTGCATTGAATCAGGTAAAAAGTTTAGGGTAAAATTGATAAGAGAACATAATTGCTCTAAAAAACTGGAAGAAGCACAAATGGTGCGACTCTACATTGTGTACAACTAGAGAAATAAAAAGTTGTGCTACATTTGTGTACAATGAAATGAAATGCATTCTGCTGTCATGTATAACTAATTTGAAAAAAAAAAGTTAAAAAAAAGTGAGGTAATGAAATTCCTATAAAAAATTGGAAGAGAAATAAGAAACTATAAGTCATAGCTTCATTTTAAAAAATAATAAAACAGGGCTAAGGATATAGCTCAGTTGGTAGAGTGCTTGCCTGGTATGCACAAGGCCCTGGGTTCAATCCTCAGTACCGCAAATAATAATAATAATAACAACAACAACAACAAAACAAGCCAGGCGCCACCTCTTATAATCCCAGCAGCTCAGGAGGCTAAGGCAGGAGGATTGCAAGTTCAAAGGCAGATTCAGCAAAAGCAAGGCACTCAGCAGCTAGCTAAGTGAGACCCTGTCTCTAAACAAAATACAAAACAGGGATGTGGCTCAGTGGTTGAGTGCCCGAGTTCAATCCCTGGTATCCATCCCCACACACACACAAATTGGTGCACTTTTATAATCCCAGCTGTTTAGAAGGCTGAGGCAGGAGGATTTTGAGTATGAGACCAGCCTCAAAAACCTAAAGAGGTTCTAAGCAACTTGGCAAGACCCTGTCTCAAAATAAAAAACAAAAGAGAAAGACACATTTCATTTTTTATCCAGCACAAAGAAAAAAATATAAAAGTATATTTCTTACAACAGTTATTGCAATCTTAAGTTCTTACTTTCTTCAGTCTTACTTTATTCCATATCTTATCAATCAGGAACCTCACATATGTTTGAAAGATTAAAAAACAGATACCAACTCATAGGAATAAAGTATAATCTAGCTTACAACAGTTTGATGTTTAGTTTTAAAATTACTATCAGATTAAAGTACTAACTACCTTTGTCCTCTCTTATCTTTACAATTCCTGCAAAATAATGTCTTGTTTAATCAGACATATCTTTATTTAATCAGACATATCTTTCAAATAATTAAAAGTTATGAAAGGGAAAGACCAAATACACACACACAATAACAAATTCAGCCACTATCTCAATGGTTTCCATTTAAACTTTTTATGATGGAAGTTTTTAAATATGCACTATATTCAAAAGTAAATAGTATATGAACATTATATACCCTCAAATTTATATTCAGTTCAATATAGACCCTTCCCCTGAGTGACGGATGAACACCAGTGTGGTATACCAATTTGCTACGTGGGATAAAGCCATGTCATCTCATTTCCTTATGTGCTTTCATGGCACCCAACATTTAATTCAATCGCACAGTTAACTCTTTGCACATTTTACAGGTATAAAATGAGGACAAAAGCCTGAAACAATGAAAGAAAAACCAACTAAAAAACCTAGGTGTTTGTTTCATCTTTGCCAAATAGAATTATTTAGCAGCAATAATTACCAACATAGTAATAATCATACCTAGTATTCCCACCTGCCTCCGTTGAATGATTTTTAAGCAAATTCTAGAAATTTTGAAATTTTTCTACAAGATATATCCCTACAGGTTCTTGTAAGTACAATTCTTACTCCTTACCCCATCTTCTCCCTAGCATATTCTCCAGTAGTAGGAAATGCCTAAAAATTTAAAAAGTAGGCGATTAAACTCTCTATGGATTTCACAGAAATTTTATTATGAGTAGAAAACAATGTGGGACTATTTTTAATTTCTGCAAAAAAAAAATTTAATTACTTAGATTTACTTTAAAAAGTGAAATATTTATTTTTCAACCAACTTGTAGGTAATTCTTACCATCTTCATTTAAAAACAGTTTGTTAAATCTTAATCCACTTGGCTCTTTCCCAACATATCGATGCACATATTCAGTTCCAAGATCATTAACAGCAATGGCATATTTCAAAGGTTTTACACAGGACTGAAGACAAAAGGGAACTTTGGTATCTCCAATAGAATGCCTGTGTAAAAGTAAATTTTAGAGATAATTAACATCAAATGGGGAAAAAAATAACTGCATAACTAGAGTTATTTTTTATACATGTTAATTCCAATTTATAAAGCATAATTCAACACAAAGTTCACTTTGGTATTAAAGAATAAATATTTTTATTTTAAAAGTGATACCGCAAAAAAAAAGGCAAAAGCTTATACTCAAGTGGTAAAATAATAGTTCTGAATTAGGAAATTAATAAGTAATGTGGAAATTTTCCTTTGAAGGAAAGAAGGTACTTCCCTAATTACCCCTACCTGTATTCAGTCACAAAGTGAACTAGTCCTTTCAGACGGTATTCATCTTGGTTAAAACATGTTTAGTTTAAGAATTAAACAGCGCTCAGTGTAGACTGAATACTAGTATCTGACACCTTATCTATAAATGCCTCATCTTGTGAATCACATCTACATCCAATTCCCATTAGAAAAAACAGCATTGGTTTTATAAACCTTATAAATCTAACACTAAGTTACAATACCATGAGTAATCTGTATATTTTATGGACCCAATTTAGGATAAAAGCCTATAACAATGGAAAAAATGGATTAGAAGTTAAGAGACCTAGGTTCTTGTTTCACCTTTGCCAATATCATGTCAACCATGGGCCTCAGATTCCTAATTTTCAAAGTAAATAGGCTAAACCATACATTTTTTATTGCAAATAGTTTAAGATAACCACTCAAAAATTAAAAAAAAAAAAAAAAAAAAAAACTTAAAATGAATGCACCAAAGAGATCAAAATTTACAAGTAAAGGGAAAAAAATTTAAATGGAACATTATCTTAAAAAATAAAATCTAAACTTTTAGAATTATATGACTTGTCTTAACAAAATTTAGGGTAAAATAATCTCTCTGATATAAACTCATCAAGCTCTATACACACTTATAAGTTGTATACCTTTTATTTCGGTTATATTTTAATAAAAAAGAATAAACCTAAAAACTAAAAGATTGCATCTCTAAGTCTTTAAATGAGTGAGAAAATATTGATTTTTCTTTTATGGAATAATTTTTCTGATAAAATCAAGTTACAACTTGATAATAAATCTTTATGTCTAACTTTAAGCACAATAAAAAAGGGTCATTCTTGAAAAAATATTCCAGAACTTCATCATTTTTTCCAGGGCCTCTCTTAATTCTTTTTTAAATAAAATCATTTTCTTTAAAAATGCCTTCATCACATCACTATCCTTCTTATGATTCTGTCAGCAGCTTTGCCTGCAATAAGACATTTCCCAAACATGGCTTTCATGAACTTCATGAAATCCTCCATATTTTGCAACAGACTTTTCACTCTGTAAATGAGTGATAGATAATGGGATATGCTATGCTGTACGGTTTTAACTCTTATGCCAGCCATATCAGGAAAAAAGATAGTGGTGGGTGAGTAACCAATAATATGCTAATTTTATTAGTTGTCAGTTCATTAAAGAACAATGTCAGGTTTTGACAAGACTACATTTCTTGAATAGGTAACTGTAGATACTTGAATAAAACTCAAATAAGACTATAGCTGTCAATAAGAAGGATAAAATACCTCAAAATTTTAACATAAAATTACTGTTTCAGCTGAGTTTTTTACATTATAATATAAACTTATTTATCTTCTTGAAATTGTTCTCAGAATTATTATCTATTATACAAGATGGTCCTCTCTACATCATGCTCATTGTTACTCAAAATTTAAGGCTTAAAGTTGGTTTTCATAGATTTGAAATAAACGCACCTCTGTCCATCTACTGTACAAACAGACACACCCCACAGGTCAGGACTGAATTTGGCCAGTTGAGGAATATAGTCTGCAACCTATGAAAAATATTGGAAAGAAATTAACAGGTATAATAAAAACTGTCTAATCTCATTTAGCTATTGTATAACACTCAGAAGCTTTGTAATCTATCTTTTATAACAATATTCCTAAAAACTAAGGGCACGATAGACTTGAGAATTAGGGTGAAATCAAGTGCCTTCTCTTAGGCTATTACTCCCTATGTTTTCTAATGCTTTTTCTTCCTAAAAGCAAGATACTCTCAAAGAAAAACTTGGACTAGGTTTAAAGAAAGAAGAAAAAATTTCTTTTCTTAAATAAACTACCTATATTAATTACAATCATGGATGCATGTAGAGTTTCATTATCTAACAAATTAGGAATCAAACAAATAAAAATAAGTAATGGCAATTACACTGAATTATTATCAAGAAGTTATATTACAAAAAAAGCTACCCAAAACTAAAACAAAATAAAACCTTTCAATAAGGAAATTAAATAAAATAGCCTCTATTATTATTTAGAGGATTTATTCATTTTAATGTACTTATTAACAGTGCTGGGGATCCAATCCAGGGCCTTGTACAAGGGAGGCAAATGCTCTGTTTCTGAGCTGTACCTGCTGCCTCTAGAGGATTTTTCCTTTTTCTTTTTTGTGGTGATGGGGATTGAACCCAGGGGCACTCTACCACTAAGCTCCACCCCCCAGCTCTCTTTTATATCTTATTTTGAGACAGGGTCTTGCTAAATTGCCAAGGCTTGCCTCGAATTTATGATCCTCCTGCCTTAGCCTCCTGGGATTACAAGTGTGTGCCACCTTGCCTGGCTTCTAGAAGATTTTTTAAAACTAGAAACATTCTACTTAATGTTCAAAGATACCAGATCTGCAGAAATTCCCAATAAGGTTTTTGTTTACTTAATTAAAAATTTAAAAGGCATCTCATTAGAAAATAAAAGAATTCCTAAACTTAGGCTCCTTTTTCGCAAGAATAGCAAAGTTAAACATTTTAAATATTTAAAAACATTAAGGGGTTGGGGTTGTGGCTCAGTGCACGAGGGAGGCACTAGATTCAACCCTCAGCACCACACAAAAATAAATAAAAATAAAGGTATTGTGTCCAACTACAACTGAAAACAAACAAACATTAAATCCAGCAGCTTGATTTAACTTAAATTTCTTAATTAGCAAAAGACAACTACAATTTTATTCTCTATACCTCAAATTGAGCTGAAAGTATTAATTAAATGACTGGGTTAGGAAAATATCCACACCAAAAATATTACCTTTCCTCCAGACTGCTTTTTAGCACTTTCATATAATTCATCGATGTGTGAGGTAAAAGACATAAAGTCAGGAATGACAAATTTTCTTCTAAAGGCTTGTGTCAGCAAGACAATGTTGCTTTGAACACATCTGTAGAATGTGAGGAAAAAAATTAATAGACTGAGTGCCTTTCAATTATTAATATTTGGTAATAACAGCATTAATTAGGAGAATATTAACCCCATATTTTAAGAAGACACAAATCCATCATTTTATACAACTAAATTCTACAAATTATAGTCTTTCTACATAATTTTCTTTCCTTCTAGAAGTCTTTCATGTAGTTGCTTGTAAGATGAACAGGTTAGAAATAAATTAGATGTGACTAAAAAATGCGTCAAAGACAACATGACAGAGCATTCTAACAGGTCTAAGTACAAGGACCATCTGAAACAAGTTTCTTATTTTACCAGAATAGATAAACATTCAGTATGACATCTGGTTAACAGAAATAAGACTTTAAAATATTATGGATAAGATCCTATTTATTTTTCAATTAAGGAACTTCAGACATAATAGCTTAGTTCCTGTATAACTAGCCCTAGTATTTCACCAAAAAAAATTAAATATTTTGTATTTTAACATTCTTTTTCCAAATTACATTTTGAAAAACTTTTATTTCTAGTTTAAGAGTTGGAGATAAAACATATTTGAATTAGATTAATAAATTAATTCTTCAATGAAATATTTGTTAAAATTCTTATAAAAGTATAATTTTAAATAAAATTTCACATAAAATCATACAATTTTATATTATTTAAATCACAAAAAATGCTAATTACATTATTCTACTCAATGTAAAATTTGTACTACACTGTAGAGTAAAAATGTTTCACCATTAAAAACTCTTTTAAAGCCATGGTAAACCATGTGGATGGAAGGTCATAAAATCTAGTTATTTGAACCAATATTCTGCTTTGATCTAAAAAGGATTTAAGCCAGAAAGTCTGTATGTTAATGTAAACTTAAGAGTTTTGTAAATAGATTACTCTGAGCTTAAGATACTCTTCTTAAGTTTTCTAAGTCTCACTAACTCAATAATAGAATTTCTTAATTGAAAAAGGAAGACTTGCTATACGTGGATGTCAAGCCATAATACCAACTGTGATAAATCTTCAGGATAAACCTTTATAAGGAAATATTAAAGTCAAACCATTAATATGAGAAGTTATTCATTTAACTGTATTCCTCTGGGATGAGTAATGATAATAGCAGCTTCTTTGAGGAAAAGAAAAAATTGCCTTTTGTAAAAAAACAACCAAATTGCAAGTACTAGTCATCTTGTTTAGTCCTCAAAACATCAACACTTTGTAAAGAATTTCCCCACTTCCAAGATAAGAAAATGAGATTCCAAGAGGGTGAATAATGCCCTAATCATAAATGGAGAAATAAAGTAGAAATCCTCAATATTTTTCGCGTTTGATAACTGAGAAATTTTAAAATCTCAATATTTTAATTCAAGCTGTTCTAGATGAAACATCAAATTAAAATTAAAAACCAAATTTCATATTTTAATTATTAATAAAACTCAGAATATATATTCAGCTAGTCAACATAAAATTAACATATAACTGTAAAATAAAATCTTAATGCAAAAGGCTATTGTTTCATTGACAAGAATCTCCCTATTATAAACATTAAAAAAATTATAATCATAAATTCTACTATTAACCTGTGGGTATATTTGTTGACATCCAGAGTTGACAAATATTTACTACTTATATAAATTGATAGTTTCCTTCCAGCTTTAAATGTTAACCTAAGATATATTACCATAACTTTAGTATTTAATATTTAAAATGTTTCATATAGTTTCTAAAATTCAACTTGCAAATATCAAAACTGCAAAGGATATATATACCAAAGAACAACTTTCTCAGAGAAAAACACTAAGATAATTTCTGATCTTAAATTACCTCCATGTCAAATCATACATATGTGTCACTTCTCAAGAAGTTATAAATAAGCAAGTATGGGAAGTATCAAGCAAATTTAAATTATTAACCTACTACAATTTTAAACTAATCAGTACCTTCAACAGGAAGATTTATAATTAATAGTCAGAGACACCTACTTTGGTTTTTGTTTTTTTCCTCTAGCAGGTGGTGCTGACAAAGCTGTAGAAACAGCCTTCCCTAGTATATGACCAACAAATTTTACCTCTCACAAGAGTACCTAACTGTATACTGATGAGTTTCCAAATATTAAGGTTTTTCTTGTCGGTTATTTCAATATAGATTTCATCAACCTATCCAAAAAATTAGAAGTCATGTAAGATGAGTGCTGAAGAAGAGCTGTTTATGCCTTTCAGAAAGTGATATCTTTCTCTCTGCTTTATTCAATTTTCTTATCTGTGAACTGGGAATAGTCACTTTATTTCCCGCTTTACTTAAATATTTATGTTTAACAACTATAATGTGCATCAATGTTCTACAAAACACTTCTCACAAAATTTTTCTTTAGTAAAATAACATAATAATAAACTTTTTTAGAAAACTATAAAATATACAAAATGCAAAAACCGTTCATTCACTTTTTCCAAAATCCAAAAAGACCAAATAATTACTATCATATATAAAAATAATTCCAATATCTAGAAGGTTAAAAAAATGCATGAACAAATAAAGAATTCATTTTCAACACAAAAATTTCTACTTCTATTAGTTTTAAGAATTATTAGCATTAAAGACAATTGACTACATAGATGGGTACAGGCAGTCTCCAACTTTCAAATAGATTATATTCTAAAAAAGGTATTTTAGAAGTCATTTTCCCCGTTTAAAAAAAAAAAAAGATTACATACAAAGACTAAATACATTAACCTACAATGCATTTTAAGTAAAGTCCCTACACTTTTGACTTCAACCAAACTTTCCCACCTTTATAAATGTTATTTCTCTGGGAAAATGAATTCCATGTTTTAACATCTCTTCCCCAACTACAGAGAGGTGAGACAGTTTCTAGCTACACTAGCTAGGTAACTACTTATGATTGAAAACAGAAAAGGAATTTCTCTGGAAATATCACCCTTCCAGGTGACCTGTAAAGGTTACTATTCAGAGGTACAGTCACTTCATTGTAGGAATGAAAAAAAAAATCTTATGCCTATGGCTTGCTTATATATGCCACTAAGCAACTGCTAAGTTGGGAACTGCCCATATTACTTTAAATTATGGTAATTATTATCTTCTAATGTAATAACAGATAGAAAACTAAATGATTGTGGTTTCCTGGCTTCATAATCAGAATATGAAATTGCTTTAAATTTCATATTTAAGCATACCAACATGTTTATAAGACACAAAACATTTTAAACAGTATTAAATGTGTAAAATACTGCTTCCATTTTAAATTCCAAAGCCAGTTTCCCATGATATCCACAGATCTACTTATATCTCTTGAATAACTATGCTCAGAATAAGCCAAAATAACTTCCTAAAAGGCACCCTAATCAAGAGTACTTTACAGAGACAACTCATGAACACTAACAATAATATGTCTTAACGCAAAGGTACAAATATATCTAGAAATAAATTTCTTGTCTCCACAAATTCCTTCTGTAGACTCAAAAATTTCTAACATCAATTGCAAAGTGGACCTATATAAAGTCGATGTGTATAAAGGTCAGCTGAGCTAACAGAACCAAGAACCTCCCAGGGAAAAGAAAAGAATCCAAAACTGTCAGCAGCACTTCCCAGCATGTCAGGACATTTCAGAGAACCCTAGTTAAATACTTATCCCTTTAGATTAGTTAATATTCCAGGATATTCCCAGGAGATTATCTTGGACAAATCATCCAGTTCCCCAAATAAACTTTCAAAGTAGATGCAGAAATTCTTCAGATCCATCTCTACCAAAACCTACATCTTATATAAATACTTTCAGCTTTATGCTAGCTTCCACTCAACTATTAATAGTTTAAAATACTATCTGACTCTTTAGTATCCATTACAAACATGTTGTCCGTTATATCTTCAATAATTAAACTAATAGGAACACATAAATCAAGATAAATAATAAAGACATACAATATAGAATGCCAAATTATTTTCAAGACTTAACTTCCAATACTCAGTCAAGATCTTAAGCTCCAAAGCTGTCTTTAGTTCTTAACTGATTCAAGGAAAATGAAAATTGCCAAAAACCTATGCATTAATACATCTGAAGAAAGGAGGGAAGCAGACAATGCACATATGTACAACTAAGGAATACAGGGCTGTCTGAAGCCCTCTCATTTTATGATGTCATCTAAATCATCTCATGGAAAGAACTAGAAATTATGCTGAGAAAGCCTGCAAGGCATGTAGATGAACTGGAGATCAACATAAGCAACAACAGGACAAAGGATGTGTTCTATTCAAACTAAATGCAATCTCTAGGTAAGATATATTGGAAATATCCATGGCTACATTTCTTACAATAGATTTAAAGAAAGTTTGGTTTTTACCCAGTGTATTATATAGAACCTTAATGTATACCATCACTGTTCTTCAAACAAATGATGTTCTAAACCCCCTTTTTCAGTTACACAGGAAGCAGCACTGGCCTTCAGAGATGCAATTTTGTTTTAAAAGCAAAATCACCATATAGCATAGCAAATCACCATTAAAGGTTTGGCAGAAATTTTTACTTTTTAAAAAGATCTTTGTCTAGCATGACACCATCTGATGTTGTTTGAAGAGTTAATCTTAACATATCCATACACTCTTTCAACCTGGGATCAGACGTTCGCAATCCTGTAGATTTGAGTGCCTGTTTTTAAAAAAACAAGAGCTTGTAAATATATAGTGCAAATAATGTATATGCTTATTCCAACTACAAGTTTTTATTCCTGTACATAAAAACTTCTATTCAAGACTTGAAAATGTATGTGGCATTTGTGTCACTATTACCCACTTTCTGGACAAGTTTCTCATAGTTTCTTTCTTTTTCTTTCACTGATTACCTTGAAACAAGCATGATAAAAATTCGAAAACATAATAAGAGAAACAGTGTCAGTGAGAATCTATATGTCATATGACCTTTAAGACTACATTTCAGTATTACTCTATTACTAATTTAGTACTACTAACTTCTTACAAAGTTAAGATAGAAAAATGTAAAAACTTACTGTAATAAATTTATGAACAGGTATTTTTTCTTGTCCTTCCGCAATTGTATAAAACAGCAAATCTTCCAAGCTAGGTAACAGACCCTGTTTTATTTTACTAAAAGGGGAGGAAAAAATACAAAATTAATCCTTGTGTGAACATTCTAATGGATTTTAACTAAGTATGCTATTAAATAATCATTAAACCAGACTATAGCTGATATATTTTTAAGACTACAGTCATAATAAACACTGATTTACCAAACTCAAATAAGTAGCACTAGAAATCATACTGAAAACAAAATAAAAATGATTCATTAATACACAAAATTTTTTTTTTAATCTCAGGTTTTGAAATCCTGATAACCAACTCTAGTGTGCTAATAACTACCCATCTGTTAAGGTAATAATACCTAGTATTATTGTACTGGATTGTAGTCCAATACAATCACCCAATACTAATTACAGAGTTCAGTAAATGTCCAATTAAGAGTCAACACTTTGGTTAGTTACTCTTTTTAATGTGACAACTATCTTTATTATTCAAATAGTGAACCTGATTGTGAAATCTGGGAGAGACAGCAATTAAGAATTGGATAGTAACTTAAGATCAAGTGCGCAAGTTCTTGAATCCTGGCAGTAATTACAGCTATGTAACCCTAGTGTTATCTGTGTATCTGTGATTCAGTTTCCTCATATGAGAGAGAGGGCTGTTTTGAGGATCAATTGCCTCAGTACATTTAATACCTGTAGAACACTACCTGACAGAGTAAGTACTGAATTGATGGCAGCTATAGTTATTATTTCTAAAGTAATGTAGGTTTGCATATAACAAATCAAATTCCACAGTCATAAAGATTATCAGAAAAAACTGCCATAAATACATTAAAATCTTAATTAACTAAACTAGCATTATAATAAGATAATAAGATTAAGCAAACTTTTAAATAGGAAAGAAAATTTTCTTATCCATTGAAAAGCTTTCAAGTAAGCAAATTATAATGAACCTATTTAATGTTTTCTCTTCTTGGCTAAGAAACTGAAAACATATTTCATTATTCTGAACATCAATGATTATCATAAATATTATAGTACTATTAAAGGATAACAGATCTAAGGTAGACCAATCCCCTCCCCACCTATCATGAGTTATTAAAATGTCTGGGGGAAATACATGTACAATATGTCTATGAATAAAATATTTTGGGAAAGAACTTTACCTGTATTTCAAGAAAGTGGGAGAGAATATGAGAAAGAAAAGAGAATATTCACTTTCTTAAATTTAGAATATAATACAGTCAACTTCAGTCTAATCACAGAAATCATGGCAAGTTTTATAGGAAAATTATGTGCATTATTTTTGTTTTTTTAAAAAAACTGTCACGCAGCATAAATACTGTCAAGATTATGTTTTTGTACTGTTGAAAAAAGCTTTTCCAGATGTCTAAATATTTTCTAGATTACTTAAAGAGTCTATACTAGTCATATACTTTATAAGACCACACATATTCAATTATTTCATAATAGAATTACTTGGCAGAATACTATTAGAGGTCCATATATTTCTATTTTAAAAGATGATGGGAAATAGAATTAGTTCAAGAAACATAATACTTTGTACACACAAACACATATATAATTTCTCCTAAAAGAAATATTAATATTGGCATTAATATCATTAATACTTGTTTTCAAAACTGCTACATCAACTTTCATTTTTAAAGTTAACCACAAAATATATGAATTTCACCCCATATTTTTAAAAAAACTAACACATAGGATTATCATTTTAAAAATTTAATGATGTGCCTGAAAATAAACCCTGAAACAATTTTTGCTCTTAGACAACCTTAAAAAGTACATCTGAAATATTTTAATAACTAAAATTAATTGATCCTTTATGTTCTAGATACTGTGTACTTTAATCCTCCAATGATCTTATGGTGGAGATATTATTATATATTATACAAAATACAGTACAGTTACTAGTACAAACTCAATACACTTATAATTTGTTGAAGAAATGAGTAGCTATATCTCCATTTCACAGATGGAAGAAACAACCTCAGAGACGTGAGAAAACTTCCCCAAGGTTCTACTGCAGCAGAGATGAATTTAAAAACCTCTGTTTCTCTGAATTCAGAGTCCAAACTGTTTACCAATACACTATACTGGTTCTCTCATTAAACTGTTATTATGTTTAAAGGGTACAAACAAGTTTTCTGAATCTTGCACTGATCTAATGCCATTAAACAGAGTCCAATAATACTGATGACCTAATATTTAAAGAAAAAATCGAATTAGCTGTCCAAAAATCAGTGAATAACAAACTATTTACAGATAATGGGTTGGCAGATAAACTTTATAGATAGTGGAAGTTTATCACCTCAAAAAACTGCAGAATAAGCTTTCTACATATTTATCACACCAGTAAATGGTATTTGCTTTGCCTAAAAGCTATGTAAATAAGAAAATATACACTTCTTTAGCCTATGGTACATAGTGCAAAAAATAAAAATAAAATGACCATGTTATTGCCATAACTACAAAAAAAAGGTAAATATTTACCTGCTTTTGGTCAAGAAACCAATTTTTATACATAGGAGAAAAAATTTAAGCCATGCCTAAAAACAAATGCTCACCAAATAAACTTCAAAACTGATAAAAATAAATTAATGCCTATCTCAGCATTTTAAAGGTAAGACTCTGATCTGAGAATGAGTTAGCTTCAATAGTCTGGTAAACAAGTAGAATGCAAATATTGCCGCTAACTTTTAAAAATCTTTCTTGTTTTACTCCTTTTTCCTCTCCCCAAATTTAATGTCTTTATGTCTTCACAATTCATGTATTTAACTTTTAAAATTCAAAGGCTAAAACCATAGCTTCTAGACACTGTGCAGTAATTAGGAAATCTCTCAGAAGTATTTTTTTTTTTTTGAGGGGAGGTGGGGGATTGAACCCAGGGATGCTTAATCACTGAGCCACATCCCCAGTCCTTTTTTAAATTTTGAGACAGGGTCTCACTGAATTTCTCAGAGTCTCACTAAAAGTTGCTGAGGCTTCTGCCTCAATCCTTCTGCCTCAGCCTTCCAAGCCATTGAGATTACAGATATGTACCACCGCACCCAGCGTATTTAAGCTTTAATGACAAAAAATAGATTACAGCGGGCTTTGAAACTCTATCATCAAAAATAACTGATGAGTCCAATGTGCCCTACAGGATTCTGTTCATGTCATAACATAAAATGGCCATGACACTTAATAATTAAAATAGAATATACACAAGACAAGTAAATTCAATGAAAAAAATCCTGTTTCACACGTTTTCATTCCTCTTTTGTTCTTTCTTATTTGTTAGTTTCTGCCTTTAAGATCCTTTCACCATCACATTGTTCCCTCTTTTACCTATCCTTCCCCTCCATTAGCCTAAAAAAACCCACAGCCTATCTGAGCACAGTGGCACAATCCTGTAGTCCCAACAACTTAGGAGACTGAGACAGGAGGATGGCAAGTCTCAGGCCAGCCTGGGCAACTTAGTGAGACCTTGCCTCAAAAGCAAACACTAAAAAGGGCTGAGAGTGTAGTTCAGTGGTGAAGTGCTCCTGGGTTCAATCCATAGTGTCTCTTTCTCTCTCTCTCAGTGTGTGTGTGTGTGTGTTGCGTGTGTCTCCCACACACACATGCACACAAAGAATGAAAGAGAGGAGGGAGGGAAGGATGAGCCTAGTAAGGTTACTGTCTAGAGAGATAAGTAATGTGACAAGTACTGTGGTAGAAATATAACACTGGCAGTACAGGAGATGCCTTTAATTTTGGTTTGACTGGTGAAGGGGTATAAAAGAAAGTTCCTAATTTATTATTAGAACAATATTACAAAATCAACCATCAGTTCAAAATCTTGTAGATTAAAGCAAAATTTTTTCTGGGTCTTTTTCTTTTGCAATCCCACAGAACTCTTAAAGCAGTCTACCATAAATATTATAATGTGTTAAATGATCAAAAAAGATCAATTTTTTTCAACTGGAATCTTGAAAATGAGGTCTACTAACTGAATACCAAAAAGAATGCTGATCTTATCTTCATTTAAAAATTATGACCCTTAAAAAGACATTTGGGGGCTGGGATTGTAGCTCAGTGATGGAGCACTTGCCTAGCACATGTGGGGCACTGGGTTCAATTCTAAGCAGCACCACATAAAAATGAAATAAAAGTCCATCAAAAAAAAAAAAAAAAAAAAAAAAAAAATTATTAAAAAATATTTTTTAAAAGATATTTGGGGTTGTCTTTAAATCAGTTTATCATTGAGTTTAGAGTGATCTGATTGGTAACAAATATCCATCAACCATCAGCAAGTTAGCAGATTAAACCTGCCAGTTAAAAGCTGAATTGATAATGGCTGGCCATATAATACTACTGTACATCAGAATGAATTCATGACAAAGTGACAAATTATGTTTTTCAGCCAAGTCATTTTGCCCTAAAGCTAATCACTGATTGAATTTAAAATACAACTCATATCTTCTATGACTTTACTTTAAAAAAAAAAAAAAATGGACTTTTACTTTTTTATCTCTAAACCCTACCAGGTAAATTAAGGTGGGTTATTGTCATGGGTCACAAGTAAAAACAGAGTCTCAAAGTCAAGCAACATGTCCAATGTCATACAACTCTTAAGGAGCTAAACCAGAAGTAGTCCTAGAAAGCTGGTTTGTTCCTAGTCCCAGACTCCAGATGTTCTACCATACCAACTATTCTCAGTTGTCAACACTCCATTTTAATAGGCATACTTGGAGTTCTTTAAGAATATTAAAGACAAGGGTCTTTACTTACTGAAAATTATCTAACCAAAATGCAAATAGGGGATTTACTTAGGTTAAATGACTGAATTATTGTTCTGCCCTGTTAAAATCACATCCTATACAAAGCAAGGATGAGATTATTTTAAATAAAAGTTTTGTTTAGATTGAACTTTACTGAAGAAATTTATTCAATAGCAGGCCACAAAAACTAGCTTGACATGAGGGAGTGGTCAGGATTTCCATAATAGCAATAGCAATTTGTTCAGATGGGCACAAGTTTAGAAGTTTAATCCAGAAAGCAGTCCACCTATTTCAAGTGGGAAGACTAGGACCTGGGCAAATCAGTTCCATTAGTGTCCTGCTCCACAGTCTTTCCAATAAGAAAATCTTGGGGGATAGGATGCAGAGGATCAAACACAGGGCACTTTACCACTGAGTGACATCCTCCATCCTTTTTATTTTGAGACAGGGTCTCTAAATTGCTGAATCTAGCCTCAAACTTGTGATCCTCCTCCCTCAGCCTCCAATCTGGGATTACAGTGTGTGCCACCACACCTAGACCAATTAGAAATTTCTTCAACCAAGTATCCTTCAAAAGTACAAACATTATGTGAATTCTGTCCTGCAATCGCTTTGATACCATTATTTATGACTTATTCAGAATAACTAAAAAATATAAGAAGAAGTTAATAGAAGGCAAATTTCAGCTACACACAAGGAAAGATAAAGCAGCTCTGAAAATGAAATGGGCTGCCTTCTATAGGAGTGGACTCTTGTTAGGGAAGTATTCAATAAGTAAAAACCTGTGTAAGAAAAGAGGAAAAATTTAAAAAGCAGCTAGGAAGATGGGCTTTTAAGGTCTCTTCCAATCCTGAACTCAAAACAGTAGTTACTTCAATGTATTTTGTTAAACTGCCTATACATGAAAAAGGGGTAGGGGGGAAAGATCTATTACTATACGAATTTGATTGGGTAATTTAATGTCTTTGAGTCTTATAAAACATGTAAAGTGGGGTAGAATTAGATGTTCTTTAAAGTCACTTCCAAATCTGACCCTCAGTTTGTTGAGTTTAAAAATGGATGTCTTCATAAATTTCTTTGATAAAGTAAGATCATAAACTTAAGTCACGCTGGACTTATGTACCTTTATTTTACATGTAAACTTAATCATCTAGGTTCATAATTCAAAACCTAAGGTAAGTATTGAATGCCACCATACCCTTAAAAATGGTTAAGATGGTCAATTTTATGTCACATATATTTTATCACACTTTTGTTTAAATAAAAAGCTAATAATTAGGAATGGAAGGTGAGAATGAGGAAGGACTGCTAAATTGGAAACAATGAAGGGCAGGAAAAAGATGCAGTTCCTAATACAAGACAGAAAATTCACATGAGAATAAGCTTAATCAAAACAGGACCAATCAGAATAGGAGACAATTCCTTACAACTTAATATAGAGTAGTGCAGGAATGAAAAATTAGAGCAGGAATTACCACCACCCATCTTTAAATGAAGTTTCATAGAAAGACAACTACATTCTTTATTTACTTATATTGACGGCTGCTTTGTACCTTAGTGGTTGTAAAAGAAACCATAGAGCCCACAAAGCTGCATGTATCAACTATTTGGCCTGTCACAGATAAACATAATATAGTAATGTTTCCTTATAGTAAATGTAAGTTGAACAAGAAATGTTAAACTCTATGTTTTAATGGCAGACAAATACGCATCATTTTCTAAGGAGACTAATAACAAGTACAGTTTTGAACTTTAGAAGTCTAAGGTTTGAGGATAATAGTGAATGATTGGATAATGATAAGCAGAAGTTGTACAAATCCATTCATAATTTGTGACACAATTTTTTCCAACGTAATGGGGCTTACTATTCTTATACAACCAGAAACAGGATATTAGGTCAGCAAACTAGACAACAGAGTAGATTTACAAGTTTAGAATTTCATATATGAGGTTCCTCAGATTTTAGAAGTTGCATCTTTTCCACTATTTTAGAAGTTTCCCACTCATAATGGGAAATCTTAAGAGTTAACTACAAGGAGGCAGGAAATAAAGTGTCCATTTCCACAAACTTCAACTATTAATGTCATTTTGGCTTATTTTGTTCTTTAATTTTTTTTTTAAGCTTAATGTCACTTGAGATCATACTTCATAGAAAATTTTGCATTCTAACATTTGGCTTAATATTCCATTTATTTATATCCCTCAAACCTATCTGTATACATTTGAAAAAAATAGTTAAATGGGAGACTTTTAAAAGAATGTACCATAATTTACTTAACCATCCCATTAATGTTGAACATAATTTTTCCCCCATTTTTCTCCAAAATGCAGAACACTGTACCAAAAATTTTAGGGAATAAAACCTTTTTTTTACACTTGAGCTTATTTTGTTAGCCTAAATTCCTAAAAGGTCTGAATAATTTATAACTTCTTCATACAACTAAAAAATTGCTCTTCAGAAAGCTTTTACTCTTTTAATAACTCCTCCCAAAAAATCAAAGGAAATACATGTCACTCAAAATATTATTATGTTTAATATCTTTAGAAACCTAATTAGAAATTAGACCAAAATGTATTTCCAAGTCCTTAAAGCTATCAACTTTCTATTTGTTACGCAAAATCAACAGTTCTTTCACTACCAACATTTCTTCAGAAATCAGTGAGCAATAATAATGTCATACACCAAGCATAGATACTTCCCAAAGGAAGCCAAGGCACATTAACATTTTTACTTCTACTTTGTTGTAGGTAGTCAGAAAATTGCCAAGTGTAGTCATCAGTCATATGCGCTATTTCATAACCAAAGCAATTTTATACCTGAATAGATTCCAGGGTAAAACTGGAATAACTGTGTCTCTACCTAAAAGTTATGTACCTAAGAGATGCTCATATTTAGTAACTGTATTTAGAAATATCTCTGTTCCCTCAGTTTTCTTAAGCATTCCTTTTACTAGCAGGTAAAAGGCACAGGTAACTATAATCTTCATCTATATAGGATTTAATATTACTGAGTTCCTTCAAGAATGCAAATCCCACAATTTGACTTTCAGTTTCTATAGTCACAATGCTTCACTTCAAATATCACAAGGATAGCTTTTTATTGATTTCTTTCTAATCATTCTTCAAAACCAAAGAAATCTACAAATATCTTCAGAAAAATTTTCAAGGTAACATTTGCCTTTTCCAGACTACAACATACCCACCCCCCTTTGCCCATACATTACTGTCTCATCAAAAAGGTTAAGTTCTATTTGGAAGTCATTTCCTGAGTTAGCTGATTTGGGGAAAGACAAACTTCTATATAAAATAATAAAAAGTCTAAAAACAAGAAGCTAAAATGCAGAAACTAATTTTGCTCTTTCAGTGAACTTCATCCAAATATTAATACAATTAGTGGCATGTAGTTTCTTAATTACAGATCATGCATACAATTATCAATGGCCAATAGAAGCAATGTAAATATTGGACTGCAAAATAATATTATAGTTATTTATACATTTTCATGTGCCATTAAAACAAAACTAAAGGGCTGGGTATATAACTCAGTGGTAGACATGAGCTTAGCATGTGGCAAAGTCCTAGGTTCAATCCTGAACACTGGGGGGGAAAAAAACTAATAACCATGACTTAGAAAAAAATTAATATTGAGGAAATCACAAATAAAATAACTGAAGGGTTAAGAAGACCAGAAATAATCAGATGAACTTTCAACTTGATTTTATTTTAAGTGAACTGCAAGAATGCTTACCTTTACATATTAAACACTGCTATAAGGATCACAAAGCATTTGCCACCTATTTCAAGAGGTTCTTTCTTTCATTTCCCAACTATATTATCCTGTATCTACCAATATCCATATCAACTTCACTATCAGTACTGTCAAATGGACACAATCCAAAGTTTACTGAAATGTTTTAGTATTAAATCTAAGTCTAGAATTCATTTCTCACAACAATGATTTTCTTTTGCCCGCACTTTCCATTTATTAAGGATATGAACTATCAAAATATAAAAGCCATACTATATGAAGCCAACCAAAATCACTTATGTTGCACTTTATACTTAAATTTAAAAGATTTTGCATTACGCTTATTGGCACAATTAGAAATACACTTTCAAATACCAAGACTTTGAACAGATATGCAAAAACAAGTACTGCATAATAGGAATGTATTTTTTTTTAACAGATACTATCAAACTGCCCTTAAAATAAATGATCTAATTTATAATTCTACCAGCAATGCAAGAGGTCTTATTTCCCACCTCTTTGGGATTACTTAAGATCTGAAAATCTTACAGGGGAAAAATTGGCATCGTCATCAGTTTTAATAAAATATTCTCAATCTGCACTACACATGAATTACCTATTTTGTAATGAGTATACATATACTAATATTTTTCCAGCCTAATTACTTTCTTATACAACACTTTTTCTAATTAAAAAATAAAATGTTCAAAGGAAAGGTAATCTAACAATGCCCCTTCATCCCCCTTCCTCTGGCCCTTCCCAAGTATCCTTAACTAAGAAAGAACATATACTTCAAGGATTTACAGGAATTAAGCATGGCCTGCTTGACAGAGAAGATGCGAGCATTATTAAGAAAAAAAAAAATTCATGCAGGTTAATCAAAGCTTCTGAATGTTATAACTTAGTTTGTGAGTTTGCTATAATGTTTCTTCCAATCCATGTTGTTTTTCTGGAAGAATGTATTTTAAATTAAAACTCTAAAATTAACCTCACAAAAGTATGTCAAATAGATTGAATTAGAACAAGGATGGATATGAGGTTACACATTTTAAATCTGATGCCATCAGATATGTGGAGATACATGTGAGAACACAGATTGGATTAAAAGCTGAGGTATTATCCACGCAAAGATGAGAGTCTAAGCTGAAAAAAAGGGATGTGCTGTTTAGAATTTAGATATGTGGTAAAGGAGCAAAAAGGCCTCAGCCTCTATCCAGTGAGGAGCCAAGAAAGCAGACATAACAACTTTTTTCTCCCCGAGTCCCCCAAGTTTCTAGGGATTGAACTCATGGACGTTTTACCACTGAGCTATATCCCCAGTCCTTTTTTAAATTTTTATTTTGAGATAAGATCTTGCTAAATTGTTTAGGGACTTGCTAAGTTGTTGGGGCTGGTTGAACTTTCGATCCTGCTGCCTGTTTCCTGCATCAGTGGAATCACAAGTCGATAACACTGTGAAGGGCCACAATAACTTTTTTAAAAATGAAAACAGCCAAGCAATATTTTTTTTAAGGATAGAATGAATGGTGGTAACAAAATTAAATGAGACACCTGCAGGGAAAACTGAGCAAAGATCACTACACTATTCTATATGATACTAAGATGTTGGTTATATAATTTTAACTTAAATCAGATTAAAGGTGTGTGAAGGAAATGGTACAGTCTAGAGTTCACATCAGTTCAAAGAGTTTGTGGAAAAAAGATAATTAGATAACCTGCTTACATTCTGACACCTTCCACAGTATAAATAAAATTAATATAATATAAAGTCAGAACCAAGGTAAGAATAACTTGCTCCAGTTATATGAACAATGAAATTGCTATGGTTAAGTACTGAATTCACTTCAACCTTATTTACCAGCAAGGCAAAAAGGTAAACAACACAGATCATGTAATTTGAGATGTCTAATAAATTTTCAAGGGAAACTTTTTCTGGAAACTAAAAACAAAAGTTCTCATGTATGAGCCTGAAATTCAAAGGCCAATGTCCTTGACAGGTATTACAATAAATGAAGAAATGTTATTCTCATTTAGTGAATAAACTCTTATATAACTTTTAATATATGTCAAACATTGTTCTAAGTCTTTTACAAGATGGTAACTCATTTCATTTTCACATGGTTCTTTCTGTTAATAACACTACAAAATCTGACAGAGTCCTGAGAGAGAGCTGGCATTCCAGGTGGACTGCTAATTGAGGCTGAGCATTAGAAAAGATAACAGGATCAAATGGAAGCTTACCTCCATAATAAGAGATATGTTTGTCACATAAAGGCAAAATGAAAGGAATCAAAAGAAGAAAGCTACATTTGGAAACAAGACCATTCAAGAAATAGAAATTTAAACCAAATTAAAAGGTTTCCTGACAACCTTGAGACCAGTGCTCTTCACATTTAAGACAGCTGGCATTCACTCTTGAACGAAATCCTTGATTGAAAGCTTTGAGGATTATCATATACCTGAATTACTCCTGACTAGCTCTTTTGGTGGGACATAACATATTCTCCATTCATGAACTTCCCCTTGATATATGGTAAACAAGGTTATCTTACTGGCACAATTCTCCCAGGGCATCTGAGCCTGAGAATTCCCTCCATAGACTGACTTTCTCTTTTTTGAGAAGGGAGAGGAAGAACAGGACAGCACGTTAGACAAAATAGTGTTTTCAAAGTTAGCACTATGAGATGATTTCTTATTAAAAGACAATGAAACTAGAAACTTTTGGGAAACAAACCAAAAGAATGGTTCAATGTCCTGACAAAGGAAAATAAAGGACACTAAAGTCACTGAAGAGGGACAGAACCAAAGATATATATTTTAATAGTAGTTCCCATCCTGCAGTCTTTAAGGATAACTTTTAAAGCTAGCTGCATTTTACATTTCTCTGAAGTTTGGGCACATGTATTCAAACTCTTATTACATGCCTGATAAATCTGATGTTAAAAATAAAATTGAATCCCAGATGAGATTAAGCACACCTATTTTAGTCTTTAAAACATAAGAGAGGTGCAAATTTAACAAAAGTCTAGTCTTTTTACAGAGGAATTTGAGCCATCTAACCCAACACATTAAATAATGTATCTAAGGGCATAAGACTCCTTTGTGGCACAAAAACATTATCACTGAATATTCCACAAATTTTAGCCATCACCAAGTGCTTTTTTGTTTGTTGGCTGGGTTTTAACAACATTTTCAGCCTGGGAAAACAACTTCAACCAGGAATGTTTTAGGGAGGTGTCAACTTCAATTACAGGAAACATTAAACAGGCCTGAGACTGAAATTATAAGAATCACACTTTCAGTTTGATTTAAGGTACTCTGGGGGCTGGAAACAGTAAAAGAAGTAAAAAGGGAGACAAGACCAGTACATATTCTGTCAGGATAAAGTAAAAAAAAAATAGTAGGGTATAAAGAAAGCAAACAAGTAAACGTTTACCCTCTGGGGTCTCAATTTATATTACATGATAAAGGTATTCAGGAAACTGCTTCTCATATTAAGAAAAATTAATTCATTAAATCGCTGCTATAAACATAAAAGATGAGTCAATATCCTATCACAATTAAATCACAAAACCTATTTAGATTTTTCACTGGTAAGTGTTTTACGTCACATTTCATCTTGGCTATTCATCTATTTAAAAAAAAAAGGAAAAGAAAAAGAAAAATCTGTCCATCCCATGAAGAGACCAGACAGGACAAAGTTGGTCCACAGTGCAAACAGGTGGTCTGTGCTGCATGCCTCATCTTCTCCGCCACGTGACCCTATTCCTTCTAATCTCATTTCTGAAACATTATTTCCGGTGGCCCAGATGGCTCTACGAATGCCTGAAGGAGTCGCCCCAGAAGTATTAAGAACACTGCCACATCTGGCTTACAGTAGGATGGTAGAGATCTAAGGAGGGCAGGCCGGGTGGAAATTCGAGCCTGGAAAAGCGACGAGTCAGGAAGGTACAGGCTCTGCTCAACGCACGACTCTTGAATGTCACTCCGTGGAGATATTCGTGTGGCATCACCCACGAAGGGCTGGGCGGGCGGCCAGGTGGTGCAGCCGCGAGCCAGCTCGGGCGCCAAGCACGCGGCAGCGGCCTCTCGGGGCTGGGTGCAAGCCAGGCCAGCCACTCCGGACCCACTGCGTATCCACCCGCGCGACCCGCGCCGGGGGCGGGGAAGGGAAGTGGGAGCCGGGCATAGGGGCGCGGGCGGGGAAGGCGCGGGCGGGGCCGGGCCTAATCAGCATGGCGCAGACGACGCAGGGGCCGACCGGCATCTCTTTTCTTTCCTTTCTCGAACCTCTGCCCCCATCCCACCCGACCGCAGCACCCACCCCCGCCCCCGGGGCCCGAGCCCAGACGAGGGAGGAGGCCCACCCTCAGTC